>NC_090822.1:14051582-14676582 GCF_000390325.3 Nicotiana tomentosiformis
CACTATGCCTCATATAATTTCGCAAGTATTCTCTACCGATCGTGAGTATTTCGGGTGTCGTAATTCTCTTCTGAGCAACTACCACAATTTACTAGATGTATTCTTTTAGACTACGCTAGCCGGCACTAGTTCACCGCTCACTACGATCGCACCAAGATTTTGTTATTCCTAATCCCACCTTTAAACCCGCCTTATTGATTCCTCACATACGTTAGGAGTGATGTTGTTCAACAACTACCTAAATATGTACCATTTTTTCAAGCAATACATAATAAATAGGCATAGTCAATTGATGGTCATTCAATAAACAGCAATAAACACGTAGTTGAACAAGTAAAAAAATCCAATGACTCAATTATATAAAAACATAATAAGAATTTATCCTACAAAAGGTTCTATCAAAATCCTAGATAACAAATTAGCCATTCATAGTAGTATGCACCTCTATACTACTAGAATTCATAACCAATAATGAAAATAGGAAAAAAAATTATGAAAAACTCGTAGAAGATTTCTCCGCCTTGCTCCTAGCGTGTTCTTGCCTCCCCAAAGTCTTATTTCCCTCTAAAGTAGTGTCTCTCCTTCAAAAGCATGATTTAGGATGTATTTATAGAGACTAGGGTTTGTATGTGGCAAATTTTGCTTCTTCTATTTTGCATTGGAGAAGCTGGTTTCTTCTTCTCCGGTCCTGGTCTGGCGAAGTGAACTTCGCTTCGCTGTCTGGGACTTTTCTGATTTCTTCTGCTCCGGTCCCGGTCTCGGTCTGACCAAGTGAACCTCGCTTCGCTGTCCAGAACTTTTCTCTTCAGCTCTTTTTTCATCAATTTTTCTCTTATTAATTTGATCATTTTTCTGCATACGTTTGTTCCTACACATAAGAAACATGTAATGAGCATATTTTCACTTCAAAAGCGGTGTGAACTCTCGCAACTCATACAAGAAATAACACATAAACACACTCAAAATATGCATTTTTTTTATCCTTTATGACCACCCCACATTTAAACTCTTACTCGTCCTCGAGCAATTTAAAATTAAGCGCATAGGCAAGAAATACCATTAAAAACATACTCGAGCATCATATGAGTGACAAAGGTTTATATCAACACTTAGAACTCAACATATGCACTCTTCATATATTTTCTCAAGTTTTAAACTCATTCCAAGATTATTTAAAATATTCATGTGACTCTTTTGAACATACTCGCCTGAAAACTTGACTCAAATGCATTTCACACTATGACTTGCTTCTTGTGCCAACTCAAAAATCAAGGTCTCTACCAATCTTTTACAAATTATGTGCCCTCACCAACAAACCATAGAGAAGTAGTTTACACACTCAGTACAAGTTCAAGAGTATTTTAAGGACTCTCAAATCGGAAGAATTCGATCACTCTCACAAAGAAATTCTTATGCCACCCAAGTTCGTACCATAGGCTTGCCCCTAATGTAAATCTCCACTAATTTAAGCTCGCATAGCCTAAGATCATGCTTGTCACGACCCCAAATTCTCTCCGTAGGATGTCGTGATGGCACCTAGTCTCTAAAACTAGGTAAGCCTAACAATGCGGAATAATAATAAATATCTAAAATAAATAAACTACAATTCAAACAATTTCAACTCCCAAAACCCAGTAGAAATAAATCACAAGCTTCTAAGAATTTATTCTCAATGACTCTATATATCAAGGTCAAAATAAAATATAAGGAAGTAATATAAAATGATAGCAGGGGACTCCGGAGTCTGCGGACGCTGGCAGATATATCACGAAATTTTCGTATGCAGGTAACTCACTGACGTCTAGGCTGGTAAGATGTACCTGGATTTGCACAAAAAGATGTGCAGAAGCGTAGTATGAGTACACCACAGCGGTACCCAGTAAGTGCCAAGCCTAACCTCGGTAGAGTAATGACAAGGTCAGGTGAGGCCCTACTAGAATATAATAATGAAATGGTAAAATGTTTAACAATATAGTAAAATAAAATGACACTGAAAATGAATCAAATAGTATGTCACATTTAATGACACCAAATAATTGCAAATAATATCTCGTGGAATCAAAACAGAATTTCCTTCAACTTTATGAAAATCACAACAATTAATCGAAGGCAAATATGGCCATAAATTAATATTAACAAGGGCACACCGAGGTACAGCCTCGTAGTCCCAAATAATAAATAATTTCACAATATCTCATTTCCTTATATCACCGCGGGAGCCTTCACAATTTATTTAAAGAAAATATTTTTTCCCGAAATAGCATCCCGCGTTTTATCCACCCTTATCACACCGCATGACTTCTAGTAGTCACCCCTACTAGCCACGTGTATCAAGCCACCCTTATCTCACCGCATGCGTTTCAACACCCAGACCTTATACCACCGCATGCGTATCAATATCACAATATATCACAATTTGCACCTCAAGTGCCCAATATTTTAATTTTCCACGAAACAAAATCTCACGAAAATATTCAAGAATAAATAATTCAGGAAAATAATATTCCAAATTTTTAATACGTTGCTTCAATATCAAAATTAAAAATGTCAAATACTTTATATTAATAATATTTAATTTAAAGAAAATCAACCTTCAAATAATGCACAGTATGAAAGAAACCAAGTTTCAATTAAACAGGTAAAATAATTAGCAGAAAAAAGGCAAAACAATTTAAAATATATATCACATATCAATGATGAAGAATATAACAAGATAAAATAATTTAATAAATGCACAACAATGATCTACACAATTTAAAAATATAATCTTTCATATTTATCCCGTGTATACACTCGTCACCTCGTGTACACGACTTTCAACACATTTCAATAATCACATTAATATCAATTCTAGGGGAAATTTTCACCACACAAGGTTAGACATGTCACTTACCTCGATCTGCTCCAATTTAACCAAGTATTATATTTTTTCCTCGATTTTTTGAATCCGATCGACTCGTATCTAGTCATAATTAATTCGATACAGTCAACAAAAATTATAGTAATCAATTTCATAAGAAAATATTATATTTTCATTAAAATCCGAAATTAGCTCAAAATTTGCCTGTGGGACCCACATCTCGGAATTCGGCGAAACTTACAAAATCCGACAACCCATTCAATTACGAGTCCACCCATACTAATTTTACCAAAATCTGATAACAACTCGACCTCCAAATCTTAAATTTTTGTTTTTGGAAGATTTTACAAAAATATTGATTTTTCTTCCATTAATTCACGAATTCATGATGTAAATGAGTATGGAATCATGAAATATAATCAATATAGGATAAGGAACACTTACCCCAATGTTTTCCCGTGAAAATCGCCCAAAAATCGCCCAAGAACCGTGCTCCAAAAATCCAAAACGAAATGAATGAAATGACCATTTTTGGTCCTTAAGTTTCTGTCAATCCGTCACTAAAAGTCCATTTTCCGTCACTAAAAGTCCACAAGAAACTGCTCTACTAGCCTTCCTTCAATTTATCATAACTTTATATACAAATATCCAAATGATAAATGGTTTAACTTTATAGAAACTAGAATCAACTGACTACAACTTTTATGTTTTGTAACTTTTCTGATTCCTTATGAATTTCGAGATATAAGCTTCCAAAGTCGGCTCCATACATCAGAATTTCTCGCAAAACTACTCTACCAGCCTTCCTTCAATTGATCATAACTTTATGTACAAATTTCCAAATGATAAATGGTTTAACTTTATGAAAACTAGAAACAAACGACTACAACTTTTAGGTTTTCACAAGTTTCCGATTCCTTATGATTTACGAGATATAAGCTTCCAAAAATTTCCAGCAACCTTCTTTGTTCGAAATCCATTTCGTTTACTTTCTGAATTCCACCCGAGACCTTAACCAATTATTCCAACATGTTCCAAAATACAATACGAACTTAGTCGAGGCTTCAAACCACATCAAACAATATCAAAACGACTAATCGCACCTCAAATCAAAATCTATGAACTTTGAACTTTTAATTTCTACAAACAACACCGGAACCTATCAAATCCATTCCAATTGATCTCAAATTTTGCACGCAAATCATAAATGACATAACGGAGCTACAAAAAATTTTAGAATCGAATTTCGACCCCGATATCAAAAAGTCAACCCCTCGGTCAAACTTCCCAAAAATTCAACTTTTGGCATTTCAAGCCTAATTCCACTACGGACTTCCAAATAAAATTTCGATCATGATCCTAAGTCCAAAATTACTATACGGAGCTGTTGGAATCATCAAAATTCTATTCTGGAGTTATCTGGACATAATTCGACATCCGGTCACTATTTGAACTTAAACTTTAAAGTTTTCATCAAAATTTCATATCTCGGGCTAGGGACCCCGGAATCTGATTCCGGGCATACGCCCAAGTCCCAATTCACGATACAGACCTACTGGAACTGTCAAAACACTGATCCGAATCCGTTTGCTTAAAATGTTGACCAAAGTCAACTCAGTTGTGTTTTAAACATCTAATTCACATTTTAATCCATTTTTCACCTGAAAACTTTCCGAAAATTTTTTTACGCACTGCACACGCAAGTCGAGTAATGGTAAATAGTGCTTAGATCACATAATTAATCATTAAATTAAAGATGACATTTTGATTCATCACATTTTCCACCTCTAAAACAAACGTTCGTCCTCGAACGGAGTTAGAAAAAGTACCTGAGCTGGTGAATAAGTATGGATAACAGCTGCGTAAATCATGCTCGACCTCCCAAGTCGCCTCCTCGACCGGATGACCCCTCCACTGAACCTTTACGGAAGCAATGTTCTTTGACCTGAGATTTCGAACCTGCCTATCTAAAATAGCCACTGGTTCCTCAACATAAGATATGTCCTTGTCCAACTTAACCGAACTGAAGTCTAACACAAGAGACGGATCGCCGTGATATTTCCGACGCATAGAAACATGGAATACCGGATGAACCGCAGAAAGACTAGGTGGTAGTGCAGGTCTGTAAGTCACCTCTCCAACTCTCTCAAGAATCTCAAAAGGGCCAATATACCTAGGGCTCAACTTGCCCTGCTTCCCGAACCTCATCACACCCTTCATAGGCAAAATCCGGAGCAATACCTGCTCACCAATCATGAATGCAATATCACGAACCTTCCGATCTGCATAACTTATCCGTCTAGATTGGGCTATACGAAGTCGATCCTGAATCATCTTAACCTTTTTCAAGGCATCCTGAACCAAGTCTGTACCCAATAGTCTAGCCTCACCCGGTTCGAACCAACCCACTGGAGACCGGCACCGCTTACCATACAAGGCCTCATACGGAGCCATCTGAATGCTTGATTGGTAACTGTTATTGTAAGCAAACTCCGCAAGTGGTAAGAACTGATCCCAAGCACCCCCAATATCTATTACACACGCACGAAGCATATCCTCCAGTATCTGAATAGTGCATTCGGACTGCCCATCCGACTGAGGGTGAAATGTGGTACTCAACTCTACCCGAGTACCCAACTCACACTGTACTGCCCTCCAAAACTGTGAGGTAAACAGTGTACCCCGGTCAGAGATGATAGATACTCGTACACCGTGAAGTCTGACAATCTCGCGAATATATATGTGAGCCAGCTG
Organism: Nicotiana tomentosiformis; assembly: GCF_000390325.3. Lineage (NCBI taxonomy): Eukaryota > Viridiplantae > Streptophyta > Magnoliopsida > Solanales > Solanaceae > Nicotiana > Nicotiana tomentosiformis. The sequence goes on from NC_090822.1 coordinate 14,057,197, forward strand.
CTCTGAAGAGTAAGTAGTAATCACAGGAATGAAATGAGCTGATTTGGTCAGCCTATCCACAATCACCCAAACTGCATCAAACTTCCACTGAGTCCGTGGGATCCCAACAACAAAATCCATAGTGATCCGCTCCCATTTCCATTATGGAATCTCTTAATTCTGAAGTAATCCACCCGGTCGCTGATGCTCATATTTTACCTGTTGACAATTTAGGCACCGAGCTACATATTCCACTATATCTTTCTTCATCCGCCTCCACCAATAGTGTTGTCTTAAGTCTTGATACATCTTTGCAGCACCCGGATGAATGGAGTACACGAACTGTGAGCCTCCTGGAAAATCAAGTCGTGCAAACCATCTACATTTGGCACACATAGCCTGCCCTGTATCCGTAATACATATTCATCTCCAATAGTGACTTCTTTGGCATCACCGTGCTGAACTGTGTCCTTAAGGACAAGCAGATATGGGTCATCATACTGGCGTTCCCTGATACGATCATAAAGAGAAGACTGAGAAACTACGCAAGCTAAAACTCGACTCGGCTCGGAAATATCCAATCTAACAAGCTGGTTGGCCAAGGCCTGAACATCCAAGGCCAAAGGTCTCTCTGCTACCGGTAAATATGCTAAGCTGCCCAAACTCTCCGCCTTACGACTCAAGGCATCGGCCACCACATTGGCCTTCCCAAGATGATAGAGAATGGTGATATCATAATCTTTAAGCAACTCCAACCACCTCCACTGCCGCAAGTTAAGATCCTTCTGTTTAAACAGATGCTGTGACTCCGGTGATCGGTGTAGATTTCACAATAGACACCGTACAAATAATGCCGCCAAATTTTTAAGGCATGAACAATAGCCGCTAACTCCAGGTCATGTACAGGATAATTCTTCTTATGCACTTTTAACGGTCTGGACGCGTAGGCAATCACCCTACCGTCTTGCATCAACACTGCGCCGAGACCAATACGCGATGCATCACAATACACAGTATAAGATCATGTACCTGTAGGTAATATCAATACTGGGGTTGTAGTCAAAGCTGTCTTGAGCTTTTGGAAGCTCTCCTCACATTCCTCGGTCCATATGAACGGAGCACCCTTCTGGGTCAATCTAGTCTTAATAGTTGTTCATAATCAATTACAAAATCGTCAATTAACTTCATGTTAACAAAAATCTCGTTTCAAACCTTCACAATATTGATAACGAGATACTAGGCATAAAGACCTCATAATGATTTACTTGAATTAATGAGTCACATTTAACGCCACCTGGGCGGGAACCTACCTCGTAGGTTAAAACTCAATAATTACAACACAAAATTAGCAAGTATGCACAGAGAATTTAATATAGAATTTTCAAATAAACCTAACATGCATGACTCCCTATTAGTACTATAGTACAAATTAAAATTCACAAGGGAGAACTTAAATACAAGAATTTTTCTCACAAGGATCCCGTCCTTATATAACTTCCACCGCAGCTCGTAGCCCAGTTTAAACATATCAATTTATATTAAAATGCGAGGATCTCGTTCTCGGTTCTGAATCACAAGTAATATGAACATCGTGCTAATCGAAACTTTTCATTTGCTCCTTCTAAATAATTTCCGTTAAATAAAATCATAACACATAATGAACCCCATACCGGTAGGGCATATAATTCACAATTTATAATAATTATCCGTAAATTACATCAAAACTTACCGAAATGAGTAACAGAAAACCACATTTAGCCTCACAGGTTTTATTAGTGACCAACATGGAATGATAGGCGTAGTTATCTCCATGGAATCTCCCAACAGGAGTAAATACATAAGTAGATTATAGAATTTTGAAACTCACTCATAAATGGAGCACAATAGGAGGACTCGTCTCGATACTCAGAAGCGAATCAAGTTAAGGAAATTATTCCTTTATATTATATCAAGGTCATACCTGTAACGACACCAACTGATGTAGCGACCTCCGCCATACCATAAAATAAATATATCAACGGCTGGGTCTCCACCTCTAGGACGCCTTCTACCCGTCTGTCCTCCACCTCTAACTGGTCGTGTGGGTGGTGTAGTAACTGCAATGGGGCACGTATCCTGAGTGCTTTGATGAAATAAGTCTCTCCCAAGTTTGGGACAATTTTGTCATGATGTGCCTAGTATCACCGTATTCATAACAACCCTTTTGCGGGTTAGGCTGCTCATATTGAGTATGTGCCAGATAACTGGAATAACCATTGTAGGAACTCATATCGGTGGTGCATTAAAAGAACTTACTAGAGCACCCCGAGTAATCTGATGTGCAGACTGGGCTGGCCGACTGCCCGAGCTCCTTCCATAATGATTTATACTTGCAAAGTAGAATCCACTGAATCCCCCAGAACCTCGAGACGTCTTGGTCTCCTTAGTTTCCTTTTTCCTCACCCCGAACACATTCTAATATCTTGGTAATTTGTACAACTAGCAGAAATGAAGTATCAGCTTATAGCTCCCGAGTCGTACAAAATTTTATGATCATAATTGAGTTCTTTAATGAGTCTGTGGACTTGCCCTATGGCTGTAGGAAGCAAAGTAGGAGTATGATGGGCTAACTTATTGAACTTGATGGCCTATTCTAACACTGTCAATGGTGACCTGACGCAACCATTCAAACCCTATGTGCCACGCATTACGGAGAGTCCGGGAAACAAACTCTTTCAAAAGTGTTTCTGAGAACTGAGCCAAGTGGGCGGTGTTGCATTGGTTGGTCTGCCCTCTTCATAGGCTTGCCACGAACACCAGTGGAGAATTATCTCTCCCAAGGCAAATTTCTTCTTTTTTTATGCTGACTCAACACTGTTGAGCTGACCCATTTCTTAACATACTATTCTATTCTTCTTTGGGGTAACCCTAACCCTATTTATACACAACGATCACAAAAGTAGAGCTCCATACAGACAAATCTTGGCACAAATCACATAGTCCAGAATCTCGTCAACAACTGTACCTCATCAGAAGCACCCCAAAATCTGCAACCGTAATGTCCACGCTGAGTAGACCTTATGTAATTTAGAGTTGTTTCTATACCGCAAGTCCCAACCTTATCCTCTACAAAATCTCAGTCCTTAAACATGTGTAAATTTTAGGGAACCTTACAGTACCACATATATACATTTTAGGCCAAAACTGATATAACTCATGACCCCGCAATCCACCCATTGATAGTGGACTCCCTCCACTCGGCACGAAGTCATAGCTCACAACGTTCGATGATCCACAATAATAACCTTTACAACTCGTATAAATCAATCAGATGCCAACGTCCGTTGCAGCCCCCACATGATTCACTAGGTGATCTCTCAATATGCATGCATCTTCAGTCGGAACCATACGTTGAGGCAATGTTTGAGCATCTCTAGCTCCCTCGTAGTCCATATGCGGCATCACGAACTGTCGACGCACAACTGATACCGAGTGCACAATGTTATACACGAGTGGATACAAAAGAATATAAGATATATGTTTCACGAAAAATCAATGCCGCACGATAAGGAATCAAAGAAGTGAATATTTCCTAACAGTTCCATAGCCTCTCGAAGATAAGTACAGACGTCTCTGTATCGATCTGCAAGACTCTACTAAACCTGCTTGTGACTCATGACACCTATGAACCTAGTTCTCTGATATCAACTTGTCACGACCCCAAATTCCCTCCGTAGGATGTCGTGATGGCACCTAATCTCTAAATCTAGGTAAGCCTAACAATGCGGAATAATAATAAATATCTGAAATAAATAAACTACAATTCAAACAATTTCAACTCCCAAAACCCGGTAGAAATAAATCACAAACTTCTAAGAATTTATTCTCAATGACTCTATATATCAAGATCTAAATAAAATATAAGGAAGTAACATAAAATGATAGAAGGGGACTCCGGAGTCTACGGACGCTGGCAGATATACCTCGAAATCTCCGTACGAAGGTAACTCACTGACGTCTAGGCTGGTAAGATGTATCTGGATATGCACAAAAAGATGTGCAGAAGCGTAGTATGAGTACACCACAGCGGTACCCAGTAAGTGCCAAGCCTAACCTCGGTAGAGTAGTGACGAGGTCAGGTGAGGCCCTACTGGAATATAATAATGGAATGGTAAAATGTTTAACAATATAGTAAAATAAAATGACACTGGAAATGAATCAAATAATATGTCACATTTAATGACACCAAATAATTGCAAATAATATCTCGTGGAATCAAAACAGAATTTCCTTCAACTTTATGAAAATCACAACAATTAATCGAAGGCAAATATGGCCATAAATCAATATTAACAAGGGCACTACCGAGGTACCGCCTCGTAGTCCCAAATTATAAATAATTCACAATATCTCATTTTCTTTTATTACCGCGGGAGCCTTCATAATTTATTTAAAGAAAATTATTTTTTCCTGAAATAGTATCCCGCGTTTTAGCCACCCTTATCACACCGCATGACTTCTAGTAGTCACCCCTACTAGCCACGCGTATCAAGCCACCCTTATCTCACCGCATGCGTTTCAACACCCAGACCTTATACCACCGCATGCGTATTAATATCATAATATATCACAATTTGCACCTCAAGTGCCCAATATTTCAATTTTCCACGAAACAAAATCTCACGAAAATATTCAAGAATAAATAATTCAGGAAAATAATATTCCAAATTTTTAATACGTTGCTTCAATATAAAAATTAAAAATGTCAAATACTTTATATTAATAATATTTAATTTAAAGAAAATCAATCTTCAAATAATGCACAGTATGAAAGAAACCAAGTTTCAATTAAACAGGTAAAACAATTAGCAGAAAAAAGGCAAACAAATTTAAAATATATATCACATATCAATGATGAAGAATATAACAAGATAAAATAATTTAATAAATGCGCAACAATGATCTACACAATTTAAAAATATAATCTTTCACATTTAGCCCGTGTACACACTCGTCACCTCATGTACACGACTTTTAATACATTTCAATAATCACATTAATATCAATTCTAGGGAAAATTTTCCCCACACAAGGTTAGACATGTCACTTACCTCGACTTGCTTCAATTTAACCAAGTATTATGCTTTTTCCTCGATTTTTCAACTTCGATCGACTCGTATCTAGTCATAATTAATTCGATACAGTCAACAAAAATTATAGTAATCAATTTCATAAGAAAATATTACATTTTCATTAAATTCCGAAATTAGCTCAAAATTTGCCCATGGGACCCACATCTCGGAATCCGGCGAAACTTATAAAATCCGATAACCCATTCAATTACGAGTCCACCCATACCAATTTTACCAAATTTCGATAACAACTCGACCTCCAAATCTTAAATTTTTATTTTTGGAAGATTTTGCAAAAATCTTGATTTTTCTTCCATTAATTCACGGATTCATGATGTAAATGAGTATGGAATCATGAAATATAATCAATATAGGATAAGGAACACTTACCCCAATATTTTTCCGTGAAAATCGCCCAAATATCGCCCAAGAACCGTGCTCTAAAAATCTAAAACGAAATGAATGAAATGACCATTTTTGGTCCTTAAGTTTCTGCCAATCCGTTACTAAAAGTCCATTTTCCGTCACTAAAAGTCCATTTTTCGTTACTAAAAGTCCACCAGAAATTGCTCTACGAGCCTTCTTTCAATTTATCATACTTTTATGTACAAATATCCAAATGATAAATGGTTTAACTTTATGGAAACTAGAATCAACTGACTACAACTTTCATGTTTTGCAACGTTTTTGATTTCTTATGAATTTCGAGATATAAGCTTCCAAAGTCGGCTCCATGCATCAGAATTTCTGGCAAAATTGCTCTATCAGCCTTCTTTCAATTGATCATAACTTTATGTACAAATGTCCAAATGATAAATGATTTAACTTTTTGGAAACTAGAATCGAACGACTACAACTTTCATGTTTTGACAAGTTTCCGATTCCTTATGAATTACGAGATATAAGCTTCCAAAATTGGCTCCACACACCAGAAATTTCTACAAATTTCCAGCAACCTTCTTTGTCCGAAATCCATTCCGTTTACCTTCCGAATTCCACCCGAGACCTTTGGGACCTTAACCAATTATTCCAACATGTTCAAAATACAATATGAACTTAGTCGAGGCTTCAAACCACATCAAAACGACTAATCGCACCTCAAATCAAAATCTATGAACTTTAAATTTTTAATTTCTACAAACAATACCGGAACCTATCAAATCCAGTCCAATTGATCTCAAATTTTGCACGCAAGTCATAAATGACATAACGGAGCTATAAAAATTTTCAGAATCGGATTTTGACCCTGATATCAAAAAGTCAACCCCTCGGTCAAACTTTCCAAAAATTCAACTTTCGGCATTTCAAGCCTAATTCCACTACGGACTTCCAAATAAAATTTTGATCACGCTCCTAAGTTCAAAATCACCATACGGAGCTGTTGGAATCATCAAAAGTATATTCCGGGGTCATTTGCACATAATTCGACATCCGGTCACTATTTGAACTTAAACTTTAAAATTTTTCATCAAAATTCTATATCTCGGGCTAGGGACCTCGGAATCTGATTTCGGGCATACGTCCAAGTCCCAATTCACGATACGGACCTACTGGAACTGTCAAAATACTGATCAAAGTCCGTTTGCTCAAAATATTGACCAAAGTCAACTCAGTTATGTTTTAAACATCTAATTCACATTTTAATCCATTTTTCACTTGAAAACTTTTCGAAAAATTTTTTACGGACTGCACACGCGAGTCGAGTAATGATAAATAGTACTTAGATCACATAATTAATCATTAAATTTAAGTTGACATTTTGGGTCATCACAATACTGGACTTTATAGGTTACAATGTAGGTTAATGGATGAGTAGGATCTATTTGAGAAAATAGTGACTAACCCTCTTAAGAACTTTAATACACTACAATTCTCTTCTAAGCATCTTCTTTCCATCACCACTTCAATGTCTTGCCATGACATACACATTTAAGCCTTCTTTATTAAGCACATCTACATATAGATATTTACTAGCCCAGAAAAAGATATGAGTGATGTTATTCTTTTTTTCTTTTTTCTTCGCTCTTCTTAATTTTGTATTTTCGGCTAGTACCTTTTTTTATTTGTACAGAAGTGCACCTTCTAGGCCTTTCTTTGGTTTCACTTAAAAGCTACCCAATCTCTTTCTTTACTCTTCTGGCTACTTAAGTACTTTCAAAGGTAAAGGTTCAACAAGATTGATTAAGAACAAAAGTGATTCGGCTTGTAACGTGATTTCCAAAGAAAAGGTCTACATGCTCAAAAGGGTTGACTACAGATAATATCAGCATCGGTAGGCAAATATGCTAAATGGTCGATCAAAGAAAGCTTATATCATTTCCCAAACTTACAAGACTTAATCATTTCCCTTTGACTCACACACGGGGCAAGTTCTAGGCTAGCAAGGATGGCACAGAGTACACCAAAATCTGACCTCACACAATACACATGACTCACTCTCGACGGCTCGGATCCGACTCTCAAGTTAAAGTAACTAGCACAATCATCATAAAATTTAAGCACACAGAAATTAATCACAAGAGTCAAAAGATAAGTCTCGGTTTCAAAAGAAAGCCACACATATTTGCAAGGCATGTAATTATAAAGGCAATGAAGAAAGTATTTAGTTCAAATACTTCAGATCTAAACCCCGATATAAACATGTCAAAATGCATATATAGATACTCAAGTTCTCCATATTACATTATCAGTTCAAAAGAAAAAAATTATTTTGTACTTAAAAAATTATTTTGCATTTTTTCTTTGGACTTTAAACCCTCAAAAAAACTGTCTAGGAAGTTCATCATCGGGAAAAGTCCAAAGAATTTTGAAAATTCTACCTACAAAAAACATTACTACCCGGTTCAAAGAATCATCCCTTAGAAAAGAACTGTGGCCATAAGAAAAATCAAGAGAGATTATTTTCACCTAATTATATTTTTATTTCCTTATTGTTTTCAACACACATAAAATAACACAAGTGAAATAGCATAGAAAATCACCCAAACAATCTCTTCGCCCCACACTTAAAATTGTGCACTGTCCCCAATGCACACCTATAAATATAAGAGGGTAAAAATAAACTCCCTGGTAGGCCAACGGCCGAAGCATTAGCAGCTCATGGGGTACTCAGACTTCTCCCATACTTGGTTCTTTATGCAGGTGCCCCATACTTAGTTCTAACCATCTCACTTACTTTCGCTTTTTTTCAATGGTCTTACTTCTCATGCTTCTAGAGAAATCGAAAATAACACTACAAGAATAATGCAAAAATAATAAATAATAATAATAATAAAATAAAGCAGTAAAGTTGGGTTGCCTCCCAACAAGCGCTTGATTTAACATTGCGGCACGACGCGAATCACTTTTTACCTCCACCTCGAGCTTATAAATTGAACCTCAAGTTTTGCTTCAAGTTTTCTAATACGCTACAACGGTGGTGAAACAAATCTAACTGCCCCAAGAAAATAATATAGTATTTTGCACTTCTTAGACTTTGCATGAGGTATGTAATCCTTACTTTCTGGCAAGAAGAATTTCAGAATGTAGGCACCTTGTTCCTCATTACTTGACTCCTCAATTGGCTCGGATGGCTCTATTTTCATATCATCATCTAAACACAACGTGAAAAAAATACTTGGAATGTGGACCAATGCGCTCAACTACATGAACTTTGAGACTGTCAACATCCTTAACACTAATGACACTAGAGTATACTAAATATGTATCCTCACTATCCTTGGTTGACTCTAGCATCTCTTCTACAACATCGGCATCCTCCAATTCTAGTTTGATTGATTATTGGTGTTCTACTTTGGCCTCCTCCATTAGCACCTCAATTTCTACATTTAATGCATGATCCTTTGGCTACTATCCATAATATTAGCTTGTTGAGCATTAAATGGTTAAATCAATTGACTCACTTGTGCCTCCAGGTTATGAATAGTTGCCCCCTGCCTTTGGATAGTATCTCATTGTCTTTGCAGTTATTTCTCATTGCTTCATTCCATGAGGCACTTTAACATATCGTTGATCTCATTTAGGTTAGCTTACTTGGGTTCTTTATTCATATTAACTTCACCAGAAAAAGTAGAACCATCGAGATAAGGGGTTGGGGGAATAAGAAATATAAGCACAACCATGAAAGTGACCATCTTGACCACCATACTTATTACACACTTTCCACACATAAGATTGAGTTGGTGCACATAACTCGCTCTCGAGAATATTTTGACAATTTTACCAAAGGTAATTTCCTCCACAATAAGCACAAAGATAATCAACATTAGAATTACCAACATCGAAACTCCCATAATTCCAAGATGCCAGTTACTCAAATCAACAAGTAAAACTAAAAAAAAAAAATCAAATACTAGAAAACAAAATAAAAGATCAAACTTGAAACCTAAAAAAATCTACACCTACAACTACACTGTTAGTTCCCCGGCAACAATGCCAAAATTTGATCACGTTCAACTTTAGTCCTAACAAGGATAAGTGGTCGCTGCAAATATAATCTGGTCTAAAAGTGCGGAGTCGAATCCTACAGAGAACTAAGGCTTAGCTACATGTGTTCAATACTTCAATACCACTAAAAACACAAGTCTAAATAATTTTGTAATTATAAAGATTATAATATTTATTCTAACTAATTAACTAATAAATACTAGAAAGAAGTAAAATTATCAACTAATGAGGATAAAGTTGGAGATAAGATAAAGGAGCCCTATCAAAGGAGAAGCTAACTATACATAGGACTCCTAAAAGATCCCAAAGTCCAAGCGTTTAAATAACTATCTAATTTGGACTTTTGATTTGATCCTTCACATATTAACTGAAGAATTATATATTGTTCAATGTAGTCGAGTACTAGCATTGTATTCTTATTGAGTCAGTATAGTGAATGTATTTTAGAAAATTGAGTTGTAATAAACTATTACAAATAATTACTGGGTTAGAGTGAGTATTTGATTTACAAGTCAGAGTAACTTTTAAATAAAATAGTCGTAGTAGGAGTACTGGAGAGTAACTTTTATTGATACATTTTGGCTCTTTGTTCTAGTGGAGTTGAAGTTAGTTAACATTTCTCACGGACAAATAAAAATAAAGTCAATTTTTTTTATTAGAGATTAAATAGGGTGACTTGAAACACTTAAACCCAATTTCAAATAGCAACTCTTAAGCAAATAAAATAATTTATATTCAAAACTGTCACTTCAAATGAAAAATCCTTTAACCATTTAATTCCTTGTAAACGAGGAATGTCTCCTTGAAGGCAAGAGAAAATTTTCCTTGTTAAAGAAATCACACAAAAAATCCAAAATGATGACAAACATTATTGTACTTGTGTTCATTTCCATTTTTACACTGTTTCTTATTTTTCCAGTTCTCTCGCTGTAACCATTCAAGCAAAGCTTGTGCATTCTGAACCTAAACAAAATTTCACTAGCAATATGATATCGATGACCCACGAAGTGCCTTTTCGCACCGACCTAATCATGGTTTCGTTATTAATATTTCAATTGGTTGGTTTTTTGTCTACAAGCTGGCACTAATAGGCATGGGTATCAATATATTTTGGATTCAGTTCTACCCATGTGTCATATCCGTAAAGTCGAGGGTAAATTTATGTTTCGAAAACTCTAGCAATGAGTCCTCATTTTCAAGTCTAGATCCAGGATTTAAACTCTTTGAATTCAACCTTTAAGGCCCTAGCATTGACGTCACTGTAGTTTTAAAATTATGGGTTCAGACTAAAGTTGTATAAAGAAAACCGACAAACCATGTCGAACCGATAAATCGAGTCAAACCCTGAAAAAAGTATTGAATGAAATAAACCTAATGTCACAACGTTACATTCGCCTCTTCTCATCTTGGCCATTGATGCAATGGACAATGTTTTGTTACTCCCCCATCCCCCTTCTCAACTCAGAGGATCTAGTTATTATTTTCTTAATTTATGGGGGTGAAATAAAATTTCCTCTTAAAAGTAAGGATGCATTTTTCTCTTGCACACCATTTTACAAAATCATCAGGCAATTCTTTTGTGAAAGGACAAGTTACGAATAATAAAAATTAATAGCATTGTAGTAATAGTTGGAAAAAACTGTAACAATATACTCGTATTACGAAATTTAAGAGACGACAATAGTAAGTGAGAACTATGACATTATGTGTTCATCTAAATCGAGTCAAATCGGTGAGCATGAATCGGGTCAAATGAAGTCAAGTTTAGACACAAAGAGTTAACATTAAGTTAGAACATCAGAAAATCTAGAGAAAGAAATATATAAAATCCGAGTTGCTGTAGCTGAAACAACTGCATTTGAAGTAACAAAAAGAAAAGCATAAATTGGAGAGAGAGTGTGTGTGTGTGTGTGTGTTGGGGGGGGGGGTCTAAAGGAGGATTTCCTCATGAAATGCATGAGACTTTCATCTCACACGGCTCCTAAGTTATAAATTTCCTCATTGACCTGCATGAGACTTTCATCTCACATGACTCTTAAGTGATTAATTTCCTTCTTTAATAGGAGTATGTATTACTATCAAAGACAACAATCTCTACATTCTCATTCTCAAATTCAAGACCATCCGGTAGCAAATCCAACCATTTCTTGGCTTGAATATTGTTCAATCCATAAACATGTGCAATCCATAGCAGTTTAAGAAACAATCGAAAAAAAACTAAACCTAATTCTTATCGATTTCCTCTTCCCATTAATATCTATCTCTCTGCATTCTATTTTTTAACCAATAATCAGCAATATTAGCAAGTTAAAGAACCATGTTGTGATCCCTTTTTCTATTCCATTGAGATGATGCAATTCCAGAAAACTAATCATATTCCAAAATCAAAGATCTTTCGCAATTTGGTAGACAATATATATCCAGGTTGTCTACACCACAATTTTTCTAATTTGATAAACCAAGTCAATTAAAAACTTCGATGGAGAAATAAAAATTTGCTCGTAACCTATAGAAACAATAGGCAGAATAATGATACAATATCAAAATACAACTGAACTAGATATAAAATATCACGTGCACTAAAAGAATAAAAAGCCACACTATAATAGCCACCAAAACACCTATCAGAGTATGAACCAGTGCGAGCTCAACGTCACTGAGGGCAGTAACATATGGACTTGCTTCTGGATTTGGCATATGTGGACTTGCCTCCGGATGTGGCGTAGAGAAAAGGGAATTAGATACAAGTGACTCTCCATGTTACCGAGGAAACAAAAATATAACATGATTATACCATTAGTGTCTTGAGAAACATAAAGGAACAAAGACGAAATAATAATAATAATAATAACAAGATTAATAGGAAAATAAATAATTCAACCAATTAGCTTAATTACGGTTTGTAACTTACTCAATGCTTTCTTGCTTGGTTCCACCTTTTTTTTGCTTCTCTACACATATATGCAAATCTCGGTGCCTTGAGACTAAAACTCTTTGGCTTCCTCACTCTCCGTTTGCTGGTCTAGCATGACCAACTTTCATCTAGAAGGCACTCAAAGTGTTCCCTGGATCTTGAAGCCATGATTTAATTACTCCACTTTTGCAACAATTTCTAATTTGTTGCTCGGGAGGTGTTTGTGGAGTCATGTCCACAAACGTTGGGTTCCTCTTGCAGCAATGTGGGTTTTTCCCTTTGAACCGTGAACAATCCCCTTCTCAATAGCTAGACCTCCATGTACACTTCAAATTATTTCGTGTTTGGTCCATGTCCAACCCAGTTGCCATTCTAGTGCTTGAATAGGATACTTCTAGAAATCTTATGAAATGTAATGGGTAATTGAAAGAATGTAGGTTAGAATCACTTACCGACAAATTGGGGAAGAAGAGCTCTTGGGAAATCACTGGCGTTTTCAAGATTTAAAAATTTGAAAGAATGACCAAAATTCCATTTTGGGACTATTATAATCACTGGCGTCATGTGTTCATCGTGTTCGCGTGAAACCTAACGTGTTCGCAAAGGGTAAAGCCTCAATGGCTTACACGATCGCGAGAGGCTACATGCGTTCGTGAAGGTTTAACCCTCCTAACCTCCGCATTTGCGAGTGTAACACCCCATACTTTTATGCTTCAATGTATCTCAAGTGAATCAAAGTAAACTGGAGAGATTAAGGACCTTTAAAAAGAAATGATGGATTAAAACAAGTGTTAAGGAAGTATCGTGAGGGTTGGAGGTTAAACGAATTAAAGATGTTATAACCCGTACTTTCAGGGTAAACTATGAGCACTTAATATCCTAAGGATTTCATGTTTTAAGTTAATTGAATCATATAATATTTGTATGTTTGGTTTTTAAGTCAAACAAGTTGTAAAATAAAATACGGCAAAAGTTGTCGCAAGTTACATTTATGATTTGACCTAAATTTGGGACAAATGTCAATGAGCTTTTCTATAAATATACTTTGAGTTACAGGGTAATACACCCATAAAAATGAAGATCTATGAGTCTACTTTCCAACACATTAAACCTCTCATGGATACGACGTCGGAATAGAGAGATATTCGAGTTTTTGTGAGACAGCGTTTGCAGCTTCCTTGGGACCCACAAAGTCGGTGGAAGCTTACCTTGTTATATAAAGTGACAACTTTCATCTCGAAATATCATTTTCGACCAAATCAGATCTCCAAGCAGATCTAAACTCTCTCTAAGCATACCCTAAAGATACATACACAAATCCAATGCCAAACCACCTAAGTTCTTCATCAAAAGTGTTATAGAAGTGGCAGAGATCACTTATATGATGTTATTGATGTGTTGCGAGTTCTTTCAAGTTTAAGGAGAGTTGTTCGTTGAGTTTTTCTTGATGTTTAAAGGTAATCTCTTCTTATCCTACACGATTGTAATCATATCTAAGCCCTAGCTATGTTGTTTGAAGCTAGAAGTTATGAGTTGACGATCAAAAGACGTAGAGAAGTTGTGATACCATGTTGGACTGTTTTAAGGTGTTTTAATGATGTTGTTGTGGCTGGAGTTTTGGGAGATTCTATATATATATATATATATATATATATATATGTGTGTGTGTGTGTGTGTGTGTTGTTAATATGTAACTTTGAAGATAAGAAGAAGTGTAGATTAGTATTTTGTTGCTAGTTAAGGACCGAGCTTGTCGCTCGATGTATCGTAAGCTAGTTATTCCTAAGCTTAACGTTGGCCCTATTGTTGTTGTTATATTTTATTGTTGGGCAGTTCTCATATTGTTAAGGTTCTGGATAAATGGATTAAGGGTGGCATGTTATTATTGATGTTGTGACCTTGAGGGAGGTGAAACAAATGGGGGAGATGTTGTCTGATTTTCCATTGAACAAGCTTGTCGCGTGGTAGTTAGTTGATGTGTTACTATTGTTGATAGTAGTGTTATTTTCATTTGTGTAGATTATATTGAAGAGGATACTTTCCCACTATCTTCATCGAAGGATCGACTTAAATGTATTTAAGGCTTTCCCTTTCATCTTCCAGCATGATTCCGTAGTGACATAACCTTTATAAGAGGTTCAAGGGGATGAGTCCTAGCATATGTTCTATGTTGATGGGATAAGAACCTCTAATACTTCAAAAGTGAATATAGATAAAAAAAATGAGTTACTCATAGTTGTAATCCACGGACAATTCCTAAAAATAAGTAGAGACCTCAGGGAACTTATGTTGAGTCTACAACGAAAAGTATAGCCTTCATTTAATGGTAAATTATAAATGGCTCACTAGTAGAAATTACGTATATAGCCTATGATCTTATGAAATGGACGAAGTAGCTTTCAGTGGTTAGTGAAGGTAGCTATGAAATATCCCTAATGCTAATAAGAGAGAGAGAGAGAGAGAGAGAGAGAGAGAGAGAGAGAGAGAGAGAGATGTAAATTAAGAGATGTGATAAGTTGATTAACGAAAACCTCCCCGTAAATTTAATGGTTGTGATTGAGCAAACTAACGAATGAAGAATAGATCATATGTAGAAGAACGTAAGGTCACATAAGTTATGAAACACATTGTACTATTTTACTAGAATAATCGTTCGCATGCAGAAATAGCAATGATATTCCATACATTAAAGAAAGTAGAGGTAGAGTTAAAGAATGCGATGAGTCGCTTGAAACAATATGAAATACGAGCCCTACGATGTACCAAATGAATTTGTAAAGGTAAGACTATATGAATCTCGAAAGCCATTTACTAGTACGCCAAGATGGATGTGTAAATCGGAGAGTAGTTATGAGTTTCCTTCAAGCTAATGAGTAGAGATTACTAGTTGCCGAATACGAACTAAGAGTTACCGAAAGTACTAGAAGAAGTTATACGTTATAGACACAAGTACCGAGCGTGTAAGATATTGACTGTTGCATGTTGGTGTAATATTATTTATGCAAACGTATGTTCCCTATGGAAGGTCTATGAATGCATAGGGGGATAATGAAGGTTAACCTATAGATGGTCTATGAAATGCATAGGTAAGATAAAGGTTGGCTATGGACGGTCCCATGTGTACGCATAGTCCGACCCGAATATTTTGAGTCGTACGGACGATCTGCTTTGCTACGCATATGTGACACCATATAGTAATGTTGTAGTGTGCCTTATGGACGGTTTACCTTATTACGCGTACGTGCCACCAGATAGTAATGTTGTAGTGTACCTTACAAACGGTCTGCCTTGCTACGCGTAAGAGCCACATTGTGCCCTTAGAATAAGTAACAACGATGATGCAACAAGAGATCACTGAGCAACAGGTGATAGAAATAGTTCAGAATATTATGATAGTTTGAGTGGTTCAATTATATTGAAGGACCAAGTGGTCCTAGTGACAGTGATTTAGTAAGTCGATCTACAGTACTTGGTAAGCTCACTCTTATTCTTATCATTCAGCAGACTATTTTTGTATTCATTCACGCTTTTTAGTTTTTCAGAATTTATTTTTATGTATTGCTTTCTGTCTTACATACTTGGTACATCTCATTGTGTTAACATCCCATTGTTGGGGTGCTACACTTCAAGCATGTAGGTGCAAGTAATAAGTTTGACGAGCCCTCAAAGTAGACAAGATTGATATTCAGCGAGAAATCGATAAGACTCTATCTCTTCCGGAGTATAACCGAGTCTAAAGGTCACGATATCAGATTTTTCTTATAGACTTACGAGTAGGCCAGGGCCTTGTTCCGACGATATTTTGATGTTAGATATTCTTAGAGGCTTTGTAGACACAGGTTCAGTATGTATAGTATGTTAGTGACCTTGTCGGCCCTCATTTATGTTTTCTTTCTGGGTTGTCTGGTATTGATACTCATAGTGGCATCCTCGGCCCGAACATGTATTGATATTTTGAGTATGATGGCTAGTTGATATGACGCTTGGCCTCCTACGATATATTATGAGTTGCGGCCATGTTGGCCTATGTATGCCCTGGGTTATGTCCAGCATTCAAAAGTTGCAGAGTGGTTCTCTTGGGCCAGTACGGCACTGAGTGCCAGCCACACCTCACCTAGTTTGGGGTGTGACAACTTGGTATCAGAGCAGGTTTGTCCTAGGGAGTCTACAAAGCCGTGTCTAGTAGAGTCGAGTTTGTGGATGTGTTGTGCACCACATTTATAAATAGTAATCTACAAGGCATTTAGGATTGGGTACCCATCTTTCTGATCTAGATCGTGCGGTATAGAGCTGAGTCATAAGGAGTCAATGTCTAACTCATATTCGATATGTTATACAGAGATGCCTGATACACAAATGGATATAGCTAGTCAGAAAGGTAAAGATGTTGAGGGGGAGGCATTAGTAGACCGCCGCCGGTTTATGTAGATTCGTCAAAGGTTAGAGTTGAGTCACCTTCCTGAGTATTCCCTACTCCACTAGCACCAGAGGAGCTTCATAGAGTACCACTACCGCTATCAGTCCCTACTGATCAGGATCTTTGGAGTGTTGTGCATCTTTTGACCCAGTTAGTAGCTACACAGCGACAGACTAGAGTTCCAACTAGTGCAGGACCATCTAAGGGGCTCGAAAGTTTGAGGATCCGTGAGTTTATTGCTTTGATCCCTCTAGAGTTCACGAGGATAGATCAGTATGAGGATCCCCAAGATTTTATTGACCAGCTTTATAGGATCTTTCGAGTTATGCATGCTTCCGAGATGGAGGCAGTGGAGTTAACAGCTTTCAGGCTGCGAGAAATAGTTGTGTATTGGTATGATTCATGGGAATTATCCAGAGGGCAGAATGCGTAACCAGCAAAGTGGGAAGAATTCTCCAGAGCCTTTCTGGACCATTACTTACCATTAGAGATCTGGGAAGCCAAGGTTGATCAGTTTTTAGCCCTACAGCAGGGTGATATGAGTGTTCTCTAGTACAGCCTCAGGTTTGATTCGTTGGCAAGGTATGCCCCATCTTTGGTTGATACGATGCGAGCCATGATACATTGGTTTGTGGTAGGGCTGGCACCAGATTTAGTTGAAGCTTGTACCACAGCCTCGCTGAATGACAATATGGACATATCTCGGATTCAGGCTTTTTCCCATAATCTAGAGGAGCATAAACAACGATAGCAGCTAGAACAAGCTCGAGAAAGGTAGCAAGGTAAGAGATACAGGCCAGTTGATGAGCATGTAGGGGAAGCAAGTAGTAATAGGTCTCTGAACATACGAGATCAGGCAGGGGCAATTTATCTAGGCCTGAGGAGACCCAATATTCTCAAAGTCCTCAGTTGAGAACAAGTCATGGATCAAGGGCACAAGGAGTTCAATATGAAGAGAGTATTGGACAAATAAAACCACTTCGATGTGAGTAATAGAAGGAGACACGAGGGATTGTGCTTACGAGGTACGAATGCATGTTTTAGATGTGGCACCCCCATGTCATATGGCACAGAACTGTCCGATGTTGAGTTATGATGGTAGCAGTCGTTCAGGGCAGCCTAGGGGCTTAGTACCATCATTTCAGCTAGGCAGAGGCAGAAGGAGAGCGTCAGGCTTAAAAGAGACCCAGAATCAGATGTATGCATTGGGATATCAGTGGGATTTCGTGCCCCCATCTTAGAGGCAATTAGGTATGTTACCTATTTTAGAATGGGAGTATGTGTAATTATGCTACTAGGTCTATATATATCTTGAGTATTGTTAGATGATGTAGTAACTTGATTGTTAATAGAGCTAGCATGTCATACCTAAGGTAAATTGTTGCAAAGTAGAATTAAAAGACAGAAAGGCTAGATAAGGTAATGAACACGAGCACGACTTGGACATCTTTGAACTCCCGAAGTGGGATATAAGTCATAGTAAGAACTAGGCTATGTAAATGCAGTAAGATTACTAAATAATGACCATTGTAGGTTTAATAATAAGGATGATAACCTTTCTTAAGGAGGTGCGAGATAGAAAACTGAATAAGTAAGGCAATAAGGATCCAGAGTTAGCGGGAAAAGAGGGAGATGGATTTATAGATATTGAACGGTATTAGAACGTATTGAATAGGATTGAATCAGAGGAGCGTGAGTATCGGGTAGAAGCAATATCCATAAGTTGGTAATGTCCCTATATGAAGGCTCTAGTATAAGGAAAACAACAATCACGAGGAAGATAATAATATTGTGGTATAATATGCCGACCTTTTTCCATTGTTAGATATTATTTACAACCCTGCCAGCATAAACGGTGAATGTTGAAATGAACTTGTAATTATATCTTGCTCTATTCACGAGAAATGGCCGTGTGAGGACAAGTGTTTCCATTTACAGATATTGGCCATGTGTGGCATGTATAGGGTATTTTCTGGTTGCGTGCAAGTTGGTTTTAGTAAAGTGGTTCAAAGAAGACCTTGGCGAAATTTTCGCAAGTCTCTAAGAGTCAACATTTGAGGATGAATGTTCCTAAGAGGGGAGGATGTAACACCCCATACTTGTATGCTACAATGCATCTCAAGTGAATCAAAGTAAACTGGAGAGCTTAAGGACCTTTACAAAGAAAATGATAGATTAAAACAAGTATTAAGGAAGTATCGTGAGGGTTGGAGGTTAAACAAATCAAAGATGTTATAACTCATACTTTCAGGGTAAACTATGAGTACTTAATATAATAAGGAGGTCAGTTTTAAGGTAACTGAATCTTATAATATTTGTATGTTTGGCTTTTAAGTCAAATAAGTTGTAAAACAAAACACGACAAAAGTTGTCGCAAGTTACATTTATAATTTGACCTAAATTTGGGTCTAATGTCACTGAGCTTTTATCTAAATATACTTTGAGTTACGGGGTGATACACCCATAAAATTGAATATCTATGAGTCTACTTTCCAATACATTAAACTTTCCGTGCATACGACGTCGAAATAGAGAGATATTCGCATTTTTACGAGACTGCACAAGCAACTTCCTTGGGACCCACAAAGTCGGTGGAAACTTACCTTGTTATATAAAGTGAAAACTTTCATATCTAAATATCATTTTCGGCCAAATGAGACCTCCAAGAAGCTCTAAACTCTCTCAAAGCATACCCTAAAGATACATACACAAATTCAAGGCCAAACCACCTAAGTTCTTCATCAAAAGTGTTGTAGAAGTGGTGGAGATCAATCCACCACTTATATGATGTTGTTGATGTGTTGTGAGTTCTTTCAAGTTTAAGGAGAGTTGTTCATGGAGTTTTTCTTGTTGTTTAAATGTAAGCTCTTCTTCTCCTACACGATGTTGATCATATCTAAGCCCTAGCTCTGTTGTATGAAGCTAGAAGTTAATAAGTTGACAATCAAAAGACGTATAGAAGTTGTGATACCATGTTGGACTGTTTTGAGGTGTTTTTATGATATTGTTATGGCTGGAGTTTTGGGAGATTTTTTATATATATATATATATATATATATATATATATATATATATATATATATATATATATATATATGTGTGTGTGTGTGTGTGTGTGTGTGTGTGTATGTATGTGTGTGTGTGTGTGTTATTGTTAATATGTAACTTCAAGATAAGAAGAAGTGTAGATTACTATTTTGTTGCTAGTTAAGGACCGAGCTTGTCTCTTGATGTATCGTAAGCTAGTTATTCCCAAGCTTAATTTTGGCTCTATTTGTTGTTGTTATATTGTATTGTTGATAGTATTGTTATTTTCATTGGTGTAGATTATATTGAAGAGGAGACTTTCCCACCTTCTTCGTCGAAGGATCGACTTAAAGATATGTAAGGCTTTTCCTTTCTTCTTCCAGCATGATTTCGTAGTGACGTAACCTTTATAAGAGGTTCAAGGGGACGAGTACTAGCATATGTTCTATGTTAACGGGATAAGAGCCTGTAATAGGATTGAGGGATACTGTGATGCAAATTGGATCACTAGTGACGTAACCCAGAACTTTGACTTGCACTACAGTAAATTCCCTGCGGTGATTGAGGGATACTGTGATGCAAATTGGATCATCGGTTCAACTGATTCTAAGTCCACGAGTGGATATGTATTCACTATTGGTGGAGGAGCGGTATCTTGGAAGTCGTCCAAACAAACATGTATTGCCCGCTCTACAATGGAGGCTGAATTCATAGCCTTAGATAAAGCCGGTGAAGAAGCTGAATGGCTCCGGAATTTCTTGGAAGACATTCCATTTTGGCCCAAACCGTTGGCACCAATATGCATACATTGTGATAGTCAAGCGGCAATTGGAAGGGCTGGGAGCGTTATGTATAACGGTAAATCTCGTCATATACGACGAAGACATAAAACCGTTAGGCAATTACTCTCTAGAGGAATTATCACGATTGACTATGTAAAGTCAAGTGATAATATGTCGGATCCACTTACAAAAGGCCTAACTAGAGAGGTAGTTGAGAAATCATCAAGGGAAATGGGACTATGGCCGAGAACAAGTCATTGTGGCGGTAACTCTACCTAGAAGACTGGAGATCCCAAGATCTAGGTTCAAGGAGATCAAACAAAGTCATTAATGACGGTTCAACATTGTCAAATAAAATTTTAGTCCGTTCTCGTGATGAGACAATGTTCAGTACCAAGGATAAAGCATTAAGGCTTTTTAATAATTTCTAAATTTGATACGGGGTATATCAAATAGTGTATCTACAGGATGACACGTTTAGGAATCACCTATGTAAGTGTGAAGTGTTAGCCGCTTCAAGGAGAACTTTGTAAGGCCAGTTCTCTACGCACTTATGAAACCAGGCGGTGTTCATGGCTGAAACGAACACAACAATGAGAACCAAAGACGGTTAAGGGTTGATTGTGTGACTTATGGTTGTCTAGGTATACACCAAAGATCGACGGTTCAAAGATATCAAATCTACCGATTGACCGAGTATATCCGACATAAGTTTACTACGGAAAGTTCAAAGGGAAACCTACTTATCCAGATGCGATTAATCCTTGCTTGTAAATCACACAGTTTTTCCATGCATACTTCCATGATATAGCCATTCCCCATTCATGTGGGGGATTGTTGAGGTTTTAATTTAAGATGTAATATTCTTAAAATGAGGGTGAATGGGAAATGGAGGGAAAATGAAATTTTGAGTAAAATTTTAAGTTTCCCCCTCTTAACAATGAGACATTGTCCCATATTGGAAGTGGAAGACATTTTTGGTGGGTATATATATAATTGCTCTTCTTGTAGCTCTTAAAGAGTTAAGAAGAAAGCAAGCCTCGCGCCGTCGTCGTCGTCGTCGTCGCTCGCTCGGCTCGGCTTCGGCTACGGCTACGGCTTCGGCTTCGGCTTCGGCTTCGGATTCGGATTCGGATTCGGATTCGGATTTGGTCAAATGATCGATTGATTGATTAATTTTTTGGACCAAATTTATTTATTAATAGTAAATATTAACGTAAGATTATCCGCATTTGTAACGGATATTTTTCAATCCGTGTATTGACCACCAGCTGCAATAGCAACCGCCTAATGCTCTTCCCACCATGGCCAAGTGCTTGCTCCACAAACAAACTAGTGCATGCTCCACCATGGAGGATGGAGGGTCGTTCATCTTCCTGCTATATATATGTGCAGCAGCTGTTGAAGAAAGACACGAACGAAAAACGAAAAACACCAACAAAACTGAAAAACGCTCAACTTTGGCTATACATTGCACTCCTTCCTCTCAGCATTTCCATACGATTTTCTGAGTTTCTACTCCTTCGTTCTGCATTGTTTTAACTTCAAACAAAGCAACTGTAAGTGTGATTTGCTACCGAACTTTGTGTTCGCTGAAACACTGGGGTTTGAAGTACCGCTACACCAGTGTGTGATTCGTTCTATCCTGGGAGGAAATAATCCATTACCTTGGGTACTAGGAGGGGATTAAATTCCTTAAGGAAATACTGTGAATTCAGTGGGCTCGAATTAATTACTGTTTTATTACGATAACTTATATCTTGCAGAATTATTATTTACAAATACAGCAATATTGGCGGGACTAACACATCTATAGCAAACTTTTCATTGCAATCAAACCCAAATTCCCCAGTAAAAATCACCTAAAAATTATATTCTAGAATGGCAAGTTACGTTGTTGTTCTTGTCTACTTTGTTACTTTTACACTTCTTACCATTTTCTTTCCTCGAACTCTCGCTGTAACAATCCGGAGTGGCCTTATGCATAGGACTCGTGGTTTTGTCGCGAACATCTCGATTGGTGAGCCCGCCATGTACCAGCTTGTACTAATTGACACGAGTAGCAACAAATTCTGGATACAATGCTACCCCTGTGTCAAATGTAGCAACCAAAAAGAAATTCCGCACTTCTATCCCGCTAATTCATCAACATATGTTGTAGAGCCGTACAACTCTCATATGTGTGGTGTGTATGGAGGTAAACGAGGTGACAAAGGCGAGTGCTTATACAAATCAAAGTTCCCCGATCAGAGTGTGTCCACTGGAACCCTTGGCCGAGACACTCTTCAATTCACTACATCTGACAACGGGACAATGATGGTTCCGAGGATAGCTTTTGGGTGTGGAACGCATAATGCTGGAGGTGGATTTGGCGACGAGTATTGTGGTATACTTGGTTTAGGACCCGGTGAGACATCACTAGTGAGACAAATAGGGTCGTCCCAATTTTCTTTTTGCATTGGCAGCCTTATTATTAATGATCCATATAGTCACCTTATTATAGGTGATGGAGCAACGATAGAGGGGAATCCAACACCCTTTGAAATTTATCAAGATTCGTACTATGTTAAGTTGGATGGGATTAGCATTGGAGAAAAACAACTTGCAATAGACAGAAAATTGATTACAAATTTTGTTACATTTGACTTGAGAACTCCAACAACCTATTTGCATAAAGGAGCTTATGAAGTGTTGAGTGCAGAGGTGACGAGATTAACAGAAGGAAAATTGGAGCTTGTGGATATGGTAAGCGACCGCTTATGCTTTTTTGGGACATATCTCAAAGGATGTAAGAGATTTTCCGGATGTTAGAATTCAATTTAGTGAAGGTGCTTGTTTAGCCTTGCCACCAGAATCTCTATTTGAACAAACTTTTGGAGATGCTTTTTGCATGACTATTCAGTAATCTGAAAAAAATCTCACAATTATAGGGTTATTTGCCATACAAAACTATAATGTTGGTTTTGACTTAGTGGAAAAACAAATGTACCTAGACTATGTTGAGTGTAAGATACCATAAGAGTAGGATTAAGATTTACTTTTAGGAATTGCTGCTGATATTGGTTAAGTTTATTTCGGAGATACAGTGCTTGCACTAAGTTGGCTAAATTTTGTAATTTAAATGTCCTTAGTGGCCTTTCTATGGGATGTAATATTTTGACACAATATTAGTATTAATATAAAAATTCCTGCTTTTCTCATAAATAGTTCAAAGCCAAATAACAAGTAAATAGTATTCTAGCCAAACGGTGTTTGGGTAATGAAAAATGTGTCTTTGAGGGGCAATCTAGGTATTTGAACTTTGATTAATTATGACATCTAAAGCTCATGTAATACGATCGATTTAAGATGTATGAAAATTGTCCTTATGTTAATCATCATTGTCATAAAGTTACAATGTACTCCTTCTACTTTATTTTTTATATATATGGTGATTGTGACGAGTACGAAGTTAAGAAAGAATGAAAAAAAAAATTGAAACCGGTGATATTAAATAAGTTATGATATTTTTCTGGTTAGAAAATACTATTAAGGTAAAATAAAAATTTAAAAGTTAAAATATTTTAAAATATAGCAAGATTTCTTTCTTTCTTTAACAAAAAAAAAAAAGAGGAACATATAAGGGCATTTAAATTACACCAGTGTACCCACTAAGGACATTTAAATTTAAATGCCCTTAGTGGCCTTAGACAAGCTAATATGTCATCTCTCACTGGTGTTGTGACGCCTTTAATTTATTTATTTTTAATTGTATCTTCAAACATATTTCGAAACTAGTGGCATAAAGAGCAACTCATACGCTTCGACTATTTTTGGGATTATTTGTTTCGTTGTATCAATATATTAATGATTTTTTAGAGATTTAGGCAAATAAGGAAAAATCATCTTGAGTTCTATATATTTACTGCTTACTGAAATTTGAATTATGATCTCCTATTAGTTATCATTTCAACTTCGCCGATATCACGAAACCACAACTTGGATGCAAAAAAAAAAATATCTAATTTTTTTTTCTAGACTTTTCCGTAGACAGTTTAACAAGAAAATTGAGAAATCAGAATACTTTATTGTCGTTTGATGAAAATCTCACTTTATTGACAGGAGAACCAACTTGCTCTTGTTACATCATTTTCAACTTTGACGAGATTGTTCACAACGTTTATATTTTCACCTAATAAAATGAAAAGCAAAAATCATTCTCAAGACCATGGTTTGTTTTGAACTTAATAAATTAATATTTTTGGCACAAATTTCACAAATCGATTTTAAATGAGCTAAAAGTTTAATCACAACTTCCAAACAACAATCCGAACAAACCTCAGTCAAAAATTGGATCAAATATCAACAAGTTATCAAAAAAAAAAAAAAAAAGTGAATTTCAAGCTTTATCAAAACCCAACAAAGGTGTCTTGACTCTTGAACTCTCTTCAGTTAAATTTCTCAAATCAGTGCGCAACCACAAGTTTAAGCACAAATAGACAAACATCCATCGATTAATCAACAACAACTTCAGATTTTTGAACTTTCAAAATAAATTCAGATGATAAATTAATTGATGAAAGCCACAACGTTGATATGGATACTTCCATCTCCATTTTCTAAGAGAATGAATATTTTAGTAGAAAATTTACTTAATTGAGCAAAGATTATATGAAATTTATAACCAGAAGTTGAAACACCAAGTGCTTACCTAACTTGATTGAGATCTGAAAAAGAGATCAATAATGAAAAAAAAAATTACAAACAACAAAAATTATAAAATATGTGAAGTCTAGTATGTGTATATGTGGAAAAGCCAAAAGAATAGAAGGAAAGTGAAGGTTTCTATATTGAGATGGGTGGCCGGGTAATTACTAATTTAATATTAGTGGAGTATTATTTTGTGAAACTATTTTTAAGATGGATAAATGGGTAATAATTTGGGGCGTGCACAACGTAAGTTTTCGTTTGGCCATAGATTCCCAAATTTGTTTTTTGTTTTGAAAAATTTGATTTGGATGAAGTTTGGTTTGAAGATGAAAATGTGTTTGGACATAAGTTTTCAAACATATTTCACTTTTTTTTTTTGAAAAGACATGAAACATGACTTATACCCACAAGTTCTTAAAATTATCATAAATACCCAATAGAACATTTATCAATAACATTCATTATATTATCGCAAATCATAATCATGGACATAAATAAATTTGGTACAAAATTATCATTTTTATAATGAACTATATAATACACTATCGGATGACCAAGAGACAAAGCAGCATTGTTACAAAATAAGAAATGGTTGTCTCTTTTATAAAATATAAAAGTTTGGGACAATTTTTAAAAAATGTAATAGTGATATTTTGGGTCAAAACCAGCTCTTTTGGGATTTGGGTTTTAGGAATTTGTCAAAATATAGATAAAATCTATGGCCCAACATGTATTTGCCAAAAGACCCCAAATATATTTTGACAAAATCTATGGTCAAACGGTCAGACTATTTGATTTATTCAAAGAAAGAGAGTATAATAAGTTTCGCTTGTTTCACTAGAAAATTTTTGGGATCAGTCAAAGTCATCAATTTGGTCAAATATTCTTCAAATATTTTTAATTCATAAAATATATCGTAGAAAAAGTTATTTATGCATATAGTTTCATATAAGCTAATCTAGCGTAACATATTGAACAAAAATGCCAAAAAAGACTCTTTAATTATAACAATTAATTAAATTATATAAAGAAACGTTAGTTGGGGGGCCACAAATTTGGCAGTTATAGAGGCAAATGGTATAATCATGTTATTTGTACTTCTTTTTTCCTTAGACGAAGCATTACTACTTATATTCACATTTCCTAGCTTAGAAGACATCCATTTGCTGTCTCTCACTCTCCTTCTTTTACAAAGAAACTATAGTCCGATATGCAGTTGTGGTTGCCAAAATAACATAGCTCAACCTAAAATATGTATAGAGTGAGGGGACGCTATTTTTAGTCACAAAAATCATTTTCTTTTTAACTTTTATTGAAATAGAATAGGAGTACATACTTATCTCAATAGTGTTATCCAAATCAATTTGCACATGCATGGAAGTCGGGATCTTTTTTAATGATAGCAATAATGCTTAATTATCATCCAGAACTTATAATGAAGTTTATTAGAGTTGTTTTGGCACAAAGAATGCTTTTATCCCCTATACTAAGCAGGTTGTTGTTTCAACCTATAATTTCTAGAAAATATCATCACATTCAAGCATCAAAATGACAACTAGGTTGGACATGGGTAAAAAAAGTAATTCGAAAAGCACTTAAAGGTCACTACATAAATCCATGCTGATAGTAGACAGTGGCAAGATATTTTCTCACAATTTTTCGTTGCTGGTTACCCTATTTGTAATGTATGTATGGGGCCTATATATTTCTCTTTCTATAGAAGTTGCTTTGATCTGTGTTGTTTTCTCTCCTCTCTACATTGGTGAACTTGTTAATCATTAAATACATCTAATAGAGTTCTTTCTAATGACTTCAATATAGTGTACCGGCGATATCATGCTTTAATAGAACCATCATCTTCTTGTTTACTGTCTTCTTTGAAACTGTGTAAATGATGCTGAGGAAAAGTTGATAAGTGTGTTTCAAGATAAACCTTCATTAGTGACATCTTTTTCAGGTTTATACTCCTGCGGTTAATGAAGTCAAATTAGGTTTATACTTCTGCGGTTAATGAAGTCAAATTTATTTGTATGGAGTCCTCTTAAACACTTGCTCCTTTTTCCCATCTGATTTATGGCGTTAAATCACCTATTAGTTCTCCTATTGTGAGTGACTGTTTTTACATGGAGCTACATTCAGTCTACAAAAGAGAAATAAGAAAGTGTGATTGAGGCTCCAAATGTTGAACTCCACTGCTTCATAAAGCCTTTAACATTAATTGTCAATGTAGCAGCTCATTTGCTCCAACTTGGACACTTATGGCAGCAAACTGTGACAAATGTGCTATCACATTATATAAAGCACAGATGAAATTGCAGCAATTGGACAAACATTCTCTACTCATTATTAACAACACATCTTTGGCCAGGGAATAGATTTATAGCAGCATTATAGTCAAGTCGGAGGTAAAACTTTTCATTGAAATAATTTGAGCAAGCTATGAAATTTAATACTAACAGCTCGCCATATTTCCAGTATCTTTTCATTATTGAAGTTAAGCTAAAGCATGTAATATGATTCCAAAAAGTGAAACATCAAGCATTGAACTGACCATCAGATGAAAACACTGTACATATTTAGTGTATCCCATGCAGAGGAGGTAGTCATCTTCTCTTTGAACAATCAAGCTGACGATCGTCTAGCTTTCAAATAGCATAATCAGAAGCAGATGGTGTAAGTTACCCAAAATTGTACAATATGAATTCAACGAATATCGTTCAACTGCTATTAAAAGAAAGAAAAAACTTTTTTAGCCATATCATCAAAATCTAAGAAAACAAATAGTAGCTCAAGAAAGTAGAAATACCATTTGGGTTCTCCAATTGAGGCTCTGACATGAATCATGAAATCTTACATTGCCAATACAAAGCATTAAAATACTTGAATAAGTCAACCAAAAAATACAGCAGTTGCAACCCATGTAGCTGTCTCTTTAGCTATTTCTGCAATTCCATCTTCCAATAATCATTAGCCTTCCGGTCTTCATTGGAATCATTGCATTAGTTCTCTTGCTAATGGAGAAATGCAAATGCAAAAAACCAATGAACAATCAAGCAGAAGATCGTCTATTTTTTAAATATTAAAATCAAAAGCAGATGGTGTAACTCGCGCAGACTGTATTAACATTAAAAATGATTTCAATATGAATAATTTAACACGTAGGATTGTGCTAAAGCAGGTAAAAACATATAAATATATAGGTACAGTCATTTAAACGCTAAAGAAAGCAAAAGATCAAACCTTTCTTAAAAAACAAACCAAAAATAAGAATGCTTCTTGCAATTTTGAGAACTCAAACAGAGAGCCTGCTAGCTACTTCTACATCAGTGAGACATATTTGTCTTCATTTTATGTAAATTCTTCCAATTCATTGCAACAATTATCAGGTTACAAGTAAACACAACAATATATCAAATCTGAATGACATCAGTTATGAATTAATTAAAGCGAATGTTAGGTAGAAAAGAAATAACTTTGCTTTTACCAATTGAAAGGGGTTCACTATTTTTGGATTGTTTAAGGCTAACAGAACCAACAATATTGAAATTCCCAACAATTTCAACTGTACGCCTAGTTACTCGAAAGCACAACATTGACAAATAAATATAATAAATTAAACATTCTTAAGACTATATAAATTAAAGCAGGAACTGCCTAGGTAAAAGTCTTCAATTCGATGAAGGATACATTGATTGATAATCTTTCTAGGACTTTAGAGAATACTTGTGAAACAACAAACTCATGAGGTAGCAAGAGTACCTCAAGGATTATGTCACGACCCAAAATCAACCGTCGTGATGGCACCTATCGTGAAACTAGGTCAGCCTCTACTTAACAACTCATCACAGTAAAACTTTGAAAATAAAGACGGAAGCAGTTAATATTAAAGAAAAAGCCTTTTTGAAAACAGAAATAATCCAAAATTCGAAACAATCCATCCCAAAACGAAGTGTCACTGAGTACACGAGCGTCTAAACCAGAATACAGTCCACTAGAGTGTCTAGAGAATAAAAACTAAAATACAAATAGAGATAAAGAAAGAGAGTCAAGACCTGCGAACGTCGTGCAGCTACCTCGATAGTCTCCGAACTCTGAAGCCTCAATCAGCAGCCGTCGTGACCAGAAGCGCCTGGATCTGCACACGAGGTGCAGGGAGTAACGTGAGTACATCCAACTCAGTAAGTAACAAGTCCAACCTTTGGACTGAAAGGTAGTGACGAACTCAACCAGTACAGCTAACAATGGAAATAACGGTGCAGAAACGTAGGCATGCTTTCAAATTAAATAGATAGCTCAAAACAGTAAAATAACCAGAACTGAACAAGGTGAAAAATATAACTCTGATATTTTACATGCCAATGCACATGCTGTAAATGATGCACCATGCTGTCAGCCTCAAGTGCTCACACTCTCAATTGCTCAACCACTCGGTACTATATATGGCCCACACGGCCCAGGGAAAATCTATCCTAGAATATATAAATCACTGACCATAGGTCACCCAGTACCGAGGAAAGGCCAATCCAGCCCTGTGGAGAAGATCCATCTCCAGGTATCAAGTACTTCGGACAAGATCCATGTCCAGGGAAATCCATCCTCAATAATATCAATCGCGCTCACTGGGGGTGTGTTACACACTTCGGAGGGGTTCCTACAGCCCAAGCACTATCATAACATCAGTACAACCGCTGCGACGTGCAGCCCGATCACATAACTGTCACTCGTAATCAGGCTCTCGGCCTCACTCAGCCATCAATCTCTCCAGTCTCACTCACGGGCTCAAATATCATGAAAACTAGCCCGAAACTGTAATTGACGCCCTTCTAGTACAATAAGCCATCCTCTTCAACTGAGACCAAGATATAAATTTGAGGCATATAAATTAAATGGTTAACGGAAGGAAATCTTTTGACAAGGTGGGTTGATCTGATGGTAAGCACCCTCCACTTCCAACCAAGAGGTTGTGAGTTCGAGTCACCCCAAAAGTAAGGTGGGGAGTTCTTGGAGGGAAGGATGCCGAGGGTCTATTGGAAACAGTCTCTCTACCCCAGGGTAGGGGTAAGGTCTGCGTACACACTACCCTCCCCATACCCCACTAGTGGGATTATACTGGGTTGTTGTTGTTGTTGTTGGTTAACGGAAGGAAATCTCATAATTCAGGTGAAAATACAGGACCTTAACATAATAAATTCATTCCTCTTCAATCTAGACTAAATCCACGTTGTTGACATCTAAAGAGAAAGGAAATCTTAAATTGACAAATTGTAATTCCAAAAAATAAGACATGATTTCTTTAGTTATTCAGAGAGCCTTGCTTTTGCTCCACAAAATTAATGCTGGAGGAAATATGCTTTGTCCAGATGCCCATCTCAATTAAAAATTACCTTAGTCATTAAAGTACATGTTCGGTGTAACCGAAATAAAATGCCAGACAACTTAATAACATTTGCAAAGATAAATCCATAGCCTGTAAGTTTATATAGCACATGAGAGTTACTTGAGGGAGTCACTTACTTATAATACCTGGAATTATCTGACTTGAATCCTTTTTACTTTATTCACGCAATCAGATAAGAGCACCATTAAAATATGATCGATAACAAATGGTGAGACTTACCTGCTGCATTAGATAAATCAGGTGATCAAGTCCAGCAATTTTTTACCATAACATGAAAACTGATTTCTTTCCTCTGAGAATTACTTCTTTCCTTAATTCAATTGAACTTTTAAACTGGCCTATTTTGATGGACAAAACTACGATAAGATCAAGATAACCAAGTGATCCAAACATTAACCATTTGACAGGAACTCACTTTAAAATAGAGTTTGTGAAGTCCAATATCCAACTAAAAAAAGAGTGAAAAAAGAAAAGTCATGAATATGAGTCTTCAGAAGGACATAGAGAGCAAATTAAAGGTGATTACTATCTTTGTCAAATCAACAAAGCATTGCCATGGAAGTTAGACCAACAAAAGTTAAATAAAGATCTTAATTTTTAACTTAAAAATTCCAAATTCAAGTAAAATCCTCAGTAACTCGCAGCATTATCTAATTGAAGAAAGTAAGGAGGGCAAACTATAGTTGTATAACAGAGACAAAAATGTAGCCTGAAAAGTTATGAAGAGGAATGCAACAATAAACTGAAGGTTCATATAAAACAACAGTTGGCATACTAATGTTAACAAATAAAAGAAAATCATCATATTTCTGTGTTCGAATTCAGGATTTATAGATGACGGGCTGGAACTTAGATATTCAGGCATACCGTCAAACATTTTGGTTGCATTAAAGTTCTTCTATACTCTAGTACTATTTTTGTCTTGATGACGCTTAGTGTTTCCTGCGCTGTAGCAACATGCATATGTATGTAGAGAAAATTTGTACAGACATGTGAACATCTAATTCATAGAACTATACACTCCTTGAATACCATCTAATTCACCCAAAATCAAATATAATTATGCAACCCAAACATGCACTTACATATGTATTTCCAAATATACATGTGAAAATGAAATACACACTCAAACATAAATGTAAAAAACTAAAACATACCTACTCAATTTCACTACAGAGACGAGAGAAGCTAGTTTAACAACTAAAGAAAGAAGAGAAAACTTACCAAAATTCAGAAATACCGCAAAATTAAAGCCAATTAGATAAACTGAAAACAAAAGGGTAAAATTTTGAAGCAGAATCAAAAAGGATGCCTGAGAAAAATAGAACAGTGAACGAAAAAAATGTGCGGAGAATTTGAGAGAGATAAGGATAGAAAACGTCAGATAAAGGTGGCTGTATCGTGCTTCAGCTGATGTTTGGCCACCATCTATTCATCGTCGACAACAGTAGAGAACCAGACTTCAAAAAATTTTATGCTTTTAGCCTCCATTGTTTTTTGGTGGAGAGAGCTGGGAGGAGACATGGAAGAATTTTTGCCAAGAAATGGGTGTGGAATGAAGAAAATCAATGGAAGGAAGGAAGTGGAACTTTCTTGAAGACATGAGTATTGCCCATGCCTAGCAAGGGCCCAACATTTTGAGTTCTGAAGTCGTTTTGTTCGTGTCTAATATTGCATCCACAGCGACCCTAAAAAACTATAAAGGTTCTGGGCCTAATAAAAATATGTATTTAAAAAATTTAAATATCAAAAGTATATGACACTAAAAATAACAAGAAGAGTATCCCAAGCTTAAAGTTTATTAAGCTCATCATATTAAAAGATCAACGTCATAAAACGTTAAATAGTTTTTAAAATTTAATTATTCTTAATATTTAACTAATTACTATTGCATATGAATTGTAGATTAGATGAAAGTGAAGATGTTAAAGACAACTTTCTCACGAGCGGATTCAAATATGTGTGATGAAGATAATGTGTTGGATATCCCATAAGCGTCATGGACGTTCTCTTGGATAGTTTGTTTTGAGTTTTGACTTTTAGTAAATGAAATATAATCTTGTCTTTTACGTTTTTAGTGTTTATTATGATATATTGTAACAGTATAAAAAGTTATTAAATTTTGTAAAAATTTTCTAATAAGATTTTTTTAACTTTTAAATATTTATCTTTTTTTAGGTTAGAACTTAAAGAAAAAAATAAAATTATATTTTTAAAAATTATGGGCCGGCCCGTGGGAGCCCGCAGTCCATATAAGGTTTGTGTGGACTGACCATTATAAGGCCCATCAAAATGGTGGACCCAACCCATCAATTCCTAAAGCCTACGTGGGCTGGGTTGGACTAGCCCGACCTTGTCCATATTCACAGCTCTAATGAATATTAAATCCGGGTAAAATTAAATCCAAAAGTTACTTTTGAGAAACATATGAAGATGGAACTCTCAACATAATTAAGCATGACATATCCTATATAAGGAAATAATATGGCGTTTTCTTTATTACTTTCTGATGAGATAATTTATGTATATCTTTGATTATTTTATCGCCTATTGACTATTTCATCCCATGCCAATATTTTCTTATTAATAAAATTATCGGACAACTCTATCCATTAATACAACAATAACAATAACAACAACAATTCATTATATCCCATAAGTATGGTGTGGGGAGGGTTGGACAAATGAAAGAATTATTTGGTTCATATATATATATATATATATATATATATATATATATATATATATATATATATATATATATATATATGTTGCTCCCAAACTGTCACGACCCAAAATCCATTAAAGGTCGTGATAGCGCCTAACACCGCTGTCGGGCAAGCCAACAAATAAATGATTAACTTCATTACTCATTTTAGTATTTTTGAAATTATAATTTCCTTCAATTAAGTAGTAAGGGATAAAAAATTATCAAGTAAATGATAATATTTTTACAACTTTAAGACAAAACAACCCAAAAGAATCCCCAAAACCCGATGTCACAAGTGCATAAGCATTAACTAGGAAGTATGATAAAATACAACATCTGTCTAGAATACAAAATTAGACAGAAAAAATATAAAATAACTCGGATGGAGACTATGTGCGTGCTGCGGACTCGTAACGTAGAATGCAGCTCACTTAATTCCCCACAATAACCGCACCTCTGCGCCATAAGGCCACTAGGCATAAATGCACCTGCACAAAAATGTGCAGCAAGTGTAGTATGAGTACATAAATCAACGCGTACCCAGTAAGTATCCAGTCTAACCTCAAAGAAATAGTGATGAGGGGTCGACTCCGGCACTACTATGGGCTAACAATAAAATACCGATAATATAATTAAGCATGGATTGTATAGAACGGCTGTAAACTCAATAACATGAAGTAAGTAAACAATTCTTTTGTTAATAGAAAATTTCCAAATTCATTTTCATCATTTAACATTTTTGTATCTCAGACAAATAAAGCAATATCAATTATTATAAATTCCTAAGCAACTAATTCAATCATGCGCAAATCATGTCGAGGTCGTACGACCTGATCCAACATAAATATTTAAACTGTGCACTGCCTAAGGTCGAATGGCGCGAACCATAAATGCGTCTATCTGCTACCGAGACGTTCGGTCCATTCCACAAAAAAAATACATTTAAAACAACCAATTCTAGATTTATTAAGGGGCAATTATTCATAGAAATACCAATTTTCGCTAACGGTCAAGAAAATGAAGTTAAACTTTTACAGTTCCTTTATCAAGTTTCAATATATCTTAAGCAATTAAATTAACAAGTAGGGTGCAAACATTGCAAGAATAATATGATTTGGGTCCTAGACTACCCGGACAAAAGCATAATAGTAGCTACGTATGGACTCTCGTCATCTCGTGCGTACGTAGCCCCACAAATAGAAGCACCTAATAATTTGATTCACCTATGGGGTTAATTCCCTCTTACAAGGTTAGAAAAGAGACTTACCTCGTCTTAAAGCCCACTTTCCGGTAACAATTTCACTTCAAAGCCCAAACTTAGTGTCGTTCATTCAGAAATTAGTCAAACAACGTACAAATTAATCAAAAATATACTCCAACACTAGAAATTTAACAATTTATAAAAATTCTCAACTCTACTCGAAAAGTTGGCAGTGGAGCCCACGTCTCGGAACCCGACGAAACTCACAAAATCTGACAACCCATTTCGATACGAGTTCAACCATACCAATTTTATCAAATTTCGATAACCTTGATCTCCAAATCTTAAATTTTCGTTCTTGAAAAGTTATACAATTTTTTTTAATTTTTTCCATTTAAATCCAAAATAAATGATGAATATAACTATAGAATCATGAAGTATAACCACTTTCGGATATAGAACACTTACCCCAATCCATATGGTGGAAATCGGCTCAAGAATTACTTCAATCTAAGCAACATAGCTCCAAATATGTTAAAAATGGCCGAAACCTCGAAATATAACTTCTGCCCAGGTATTTACTCTTCGCGATTGCGAAACACAACTTTTCTCAGCTCAAAATTTTCCCTTCGCGATCGCGAAGAACAAGTGCCCAGGTCTTTCAGACAACTTCTAGTTTAATGGTCATTACCTTTTGTACAAAACTCCAAATTATAAATGGTTTAACCTTTTGAAAACTAGACACCAAGGGCTACATCTTTCATGCTTCGCTAATCTCCCAGTTCCTCATAGATTACGAGATATAAGCTGCTAAAATCAGCCCTATGCAACATAAATTTCTTCTTCGCGATTTTCAAACTCTTCCTGGATAGGCTATAGTATACAATTCATAACCTTTTGTACACAACTCCAAATGCCAAATGGTTTAATTTTCTGAAAACTAGACACAAAGAGCTATCACTTTTATTTTTAGATCATCTTTAAATTCTTTATAGATAGCAAGATACAAGCTTCCAAAGTCGGGTAAGTGCAGCAGAAACTTTCCTCTACGCGATCGCGAAATATCTTCCACGATCGTGAATCACTGGCCAATTTCTCCCATTTTACTCATCGCGATCGCGACCAATTCCCTGCGATCGCATAGCACACTGTTGTAGTAAAAAATCAGCAGCTAAAAATGGCCTAAAATGGTCTGAAACACACCTCGAAACACACCCGAGTACCCCGGGACCCCGTCCAATCACACAAACCAGTCTCATAACATAACACGAACCTGCTCGATGCCTCAAATCACATCAAATAACATCGATATCATGAATCGCACCCGAATTCGAGCTTAATAAACTTTAGAACTTTGAACTTCCACATTCGATGCCGAAACCTATCAAATCACGTCCGATTGACCTCAAATTTTGCTCCCAAGTCACATTCGACATTGCGGACCTACTTCAACTTCCAGAATCGGAATCCGACCTCGATATCAAAAAGTCTACTCGCGGTCAAACTTCCCAAAAATCTTCAAATTCCAACTTTCGCCAAATAACCTCAAAATGACCTACGGACTTCCAAATCCACATCCGGACATGCTCCTAAGACCAAAATAACCATACAAAGCTATTCCCAGGATCGAAATCCCAAATGGACATCGATAACATTGAAATGCACTTCAACCCAAATTCATGAAATTCTTCCAAAGTATCAACTTTTCACAATAGGCGCTGAAATGCTCCCAGGTCTTCCAGAACCCTATCCAAACGTGCGCCCAAGTCCAAAATCATCATACGAACCTGTTGGAACCTTCAAATCCCAATTCCGAAGTCATTTACTCAAAAATCACACCTTAGTCAATTTTTCCAACTTAAAGCTTCCGAAATGAGAATTTTCTTTCCAAATCAACTCCGAACTCCCCAAATTCAATTCCGACCACACATATAAGTCATAATACCTGAAGTGAAGCTACCTATGGCCTTAAACCGCCGAACGACATGCTAGAGCTCAAAACGACCGGTCGGGTCGTTACACAAATGCAAGTATACGTTCGTCCTCGAACATACTAAGAACTGCTCCGGAATTTGCTGAAATCATTGGTCAACACCTCGTGCACCTACCCGTACTACCACAACCCAGTTGAGCACATTAGCTTAATCCAGTCCGAAGATCCTCCCTTTTATTCAGTAAAATAAGCCTCAAAGCCAAATTCTAACTTCTGGAATTCTCTACCAGGCCTCTTTCCAACATACGAACACCGTATAAATCATTACGCGACGTACCAATGCCTGATTGCATACCTTTACTAAATTCACACCATGCACCGCATAATTCACATGACCATAATAGCATCCTCCGACATCAATAGCCGAAATCCCACGAATCAGATGCCCACCACACACCTCATGACGCATGTAAGTCCTATTCCAACTCTAGCAGTACTGCCACGGCGGAAGAGATATGCATAAATTCATAACCACCAGCCGAATCAACAAATCATTTAGTCTCTTCTCCTAACAAGAACCATTACCTCATTCTGAACCACGCAACGATAATTTCTCTTTAATATACTTCATATTAATC
Organism: Nicotiana tomentosiformis; assembly: GCF_000390325.3. NCBI lineage: Eukaryota > Viridiplantae > Streptophyta > Magnoliopsida > Solanales > Solanaceae > Nicotiana > Nicotiana tomentosiformis. The sequence goes on from NC_090822.1 coordinate 14,094,442, forward strand.
TGATCGCACTGATCCCAAGTCCAATAATCTCATCTCACCCAATACAAGTCGTTCCGGCAATAAGCCACCACAAACACTACCAAAAGTCTCATATGATGCCACAATGTGCCAACAAGCCACAAACTCGAATGTGATACATAAGGAAAACAAACTCTGGAAAGAACTACTCAACCCACGTAACTAATTAAACAACTAAAAGGGTGTTATGAACCTTCCTCAGAAGATGCGGGATAAAACACACAAGAATAGATACAGGGAACTGTGCTCAACATCACACTGTTGCGGCGTGCAACCCGATCCACACATGATACTGTTGTGTTGGGCAACCCGATCCAACCAACGTACATGTGGCGGCGTGCCACCCGATCCACACATAATAATATAGAGAGAGCACACCTCGAGTCGTAATGCTCAAACTCACGAAATGCCTGAATATTAACCATAAGCACGCCAAGTGCACAATACCATCCCTGGGGAGACAGATAACGACATACGCTACAAAATTCAAGCACGACTAAGGTGCAATGAATGACCTGCATCTCGAGAGCCATCCTACTTATATAACACCGCAAGCTACACAAGACCACTACACATGTGCGAATATTCAAGTCGTCTCATAACCCACACAACACAATAGAGTATTACATGAAGTAGTTGACGACCAATATAACATCCAATGCTCGATTACTCCTCCATAAGGAATGTTATGCCAAATGAATACACCCAGGATGGTGTAGAGTACACATCCATATTTGGACCCATCAACGGACCTCAAACCGATTCTGATCGTACCATGCTTGGGCAAATACCCTCTCAAGGATCCACAATGACCTTTTTCCCATGACACACAAGAACAGTCGTCGAATCCGGAATGAACTTCCACAATTGACAACCAACTGAATAGAGCCTTTTTTAGGCCTAAACTCTCACATTAGCGATAGTACCAAATCTCCACACTTGGTTTCAATCTTTAATCAATCAAGTGACTACATGTCACTCTTATACAATCTTCATGTGGGATACACTCCTAAGACCTTCCGCACCAGGTAACAAATCTGCACCTCCATACCACAGGTCATACTAATGTTGTAAAGCAAATCAAGAAGTTGCAAATCAGTACACAAAAGTCGCTTACACAAGACACCGATCTCAGGTGATGCTAAAGACAACACCAGCTTACTTTAAACATCTAAATCATTTCCTGCTCATTCGATCTTGTGACATTCTTGTCAACACCAAACTCCAACCTTGATCCTCAACTTTCAAATTTTATGCCACTCACCGCACATATCCTACCAATGCGCGAGAGCACAAGAATTCCATCATAACTCCTGAACCACTAATAGGATACACACTTCATCATATAGAAACTTTTCACTTAACTCATTTCAGGAGAACCATTGCAACACGTGACTGAATTCCCATAACCGCGGAAAATACAAACCCCAAGTAGTGGTCTAAACCACCATAACTCTTCTTGGATCCATCTATACATAGCAGGCCATTATAATCGAATACCTCCCAATAAATCAAATTACGGCGACCTTCAAGCCTTGCACATACCGCCACAATTCACCTACATAACTTAACACGCTGAAGGAACTGATTATTGCCACCACCATGCTGATCCAACTATTTCTAAAAGAACCAACTTCTTCTAATTTACTCTGGACTTTCCTTAGAAATAACAATAGCTCCATTCAAAATATGATGAACTCAATCTGCACTCATCATGAGTGACCCCATTTCGCGAGACCATATTGTCTCAAAACCTACGAACCATCTCATGCCCTCCTTGTACGCATATTCGCAGCTTCAATTGGTACACCCATTCTGATAATTCTTCTATGAATCCGAAGTTATTTTCTCTCATTCCTCCAATGCTATACCGCAGACAGAAGATAACATAGAACACTTCAAGCACCTTTCATAATCCGCTGCAAAAGCTCGATACTTAACCATACTATTGACTCGAAATCCTTAGGCACCACACTTAAATTTTGAATCCACTAGTATCATTGCTGAGAGTCACCCACTCCGACTTGGTACCGAATATAATCAACTCCAAGGCTCCGCTAGCACATGAACACCCTCTCAAAGGAGCACCCGGCTAAATCATTTTCCTTGTACATCACCTCTACATGAAGCATAAACTCTGATTCTTCCCAAAGCCCGAACATGAATCGATAAGGATAACTATAGCAGACATTCCCCAAATCCTCTCCTCAAATTACCACTGATGTTTTCTTTCCTTAGTCGTAATAACACACCAATATGCTGATAACCAGAAACCTCACAAGCAAATAACCATGCAATCTAATCGTAAATGGTGGGGCTCTCCCACTTAGCTTGAAGCTACAATTTCATAACCCCGAAACCTACCAAGATTCCTTCTTCTTCATTGACATGACCTCGCATAATCGACCGGTTAAATTCCTCTAAATCTTCATGTTAACCACTTCATGAACGCTTTGAATCACTAGCCACATTTACATATTCGATCCCTTACTGGATAGCTAGTAGAATTCTTCGTAGAAGCTTCGTCAACACCACGCAACCTCTAACCTGCTCACAGGAGATAAACCACCTGTGGAAATTTCCATGCCGACATCTTCCAACGACGCTACACTGAGTACAATTACTACAAACCCAATAAACCATCCCGAGCCCGTGCTCGTTTACCAGCTATACAAATCCGTCCACTCCTCATTGACATCAACTAAAGGTGCGACCATACATTCCAATCCGAAGTCACGTTGCATCCCACTTCATATCAAGCAACTCCTTTCTGTCGTATCCAATCTTCCTCAGTATAGTAGCAAATATTCCAAATTAAGTCCGTAGACCTAGTCACTGTCCACCATGAATCCCAAATCTCTTTAAACTTTCCTCAGGGCGTGCAACTATCCTACCACAGAACCCATATGCTACTCTGCCACTCTCCCACTTTGGTCAACCCTCTTCTTTAAGAAACTACTCGACTTTCACTCCTCACACTTGGCCTTCTAGAAATTTAACCACCACAAGACACCTCCCATATGTCCTTTCTCGTCCTCCGCTGCCCAATTGTTGCCTTAAATCAAAATCTGTCTCTGTAGCACTTGAACCAATAAATCGCTACCAACTTTAAAGCCTCTTCGAAAATCATCCTTCTCGAACCATCAACACTATAAACACTGATTCGATCCTGAACCACTGCACACCACGATCTCTGACAGCCGTTTCCCCGGCACTATTTCACAATACTCTGTCCTAAAGGCGAATTGAAGAAGACCATAATACCGGCGAACTTAACGCATTCAATAAGGATGACGATACCACATCACATATGAAAATCTCACCATGCTCGAAAATACCAAGTCTCGTTACTCCATCAACCCAAACCTGAGCATTCATAATCTGATTGCCTTTCCTCCGCCAGAACTAAATGTTGAACCTCTAAGCCGTGAACTGTGAAATCCTTCTATCAAGTCATTCCTGTTGTGATCCATAAATAAGCATCCTACCATTACACCAACACTGCGCCATAGCAACGCATGAATCATCCTAAAAATCAGTGCCCAACTTCAAAACCATGGCCAATACTGATACTGAGCTAAAATGACAGAACATCCTTCCGCAAGGGGAAGATAATAGCTCCATCAATTATGCAGAGAGAAACACCATGCACCACATCTGCAGTACCATTATAATTCCTCGATCCCCAATTGATAACAAGCTATTCACGTCACATAAGATTGAATATGAAAGAAATAAAGGCATAAGCCTTAAAGGAATCAAATTACACGATGAGGAATCAAGAAGGGAAGTGCTCCTAACAGTCCTGTAGCCTCTCGAAGATAAGTACAGACGTCTCCGTACCGATCCGCACGACTCTACCAGACTTGCTCATGACTCGTTAAACCTAAGTTAACCTAATGCTCTGATACCATGTTGCCACGACCCAAAATTCATTAAAGGTCGTGATGGCGTCTAATACCACTGTTAGGCAAGCTAATAAATAAATGATTAACTTCAACTTTCCATAATATGCACCTAAACGCTCCCGGATCTTGTAGAACCCGATCCAAACATATGCCCAAGTCCAAACTCATCATACAACCTGTTAGAACCATCAAATCGCGATTCCGAGGTCGTTTACTCAAAAATCACACCTTAGTCAATTTTTCCAACCTAAAGCTTCCGAAATGAGAATTTTCTTTCCAAATTAATTCCGAACTCCCTGAAATTTAATTCCGACCACACGTACAAGTCATAATACCTGAAGTGAATCTGCTCATGGCCTCAAACAGTCGAACGACATGTAAGAGCTCAAAACAACCGGTCGGGTCATTACACAAATGCATATACAAGTATACGTGGTCGTACAAGTAAAAAAATGATATGTCGAGTGTCGAACCCAAAGCGACTTGTGTTAACTACCCACTAGTTTCACCAAGATTATTATTCACTCAGTTCAATCAGTATTCAAAAGTGTGATTATACTAAGCAATAATTCTAACAAGTAACTAATTTATCAAGCTGCAAAATGGTTGTTGTGTATTCAGTAGAGACAAATATTCTAGGGTTATGATCGTTTCACCAATCCTATTGTGCTCGAATTAACTCTCCCTATCATACAATTCATTCATGGTTGCTAATTAATCGAACAATTGCTCTCGTAGTATTCTTCTGAATTCCTACTCGCCTATTCAAAATAGATTAACGCTTATATTCCTATGGAATCAATCCATTAAGAACGCATTAAGATTATAATATTTAATTAAGCACGGTGACTGGGTATATTCTTATCCTAACCACAAATCTCCCCCTCTCCCCCCCCCCCCTCATAGAGTTAAGATCATACTCGCTTCAATTCTTCTCTAATCTAAACATGGCTTTACCAAGCATAGCATATATAGTAAATAGAAACTAACAGTTGGCCAGACAATTAAGCAATTAATCACAGAATTAAAGAAACAACCATATATTGGTGAATTGTAATCAAGGTTAAGTCAACTTTAAACAACAATATTCATGGCTAAATTACAACCACAGAACTATGAGTTTTAGCCACTCATAATAATATCAAAACAAATTCACAAGTGTTGAATAATTGAAAATACTAAGAAAAGATGAAGAAACTGAGATATCCTCGCTCCAGATGTTTCTCGTGTGTATTTTTTCCTTCAAAGTGGCGTCTTCCTTCTCAAAATAAGCTTAGTCTTGTTTTTATACGCGTTGGGTAGGTTTTGGACTGGAATAACCTTTTTTCGGGCAAAGTTGGAGATGTTTCCCATCACCAGTGTCCAGGGTAGCATGGGTCGCTAGCCCTGGTGCTGGAAAATTGAAGCTTCTATAAATTACGTTGCCCGTGGCGCTGGAAATCGCCATTTTCAGCTTTTTCTCCTTTTTGGCTCTAATCTCACACCTTTCGCTCCCTATTGCCTCCGGCTAATTTCTACATATAAAAACATCACGAATTAACATAAATCAATACATTTTATATCCAAAATCCACGAAATACGAGTAATACATGAGGCTATATACATATAAATATATATACTTTAAGCTACATATTAACACCCCACACTTAGACTCTTGCTCGTCCTCGAGCAATGGGACTATCAACTATACCCCAACGACGTACACATCTCAGCTATAGAGGAGCACTTCAATTTTTAATCATAGACGCTACCCTTGACAATGATCGATACCAGCAATCAAGCATGAACATATAAATTTCATATTCTTCCCGTTTTAAACATGTCCAAGTATAATCATTTCAATTCAGTCAATTCAAACAACTTATCTGTAACTATCCTCCCTCAAGAGCTGACTCGTTACCACTAAGTACCCTCAACTCGCGCACTCACCCAACAAGAAAAGTTTATAGCATTCTCAATCCTTCATGAGATCATGTGCCCTCGCTAAAGAACAAAAGAGTGAATATAAAATAGTCAACGCATTCAAGTATGCCTTTGAACATAATTTAAGGACATCACCAATTGAACAAAATTTACTCACTCTCACAAAGAATTCATGTGCATCCCGTGGTCGTATCATAAGCTTGCCTGTAGTGTACATCTCTACTAATATAATCTAAGTTAGCTAAATCTATTATCAATTCGGACTTTACGATTGTAATGTAGGCTAAGGGACGGATAAGATATATTTAGAAATAGTGACTAACCTTCCTAAGCACTTTAATACACTACACTCATAAATCGAGCACATATTCTTCTCAACCAATTCACTTGCCACAATCCATATACAACAGTCTTTTTTTTTTCAATTAAGCACTTCTATACTCCCACTAGTACAAATTAGTAATATTATGAGGTGTGTGATTCTCTACATCATTTGAACTATTATTTTTTTTCTTCTTGCAATATTTTTTTCTCTTCTCTTTCTCTTTCCTTTTGCTTTTCTACACACCCTCCGTACATTAATGTTCATCGGCTAGTGACCTTTTTCATAACTTTTAGTGCACCTTAAGGGCCCTTCCATGGTTCCACATGAAAGTTACTCCTCAATCTCTCACATTACTTCTTTTAGCGACTAAGTGCCTAAGGAGGTAAATGTTCAACAATCATAAATTAAGAACAACATAGGGATACGACTTGTAATGTGAGTGCCAAAGAAAAGGTCTATAGGCTCAAAGGGGCTAGCAATGAAAAATATTATGTTTAAGTGACAAGCACATCTATGATCAAACAAGAAACGCCTATGTCATCTCGTAGACTAGCACAACTTAATGATTTTGCTTCAATTACCACACAGGGCAAGTTCTAGACTATACATGATAGCACAGAAAATCACAAATTCTCACACATCCATTGCACATGACTCAATCAATATGGTTCTGTTTAACTCTCAAGTCAAGCAAGCACATAAAATTGAGAAATTTTAAGCAATATTGCACTATGTGGCATACAAGCCAAACAACTGAGAAAATGCGTCACAGAGTAGCCTATTTATTTTACTCAGGTATCACAATTCAAATCAAATGTACAGGAAGACAGAGCGCATGCCATAGCTTAATGTGCCAGCACCAAACATGTCAAAAGATACCTCAAAGCAACTCAGTTTCTTCCTAACCTACTCCTAAAAAAATAAAGTACCTGGTTTGAGCTACACCCTTGGAAAAGAACCGACGCCCAAAGAAAAATCAATTGATCCTACCTAACTATCCTTTTGGTATTTTTAATCGGACTTTAATCCCTCAAGTAAATTGTCCAAAAGATCCATCGTCGGGAAAAATCTAAGCGTTTTTTGATTTTTTTATATATTTTGTTTTCTTTTTTCTTTCTTAAACTAGACTAAGTAAAAACTAATAAAAAGAAATAAATTTATACAAGTTATACAGTGTACATCACAAGAAGTAGTTCTCCCACCCCACACTTAGCATATGCATAATCCCCGATACATTTAAAAATGTAAAACAAAGTAGGGTGAAAAAAACTCCCTGCTAGTCGGAATCCTCCTCCTTAGCATGTCTGCCCGCCGCAGTTCCGGGCTCATCATCATCATCAGCTCCCAGAGGAACCAAACCCATGGGCCCGGTGACTTCATCACCAATCGCATCCTCAATATCGGAGCCTTTGTAAGTGTTATCATCCTCTGACGGATGAATGAAACTGCCAGGTGAAATCCCCAATATCACTTTGGAAGAACTAGACAAGTCATTGCGTAGATGCATATGCTCCTCGTCCGATACACCCATACTGCTCATGATCACATTTAAGGAGTGTTCTTATCCTCTGACAGTCACTTTCAACCCTCTATCTTTATCCGAACTAGGGACCAACTATGTTGACCACTAGGCAACTGTACATTATTTTGAAATCATGTAGACACTGCTAAAATTTAAAGATACTACTAGTAGAGGCAGTGGCAGAACTACCTATTGGGAGGGGGTCCCTTCCAATTGAATCTCCTTTTATTGAAAAATTATACTCCCTCTGTTTCAATTTAGATGAGGTAGTTTGACTCGATACGGAGTTTAAGAGAAAAGAGGGAGACTTTTGAAACTTGTGGTCTTAAAAGCTTAAGGGGTAAAAGCTTTGTGAGGCTATAACATTTATGTGGTTATAAAAACTTCTCATTAAGGGTAAAATAAGTAATAATAAAAAGTTTAAAGTTGAATTATTTCTAATTATAGAAACGTGTCATTCAATTTGGAACGAATTAATAAGAAAAATGTGTCATCTAAATTGAAACAGAGGAAGTACTCCCTAAATAGGATTCAAATAGCTTTCTTTTTTGTTTTGCAAATTCCAAACACCATATACCATGTCGCTCCATTTAAACTCATCATAAAACCAATATTACACAAAAATACAAATATAAATAAAAAGTACCGGAAGTTCATTAAATATCTACTAACATATAAATCTCTAATTGGACAAAAAAACTTGTCAAAAACAGAATATAGAAATTCTATCTTCCTAGACACAAGTGTAGACTGAATTACCTTTAACCCAGATACTAAGTCAACAAAGTTTTTGATGTCTTCCAGTGGGTCTATCAAAAACTGACAACTATACATGTCACCACGTCTAATGATGCACCTAATGCATTAAACCATGGTTGCCTCTTTCACTAATATATTCTCTAGTTCTGTAGTTTTAGCAGAGTGAAAGAATTTGGAGCTATGAGACCTAGCTTATAACTCTTTCCTAATTCTTGCACTCTGCTAGGAGAACCCATAAACAAAAAATAGGGAGAAGCACCTCTTTAGTGTTCCTTAGCTTGAAGGCAGTACGGTGCACTAAGCTCTAGCTATGCGCGAGTTCCGGGGAAGGATCGAACCACAAGGGTCTATTGTATACAGCCTTACAATGCATTTCTGCAGAAGGCTATTTTCATGGCTTGAACTCGTGACCTCTTGTCTCATGACAACAACTTTATCAGTTACGCAAAGGCTCATCTTCTGGTGTTCCTCAGCTTAGACAAAGAAAAATGACAGTCAAGCCAAATTACAAGTTACAAGAATTCGATTCCGAACATATGCCCAGGTCCCAAATCACGATATAGACCCAGCGACACCGTCAAAATACGGATCCCGATCTGTTTGCTCAAAACGTTGATCGAAGTCAACTCAATTGGATTTTAAAGGCAAAATTTCATACTTTATCAATTTTTAACATAAAAACCTTCCGAAAAAAAAAGACCCGGACTGCGCACGCAAATCGAGAAAGACTAAAATAAGGTAATTGGGATTTCGAAAAACAGAATTAGGATTTAAAACTCTAGATGACCTATCGGGTCATCACAGTTTTTCAACGGTCAAATTCGCGGCCAAACATTCTATTCAACATAAATTCAAATAATTTCTGCGGAATAGACACCTTATCAACGAACAGGCACCTTTGCACCTATTGGGACTCAACTTTGTTGGCTATAAATAGAGAGGCTTAGCCTCATTTTTCACCACCGAAATCTGAAAATATCTCCCCTCTATCTTCTGCATTATGCATTGTTTCAAAGCAAAAACGTAAACATTTTGTGTAATTTGCTCCGCCATTTGAGTTCGTCGAAATTTTGTGATTTGAAGTGCCGCTATCACATAATAATTATTCTGTTCTATTATGGGAGGAATTAATCCGAAATCTAGAAGACCTTTCGAATTAAGTTCTTAGGCTATTATAAGAATATAAAATCTCAAGACTTTCAAGTCCTTTTAGGTTTAGGACTCTTTATAACTATATAAAGTATATATATTCCAAAGAAAACCTCATAGTGAATAAATTATTTTCGGAGAGGGATTAAAGGTTTGGTAGAGAAGTAGAAGTATTCATCTTCGAGGTAAAAGGTACTGTATTTGCTCGTCAAAATTTCAAAACCTCTTTTGTCTTGGATTGACAGTCTAAGGTAGGAGGCATGTTTGCATGATCTAATTGGTCTTTTATTTTTTTTCCCTTCTTTGTGTTTTTTTATTGATGTTGTAAAGTTGAAAGATTTTATTTTTATTTTTATTTTTATCTTGAGTCGGAGGTCGGAAACAACTTTTTTACCTTCACAAGATAGGGATAAAGTTTGCGTACACTCTACCTCAAATCCTACTTTGTGATTATACTGAATTTGTTGTTATTGTTGCCGGTAACTTTGAGATTAATAAATGATTTGTTCTTATTTTTTGGTACTTATAGTTATATTCTTCCTCTTATAATTTTAAATTTTGAATTATCTCTTATACTATATCTAAAGTTTATGGTCTACATGACATAGGTACTTTACAAAATTCAACCGATCTCTCGCCACGTAAGTACCATTTTACAGATTATTATATTAGTTTATACAATAAACTTAAATATTTGTTTGATGTATTTGTTATCAAAAGCTTATCTTTTTTTATTCCTTACTGCTCGTAGATTACACATTATATATTTGCTAAAGAAAGATACTTTTCTTACGTGATTTATATTTACTTTAGTTCTATTGTCTATTCAATTTTGATTTGGTAATTTTAATGAGTACTGTTGTTATTGTTTTTCTAACATGATTTGGTATTGCTTTAAAGCGCGTTTTTTTTTGTTTTAAAAATATAAGATATGACGTTTTTATGTTCGTGTTGTACTTTTTGTTTTTGGGAATACCAACAAGGTTAGAATTTAATGATTTTGTAAAACTATTATCTATATTATATTAAAAACACGAAGGTTTTTAAAAAAGTACAACACCAACATACTAACAAGATAATAGATTTTATTTTGTTTGGAATACCAACAAGGTTTGAATTTAATACCAACAACTTTTAATTTTTTAGACTAAAAAAGAGGTTTGTGTATGCGATTCTACACTTTTAATAACTATTTGTGTCCTGCTAGGTAAATGGATATTACTTAAACTGCAACATATAAACATGCATTTTTTTGTGTGTGTGTATTTTGTATCAAAAGAACATTAGCAACCTTAGCAGGTAAGAAAAAAATATGAAATTTATTCACCATCTTTTTGTTAAGTAATTTGTTATAGAAATTTATCAAATCATATTCTCATATTGAAAAAGTACAAAGATATTTTTATAAAAGCATTAGAGTAAGTAGGTAGTAGTACTATTTGTATAGGGAGCTAAGGAATTATTTTAGAACAAAATAATTTTTACAAAAGATAAGTACCAATTAAATTAAATTCAACAACATCAAACAGCTAAATATCATTAAGGATCCATTAATTGAGAAAAGGAGAAGCTATGAGAATAATATTGATACACACTTTGCGCATGTAACTTAAGTTGAAAAATTGAATCTTTTGGAATTTTTAGAGATATGAAAATAAAGAGATTGATCCTATAGGCTAGAGAAAAAGAAATTGATACATGACCATGTAAAATTTAAAAATGACTAATATTAAGTTAATATTTTATAACAAATAACTTAAAACATAAAAAAATATCTAGAGAGTTGTCTTTTGTCGGAAAAAATGAAAAGAGAAAGAAATAATTAGTGACAATTTATTTAGAATACATTTGATCTTCGACTCTTTCATACGAGTAGTTATTATTTCATGTTTGCTTTTTTACCAGTTTAATTCTTAGTACTATATTATAAGCAATTTTGCTCTATTTGTTATTTCTTCCACCACTAATACTCTTCTTATCGAAACAAAATTAAGGCAAAATTTTTATTAACTTGAATTTTTTATTTATATTATAAATTTAGATAATTAAATTGGATTATACTAATTAATTAATTTAAAGACTTAATTATTTTCAATGTTAGAGAATTAAGAAATAGTAATGTGTTTCAAAGTTGAAAGCGATACTATTCTGATATATTAAGCAGATATATTGAAAATCCGGAATTAAGAAAAGAGCTCTTTTTTGGTTGCAGCTCTTTTTACTCAGCAGAAATGGCAGTCTTCCGCTCACTTTCAGTCACTACATTTCGCATTCTGTTGTTAACTTTCTTGCTGTCTCTTCTGTGCTTCACGTCTACTGGTGAGTGCCCATTAATTCTCTCTGTAATCATCCCATTTGGTCTGAGTAGACTGAAAAAGAGAGGTGGCTTATATTTTCTAGTTGTTTATTAATCTTCCACTGCAATACATATTTAAAGTAAATGTTATCTTACCGGAGATCTAGGATTTCTATAATACGGGTGCGCCGTGGGAGTTGATCCGTGCGCCGTGGGACTTCTGGTGTACCAGCAGATTATAATTCTAGAAAATATATATATATATATATATATAATAATACCTAGTTTAACGGAGAGACCATAGGTTCATCTATCCCATGTATTAGGCTACAAATCCGCCCATGTATCTTGGTGATAGGTGTATGTGAAAATTATGATGGCCTGAAAATTCTTACGAGTTTGGCCTTGTCCATGCGACTGAAGTGTTTGTTTATTGATATGGAAGACTACAGAAGCTAATCTTGAATATTTCCTTGACGTTTGTCTTAATCTGGATTTTGTCTATGTTCAGTTTTCAGATTTTATTTTTATGTATGCAGATGCACACAACCACAAGGGAAACATTACCATCAAGTGGGATATCATGGCTTGGACTCCAGATGTATACACTGTGAGTTTTTTCCGCTCTAGTTTTACCAACCTATATTATTATTATTTTCTGATAACTAACTTTGTATTAATCACCTTGTAAAACATTACAAACCCAAAGCTCGACTAGTTAAACAATCAGTTATCTAACAAAAAAAACAAAAAAAAAAAAAAAACCAGAGAATCAAAAGCCTACACATCAATAAATAACTAGAACTAGGAATGTACGTAGATCGGGTTGATTCGGATTTTTCAATTACCAAACCAAACCAATGGTGTCGGGTTTTTAAATCTATAAACCAAACCAAACCAAACCAATAAAGTCGAGTTTTTCAATCTCGGTTTTTCTCGCGTTTTTTCGATTTTTTTTGGGTTTTCGGATTTTTTCCCGGTAAAGTCTTCATAGTATAAAATATGTAACTTGTGCTCTAAATATTTCTTTAGTCCTAGTAGGATACAACTATATAATGTATTTTCTAACAAAATAACACAAAATATGAGATGAGTCATAGCATTGTACTAAAATATTTAGTAACAAAGATAATAAAATCACATAAAGAAAATATTACTAATTAATACGCCATAATAGATATTAACATACTCTAAAAATATTATATAGGTCATGCTAAAATAAGTACAGCTAATAAGTACTATTAATTACACAACTAAGCACTAAAGAAACAGATAAACTAGGTTATGTATTTTTATTATAAACCAATGGAAAAAAAAATAGATATCCAACACTATTGTCAATCCTAGTATTGAATTGAATTTCCTTTATTAGCATTAGTATTGATTTGAACTTTATTTGACTTACTACCTTTATGAGCTATAAAATTTAGTGGAACATTCAAGAATATTAAGTCCAAACTTTAAATAATACGTTTAAAGATAAAACTGTGAATAAAGTTGATAAATATTTATAAATTATCTTACAATAAATATTTATAAGTATAAAATATTTTTTAAAATTATATAAACGTAATGTCGGATTGGTTTGGTTCGGTTTGGCTTTTTTTAGTTAAAACCAAACCAGACCAATTATGGTCGGATTTGTTTTTCTTCACCAAACCACAATTGAATTTTTTTTCCGATTTGACTCGGATTATCAATTTGATGTGATTTATCGATTTTCTTTATACACCCATGACTGAACTATCTACTAGAACAAAGGGTACGTAGCAAATTATGGACTCTCGGGGCTGCTCTAACATTACAAATATAGGTAGTCTCCCTTGCAATGGCTTCCTAACTTGTGCTCTTCTTTTCAAAAATCCTTCGGTTCCTCTCCATCCATATTGCATAGACACATTCGGCATATATCATCCTAAAAATCTGAGCCTGTTGATATATCCTCTTGGAGTATCACATTCAGCTATCAAATGATCAGCTTGTGTCAGCAATTTTTCTTTTAATCCCAACCACATGATATATAATTCTTCCTTTAGGTCTAGCATCATTCCTAAAAGGTATAGTAGTGTACCTAGGAATCAACTGAACGTTCACCTGACTAATCATGCTTTTCTTAGAATAGGAATTGCATTTTGTAGCAGCTCCATGTCTTCTCTAGCTTCCTAATAACCCAGCATGCATGTTGGGGGATGGCAACATCCCTGAGTTGTTGGCCTTTAATATAATATGCAATTGATTGTACCAACCTATAGCATTGCCTAACATCATTCAGATTCCAATTTGACCCCTCATTCATCAAAGATCAAACATATGGATGTCTTTTCCTTTTTAGTTTTTACTGAAATAGGATAGGATACTCTTTTAATTTCTCAAAGGTCCCCTCCCGTCAATTTGCATTTGTGCAAACATAGAAGTTCAGATTTCTTTTTTTCTCGTGATATCAACTTCACTAGCTATTTAAATTACCATCTAGACCTTTAACAAAGTTGTGTTTGACACAAAGAGTGTTTTTTTCTCATGTATTAAGCAGGTTAATGTTTCAATCTACAACTTTCAGAAGTACTGTCCTATTCAAGCACCAAGATGGCAACTAGGTTGGAAATGATCCGACAGAGAAGTAATTTGGAGTGCACGTGGAGGTCAAGCTACTGAGAGAGGGGATTGTTCACAGTTCAAAGGAACATCCCTTATTGTTGTAAGAGGGACCCCACATTTGTATACATGTCTCCGAAAACACCTAAATATAAGCAGCGAGTTATGAATTGCCGCAAAGGTGGAGTAATTAACTCGTGGGTTCAAGATCCTTGGAAAGCTGCGAGCTCATTCGAGCTCGATGTTGGTCATGCTTTCCCAAGTAAAAGAAAAGTGAGGAAGCCTAAAAAATTTACCCTCAAAGCACCAGGATATATCTGTAGGGATGCAAAAATGGTGGAATCAAGCAAGTTTCCGACTCAAAATGGAACGATTGCTAAATCTTTGAGTAAGTTATAGAGACTATTAAGCTAGGAGTACTGTTATTTCGGTGATTGCATGCTTTTTTTCCAGTTAAGAATATTGTTTTCTTCTCTGTTCCTTTACTTCTCAAGACACTAATGGCATGACACATGAGTAAAAGATGAACTACTTTTTTAGCATGCATTTGCCAATTCTCTAGTGGCAAATGGTATATCATGTTAATTTATATTGTTGTTTTCCTTGTAGAGACATGGAGTGTTACTTGTATGTATTCACGTTTCGTAGCTAAGGACTCATCCATCTCCACCCGTTACGTTCCATTCAGACTGCCCAACTTGCGGCTGTGGTTGTCAAAATAGGTAACTCACCATGGAACATGCATAGAGTGAGCTGATACTATCTTACTCTCAAATTATTATCTTTTTTTTTGGCTTTCAAAAGTTGTTCTGATATTTTCTTATGTTGTCTTGACAGTTTGGAGTCCCCAACTTTAGGTTCAGCACCTGCAACAAGTTCAGCACTGGCAAAAAATATGATGATTTATGTTTCATTCCTTCTTCTTTTTTTCTGCATGGTTTATGTCACTATTAAAGATATGCTTGTACTTCTGTTAGCTTTTACTTTACTGTAGATTGTAGAAAGAATTGCTCTAAGATTTATGTTTTCTTTATGTTCAGGAGCAAAACATTTCAGTGATTACTACTTTATAGATTTTGTTTACTGCTTTTGGATGAAATCTTAGTAACTTCACCCTCTAGTACATAAGTAACTCAGCATTTGCATTTCGACCAAGAAACGAATGTGAAAATGGGAAGAGCTGCATAAGTAAAGAGTATACGACACAACTAGATGATATTTGCAGTCTAAGTATTGCGGGTAAAGTAATTGTCAAATAGTAAGTACGTACTTGATGGAATAATTGAGGTGTGTCGAAATTGGCTTGCATATTACTGTTCAAGTTGAGACGCTTAGAGTAATGACATGTTTATCGGGTTGAAGCGAGTCAAATCGTATAATCCAACAGGTTAAAATGCTATCCAAATCCCAACATAAAAAATAAATATTAGGGATTAGAAAATATGTAAATTTGGAATAATTTAAGAAAAATATTTTAGCTTTCAAATTGTTTTTTTACAAAAAGAAAAATAGAAAGTGAGGGAATGTTTGGTCATGTTGGAGATGTTGGGCTATGACCCATCATTACCTAATTTCTTTGACTAAATTCAATTTTAAATGGGTTGAATCATGTTCCATTTATTAATTTGACCCATTTACATTTGACTCAATCCGTCTTTTTTCATTTTTAGGTACAATGTAATTATCTCCTTAGTGTTGAGTATGTAAGATAGCGTTTGAACATAAATTTGATTGAAACTTGAAAAAATAAATTTTTGAAGATAAGATGAAAAATAATTTTTGAAAGTTGAAAATGTATTTGGACATGCATTATACTTGAAAAGAATTTGAAATTTTGTGAGTAAAAAACTTCAAAAAATACTCTAGAGTAGTTTTTGAGATTTGAAAATTTTATTTTCAAAATCTGCCAAAAAATAATTAAAATTTATAAACAAACAGATATTTGAAAATAAAATTTCAAAAAAAAAACTCCCATTATAGCCAAACCACAAAATGGTTTTATAAAAGCCCTAGGAAACTCCACAGATTGTTTTAAGTTTTTGATTGAGTGTGTAACAACTCCAAAATACAGATTATATTAATGGTAGTATTTAATGATTACAACTCAACGAAATAAAATAACAGGAATGGAAATAGGGGGAGCAGTAAGTTATTTCTGTTGGTATTTCTTTTCTCGCTTAATTACATGTCAGAACAGAAAGGAGTGGTGATTTTCCATTTATTGAATTATAGAAGTTTAGAATGTAATTTCCATCACAAGATCCAAAAATTACATAAAACCAAGGATATGCACAAGAAGAGATATGATAATCAAAAGAGTTATAATAATGCTCCTATAGGGGACAATTTCCTGCCAGAAGGTCCGAAAATTGAGAAATAATAACCAACAAATCTTCTGTCAAAACTTTATACGTATAAGTAGCTGCAAAAGTTGTTGCCTTAAGTAACCTTATTCTTTAATCGACTCCAATATATTTGAAACTGAGACGTATTTATTGTTGTTTGTAGAGAAAATTGATATGAACAGTGATTTGGAAATTTCTTCTTTGGGAATGAAACAATATTGTTGTGGTTACAGTAAGTTCTTGAACCTGTTCCTTTCAGTTTGTACAGTGCACAGCTGCAATTTCTATGGTATGGTCTTCTTTCCATATTCTCAAAATTGGATAAGCTTGCATCAAATATACATTGAAACACCATCTCAGCCGCTCCACTGGCCATTAATCCTCTCCTTTAATTTGTTGTCTTCTTTTGGTTGAATTTGTGTGTTTCTGTTTTTGAGTTCGTACATATTTTAAAGACGTGTATATATAATGTAATGTAATGATTGTGTAGTTATTTGAAGACAGATATTTATTTGCATATAAAAATTTAAGAAAAGTCTAGACTGGTGAGTTGTCGAATTAGTAGAATTAATAATTTTTTCCATATGGTCATACTTTGGGGTCTTTGAGTGGAAGTTAGTAGCCTAACATTGGTTACTAAGGAAAGTTAGATTCTATTTCCAATACATTATTTTATAATTTTGCGTGGGGAATGTTGTTTCTTTTACTCCAGATGTCCAAACGTGCTGCTGAGTGGCTAGTCATGCAGTTAAGCTTTTGTTTCATTATGTTATCTGCCTTTTTAAACTTTTTAACATTTAATAGATTTAATTATAAAGGCATTTATCTAAACTATTCCTTTTCTTTTTCTTAAACATTCCATTTCATTTGCACTTCAGTAATTGGAAGAATATGGGTATATTTGAATAAAAACGTCAAGTGTTTTAACGCAAATTTAGTCAAAATGATAAATATTTGAGACCAGATGTAATATTATTAAGCTTGATATGATTCTTCTTTTAATTGATGCGGACAACTATAAAAAGCAATTGTTGTATAGTTTAGTGTTAACCTTCTGTTCTATGGTAAGCTGTATATCCAAAATATGGATAAGGAATGCAAAATATAAATTATTTGCTTAAGTAGACTTTTTTCGTGGCTTATGTGGCCAGCCAGGGGTACATTAGTTAGAGGCATTCCTTATAGTTATAGGCGGATTTGTAAGCTAGGTGATATGGCACGTGAACCCATGGTTTCTTTGTTAAATTACGTATTTTATATATAAATTTTTTAAAATTAGTCTAATATTATCGAATACGCACACATACTCTTGAATGGTGCACTTGATTGAATATTGAGTTATTTACTCAAAGTAAACCAGTATGAGATGACAATTGGCCATATAATGAACTTTCCAAGCTTATTGTATACACTAATTACTAAGTATATTTGTTAGAACTTCTAAATTTGGAAATATCATAAGACAGTAAAGGAAAGTTCTACATTGCCATCATACAGTTCAATGGTCAAGCTGACAATAGTCAATACGATCTTAATCAAAATGCTTCAATAATTATTCCTTATTAATTACATAGAATAATGATTGCAATCATCTCTAGCTTGAGAAAAGTAAAACATTTATTGCCACAATTGCTTTTCTGGCAGATTCTTGTGTGTGTGTATGTGTTTAAGTTTTAGTTGGTGGATATCGTATTTATTGCTACTTGTACTGCTAATAGTCTTACCCTGCAATTGTGTTTGTGACAGTAGAAAACAAAACTATATGGAGTCAAATCTAGTCAAAATATATATTGTGCTTAAAAAATCAAACGTATTTGTGGACTTGGAACATTAATTTTGTATTTACTTGGCATGTTGAAACTCAAAGGTAAATAAGATGGCATTAATTACTGAGGTTCGTCTGATTAATTACTGAGGTTCGTCTAATTACTCAAAGGTAATGGTCTCTCTTGAAGAGATTATATTTGGAGTTCATAAGCGTTCTTTATAAGATTAAAAAAACACCATCGCCAAAGGATGTGGTGCAGCGAATGAGACTGTTTTCCCTTAATCAGAGATTTTGGGTTCGAGCCCTGGGTATGAAAAAATTCTTTGTAGGAAACGCTTCCCCCTGAATGGGCCCTACGCGACATGAATCCGAAAATAGTCGGACTCTAATACGAATATCGGACACCGAGGTGGAAACCCAAAAAAGATTTAGAAAAAACAATTACCTTTGACACTTCTTTTTGGTGAACACGTGTCTTCAAGCTTTTTCGTATTCTACTAGGTGCATATTGATTTCTATTTTGCTGACCAGATCTTACTTTATAGAAAGGTTATTCATTGGTAAAACAATCTGGAAGAACAGTAAAATGTGAATCTCAGTTTACTATATATGCTTGTGAATTGTGATCTTGACTCTTCCTATATATGCAATTACAAAAGCTTTGTTAATTATCAAAGGCGAATTTACGCCAGAATTTACAAAAACTTATTGCTTTTGGATTTGAACTCTATATATTAAATATAAGAAAAGAAATATAAAGCGTGTGTGTATATATATATATATATATATATATATATATATATATATATGACTAAGATTTTCAAGCAGTGATTTCACATCTTTTTAGTGAAGGCAGTGTAAAATCTCCCCTGTTGAAGAAAAAGCATCTAAATATGGTATATATGGGTAATTCACACAATACTTGTTACTATTAACAGCACAACTGCTGGTGCTAGGTGTTGCATACTCTTTTCCATTAATATCATAATCTTTTTGTTCTATCGTTATTATATCACAAATTCATTTTCCATTAATATCGATTATGAGGATAATTTCTATTCATTCTCCATCGTGTGTTTACATTACTCAACCATCTGATAGATATTTCATCAACATGGATTAAACTAAGTATAATCATGAGATCTGGATAAAACGTGGACACAGAAAATGTTTAAAACCGTGGAGTTATTCTGTTACTAAGAACCAAACAACACCTCAATTCCAAGCAAGTCGTGATCGGCTCTATGAATTCTCAAGCAAAATACCAGATATTGAGTCAACAATGTTTTTTATGTGTTCCAGTGATTGTATCAAATACTGATATCTATACTATACATACACGTTACCAAGTCTAAAGCATACATGCACTTATGCACCTAATGCATTATATACTGTAGTTGCCTCCTGCACTAAAATATCCTCCAGTTCTGTAGTTTTTGCAGTGTGAAAAAATTAGGAGCTATGAGACCTAGCTCATAACTCTTTCCTAATTCTTTTACTCTTTGGTGTTCCTCAGCTTAGACAAAGAAAAATGACAGGCATGCCAAATTACAAGTTAACAAGCAAACGAATATACGAAACTGAACTACAGATATAAAACTTATTAAAACCTAGCCTTGAGGAAAGAACCTGTAACTATGTATCGAAGCCACCTGCCAGAGTTGCCACACATGATTCAATCAGATTACAAAAGAGCTTAGTGCCTTGCTATTACCATAAAATGCAAACCATGATTTACCAAACTGAAACAGATACTGGAACCGCTTAACCAGATCTAGTTTTCCTTTTAAACTACTATTCGAAAGAATAAAGAAGCCAATGACCAGTACAACAGCCAAAATAAACTTTTCCATGCCATTACTCTCTTTCTATTTGAATGGTTACATGGCTAATGTTATATTCCCTCTTAATATAATCAATCACCTTATCCAGCACCGTGTCAGCATCAGCGTCGGACTTAATCTTGACATGGCAAGCCAGGAGCACTTTGCCGACTGTAATTGCCCATATGTGCAATTCATGGATTGCGACAACGTCCTCCATCTCACAGAGCCCCTTCTCGAGCCTTGTTGCATCAATTTCTCTGGGCGTACTCTCCATTAATACTTCAAGAATACTCCGAAGCATCCTAATGGTTGTCCCGAGCACAATTACAGAGAAAATGAGAGTGCAAATTAGATCGATGATTTTCCACTCTGGTTTATACCATATAATAGCTCCCCCAATCATCACCCCTATGCTCTGAATAGAATCTCCTATTACATGAAGATAAGCTCCCTGAACATTTATGTTCTGCTGCTTCTTTTTCTTTTCACCTTCTGATACACTTTCACCCTCACATGAATTCTTAAGTAGAGGCACGGTGTGATCTCCATCATGCGCATGGGGGTGTTGATCTCGGCTCGAAGGTCCCTCATTATGGTGATGGTGTCGGCTAACGCTAATTCCATGTATATGCGTATGCTCACCATGGCCGTGCTCATGATCAGTATTGCTATGAGCATGCTCGCCATGATTATGGCCGTGTTCATGGTCATGACCGTGGCTGTGGCCATGGCCGTGGCCATGGCCATGATCATGACCTAACAAGAGTGCCATGATGAGGTTCACTACTAATCCAAATGCAGACACCACAAACATGAGGAAGCCTTGAACTTCACCTGTATCATGAATAAGTCGAGCAATGGCTTCATAAACAAGGATCCCAGCTAGAAGCCATATCATTTGGATAGAAACTAATGCCCCGAGTATCTCGATTCTGAAAAACCCATAGGACTGGCGTGGATTAGCTTCCCATCCTGCTGCCCAGAGTGAAAACAAGGATATTGCAAAAGCTGCAACATCTGATAGTAGATGAGCAGCGTCGGTCAATATTGCCAGACTGTTGGCTTTAATACCACCAACAACCTCAACAGCCATAAATATGATGCAGAGGACAACCGCGATGCAAAGTTTCCTCATGGATGCTGATCTCTCCTGTGCATCCTTAGACATGGTGTTAACATCTGAGAATCCACACGGTGCTGAACCACAGATTTTAGTCCCCTTTTCTTGAGCTGCCATGTCACAACGTACCTCAATTACATGTCCACGTTCCAGGTTCTGCGTCTCCATCTGGAAAACAGATGTACAAAATCATCAATTAACAACACGCCAAATGAGTCTAATGTGTACCAATATGAACCATTGGCAAATACTTAAATCATGATAAGTCAACATAGAGTGAAGCAGTATTCTGTCTCTGTACATACGACCAACAGAACGAGAAATGCACAGCTCGAACAAATAAATCAGTGTCACTAGCTAGGAGAAGTTAACTATCAACATTGGCATAGGCAAACATCAAGCTGTAGAATGTTTATCAGTGAATACCAAAACCATGGAGGGGAGATACTAGCCGAGTCCTCTGCAGAAAGCTATTAAAGATAAACATGCTACACCACATAGACCAAGAATATTTTCACAAGTACAATCATATAACCGAACTTACACAGAAAATTGCACACTGCACCTAAATACTGGAATCAAAATGTCACGCTTGGTTATAAATTTCAGATATCATCAGACGGTAGTTGGTTCATATCTAAAGTTTTAGTTAGGCTGGGAAGGAAAAGATCTGCATTGATGCTTTAAAAACCTGAAGCTCCAGCACCTTTAAACAAAATACACAACAGAGGCCTATGCATTCTATTGCAAAGAAGCACCTTAAGGGGTCGTTTGGTTAGGGAACAAGTTATCCCCGAATTAGTTATATCTCGATTTCATACCAACCAAACGTGGGATAAACTCATCTAAAATTTAATCCCAGGATTAATTATCCCTTATTCCTCATACCAAACGAGCCCTAAGAGATATTGATTCCTCTATGCATGGATTTTAGAGGAATGCCTATCCTGAACCCAGGGGCGGAGCTACAGTTCTGTTTACAAGTTCAGCAAAACCTATTAGTTTTGGCCAAAGTTGTATTAGTGTTAAAAAATTTACATAATATGTATAAGTAACCATAAACTCAAAATCCTAGCTCAACCTTTGCCTAAACCAATTGATTTCTAAGAGCTGATGACACTCAAAATAATATGAAGCAACAACAACAACAAACCCAGTCTCTTTAGAGTCTTCCCACAAGTGGATTCTGGGTAAGGTGGGATGTACGCAGTCCTACCCTGCCTTGAAAAGAAAGAGATTGTTATTTCCGATAGATTCAAAATAATATGAAGCATTAAAAGAAAATTCATCAAATTCAGCAAGAAGCAATAAAAGGGAAATTGATGCACATACCTTACCCCCTTTAAGAATGTCCTAAACACCAAGAGAAAACCCCTAACTGACTAAAAAGAGCTCAGAGATATACACCCAAAAACCAATACTCTGCATGTGTGTATATGAGAGATAGATGAAAAGACACTTTAAATCATGAGATCTTATCAACCCAATACTTTGGTATATTCAAGAATACAGTGTATCTGGAATAAATACATACACATTATCATTAAACACACACCCCATACATGACAAAACAAAGATAGGACCAAAAGTTGGCCAAAAGCACTATGATAATAAAAAAAACTTTAAACAATTCCCTAAAGCACTATAAACAAACACAAAATTCCAAAAGTCAGTAATCAATCCACCAAAAAAGTACATCACCACATATCTTAATCAATCCAAGATTCAATTATTACAAAACCAAAAACCAGAAAAATCTCCAAACAAAAACAAAAAATCAAGAAAATAAGCTATGATGGATTCAAGGGAATACCTCACAAATTTGTGCCAAGATTTCAAAAGAGTATTAAAAAGATTGTATTTTTAGCCGACCCAAATCATCAAATTCTCAAAATAGATGTAGAGTTTTATATAGCTATATGGTTTATAGGCTATATATATGGGGTATATACCTAAACGAAGAAGAAAAAGGAGAAAAAAGGGAAGAGATAAAGGGGATCACGGAATAGAAAAATGCAACTCACTTTCCAAAATTTAAGTATTGTGTGTAGGGTTGTGATTTGTGAATGACGCAGTCAGTCACAGGTTGGATTTTGGGAGGGTTCTTCTGGTCTCTTTATTAGTTTTGTTAGTTCATTCATATATTGGGTTTTGAATAGGAATAATTTTTTTCCTTTTTTTTCTTTTTTACCAAAACTGAATTTGGGATACTTTAGTTCTCGGAAAATAGGGAGATTGATTATATATTTATTTGACAAGAGGATTTTGCTTATGCTTAGATGGTCAGTATTAAGGGCGTTCAAATCAAATCAAAAAATCGAACGGAACCGGAAAATCAAATCAAAAAAATCGAACGGAACCGGAAATCAACTCAAATCGATTAAAAAAAATTGATTAGGTTTGGTTTGATTTGATTTGGTATTGAATAAAAAAATCTGAACCAAACCAACATATAAATATATAATTTTTATATATATTTTTAATATTTTATATAGATTTTCTTTTAAAATGTCTAAAAATATTTGTGATTCTCTTATGGAATGGAATGTTTTATAGAATATATAGTGCACTATGTTTATTTACTCCAAATAATAGGTTGTATAACCACGTTCTTATCAAATGTTATTGAAATGCGTCAAACTCGTTGTTCTTCCATATTCATATGTCAAGATCTAGTAAATCTTACATCTTTTTTGAATTTAAAATGGTATTTTAATTATTTAAAATTAAATAAAATATATTATTTTTTAGGTATCATATTGATTTTATATTTAATTATTAAATTCGTCTAACCTTGAAAATGTACATGTAACGACCCGACTTGTCGTTTTAAGAATTTACGCCCGATCAGTGACTTAAGGTCTCGAGCAGTTTCGTAATATGTATTATGACCCGCGGGGGTGTGGTCGAGTTTGATTTTCGGAAGATTCGTAATTTAATTAAAAGAATAATTTTTATGAAGCTTAAAATGGAAAGAGATGACCGGAGAGTTGACTTTTGAGCAAACGACCTCGGAATAGAATTTTGATGATGTTAGTTTCGTATGGTGATTTCGGATTTCGACGTATGTCCGGATTCGGATTTGGAAGTCCGTAGGACAATTTGACGCATTTTGGCGAAAGTTGAAAAAATAGAAGATTTTGGAAAATCCTACCGAAGGATGAATTTTTGATAACGAGGTCGGATTTCGATTCCGAAAATGGGAATAGTTTCATTACATCAATTATGACTTGTGTGCAAAATTTGAAGTCATTCCGGATTGATTTGTTACGTTTCTACGCAAAATATAGAAGTTGGAAGATTTGAAAAACTTATAATTCGATTCGATGCGCGATTCGTAATTTCGGCGTTGTTTGACATGGTTTGAAGCATTGACTAAGTTCGTATTGTATTTTGGGACGTGTTGGTATATTTGGTTGAGGTTCCGAGGGCCTCGGATGGATTTCGGATCAATTCGGACTTGAAGAAAAGCTGCTGGAATTTCTAGGCAACTTGCTGTTTTTTCGCAGATGCGTGAACAGTACCCGCAGGTGCGAATCTGGGCAGAATGTTAAGGACCAAAAATGGTCATTTTGCCATTTTCGTTTTGGAATTTTTGGAGTTCGGATTTCAGCGATTCTGGATGGATTCTTCACAACTTTGATTTGTGTAAGTGTTCTATATCCTAAAGTGCTTATATTTCATGAATCCATGATTATATTCATCATTTAATTCGGATTGAAATTGAGGAAATTAAGATTTTTGCAAAATCTTCCAAAAACGAAAATTTAAGATTTGGAGGTCGAGGTGTTATTGGAATTTGATAAAATTGGTATGGTTGAACTCGTATCGGAAAGAGTGTTCGAATTTCGTAAAAAATTATGTTGGGTTTTGAGAGGCGGGCCCCGCGTTGATTTTTGTTGACTTTTTAGAATAAATTTTTAAGTCGACGTATTATTATCCGGAATTATTTTCGATGAATTTTAATGAAGTTATACAATTAATCTGGATAGATTTGAGCGGTCCGGAGGTCAATTCAAGCAAGAAGGCAATTTTTGGAATATCGGCATAACTTCAAAAAGGTAAGTGTCTTGCTTAACCTCGAGTGGGGGAATTACCCCTTAGGCATCGAGTCTTATGTGCCGTTTGTGAAATGTGAAAAGCCGTGTACGCGAGGTGACGAGTATGTACTCAGGTTTATATGTGTAAAATATATTGGGTTTAAGTCTTAGGCATATTGTGTAGTAAATTGAATAATTATTGGCATTTATTTAATCATCTATTTGCCATACATAAATCCTTGTTTGTTGAATTTGTTTTTATTTGACAATTTGATGTGATTGTTATTTGAATATTTATGTAATTCCGTGAGTTTGTTGGTTTGATATTTCTTGGAATTTAATCTCATTATAGATTTTTCCTCGGTAAATAATTAATTAAGCAAGCTTAAGAAGATGTGTTAATATAATTATCTAAATTTAGATTAATGAAGGCTTTGCTTTATGTTAAATAATTTCTATCTCGGTTGATTATTTGTGTGGTGACGTACAGATTGTGTGGAGCCTTCAACTATTGTTGTAAAATAAATTGATTTGGTTGTATCTTTGAAACTTTGGTTGTGGCCATTGGGCAAATTGTGATATGAATTGATTTTGTTATGTTGTCGTGATAATTTTCCGTGTAAATTATTGTGTTGTGTGAGTGATTATTTTGGGGAGATAAGGGTGGCATTTCACTGTTGATATTATATGGGTATAAGGATGGCATTTCACTATTGTTGTATTTGTTGGAATATTGTCTGGGTGGAGCGATAAGGGTGGCTATAAGAACGATAAGGGTGGCAATAAGAGCGATAAGGGTGGCTATAGGAGCGATAAGGGTGGCAATAAGAGCGATAAGGGTGGCTATTGTCAGGGACAATATGTGATGATGTGGAGTTGTGGTGTTGGTGATTTTCATATGATGTTGTGATTTTCTTGTGTTTATTTTATACCTTGTGCAATTTGTCTTGTTGTTGAAAAATTGATAACAATGTGATTTATGTTGAAATTGAGAGCTTGTGGCTATTGCTAGCCGGATTATAAAATGAAATGTGGGTACGAGGTGTTGTGAGTAAATAATAAAGATATTGGCACGTGAATTGTCTGTGTAGTTGTGATATGAAATGTGGGCACGAGGTGTTGTGATTAAATGATAATAATATTGGCACGTGAACTGTCCATGCAACTGTGATATGAAAAGTGGGCATGAGGTGCTGGGAAAATATGATGATTTAACTATGGGCATGAAGTGACGTGAAAATATGAAAATGGGCTGAGACCCGTGTGTTACGAAAAATATGAAAATGGGCTGAGACTCGTATTTCTATGATTATGAAATGAGATGTCACTTGGTGACTTTTTAATTGAAAGAATTATATTCAAAATATTTATTTGGAAGGATTTTTATTCAAAAAGAATTATATGAAAGAATTGTATTTGAAAGATATTTATTTGAGAAAATTATATTTGAAAACAATTTTTATTCGTAAGAATTATATGTGAAAGATATTTAATTGAAGAACTCGATTTAATTGGGTGTAATTGTATTTATCAATTGTTGAGCGATATTAATGGTGATTCTATTGTCTTACTGTGCATATCACTGATTGTTTTATGTTGCCCTTATTATTATTTGTTTTCTATTATTTTGTATATTATATTGCACAGGCTATTAGACTAGTGAGTGTCTTGACTGTACCACGTCTCTACTCCGCTGAGATTAGTCTTGATACTTACTGGGTACCGACCGTGGTGTACTCATACTACACTTCTGCACATTTTTGTGCAGAGCCAGGTATTGAAGATATCAGACTTGAGCAGAGTTAAAGCGAGATCGTAAGGATTCAAGGTAGAGCTGCTTGGTCATCGCAGTCCCTTGGAGTCTTTTCATTTTATTGTACTGTTAATTTTTAATCAAACAATATTGTATATTCGGTCCTCGAGATCATTCCATATATTCAGTTAGAGTTCGTGACTCAGTACTACCAGTCTTGGGAGATTTTCATATTTGTTTCCGATGTTAGTTTTGATTATCTATTTAATTAAAAAAAAATAAAGGCTTGAAATGTAATTGTAATCGGCTTACCTAGTCTTAGAGACTAGGTGCTATCACGACGCCTGAGGTGGGATTTTGGGTCGTGACAGTACATCAACAAAAAATTATTGTTAGACGACTAAAAAAACCATCACGTGTACTAAGAATATTTTCGCATAAAAGTGTTTTAATAGATCATATGTTTGTCAAATTTTTTAATTTTTAGTAAACATATATTTATTTATCAAAATTTTAGCAAGATAAGATTGAAATAATATTCATGTAAAAAAAAGCCCGAAAATTCCAAAAAATCCGACAAAATCGAACATATTCAATAACAATAACAATCCAGTAAAATCCCACTAATGGGGTCTGAGGAGGGTAGTGTGTACGCAGACCTTACCCCTACCCCGAAGGAATAGAGAAAATCAAACATATTCAAACAGATATAATTGGTTTGATTTGATTTGATTTAGATAAAAGTTGAACCAATTCGTTTCATATATACCCCTAATTATCACTTTGACCTACAACTTTAGTGTCATGGGTTCGAGTCAACAAATAAGCAATAAGGTCAAAGGGGAATCAAAAGGGAGGAGATAAAAAAAAATTATATATTTATTTGACAGTTTTACCCTTTTTTTCGACCATATTCCTAATTTGACTGTTGTTTCTCAATGTCAGGTTCGTCGCTTCATTATTGTGTCCGCTTTACGGACTAACTCTGTTGAGCTTCTCCTTATTTAATAGTAGTACTATTTTTATCTTTTCTTCCTCTCGAAAAAGTTTAAATATACCCCTAATGATTTCAACTACTGCATATAAAAATAATAGCAAGCAATACAATTTATTCAGATATTGTATTTATTAAATAATACAATACAATATAATGCAATGTAATATAACATGAATCGACATGAACCATGTATAAGTGTCAAAATCTGCCCTAGAATATTTAAGATAAGATAATACTAAAGAAAGAATTCTCGAGCCGTCGTTAATCGAGGTAGAGCAGGAAGCAGTAAGACTCATAGCCGAAGAGTCGACGAGAGTCGTGATCGAAGTGTTGATAATGGTCGAAGTCGAGCACCGTTGATGAAGCCGTAACGACTAGTTTTCAAAATAGGATATTTAAGAGAATATTCTATTAGATATTCACTACACTTGTACTATTAGGAATATGTCTAATATAAATAGAAAAAGAGATAATGATATAAGACATGTGATATTTATTTGTAAGAACAGACTTTGGCAGAAGATTCTCTCTCCCTTTTACTAAGATACAAACACCACCTTTTCACCAAAATTCTTGTCGATATTATTCCATATTTTTTTATCATATCCGAGAATAATTTGAAAATTCAAGAATTTGTTTGTCACTTTTCTTTGTCACATGAAACAACCATCTAGTTCATCATTTATTGAGTGAATCATTCCTCCTATTTACTTAAATGTCATTTATTTTTATTCATTGCTATTAAATGCTATATTATTGCTCATGCTTTTTGAAATAGTTATTGCATACTGTTATCACCTCTCTACTAGATCTATTTGACGCTGATCACTCTTTCAGAAGTCACATCAAGAAAAATTATTATTAACTAGGTTTAACCCATAATCACATAAATTTATTTATTTGAACCAAGAGTCACATTTTTTGTCAAACAATTTGGCGCAGTCTGTAGGAATTTTCTAGTTAAAGTTTTTAGTTTCTTCTAGATCTACAATTGTCACGAGTCACTAACGTAAAAAAAAAAGCAAGAAAATCCGAGTTCTTCTTTCTTTGTGTGCACAAATCCCAACATAGCAGGAAACCGAGAAGAAAGGACGAGAATAATAAGTGACCTCCCAATCAACCTCATGAATGTCATCAACGAAAGTTGTGAAACGGTAGATGAAGGCGCGACGCCTAGTGCCTCCCCTAGGCGAGATGGGTCACCGCCCCTCACAGCAATATCACAAAATTTCTTGGTAAGGAAGCCTCCATATCTGTGGGGGAAGAGACACCCCCACCTGTAAAAAAGTTCCTCGAAGCGTGGCTAACTGACATGCTAACCAGCGTCCTCAACAAGCCCGTTCGGGATACGACTACATAGAACACAAGGACAGGCACGATACCACAAGCGGACAAGCAATGCAACGACAAGTATTACTCACAATGTCATTGATAGTGCAGGTGACAACGCCCTTGCAGCCATTCTGAAAAGGATGGAAGAAATGGAAAATGAGAACAAGGCACTCCGAGATCAAATGAAAGAGCACGAGGAAAGGGTCGACAAAACACCGGGCGCCCCCAAGCTGTTGCCGAAGAGGGATGCCGGCCGGTTCATCGAACAACCACACAGTGATGATGCAACCTCACATGCTATGCCAAAAACCTTTAAAATGCCACCCTAACTCAGGATATATGATGGCACAACCGACCCTTAAGATCATGTGACTCATTACGTTATCGCCGTAAAAGATAGCAACCTTGCCAAAGAACAGGTGTCTTCCATCTTGCTGAAGAAGTTCAACGAAACCCTCACAAGAGGGGTATTAACTTGGTATTCACAGCTACCAGCACGCTCTATTGAGACCTTTGAAGAAATGGCTGACAAGTTTGTAACGGCCCACGTTGGAGCCAAAAAGGCCGAGGCGAGAGTGAATGACATATTTGCTATTAAACAATCTCTGGGAGAGGTGCTAAGGGACTTCCTCGCCCGTTTTAGCCAAGTAAGGATGACTTTGCCAAACGCGTCTAAAGGGATGGTAGTCGCAGCTTTTCAGAACAGGCTGAGCAGGGATGGTTCAAGGGCAACGAGGAAACTGTTGAGTTGGTTGATGAAGTATTCCTCAACCACTTGGGATGAAATCCACAATGATTATTGTGCCGAAGTCCGTGCAGATGAGGATGACCTCAACGGACCAACCCACCGACTAACCTCAGTACAAGCGGAATCAAGAAAGGATCGAAGAGATAATGCCAGAAGATATCATCCAATTCTGCAACCTAATAGGAAATGCTACCAACCATATATCAGAACGATCGCCGCCCCCTCCCCCCATTACGAAGAAGGTCCATCCAGACCAAGGACGAAAACCTATCAGAATGGCAGAGGTATGCCCCCTATTATCTGCTCACAATTATTTTTATCACTTACAGAGATAGTCTACGCCCTAGAGAAGCTCGAGCCAGAAGTGTAGTGTCCGCCAAAGATGATATGGGACCCTAACACCACAAAATTCGACGCCCTCTATGAGTTCAACCAAGAACGAGGACACAATATGGAAGATTACATCGCCCTAAGGCAGGAAGTCACGAATATGCTATGACAAGGACACTTTAAAGAGATGATAAGTAATAAGGGAATAACCAAATTTGCTAGAGGACGCGAACATCAAGGACCGCCCAAATCACCCTCACCAGCTCGTACCATCAACATGATCACCGTCGACGATGCCTCTATCAAAAGCGTTGAGTTCACCACTACCCACAAATTCAAGCGATCTATCACTCGCGAACGGTATGACAAACTCGAAGAAAGTATCATTTTGGACAAGTCGGACGCCGACAATTTGGCTTTTCCTCATAATGACGCCCTTGTTATTACTCTGCAAATTTTAGATATTGATGTTAAATGCATTATGATAGATGACGGAAGTGGCACATGTATTGTCCATCCCCGAGTGCTTACCCAAATAAAACTCGAGGATAATATAGTACCGCGATGTATCACACTAACTGGCTTTAACAATGCAGTTGAACGGATATCCGGGGAAATTACCCTCCTCATCTTGGCCGGCGGCATAACTTTGGAAATAACATTTCACATCATGGACCAAGACACCGCATACAACGCCATAGTGGGGCAACCGTGGATACACCCCATGAAGGTCGTCCCCTCCATCTTATACCAAGTAGTCAAATTCCCAACTCCATGAGGAATATTCAGCATACGAGAAGAGCAGTGTATGTCCCGGGAATGCTACCATATTGCTTTAGACAACACGACCATTTAATAAAAGAAGGACAAAGAAAAGGAGGCATAGCAATCAGTAGGGTCGAGGTCGGGGCACGACGAGATCGAGGAAAGCATCAAAGATCCCGACATAGTCGAACCCGCATGATCAACCATAGAAGACCTCGACCACCCCATTCAATTAGATCCCTGCGACCATAACAAAAAGGCCTATATTGGTTGCAAACTTCAGGGGCTAGGTAAATTAAGTCAATTCTTAAAAGTTAATGCGGATTTATTTGCTTCCAGCCATGCAGATATGTCGGGCATCCCAAAGGAAATCACCACACACAAATTAAATGTCGGCCCCTTCCACTCCCCGGTGAGGTAGGTCAGACGTAAATTCAATTCCGCAATCAACGATGCACTAAGTGAGGAAGTGGAAAAACTATTGGAAAACGGTTCCATAAGGGAGTCAAAGTACCCCAAGTGGGTCGCCAATGTAGTAATGGTTAAATAAATGAATAGGAAATGGTGAATGTGCATGGACTTCATAGACTTGAACAAAGCATGCCCAAAGGACTCGTTCCCGCTGCTCACATTGACCAACTCATCGACACAACGGCTGGACATGAGTTGCTAAGTTTCTTGGATGCTCACTCGGGCTATAATCAGATCCTCATGGAAGAGGAAGATCAGGAAAAAACCACGTTCATCACCCACCAAGGAACGTACTGCTACAGGGTCATGCCCTTCGGACTAAAGAACGCAGGGGCGTCTTATCAAAGCTTGATGCCGAGGATGTTCAAGGATCGGCTCTGTAAGACAATGGAAGTATATATAGATGACATGTTGGTCAAGTCATAAAAGGGAGAAGATCACATCAATCATTGGAAAGAAACTTTCGACATACTCAGAAGGTATGGAATGAAACTGAACCCGGAGAAGTGTGTGTTCGGCGTAGCCTCACGAAAGTTTCTATGTTACCTCGTATCATAATGAGGGATCGAGGTCAACCCTGACCAAATCAAATCCATTAAGGGGATACCCAAACACTTAACCACCAAAAATCAGTTCCAAAGGTTGATTGGCCGCATCGCCGCCTTATCAAGTTTCATCTTGCGGTCATCGGATAGGTGCCATAAATTCTTTGGCGTACTTAAGAAAGAGAACATCCTCCAATGGACTTCAGAGTGCATCCAGGCTCTGAGGTAACTAAAGGCATACTTTTCGTCGCCGCCCTTACTGTCAAAACAAAAGACGGGGGAGCGTCTCCTTGTTTATCTAGTTATATCCGAGGTAGCTGTGAGCGCAACCTAATTTGAGAAAATAAAAGTACGTAATCTCCCATCTATTACATTAGCAAAACACTTTCAAATTTATTGTGGCTAGATTCAATCTGTTCAGGAGTCGATACGGGTGGAATGGGATTTCAGGTGCATTGTTTAGCTTGCTCGGCATTGGATTCGTCTTCTTCGAGGTAAGTAACTCTTCTAATCTTGGAGCTGAGGGTATGAACACTGAATATACGTATTATGTGTTTGGTGTTGAGGTGACGCAGATGCTAGGTGACGGGCATGTGGGCGTGCACCGTGTGAGCTGTGACTCCGTCATTTATGTGGTACTGTGTAGTTACGTGAACTTGTCTGAAATCATGAAATCTCTACGTACTAGAGTTATCAAAATGTGATTCATGTTAGAAACTATGTTTAGGCTACATGTTTATGTTATTGGGACCCACCGAGGTCATTTATGATGTTGAGTTATCTTCTTTCATTGCATTACATACTCATTCATACGTATTCATACGCATATCATATCTCAGTCTCTTTTGTTATTTATTGATACATCATATCATAATTTTCGGGCTAGTTTCATGACATTATGAGCCCGTGAGAGAGAGACTGGAGAGATTGATGACTGAGTGAGGCCGTGGGCCTGATTGATTCTGATATTGATACTATGGCGCATGAGTTGTCTGTGTGGTTTATAGTTCTTGGGATGAAGGAGCCCCTACGGAGTCTGCACACACACCCGGTGAGCGCGGTTGATATTATTGAGAGATGGATCTTCCCTGGACATGGATCTTGTCCATAGCATTATATACCTGGAGATGGATCTTCTCCACGGGCTGGATTGGCCCTACTCGGTATTGTGTGACTGATGATTTGTTGGTGTGTATATTCCGGGATGGATCTTCCTTGGGTCGTATGGGCCATATACAGTATCGAGTGGTTGCGTATTTGAGAGTGTGAGCACATGTGGCTGTCAGCATGGTGCATCACATACATCATTGCATTGACATGCACACATGACATATGGGCATAGTGATGCATTTGTTTTACACTGGTTAACTGGAAAGAAAACGAGACATCTTAATTACCATTGAAAGGATTTTTTAGAAAATTATTGTTTTCAATCTTATTCATATTTTTGGTAACTTCGGTAAACGATTTGGGTTTTCACTGATGTACTTGAAAGGCAGAACTATTTTTAGAAATCATGATTTTATTGAGCATTTTTTCTCTGAGTTACTTCGGGTATTACTTGTTTTATATTGTTATGAACTATTGTTGGTTATGGAAGTTGGACTCTCACCTTGGTACGATCTCGTCACTACTTTCAACCTAAGGTTAGGTTTGTTACTTATTGAGTACATGGGGTCGGTTGTACTCATACTACACTTCTGCACCTTGCGTACAGATATTGGCCGCTGATGTTGCTGCGTTCGTTGGGAGCTGGATCTGAAGATGCACTTGCATTCCTATTGTAGCTGCCTCTTGTTCATGGTAGCCTTAGATTGAAAAAATTCTGTTTATGTACTTTTCAAACAGATGATGTATTTACTTCATACCAGCTTTGTATACTCTATTCTTAGAAGCTCATGATTTGTACTACCAGTTCTTGGGGATTGTATAAGATTAAGATTTTTCTTTACTTAAATTGTTTTAATAAATGTTAATGGAATTGGATAGTTGATAATTGGCTTAACTAGCGGGTTGGGTTAGGTGACATCACGACTAAATGGATTTTGGGTCGTGACAAGGTAGTATCAGAGCTCTAGGTTCATAGGTTCTACAAGTCATGAGCAAGTGTCTAGTAAAGTCTTACGGATCAGTATGATGGCGTCCATACCTATCTTCGAGAGGGTACATGGAATTTAGGATATATACTTCCCATCTTTCTTTGCTTCTCGTGCGGAATTAATTCAGCTTGAGACATAACTCTTTGAATTCCTTCCATGCATTCGTATACGCACATGAGCGCTTGATATCAGCTGTGTATCGCTGACTCATAATTCCATGAACGAAGTTCGAGATGAGTATTCTAGGTTTTGGTGATGAGTGCAGACTCCGGAAGGGCTCCTTCAGCCCAAGAACTATAAACCACACGGACAACTCATGCGCCATAGTATCAATATCAGAATAAATCAGGCCCACGCCCTCACTCCGTCATCAATCTCTTCATTCTCTCTCTCACGGGCTCACAATGTAATGAAACTAGCCCGAAAATTATGATATGATGTATCAATAAATAACAAAAGAGACTGAGATATGATATGCATATGAATGCGTATGACTGAGTATGTAATGCAATGAAAGCAAATAACTCAACAACAGAAATGACCTCGGTGGGTCCCAACAGGATAAGCATGTAGCCTAAACATAGTTTATAGCATGAATCACATTTTGATAACTCTAGTACGTAGAGATTTCATGATTTCAGACAAGTTCAGGTAACTACACAGTACCACAGAAATGACGGAGTCACAGCTCACATGGTGCAAGCCCACACGCCCGTCACCTAGCATGTGCGTCACCTCAACACCAAACACATAACACGTATATTCAGGGTTCATACCCCCAGCTCCAAGATTAGAAGAGTTACTTACCTCGAACAAGACGAATTCAATGCCGAGCAAGCTAAACAATGCTCCCAAAATCCCATTATTTGCGTACCAACTCCTGAACGGCTCTAATCTAGCCACAATAAATTTGATTCAGTCCACACAATTTATAGGAATTAATTCCATATCAAAATACTAATATTTTTTCTCACAAAATCCAAAATTACACTCCAAAAATAGCCCTTGGGCCCACGTCTCGGAATCCGACGAAACTTACAAAATCCGAAAACTTGTCCAATTACAAGTTTAACCATACTAATTTCACTCAAATCCGACTCCTAATGAGTGTTCAAATCTCGAAAATTTATTTTTATGAAATTGTAGAAAATTCCTCAGATTTCTCTCCAAAAATCAATATTCTAACGCCGAAAACGAAGATTATTTCATGGAATATAATCACAAGGGAGTCAAGAATACTTACCCCAAGTTGTGTGGAAAAATTCCTCTCCAAAATTGCCCAAACCGAGCTCCAAAATCCGAAAATGAAGATAGAAACCAAAACCCACGATTTTAAAGCTTCTGCTCAGCGACTTCCGCATCTGCGGACAAGAGGTCGCACTTGCGACCATCGCTTCTGCGGAAAAAGGCACGCATATGCGATCCAGGCCGCTTCTGTGATGGCCATGGTTGCATCTGCGATGCTCGCTCCTGCGCACGTGAACTGCATCTGCAGTTGCCCAGGTGCGTCCAAGCACCCGCATCTGCGATCCTCACGCCTAGCTCCCTACACGCTTATGCGATGGCACTGCCGCTTTTTTGGCTCCGCACATGCGCCCAACACTCCGCAGGTGCGGTCATACCAGAACCAGAAAAATTCCAGCCTTAACCAAATCTTCCAAAATGCTCCAAACCTCTTCCAAAACTCACCCGAGCCCCCTCGAGACCCCATCCGAACATACCAACAAGTCCTATAATATAATACGGACGTACTCGAAGCCTCAAATCACACCTAACAATATCAAATCGACGAATCGCACCTCAAATCAAAATCTATGAACTTTGAACTTTCAAATTCTATCTCTTGTGCCGAAACACATCAAATTAATCCGGAATGACTTCAAAATTTGTACATAAGCCATAAATGACATAACAAAGCTATTCCAATTTCCAGAATCTGATACCGACCCCGATATCAAAAAGTCAACTCCCCGGTCAAACTTCCAAAAATTCAACTTTCGCCATTTCAAGCATAATTCCACTACGGACCTGCAAATAATTTTTCAGACATGCTCCTAAGTCCAAAATCACCATACGGAGATATTGGAATCATCATAATTCAAATCCGATGTCGTTTACACATAAGTCAACATCCGGTCAACTTTTCCAACTTAAGTTTTCAATTATGAGACTAAGTGTCTCATTTCACTCTGAAATCCTTCCGGGCCCGAACCAATTAATCTGGTAAGTCATAAAACAACTGCAAAGCATAAATTGAGCAGTAAATGGATAAATGGGGATGTAATACTCAAAACGATCGGTCGGGTCGTTATATTTCCCCCCACTTAAACATACATTCGTCTTCGAACGTGCCAAGAGTTGTTCCTAAGCCATCAAGTCACTATTCCATCTTACCACGCACGTACCCAGGGGTGATCCACGTCACCCTATTCTATATAGGCTTGACAGCACAACACAACTGAAAATCATTAATTTAACCTCAGCCCAAAAACCTTGAAATTCAATTTTTCAACATTCCGAATTTCTTTTCAAGACACGAATCTCACATCTACACACTGTATGAGTGTGAACAAGCTGCATCAAGCCATAACCTTGACCACGGATATAGTCACCTAACATATTACACACTCGCATGCTCGTAGCACCATTACTGATTAGAGTAACTACTCCAAACCAACCAAGTACTAGTATTAAACCCATATCGAACAAAACCTCATTCCAAAACCTTCGTACACTGCGTAAAATGAAAGACACGCGTGGAAATCTCATAATCCTTTATCAGATCAACAAGTCATGGAGCTCTCTCTCACCCCAACCAGAACCATAATCACTTTCTAAGCCGACTTTCAATGCCAGCCTCCCAAAATATACCGTTTCAAACCTGATAGTATCTATTCTAGGTCCCATGACCATATATTATTAAACACAACTGTCCCAC
Organism: Nicotiana tomentosiformis; assembly: GCF_000390325.3. Classification (NCBI taxonomy): domain Eukaryota; kingdom Viridiplantae; phylum Streptophyta; class Magnoliopsida; order Solanales; family Solanaceae; genus Nicotiana; species Nicotiana tomentosiformis. The sequence goes on from NC_090822.1 coordinate 14,132,011, forward strand.
CGACATGCCGCACCAATATAACTCAGATCCACAAATCGTGTCATCCGTGCACAATTACGCAACAATTCAAATGTACTCAATCATGGAAAATGACTCAAACGAGAGAACTGTCCCGCAAGGTTAACAAGTACCGCCACAACAAAATGCTGAAAAATCCATCACACACCGTAGAACCATCACACGATTCTAACACAGGGTTCATACCTTAACATAACTCTGCTGCAATGCGTGACCCCATCCAAACACTGGTCTATATGAAATACCTCAGCCACCATGCTCAAAATCAATAACCACGTGCAATCCAACATCAAGTACTCAAAGTGCATTATCATAACCATGGAGAAGCAGATGACACAATGCCACACAAAACTCGAAATAACATAACCTATACGCCATCAACCATGCAATACCCAATTACTCATCTCGCTCAAATTTCGCTATAAAGCCCAAATAGAACCGTACCATGCGTGCTTATAGCCAACGAATCACAACTCCTCGTAGCATAGAAGAGTAACTCACAGATCATTTTAGAACACGAATAAGCCCAACACCAACCGAATGGCTCATCCCTCAACAATAGCAGTATGGAGCCAACCAATTCGACTCGGTGTAGAATACACATCCTATTGGGCCGACCAATGGACCCCCAAATCAACTCGAGTCACCCACAAATAGATAAATAACCCTCCGAAAATCCACAACGACTGAATCATAATACATACTATCAGCTGGCTAGCTTCGGCCACGACTTCACAGTCCGCAACCATGAAACAATCTGCACTTGAGAACTCCTAGTCTCCCAAATTCATAGAACACATGAAACATCATATTTGATCCCAACTCCACCACCCGAATGTCTAACACATCTCCCATACACGTTCATCCCACGAGGAATACTTCCATAATTCTTCCGTGCCACATAAAAAAAATTGAATATCGGCAGTCTATCAATCAGGCAAATACCGCAATACCAACAAAACATCTATAGGTCCAAAACACAGTGTTCCCCTTTTATTTTTTTGAATGTACACTCTGCTCGGGTAATACCACAAGGGACAATAATAGAAATTGTTTGTTCTCCATAAACTCATTACCTCCCTTTTGAAACAGAATCATGCAAATCTCAGTCTCACTCCACACGCCGCCTCTATTAGGCCATTACATGAAAACACAAGAACCTTGTTAACACTCTAAGTCGCCAGCAAATTACATACCCGATCAGTTAGAATACTTCCTCTTGCTTCCTTCCAGGAGGAAATCAAAATACACAACACGTTCCCCACACCGGTAGAAAATATCCGGTTCAAACCATGGTAGAAACCATCAAGAATACTTTGGAATCTATTTGCACATAATCAAGCCATCAGAACTAAATCTCTCTAACTCAACCAAGCCACGCAGGTCGCCCAACCCAAGAGTATTTCCACAAAGCACCTGTAGAAAACCTCCACATCATAAGCACCCAAATAATCGATCATATCTCTTACCATACTGATCTAACCTACTACCAAGTCGTCCTATTTCTTTGAGTCCCTTCCGAATTTGTTTTCAGATTGATACTTATCCTTGCTAAAACACCACGATCTTTAACCACAACTAACTATAAGATGCCCTAACATAAAACCACATTGCCCTAAGGTACATAAGCCGTTGTATTCTTCTTAAGCACCCCATAAATACCATAACCGAGACGTCCACTCTAAAGGATCATATGTGAAATTTAAAAATGTTCCTCTTTCCTTTCTTATACTGGAATGTAGAATCCATAGTCATACAAAATTTTCACAAGTCTCGACACCATTCAATATAAATAACTGATTCTAGCGATATACGAATCCGAAAAATTTTCAGTTGCCACTTATACATTTTTTTTGAATCCATTAGCATCTTCTCGAGAGTCACCCACTTTGCTTAAATCTAAATTGCACTGCCCAAACAGGCTGAAAGTCACGTGCCCCATTAGCACAACAACACTCAAAGAGGTAACCCTGCCTTAACACCACCGATTAAATTCACACTCCGTGCACACTACATTATTCACATATAACAACTCACTCATCCCATGATTTTTATATACTCGTAAAGTGCAATATAACCCATATATGGGAATTTCAGTACTTGGGTCAACTTCGATCTCAACCTCTGCAAGTCATAACTAATCCACAAGTATGCCTCAGACCAAAACTAAAATTTAAACCATGAATTGAATTGTCAATAGCAGGCTCCCCCACTTGGCCCAAAGCCATAGATTAAAATACTCAATAACTCACAATACGCATACTTTATTACTGCCATAATGCTGTAGTCAGTTCAACGAAAAGTTCTTCTCAAGCTCATACAACGCCAACCATAAAAACAAATGCCTCAATCGTCCGCTAAGCTCGCATTCATTCTCTTAACACTTAGGTCAACTTTCTCAACTAGATTCAAATTCAAATCTCAACACATACGCCCCGCTGGCAGAAAAGAAACTCTCCATTCACATTATAAGGAACACACCTATGTAGATTACTCCGCAGGGGATAACCCACCTGCTTAGCCTCAAATTGGTATCTTGTTATACCTTTTCGCAGTCACAATTACTATGCGATCACTTAGTCTATCTGAGTCCAAACTCATTAACCAGACATGAGAATTTAATTTGTCCTCAAATTTAACAAAGTGAAAGATCCTTCAAAATATTCATACTCGAGACTGTACGTCACATCGAAACGAAAATCAAGCACCCAATGGCCTTTCCTTTACATTCCAAGGAAACACTTCTCGTCACATTCAAATCGTCTTAACACATCTCGTAGTTACATCATACTCATCACAAAACCGTTCCACCGCTTATCGAGCTACAAACTCCACACGTAGGGAAAATACCAGACATATGAGTCCAAATGTACAAGTTACAACTGAAGCTACCAAGCATAAGTTGCGGTCTAATCCTGGCCTCAAGTCCTCCAGACTGGCCCATCCCCGGTGAGCGCGGTTGATATTACTGAGGGATGGATCTTCCCCGGACATGGATCTTGTCCGAAGCATTATATACCTGGAGATGGATCTTATCCACGGGCTGGATTGGCTCTACTCGGTACTGAGTGATTGATGATCAGTTGATGTGTATATTCTGGGATGGATCTTTCCTGGGCCGTATGGGCCATATACAGTACCGAGTGGTTGCGTATTCGAGAGTGTGAGCACATGTGGCTGTCAGCATGGTGCATCACATACATTATTGTATTGACATGCACACATGACATATGGGCATAGTGATGCATTTGTTTTACACTGGTTATCTGAAAAGAAAATGAGACATCTTAATTACCATTGAAAGGATTTTTTGGAAAATTATTATTTTCAATCTTATTCATATTTTTGGTAACTTCGGTAAACGATTTGGGTTTTCACTGATGTACTTGAAAGACAGAACTATTTTTAGAAATCATGATTTTATTGAGCATTTTATCTCTGAGTTACTTCGAGTATTACTTATTTTATATTGTTATGAACTATTGTTGGTTATGGAAGTTGGATTTTGACCTTGGTACGATCTCGTCACTACTTTCAGCCTAAGATTAGGTTAGTTACTTATTGAGTACATGGGGTCGGTTGTACTCATACTACACTTCTGCATCTTGCGTGAGATATTGGCCGCTGATGTTGCTGCGTTCGTTGGGAGCTAGATCTGAAGATGTACTTGCATTTCTGTTGTAGCTGCCTCTTGTTCATGGTAGTCTTAGATTGATAAAATTCTGTTTATGTACTTTTCAAATAGATGATGTATTTACTTCATACCAGCTTTGTATACTCTATTCTTAGAAGCTCATGATTTGTACTACCAGTTCTTGGGGATTGTATAAGATTAAGATTTTTCTTTACTTAAATTTTTTTTAATAATTGTTAATGGAATTGGATAGTTGATAATTGGCTTACCTAGCGGGTTGGGTTAGGTGCCATCACGACTAAACGGATTTTAGGTCGTGACACTTGTAAAACATTCGAGGACGAATGTTCTAAGTGGGGGAGAATGTAGTACCCCGGAAAATTTCGAAGTACTTAAGCGTTATTAATAAAGTTGATGTGCGCTAATTATATTTCTTTGTGTGCAAACGAGGACTATTAATATGATGGACATCAATTGGATATGATAATAAGTGTACGAGGTATATTATAAGTGATGTGGGTTCTAAGGAGAGCCCTAAGTCTAAGTCAAGTTGGAAATTACATTATTGACTAAAGTTCCAAATGAGTACGCACAAGACCAAACTTTGGACGATTATATATACATATATATAATTGGTTATGTGATGTAAAACCTTTCAAATGAAATATCTTTGAGTCTAGTTTCTAACACTTCAAACCGTTTGTCATTTAGACATTCCTACAAGAAGTTATGACCAAATTACCAAAGGCTGGCGGAGGGGCCTGCGGATGCGAAGCATCCGAGGCTGCGTCCGAAAGAGAGGTTGGCAGTAAAGTGCTTCCATAGCGTCCAGGTCCGCATCCGAACTTCAAAGAGGAATGAAGTGGGGATGCGAAGCATCCAGGGCCGCATCCGAAACCCAGAATTCTGGGATTATAAAATCGGGGGAAAATGGTATTTTGTGTATTTGGGGGTTAGGGTTCTTGAAGTGAAGGGGCGATTTTGAGCTCAAATCAAGTCTAATCAACCAAGGTAAGTTGTTAATGATATTTTGGGCTGATTATTACTCAATATACATGAGTTCTAACATCATTCTTACATCCAAATACTAGATTTCTTCATCAAATCCTCAAGAACACAAAAATCATCAAAGTTGTAATTTTTCAAGATTAATCTACTAGAGGTAATTCCAATGATTCAAACTCATTTATTATGAGTAGTTAGAAGTATTTGAACCATTTGTTATAGGTTTTAATGGTTGAAAGATTGGATTATAAAACTCTAGTTCATGGCATAAATAGTACTTTTGAGAAAATAAGAGAGAAGATGAATGGTAATTTTGGCGATTGAAATTTATGAATACAATGAACCTATGGAATTATTTGTTAGCAAAAGATCGAAGTGATCAACTACGTAATCACTCGAATTGTATATTTTGCAAGTGTTGATTATGGAAGACGATGAATAGTAACTTGGTGGCAATGGACAATTGATGTAGTAATCTTAATGACTTCGAATGGGTATTAAAACATAAGAATGAAGTTGAATGGTCTAGCATGTAAAACTATTTGGCGATTTGAGTTGGAGGCTTGTAGCTAACTTGTGAGCCATATATGGATGTTGATCAATATCTTAGGTCATAGTTTGATGTAATTAGGATATCTAATTGTAGATATCGACTTGTTGGGGATGTTGAGCATTTTAATCAACATTGAAATGATGGAGGGGGATTGAAAGCTTGTGAATGTTAATAAAGTGAAAGCGAGGTAAGTTGATTAAAACTTACTCTTCTTGAGGGACTTTCTCTAAAAGCATGTTTCGAGTTAATACTTAAGTTGTTTGCAAATATTCTTTCGTGCTTGTGGGGACAAACAAGTACGGATGTCTCCATGTACTAGAATATTATGTTGCATATGTAGTGTCATGCCGTTTTATAAAATTTTATTTTAAATCTTGTTGGCAAAGTGACACTCAAGGTAAATGTTATAAGTTTTTATCAAAATTTACGTATTGACAAGAGTATACATATTTGAGTGCTAAAGATAAGTTTTCATGCAAAGATTTCTTTTGTAAATTGACGAACAGAATAGCACTTGTGGTATATTTTAAAGATTGATGTTAAATTGCTAAAGGCTTTAGCATGTAAAAGGTTATTTATTTAATTATTTGTTCAAAGGATTTAGATTTTCTATAAATGCTATGATTTGATAAAAATAGATCATTTGAGGCTACTATACTATGAATCTATTTTGAAGTATCAAATGTTTTGGGAGTTACTTGTGTTCACCGAGATTGACTTCGGATATATCGTATTTGTTGTCATAAAACTACACGTGCCGGTGTAGGCGTAGATAGCCACTTTGTGGTATAGACTACAGCCCTCGAGAGAGTACTATTTTGTGCTATTATTAGCATGGCTGGGTCGATTTGTACGGCACTACGATGAGACGACCTGAGCAAGTAGGGTATATGATATTTGCCGCCAGGTACATAACCTAGTTGACCTTCTTGTGTCGATGATAGTATAGTACTCCTAGTAAAAGGTAATGATGATTTTCTTGTATTTAGGCCTAAGGAACAGAAAGTGATTTCGATGACTTAAAGCAAACGGAATGATTTTGTATGATTTTATCCAAAATCTTGGATTTATGTAAATGCTTTAACAGTTTATATTGTGGGTTGTATTTCACTTGGTTGTTATTTAAAATAACAAGGGTCGTGAATTGATAAAATTTCTTATCATTTTATATTAAATATTGGTGCATTAGTTTTATAAAGTTTGTCCCAAGAACTTAAGTTAGAGAGAGTCTATGACACTTATTGAATACTGTTGTGGTGTACTCAGCCCTTAGGGGCCCCCTCCAGGGTCCTGTTTACTTTACATGTTTCAGGATGATGTATGATACGTGACATGCGGTCAGGCTATGATGACTCTCTTTCCGAGGTATTATGAAGCACCACTTTTATCTTGTGGTAGCTATCATGTTCTTTCTTATTTTATTTTGTTGTAATTACTCCAACTGTTGGTTCTATTCTTGGTATAGAGGCTCCACAGATAGTTGTGAAAGATTGTAATAACGGGGTTGCACATGACAAACATGAAAGTATATTTATTTTACTTAGTTTTATGGTTATTATCATGAAAGACGTGAGGTGTGATTTTGAATTGAAAAATATTTTATTATTTAACTTGAAAATGTATATGATTTTCCAGGAGCTTCCGTAGTTAAATTGGTTTTCATGCATATGATTTGGGTGCATCACATGGTTTGGTTTGCTCGGGTCGGGTAGTGTGCCGGGTGTCAGTCACGTGGTTTTGGGTAGTGACATCCTTAGTCGTAGCTTCACATAAGCTTATACCGTATTTCCAATGTCATCCCAACTCGGTCGCCACAACTTCCCCCTAAGAAGCATTTTACATAAACCCGAGCTATTGGGAAGGCTGGCCAAATGGGACATCGAGCTAAGCGAGCACGATATTACGTACCGGCTGCGAATGACGATAAAGTCACAAGTGCTCGCTGACTTCGTCGCCGAGTTCAGCGCAAAAATAATGCCTGAAGACGAAAGGGAAGCCGTCCAAATTTCCCCCCAAACACAAGACCTTTGGGTCCTATATACCAACAATGCGTCTAACGTGTCAGGGTCTGGCTTGGGACTCGTACTTAAAGTCCCAACAAGCGAAATAATTCGCTAGTCCATAAGGTGCCCGGACATGACTAACAACAAGGCCGAGTACGCGGTCGTCAATACAGGTTTGGGACTATCACATAACTATGGGGCCTAAAGGTTAAAACTACGCTGTGATTCCCAGCTCGTAGTCAACCAATTCATAGGGGATTTCCAAATCAAGGAACAAAGATTACAAAAATACCAGACCGAAATCTGCAAGCTGCTACCTGAGTTTGACGAATGTCAGCTCGACCAAATTCCACGAGAACAGAACGCCAAGGTAGATAGCCTCGCTAAACTAGCCGCAGCCACCAAAAGCATCACAACAGCAAACCAAAATATGGTCCATCTCCTCAACTCATCGCTAGACCAAGTTGAGGTAAGAACCATTAACTTAACTTGGGACTAGCGCAATCGTATTATCGCATACTTGCAGGACGACACACTCTCAGGCGATAAAAAAGAAGACAAGAAATTGAGAATGCAAGCGGCCAGATACAGTATCTTCCACAACGACTTGTCCAAGAGAACTTATGGTTGCCCTTTAGCAAAGTGTCTGGGACCAAACCAAACTCGGCGCATCTTTGAAGAAATCCACGAAGGCCATTGTGGGGTGCATTTCGGGAATCGAGCACTGGTCTGATGCCTTATACGGGCGGGATATTACTGGCCCACCATGAAAAACAAGATGCAGATTTCGTGAAAAGATGCGAACGATTGCAGAGGTACGCCCCAATGATTCACCAGGCGGGCAAACACCTGTACTCAGTCACCTCACCTTGGTAGTTCATAAAATGGGGAATGGACATCGTAGGCTCCTTCTCGGCAGGATGAGGTAATGTACGATTTCTTTTGGTTTTAACGGACTATTTTTCTAAGTGGGTGTAAGCATGAGCCTTCACCCAAATATAGGAACATGAATTAATAGCCATTATATGGAGAAATATCATATGCCTATTTGGCCTTCCCATAGAAACCAGCTGCGACAACGGACCCCAATTCACGTGAAAGAAAATCGCAGAATTTTTCGAGAAATGGCATATCAAAAGAATAATCTCAACCCCGTACCATACCGTGGGCAACGGCCAAGCGGAATCCTCCAAAAAATCAATACTAAACATCATGAAAAAGAAGCTTGAGGACGCCAAGGGACTGTGGCCAAAAGTATTCCAGAAGTGTTGTGGGCCTACCGAACCACTCCAAACACTAGCACAGGAGAAACGTCCTATTCTTTGGTCTACGAGACCGAGGCGGTAATACCAGTCGAGGTCGGAGAGCTCAGTATAAGGTACGCCCATGAGAGCGGCACAAACAATGATGAGGGAAGAAGGCAAGAACTCGACGAATGAATAGATATGGCCTATATAAGAATGATCGCCCAAAAATAGCAAGTAGAACGCTATTATAACAAGAAAGCAAAGGTCAAGCCACTAAAAGTCGGGGACTACGTACTAAAAGCTAAAACTCAGGTGAGCAAAGATCCCAGGAAAGGCAAGTTGGAAACAAATTGGGACGACCTGTACAAAATCACAGCAAAAGAAGATAAAGGATTATTTCAACTAGAAACAATGGAAGGAAAGCTACTACCAAACAACTGGAATATCAGCCACCTGAAATACTTCAACTTCTAAAAGAAAAAGCGTCCCTCAAGTCGTACTTTTTTTTCCCTCACTTGAGTTTTGTCCCAGTTGGGTTTTCTCAAGGAGGTTTTTAACGAGGCGACGAAGGGAACTCTAATTCGAAGTACGCGAAGGCAAGGACCTGGTTACTATTTCATTGCTCGACCTCTCACTACTCTCCAGATCAACCAATTAAGGGTCTAGATAGACCCGGACTAGGACTGAAATGCCAGCCAACATCCAAAATCTGTAAATTTCTCCAAGTATGTAACAAATGCAACAATGTCAAGGCAATAAACTTTACACTTACCAGCACACTTCTCTTAAATTCAGGTTATGTTCGACCTTGTTCGAACTAACACCTACCGTCCTCGGCCATAATTAAATTCAGGTTATGTTCAACCTCAATCGAACTAACACTTACCGGCCCTCGGCCATAATTAAATTCTGGTTATGTTCGACCTCACTCGGACTATCACCTACCGGCCCTCGGCCATGATTAAATATAGGTTATGTTCGAACTAACACTACTGGCCCTCGGCCATAATTAAATTCAGGTTATGTTCGACCTCGCTCGAATTAACACCTACCGTACCTTGGCCATGATTAAATACAGGCTATGTTCGACCTAGTTCCAACTAGCACCTATCGGCCCCTCGGCCATAATTAAATTTAGGTTATGTTCGACCTCGCTCGAACTAACACCTACCGGCCCTCGACCATAATTAAATTCAGATTATGTTCAACCTCGTTCGAACTAACACCTACTGACCCTCGGCCATGATTAAATACAGGTTATGTTCGATCTTGTTCGAACTAATACCTACCAGCCCTCGACCATGATTAAATACAGGTTATGTTCGAACTTGTTCGAACTAACACATGCCGGCCCTAGGCAATAATTAAATATAGGTTATGTTCGACCTTGTTCGAACTAACACCTACTGGCACTCGACCATAACTAAGTTCAGGCCGCATTCTTCCTCGCCGAACTAACAGCCATCCTCGGCTGCAACATTAAAGAAAAAGTTATGATCGACCTTGTTCGAATAAATACTTATCGGCCCTCGGCTGTAATCTAAAGAAAGATCACAACCAAACAAGTCGACGACCTCGACCATGTTCCGACGCATAAGCAATAGAAGCAAAAAACATACAAGTACAGAAAACAAACCACAGGAAAAGAAGTAGATATATAGAACAAATTTGGCATTTCATATGTAAATTACTTTTTATAAAGGCTCATGAAGACGCCGCCAAAAATAAACAAAAGTTTGCAAAAAAGAGAAGAAGAGAAGACTACTGAGCACTACCATCGCAATCCTCTGCTCCATCACCGCCTTGACCACCAATGCCCTCGCTACCTTGGTCCCCCTCGCCACTATCGCCTTCGCCCTCCGGGTATGCGGTATCGTACCATGTAGCCTCCTCAAGTCTATCCACACCTTCATCATCGCTGTCGCCGGCCTCAGGTGTAGCAGGATCATACCTACAAGCACGTCGGGCTTCGCGGGCCTTCACACGAATGCCTTCAAAGTCTTTATCAGAAATGGACCCCACCGCATGCAGATCTCCAATGATATCTAACTGGGCCTCAGCATGAATCCACTCCTCATATAAGTCCCGAGGAACGTTGGGATAGTGCAAAGTACATGAAGAGGACGATTATGCCAGTAATTAGTCCTTCTCGGGCTCCAAGACAACCACTCGATCATGGAGAACATAGGCCTCTCTTTCCAACTCCTCGATCATTTCATCAAGTCGTTCTTCCCTAAGTATGGCCGTCATTGAGTCATTATCCCGCTCAGAACAGAGAGTCCGAATCACCACCTCAAGGGACTCCACCTTATTCAGAGCATCTAACCACGCCGCCTCTGCCTTCTCTTACTCTTCCATTTTCTTGGTGACTTCGCCATTAATAACTTCCATCTGGAATCGACATTCCTCTAATTGCATGTGCAGCTCAACCACTTGCGCTTGAAGGTCGCCGCATTGGGCCTCTATGGTTGTGCTAACCTTAAGCTCTTCCTCCCTATTCCTCAGCGTACCCTGAAGGACACTACACTTCTCGATGACTCTCACCATCTCGTCATCATTTTCCTTCAATTCACATGAAGAGCCTGCAAATTGCCGCCCTCACCAAACCGCCCGAGAAACTCCCAATACTTGCCATGGTACTCGAAATATTTGCTTTTCAACCTCTCCAAAATTTCCCTACGACTCTCCTCCCTTAGGGTTCTTTCAATCTCCAGAATCATAGTATGCTCGAGGCCATTTAGTATCTTTGATGCATCCGATAGTCGACACGATGACGGATGCATCAATGTTGAAGTTATATCTAATAACCGCGGTGCTTCCTTAGGTCCGGTATGCCTGTCGAACCCATTCTTGTTCATCAGCCCTCGAGACCCTTGGCCTCGATCACTTCTCTTTTTGCCTCGTACGGAGTTGCATCCCGGTTCGCTACCCCTACGATCTCCATAATACGGCCGGTATCGGTCCTTATTCAACCTTGGTTCTCGGTCGATGTCCCTTTTAATAATGGACCCATAACCCAACTGGTCGTCTTCGACTCTAATCTTCGTTTGATATCGATTGTGTACATCGACCCAGGTAACAACCGGGTACTCGATCAAGTTCTGCTTCAACTGTTGTGAAGCCATCGAGCTTCTTTCGTTCAGTCCTTGGGTGAAAGCTTGAACGGCCCAATCGTCCGTGATCGGTGGTAGATCCATTCGTTCCATTTGGAAACGAGATACGAACTCTCTTAGCATCTCGTAATCTTTTTGCCTTACCTTGAAAAGGTCCGACTTCCTGGTCTCGACCTTTATGGCTCTAGCATGTGCTTTTATGAAAGAATCCGCAAGCATAGCAAAAGAATCGATAGAGTTAGGCGGTAAATTATGATACCATATCATTTCTCCATTTGACAGGGTTTCCCCAAACTTCTTTAATAATACAGATTTGATCTCGTCGTCTTCTAGATCATTCCCTTTTAATGGCACATGTGTAAAAGGTGACATGTTCGTTGGGGTCGGTCGTCCTATTATATTTAGGAATTTCGGGCATGCAGAACTTCTTGGGGATCGGTTTGGGAGCTGCGCTCGGGGGGAAGGGCTTTTGTATGAATTGTTTGGAATCCAAGCCCTTCAATATTAGTGGTGCCCCCGGGATCTGATCAACCTTGGAGTTATAAGTTTCTACTTTTTTGTTGTTTGCTTCAATCCTATTTTCTCCTCACTCAATTTGTTTTGTCAGTTCCTCGAGCATCCTAATAATTTTGGGATTAGTCCTCGATTCTTGTTCACTTGATCTTACTACAGCTGGCCCCGTTTTGTGGGTGAATTCTCGGGGTGGACCGGGCTCGGGCCTGCTCGGTGCCTGGGTTTGGCTCTGCAACTGAGCTATCGCTACATGTTGAGCTTGAAATATTTCAAAAATCATACACAAGCTGATATCGTCTTCTCCAATATTTTGGGTGTTTCGAACTGCAGAACGAGTTCCACCATGAATGCTTTTTTCGAGATCGGAACATTGGTTCACCTCAATGGACACATGCGAATTTCCTCCACCTTAGGGAAGCCTCCGTCCTCAATGGCAGCGGGTACCCCTTCCTCGTGGGGAGGAAAAACTATCGCTAGAGGGACCGGGTTACTTCCCTCCCTGGGCCCAGAAGGTACGTTAGACATATATTTAATGAAAGAGAGGAAGATATCAAAAAACGGAGAATTAAAGACAATAAGGATCGCTAGAACAGAGGAGAAAGATGCACAACAATGGAAGAGGAAGAAGAAGACACAGGGTTTTGGTGCAAGAGGTCTGTAAATTTTGAAATTATACCCTCACATCCCTATTTATAGGAATTCAGGCTTCAGAACCAAGAAATTGGCTCATCATTACCTGGCACTCATAACCGAAACGTCAGATTCAATCAAAAGTCGCATGGGAAATGAAGCAACGCATCAGAAAAATATGTCATAATGATGCATGACGTCATGACGTCACCTTGATTCATGGACAACACAACTCCAAAGTTTGCGGCTCACGAAGGGCCATGTTGCCTCACCTCAATTATCATGACCCGATCAGCTCGTCCAATCATTTTGACCGCAATGAATAGAATCCGCTCATCAAGCCCACCTGAGGTCGGCCTTAATAAGCGGAGGGTGCATATAACACTAAAGAAAGAATCCTTGAGCCGTCATTAATCGAGGTGGAGCAGGAAGCAACAAGACTCATAGCCGAAGAGTCGACGAGAGCCGTGGTCGAGGTGTTGAAAATAGTCGAAGTCGAGCACTATTGATGAAGCTGTAACGACTAGTTTTCAAAATAGGATATTTAAGAGAATATTCTATTGGATATTGTCTGCACTTATACTGTTAGAGTTTATTAGGAATATGTCTAATATAAATAGAAAAAGAGACAATGATATGAGGCATGTGAAATTAGATCCATACTTTTCACCAAGATTCTTGTCTATATTATTCCATACCTTTTCATTAGATCCGAGAATAATTTGAACATTCAAGGATTTGTCTGTCACTCATCATTGTCAGGAGGAACAACCATCTAGCTAGTCCTTTATTGGGTAAACATTCCTCCTATTTACTTAAGTGACATTTATTGTTATCCATTGCTATTAAATGTTACATTATTACTCATGCTTTTTGAAATAGTTATTGCATACTGTTATCACCTCTCTACCAGATCTATTTGATGCTGATCACTCTTTCGGAAGTTACATCTAGAAAAATTATTATTATCTAAGTTTAACCCATAATCATATAAATTTAATTATTTGAACCAAGAGTCACATTTTTTTTTTGTCAAACACCATCCAAACAAGTTAGTATATCCTTGGTGCATGAATCTTGCTACATTTTGACTTCATCATTAATAAGTAATATAAGTTGAGCTTTGACAAGTAATACGCTCTGGACAAATAACTATGTACTCCCTCCATTTCACAATAAGTGATTATTTTTTATTTTTTGGGATCCAAAATATCTGATTTTTTCGGATTACAAGAATGAATTAATTATTTTTTCTACATTGCCCTTAGAGTAAATAGTATTGGAGTATGTGCTAGGAGTGTTTATGTGAAGAGATAGTAAAGGTTAATATGGTCAATTTTATTGCTAATTAATATTAAAAGGTGAATTTCTTTGTATTTTTTGTTGTTGCCAAAAGTTGTTTTTTTCAAAGTTAAGGTATTTGGCCAAACTTTTAGAAGGAAAAAAGAATTTTTGAGTAGAAGCTGAAGCTATTTTTGAGAAGCTAAAAAAATAGCTTCTTTCAAAAGTACTTTTTTTAAAAAAAGCACTTTTAAAAAATACACTTGAAAACACTTTTTAAAAATTTGGTCAAACACAAATTGTAGCTCAAATAAGCGAAAAGAAAGATAAGGTTAAATGTGGAGCGAATCTAGCAAGTAAGTTGCAAATTTATGTGAATCAATAGTTTTTGTTCCGATCTTGAATATTTATCATTGAGTCATAAAATACGCCAATTATATTCTTTCTCTCTCTATCAGCAAGATTCTCAATCCTCTATCTTCTCCCTCAGATCAGTAAAATCGTCGGCGTCATCATCGTGGTCGTCGTCAGAATCGTCGTCGGCGTCATCATCCACTATTGGCTCATCCTCTTAGGGAAAAAGATCGATCTGGCCACGGTTACGCCGGAGAAGATTTGAGGGCCGAGTTTTTGTTCCGGAAAATGCCATCTCCGACGAACTTTCTTCTCTTCTTTGCCATTTAGTCACATACAATGATACAAATACATTATATTATGTACAAATACAATAAAAATATTATATTTTTGTCTAAATACATTATTTTTCTCTTGTATTTATGTATTTCGAAGGTCTATATTTTTTTAATACAACCAAATATCACTGTGTTTTGTGATTTTTTATTATTTGAATACAGTCGAATTGAATAATGTGAATTGAATACAATATATACATGCAGATTACCTCACTGTATTTATAAATACAACCGCGCGAATACATGGAATACAAAATTAAACATCTATAATCTCTATTTTTTAGGCGGATTACCTCACTGTATTTATAAATATTGTCGCGCGAATACCTGAAATACAACACAGTAGCATCGAAATTTATGTAGAATTAATTTTGTTGAGTTAAATTAGGAGTGATACACACTAATTGATCCTTTTTTCGTCATTAAACAGCTAAGCTCCCTTATTTCTTTAGGCGAATTTCGCTATTGTATTCACGAATAAAGTAGCGCGACTACAGCGAATACAGTCACACATCTGGACTCTCCTATTTTTTAAGCCAATTCCGCTACTGTATTCATGAATACTGTAGCCCAAATACAGCGAATACAGTCACGTAATAACTAAATAGTAGCTATAGAAAGTAATTATTTATATGCTAGTTTTAAGAAGTTAATAGTCACTAAACAATAGTAATTTTTGAAAAATTCTCTAATGTTTTTTATAAGAAAATTAAGTGGGATTGAGAAATGAATGATCTATGTCAAATTTTAACGGATCAAGTAAAGTAATTAAATGGATCGTGAAACAACTGTTAGCAACAAACGCTTTTCAGGATAATTTACAAAGATAATGAAGCCACATTTGACAAAATTTAGCACTATATTTGACGTAAGGTGTCATGAATTTTCAGTTTCCCTTTTGGATGAGCCAAGTAATAAAAGGAACAGCTAGGGCCGGGATATAGCCAAAAAAATGTTCAAAGGGATTTTTCCGATATAAATATTTAACCAGGTAATATTTTCCAAAACTAAGTAAATTGTTGATCCAATTGGAAAACACTGTTCAACATTTTCTATCTTATTTGTTTGATGAAACTAAGTAAATCATTGATCAAATTGGAAAACATAGTTCAATATTTTTTTTTATCTTATTTGTTTTATTTTATATTACACTCTTTTTCTTAATCTTTCCCAAAAATAAAGATATGTTTTTACTACTCTTTGATCGTGTTTATAATGGAAAAGTTGATTGAATCATTCTACTATCTTTGTGTTATTATATTTGATAGTCTTTCACTTTTACTCTTCCAAGAAAAGAATAATAGTAATTTTTATATGTAGGAACTCTTTAATTTAAAAAAATTCAGTTTTCTCTTAATGATGTTAATTAACCATAGAAATATCTCGATATATTTATCACGGTCAAGTACTAAAGATACTGTTAGTATATACAAAAAGTCGTTCTTTCTGGCTTAAGTTCTACGTTCAATCAAATATCATTATGTGACATAGTAATTAATTATACTAAAATATTCCCAAAGTAAAGAAAATTAATTTTTTAAACGTTATTTTCACTTCAAAAGAATGTATGAAGAGAACATTCATCTCTCTTCGTTAACTGGAGTTTTGGAGTGTCACGACCCGAAATTTTCATTTTCGGGATCGTGATGGCGCCTAACATTTCACTTGCTAGGCAAGCCAACGTTAGAATATAATTAGCCATTTTAACACAATTTTAAATTAATTAATAACAAAGAAACAAATGCGAAAATAAAGTCTGAAATAAAGTGAATAATCCATAATAAACGCGATATCTAAATACCATCCCAGAACTGGAGTCACAAGTGCACGAGCTTCTAGAATAGTACAAATAAGGGTCTGAATAAAATAAAATTGTCTGAAAGAAAATACACGGCTAAAATAAAGTAGACGGGGATTTCAGAACTGCGGACGCTGTGCAGTTATACCTCAAGTCTCCTCTGGGTAGCTGAAATCCGAGCAAGTCTATAGTACGCCGCTGCGACCAACTCCGAAATCTGCACAAGGAGTGCAGAGTGTAGTATCAGTACAACCGACCCCATGTACTGGTAAGTGTCAAGCCTAACCTCGACGAAGTAGTGGCGAGGTTAAGGCAGGTCGCTTACATTAACCTGAACACAATAATAATAATAATAATAATAATAATAATAATAATAATAATAATAATAATAATAATAATAATAATAATAATAATAATAATAATAATAATAATAATAACAGGAATAGTAGTAAGACCGGTAAATAATATCAATAATTGAAGTCAATTCAGCAGTCACAATCCCTCAACTTGTTTCCATTGCGGCGTGCAATCCGTTCCAACAATATAAACTTTAAATAAATCTGTTGCGACGTGTAACCCGATCCCCCTGTATAAACTTTTAATTACTTTGTTGCGGCGTGCAACCCGATCCCCCAATATATTTATTTTTATTTCCGTTGCGGTGTGCAACTCGATCCCCCCATATATTTTAACAACTCTTAAATGTAATAAAAATACTCCAATAAATACCACGTTCAATGAGAAACTATTAAGCATCAAGACATATAATAATTATAATTTATTTATGAAACAAACAATATCAAATAGCAATTAATTATAAAAATCAGGGAGAAAATAAGCAGTCTAATATTTAATATGCTAAATGTTAAGTAACAATTAAGACACATAAATCAAGTAAGCATGTAACAATTATTGCAGGAATTCAAGAATTAATATTTGATAAGGAATAGGAGAGAAACAAATATTATAACAATTAATTCGTGTCTTAAAACAATTGAAGATGGTAAACTAATTAAGCAAACAATTAATTTGACAAAGTATAGGCACTCGTCACCTTGCCTATACATTGTTACACATGAAATTCACATAGCAAATAATTCAAGGGTTCTATTCCCTCAAGTCAAGATTAACCACGACAATTACCTCGCTTCGCAACCAAATTCAAGTTTCCAATACACCCTTGCCTCGCGAATTAGTGTCCGAAATCCTCAAATCTAGTCATAAACAATTCAATATATTCAATACAAATCGTAGGAGTTAATCCTATATGAATTTACAAATTTTTCAGATTAAAATTCGAAATTCATCCCAAAAATTATCAGTGCGCCCCACGTCTCGAATCTCGGAAAACCTTACGAAATCCGAACACCCGTTCTGAGACGAGTTCAACCATACAAAACTAATCGAATTCCGACATCGGATTGGCTTTCAAATCTTCATTATACATTTTTGAAAGATTTTATAAAAAACTGGTTTTTCTTCCATAATTTCACGGATTCATGATGTAAATAATTATGGAATCATAAAATATAATCAATATAGGATAAGGAACACTTACCCCAATATTTTTCAATGAAATTCACCCCAAAATCGCCTTACCCGAGCTCAAAATCTTAGAAAATAAAAAATGGGACGAAATCTCATTTCCAGAACTTAAGTTCTGCTGTCCAGGAATTTCTTCTTCGCGAACGCGATAGCACCCTCGCGTTCACGAAACACATTTTTGCGTTGCCCCGGATTTTTTCTTCTCGAAAGTGAGGGCAGTCTCGCGAACGTGATGCCTTGCCAAACTTGGCCTTCGCGAACGCGGTCTCCCCTACGCAAACGCGAAGCCTTATCGTCTGGCGCCCGGCCAGGCCTCGCCCTTCTACGCGAACGCGAATGCTCCCACGCGTTCGCGATGTACACTGCCCTTTAGCCCTTCGTGAACGCAGTCCCTTCTTCGCGAACGCGAAGAGTAAATTTTGCCTGCCTTCAGTTCCTCTTCGCAAACGCGAGCCCCCTATCGCGAACGCAAAGAAGGAAACCAGACAATGCATTAGAAAAATTCCAGCAAAGTTCCAAGTCCAAAATTCAACCTGTTAACCATCTGAAACTCACCTGAGGCCCCCGAGACCTCAACCAAATACACCACCAAATTCTAAAACATCATACGAACTTAGTCGAAACATCAAATCACATCAAACAACGCTAAAACCACAAATCATACCACAATTCAAGCTTAAGGAACTTAAGAGTTTTTAACTTTTACATTCGATGCCGAAACCTATCAAATCAAGTCCGACTGACCTCAAATTTTGCACACAAGACATAAATGACATAACGGACCTATAAAAAATTTTAGAACTCAAATCTGACCCCGATATCAATAAAAGTCAATTTGTGGTCAAACTTTAAAATCTTTAAGCATTTAGGCTTCGAGTTTTCGCCAATTGGTAATAATTCAAATTAGGGACCTCCAAATTAAATTTCGGGAATACTCCTAAGTCCCAAATCACGATACGGACCTGTCAGAACTGTCAAAATACTAATCTGAGTTCGTCTGCTCAAAATATTGACCAAAGTCAACTCTGTTGAGTTTTTAGGTTCTATTTCACATTTTAATCAATTTTTCATATAAAAAATTTTCGGAAAATTATACGGACTGTGCATGCAACTCGAGGAATGATTAATAGTATTTTTTGAGATTTTAGAACACATAAATAATTATTAAATTTAAAGATGGCCTTTTGGGTCATCACATTCTCCACCTCTAAAACAAACGTTCGTCCTCGAACGGAATTAGAAAAAGTACCTGAGTTGCTGAAAAGGTGTGAATATTTACTCCGCATGTCCGACTCTGACTCCCAGGTAGATGCTTCCACCGGCTGACCTCTCCATTGTACCCGAACTAAAGGATAACTCTTAGACCTCAATTGCCGGACCTGCCGGGCTAGAATAGCTATCGGTTTCTCTTCATAAGTCAAATCTTTGTCCAATTGGACTGAGCTGTAATCTAGTACATGGGACAGATCACCATGATATTTCCGAAGCATAGACACATGGAACACCGGATGACTGCTGATAAACTAGGTGGTAGTGCAAGCATGTAGGCTACTTCACCCACCCTTTCAATAATTTTGAAGGGTCCTATATACCTAGGGCTCAACTTACCCTTCTTTCCAAACCTCATTACACCTTTCCATAGGTGAAACCCGGAGCAATACTCTTTCTCCAACCATGAATCCAATATCACGAATTTTACGGTCAACATAACTCTTTTGCCTAGACTGAGTTGTGCGAAGTAGATCCTGAATAACCTTGACCTTATCCAAGGCATCCTATACCAAATCGGTACCCAACAACCGAGCCTCTCCCCATTCAAACTAGCCAGCTGGCGATCGGCATCGCCTTTCGTATAATGTCTCATATGGAGCCATCTGAATGCTTGACTGGTAGCTATTATTATAAGCAAACTCCGCAAGTGGCAAGAAATAATCCCATGAACCTCCAAAGTCTATAAAACAAGCGCGAAGCGTATCTTCCAATATCTGAATAGTGCGCTCTGACTGTCCATCTGTCTGTGGATGGAATGTTGTACTCAACTCAACCCGCATACCTAACTCACGTTGTATAGCCCTCCAGAAGTGTGAGGTAAATTGCGTACCTTGATCTGAAATAATAGACATGGGCACACCGTGAAGGTGGACAATCTCACGAATGTAAATTTCAGCTAACCGCTCTGAAGAATAGGTAACTGCCACTGGAATGAAATGTAGTGACTTGGTCAACCTGTCCATAATGTCCCAAACTGCGTCAAATTTTCTCTGAGACCGTGGGAGCCCAACAACAAAATCCATAGTGATACGCTCCCATTTCCACTCAGGAATTTCTAACTTCTGAAGCAAACCACTAGGTCTCTGATGCTCGTACTTGACTTGCTGACAATTAAGCTACCGAGCTACATACATAACTATATCCTTCTTAATTCTCCTTCACCAATAATGTTGCCGCAAATCTTGATACATTTTGGCGTCACCTGGATGAATAGAATACCTGAAACTGTGGGCTTCTTCCAGAATTAATTCACGAAGCCCATCCACATTAGGAACACAAATACGACCCTGCATCCACAAAACTTCATCTTCCCCCACAGTAACCTGTTTGGCACCACCGTGCCATACCGTGTCCTTAAGGACAAGTAAATGAGGATCAACATACTGCCGCTCTCTGATGCGCTCATATAAAGAAGACCGAGCGACTGTGCAAGCTAGAACCCGATTGGGCTCTGAAACATCTAACCTCACGAACTGATTAGCCAAAGTCTAGACATCTACAACTAACGGTCTCTCACCAACCAGAATATAAGCAAGGTTGCCCATACTCACAACCTTTCTACTTAAAGTATCAGCCACCACATTAGCCTTTTCGGGGTGATACAAAATGGTGATATCATAGTCTTTCAACAACTCCAACCATCTTCTCTTCATCAAATTAAGATCTTTTGCCTGAATAAATACTGAAGGCTACGATGATCAATAAATACCTCACATGAGACACCGTAAAGGTAATGCTTCCAAATCTTCAGCGCATGAACAATGGCTGCCAATTCTAAGTCATGAACATGATAATTCTTCTCGTGAACCTTCAACTGCCGTGACGCATATGCAATCACCCTGCCATCTTGTATCAATACTGCACCAAGCCCAATGCGAGATGCATCATAATACACCGTATAAGATCCTGAACATGTGGGTAATACCAACACTGGCATTGTAGTCAAAGTGGTCTTGAGTTTCTGAAAGCTCAACTCATACTCGTCTGGCCATCTAAATGGGGCACCCTTCTGGGTCAATCTGGTCTTAATAGTTGTTCATAATCAATTACAGAATCATCAATTAACTTCATGCTAACAAAAATCTCGTTTCAAACCTTCACAATACTGATAACGAGATGCGAGGCATGAAGACCTCATAATTATTTACCCGAATTAACGAGTCACGTTTAACGCCACCTGGGAGGGCACCTACCTAGTAGGTTAAAACTCAATAATTACAAGATGAATTTGGCAAATATGCACAGAGAATTTCATACAAGAATTTTCAAATAAGCCTAACAGGCATGACTCCCTATTAGTACTATAGTACAAATTTAATTTCACAAGGGAGAACTTAAACACAAAAATTTTTCTCACAAGGATCTCGTCCTTATATAACTTCCACCGCAACTCGTAGCCCAGTTTAAACATATCAATTTATATTAAAATACAAGAATCTTGTCCTAAGTTCTGAATCACAAGTAATATGCACATCGTGCCAATCAAAAATTTTCATTTTCTCCTTTTAAATAATTTCGGTTACAGAAAATCACAACACATAATGAACCTCACATCGGTAGGGCATATAATTCACAATTTGTAATTAATTATCCGAAAATTATATCAAAATTTACCGAAGTGAGTAACAGAAAGCCACATTTAGCCTCGTCGCTCTTATTAGTGAACAACATGGAATGATAGGTGTAGTTATCTCCATTAAATCTCCTAACATGAGTAAACACATAAATAGATTATAGAATTACGAAGCTCACTCATAAGTGGAGCACAATAGGAGAACTCGTCTCGATACTCAAAACCGAATCAAGTTAACAAAATTATTCCTTTATATTAAATCGAGGTCGTACCTGTAACGACACCATTTGATGTAGCGACCTCCGCCATACCATAAAATAAATATATCAATGGTTGGGCCTCCACCTCTAGGACGCCTTCTACCCGCCCGTCCTCCACCCCTAACTGGTCGTGTGGGTGGTGTAGTAACTGCAATGGGGCACGTAGCCTGAGTGCTTTGATGAAATATGTCTCTCCCAAGTCTGGGACCATTTTCTCATGATGTGCCTAGTATCACTGCATTCATAACAACCCCTTTGTGGGTTTGGCTGCTCATACTGAGTCTGTGCCAGATAACTGGAATAACCATAGTAGAAAACTCATGTCAGTGGTGCATTAAAAGAACTTACTGGAGCACCCCGAATAATCCGATGTGCGGACTGGGCTGGCCGACTGCCCGAGCCCCCGCCATAATGATTTATACTCGCATAGTAGAATCCATTAAATCCTCTAGAACCTCGAGATGTCTTGGTATCCTTAGTTTCCTTTTTACCTCACCCCGAACACATTCTAAGATCTTGGCAATTTCTACCACTAGCGGAAATAAAGTGTCAACCTGTAGCTCCCGAGTCGTACAAAATTTTACGATCATAATTGAGTCCTTTAATGAGTCTGTGGACTCGCTCTCTGGCTATAGGAAGCAAATTAGGAATATGACGGGCTAACTTATTGAACCTGATGGCATATTCTGACACTGTCATGGTGACCTGACGCAACAGTTCAAACCCTATGTGCCACGTATTACGGAGAGTCCGGGAAACAAACTCTTTCAAAAGCGTTTTTGAGAACTGAGCCAAGTGGGAGGTGTTGCATTGGCTGGTCTGCCCTCTTCATAGGCTTGCCACAAACACCGGTGGAGAATTATCTCTCCCAAGGTCAATTTCTTCTTTTGTTATGCTGACTCAAAACTGCTGAGCAGACCCATTTCTTAACATACTCTTCGATTCTTCTTTGGGGTAACCCTTACCCCTATTTATACACAACGATCACAAAAGTAGAGCTCCATACAGACAAATCTTGGCACGAACCACATAGTACAGAATCTCGTCAACCACTGTACTTCCTCCGAAGCACCCCAAAATCCACAACCATGGCGTCCACGCTGAGTAGACCTTCTGTAAATTTAAAGTTGTTTCTCTAACTCATTTGGTACTGAAGTATAGGATTATTACAGAGGCGTATATACCGCAAGTCCTAACCTTATCCTCTACAAAATCTCAGGCCTTAAACATGTAAAAAATGTTTGGGGAACCTTTTAGTACCACATATATAATTTCAGGCCAAAACTGATATAACACATGACCCCGCAATACATCCATTGATAGTGGACTCCCCCACTCGGCGCGAAGTCATAGTTCACCACGTCCGATGATCCACAATATTAACCTTCACAACTCGTATAAATCAACTAGATACCAAGGTCCATTGTACCCCCCACATGATTTACTGGGTGATCTCTCAATACGTCCACATCTTCAATCGAAACCATACACTGAGGCAATGTTTGAGCATATCTCGTAGTCCATCCGCGACATTACGAACCGTCGACGCACAACTGATACCGAGTGCGCAATGTCATACACGAGTGAATACAAAGGAATATGAGATGTATGTTTCAAGCTAAATCAATGCCGCACGATAAGGAAGGAATGGAAGAATTGGAATTATTCCAAAACTCTGTAGCCTCTGGAAGATAAGTACAGACGTCTCCGTACCGATCCTTCAGACTCTACTAAGCTTGCTCGTGACTCGTGAGAACCTAGTGCTCTGATACCAACTATCACGACCCAAATTCCCACCTTCGGGACCGTGATGGCGCCTAACATTTCACTTGCTAGGTAAGCCAACGTTAGAATATAATTAGCCATTTTAACACAATTTTAAATTAATTAATAATAAAAAAAATACGGAAATAAAGTCTGAAATAAAGTGAATAATCCATAATAAACGCGATATCTAAATACCATCCTAGAACTGGAGTCACAAGTGCACGAGCTTCTAGAATAATACAAATAAGGGTCTGAATAAAATAAAGTTGTCTAAAAGAAAACACACGCTAAAATAAAGTAGACAGGGACTTCAAAACTGCGGACGCTGTGCAGTTATACCTCAAGCCTCCTCTAGGTAGCTGAAATCCGAGCAAGTCTATGGTACGCCACTGGGACCAAATTCGAAATCTGCACAAGGAGTGTACAGTGTAGCATCAATACAACCGACCCAATGTACTGGTAAGTGCCGAGCCTAACCTCGACGAAGTAGTAACGAGGCTAAGGCAGGTCGCTTACATTAACCTGTACACAATTATTATTATAATAATAATAATAATAATAATAATAATAATAATAATAATAATAATAATAATAATAATAATAATAACAGAAATAGTAGTAAGACCGGTAAATAATATCAATAATTGAAGTCAATTCAGCAATCACATTCCCTCAACTTGTTTCCATTGCGGCGTGCAACCCGTTCCAACAATATAAACTTTAAATAAATCTGTTGCGGCGTACAACCCGATCCCCCAGAATAAACTTTAAATTACTTTGTTGCGGTGTGCAACCCGATCCCCCAATATATTTATTTTCATTTCCGTTGCGGCGTGCAACCCGATCCCACCATATATTTTAACAACTCTTAAATGTAATAAAAATACTCCAATAAATACCACGTTCAATGAGAAACTATTAAGCATCAAGACATACAATAATTATAATTTATTTATGAAACAAACAACGACAAGTAGCAATTAATTATGGAAATCAGGGAGAAAATATGCAGTCTAATATTTAATATGTTAAATGTCAAGTAGCAATTAAGACACATAAATTAAGTAAGCATGTAACAATTATTGCAGGAATTCAAGAATTAATATTTGACAAGGAACATGTGAGAAACAATTATTATAACAATTAATTCGTGTCTTAAAATAATTGAAGATGTTAAATTCATTAAGCAAACAATTAATTTGACAAAGTATAGGTACTCGTCACCTTGCCTATACATCGTTACACATGAAATTCACATAGCAAATAATTCAAGGGTTCTATTCCCTCAAGTCAAAGTTAACCACGACACTTACCTCGCTTCGCAACCAAATTCAAGTTTCCAATACACCCTTGCCTCGCGAATTCTTATCCGAAATCCTCAAATTTAGTCATAAACAATTCAATATACTCAATACAAATCGTAGGAATTAATCTAATATGAATTTACTAATTTTTCGGATTAAAATCCAAAATTTATCTAAAATATTGGCAGTGGAGCCCACGTCTCGAATCTTGAAAAAACTTACGAAATCCGAACACCTGTTCCGATACGAGTTCAACCATATAAAAATTATCGAATTCCGACATTAGATTGGCTTTCAAATCTTCATTTTACATTTTTGGAAGATTTTATAAAAATATGATTTTTCTTCCATAAATTCACGTATTCATGATGTAAATGAGTATGGAATCATGAAATATAATTAATATAGGATAAGGAACATTTATACCAATATTTTTCCGTGAAAATCGCCCCAAAATCGCCTTACCCGAGCTCAAAATCTTGAAAAATGAAAAATAGGACGAAATCCCATTTCTAGAACTTAAGTTGTGTTGTCCAAGAATTTCTTCTTCGCGAACGCGATAAGCACCCTCGCGTTCGCGAATCAAATTTTTGTGCTGCCCCAGATTTCTTCTTTGTGAACGCGAGGGCAGTCTCGCGAATACGATGCCTTGCCAAACTTGGCCTTCGCGAACGTGGTCTCCCCTACGCGAATGCGAAGCTTTATCGCTTGGTGCTCGACCAGGCCTCGCGCTTCTATGCGAACGCGAACGCTCCCATACGTTCGCGATGTACACTGCCCTTTACCCCTTCGCGAATGCGGTCCCTTCTTCGCGAACGCGAAGAGTAAATTTTGCCTGCCTCCGGTTCCTCTTTGCGAATGCGAGACCCTTATCGCGAACACGAAGAAGGAAACCAGACAGTGCATCAGAAAAATTCCAGCAAAGTTCCAAGTCCAAAATTCAACCCGTTAACCATCTGAAACTCACTCGAGGCCCCCGAGACCTCAACCAAATACACCATCAAGTCCTAAAACATCATATGAAATTAGTCGAAACCTCAAATCACATCAAACAACGCTAACACCATAAATCATACCACAATTTAAGCTTAAGGAACTTAAGAATTTTCAACTTCTACATTTGATGCCGAAACGTATCAAATCAAGTTCGATTGACCTCAAATTTTGCACACAAGTTATAAATGACATAACAGACTTATGAAAATTTTCAGAACTCGAATCCGACCCCGATATCAATAAAAGTCAATTTGTGGTTAAACTTTGAAATCTTTAAGCCTTTAGGCTTCTAGTTTTCGACAACTGGCGATAATTCAAGTTAGGAACCTCCAAATTAAATTTCGGGCATACGCCCAAGTCCCAAATCACGATACGAACCTGTCGGTACTGTCAAAATACTAATCCGAGTCTGTTTGTTCAAAATATTGACCAAAGTCAACTCAATTGAGTTTTAAGGCTCTATTTCACATTTTAATCAATTCTTGATACAAAAACTTTTTGAAAACTTATACGGACTGCACACGCAAGTCGAGGAATGGTGAATAGTGCTTTTCGAGGTGTTAGAACACAGAAATAATTATTAAATTTAAAGATAATATTTTGGGTCATCACATGGAGTTTCTGTAATGTACATTATTCATAGAGAAGAAAGATTTTCTTAGTACTAATCACACAGAATTATTCAAAAGTTGGAGAAGATCAAATTTTAAAACTTTAAATTCTGTACAAATAATATTTATCCCTCTTATTTATTTAGCTGGAGTTTTTGTTATATGCATTAATTATTCAAAAAAATTCCTTAGATTCAATCTAGGTTTACTATATTAGTTATTGATTTAACAACCTTTTTTGAAGCAACTCAAATATTGCTTAACCTTCTTTTTTCATCCAGCAATTAGTTTAACAAACCTAAGCTACAAATAAAGTTAACTGAAATGGCTTTGGAAAAATGGACGCGATGAAATGAAAGTTTATTTCCTTTCTCTTATTTAACTTTTAACCGATAGTTATTTACACGCTTGAGTTTAAAATAAATTAGTATATATAGTCATTTTTATAATAAAAGAGATGTGAGATAGATAAAATTTAGTGGGGCCTACATGATCATTGATAGCTTAAATATAGGCAGATAAACGTGTAAATTGTAAATTGCAAATTGCAAATTGCAAATGATGGTGTGAAATGATAAATTTTAGTGGGGCCCATCTGATAATGACAGTTCTTTATGCAGTGGCCTTGAAAATGCCTCAAATTTTTTATCACTAAATCGTGTGATGGCATTCACGTAATAATATGATAAGTTAGGGGTGATATTCGTTTGGGTAAAGTAGGCATGTCAACGAAGAAGTACCTACTTCACCTGTTTTCTTTGGCACTTCTTATATAGTAGAATAACTGGAGTATACAATAAAGAATATTTTGGTTTTTTCAATTGTATTTTTTTTATTTAATTGATTAAGAGAGATAATCTAAACCAGTAAAGTTCTATCTTAAAAATTCCATAAACTCATGAAATATTCACAAAAAGATTAAGATGTGGCCAAAAATTTCTTGACAATCAAATAGTTTAAAAAGTTTCACAACACAACATCTTTTCTTGGAGATCAAATACAAAGGTCCACATAATTTATTTTTCGCAAAATATGTTGCTTAAGTCCTCAAATCACGGAGATATTTGAAGAGAATAATCAAAGAAATATATAAAATTATACTCAAAAAAATTTATCAGTAAAATTATATTTTTCTTTTAACAAAGAACCAGTAAAGTTCTAGCTAGAAGGGTGAAAAACTACTAGAACGAAACATTAAAATATCACAAATTTTAAGGTATGAAGATACAAGTTAGAGGCTAGGAGTTAAAAGTTGAAGAAATGGAAAAGGTTTGGCTGAATATGAAAACAAAAATTATAAGATCCTTTCAAAATGGATATAAGAGTGTAGTCTAATAATTAATGAAGTAGGTCGAAAATTATGATAAAAATAAAACATTAAGTGAGTTTTTGAATAAAATTGCTTGATAATTACTCTAGTAAAAAATACTTCCTCCCGCCGATTTTAATTAATTTTTTAATTTTTTTTTGTGGTTCACAATATTTGATTTATTCAGATATCAAGAAGGAATTAATTTCTGTTTTTTAAAGTTACCTTGGAGTAAAGAGCCTAGGAGTTTTTGTTATATTTTTAATAAAAAATTAAGATTAATATGGTCAGTTGTATTATTAATTAATGCTAAAAGGTGAATTTCTTAATATGTATGAAAATAATCTAAAAAATTAATTAAAATAAAGAGAAGGAAATAATAAATATTTCGTAAAATTAATCGAAAGTATAAAAGCTGACTCGAACTCGAACATAACGTTTATTAAAGAATCCATTTCAAATGGGTTTGCAAGTAGTAGGTGTGATGGAGAATGAAGATCGTAACAACAGATGATAGACATTTTTCGGACCGATAATCGAAAAGTAGCTAGTGTTTGTGAATTCATCGAAAAATAGTTATTATTTTGTTGAAACACGAAATGTTTCAGCATAATATGCGGGATTATGGAGCTCTTGCGTATAAACTTTTACCATATTATGATGGAACTTCAGGACACGGAAAGTTCCAGCATAATATGCAGGGATTATGGAACTCATACATATAAACTTCCAGCATATTATGATGGAACTCCAACACATTATAAAATTTCAGCATATTATGCTCGAAATTCATATGTCAAAAATTCGAACTATATCATATTATGTTGAAATATTTCTGAATTTTTAACAGTATTTTTATTAAGATTTTATCTTTACATGTAAAATACCTAAATTTAAATTATTTTTGAAATTATTGTTATTTTTCAATTATCATTTATAAATTTGAATATTTTTTAAATTTCACCTGGAATGAAGGGTGGTTGGGAAAGTAAATTTTTGTACTGTAAAAGAGACATCACAATTAAGATATGATCAATGCTTTAATCATTGGTTTCTTTACGTCATCAATGATAAAGAAGGCAATACGCACAAGGAGTTCTCTATTAATTAGTCAAACAAAGCTAAACATGAGATACACTCTTACTAAAATGACCATAATTTAGTGCGAAGACTTGTATTATTAGTGGGGACGCACCTTTTTCTTGAACAGGTAGTGACCAAATCGCAAAAGGCAAGATAAGTGCATTTTGTTTGTCAACTGGTGAGTATTGACTAGTATACTATACCAATTTTCAGAACATTGAACTTTAACTTGAATATATATATCTAGTTTGCGACTTCTATTGTAATACATTATTAAATAACGTTTTTAATTGCCATTTGGAAAGAACCATAGCTTCAACTGTGTTGTCGGGATTTTTATCTAAATTCATATACATCTTTCGTCACAATTACTAAGACACAATTCATATATTGTTTCCATTCTGCAAACTACATAAGTTGGCACCCGAACTATGGACTAAATCTCTGTTACACGCTTTATGTGAGCGAAAATAATATTACTCACTCAACCTTTTAAAAGTGTATCTAAAACACATCGCTTTTTTCTTGACCACTTTATCTAAATGTGGGTAATGTCACGCACCAATAAGATCGTGGCACGTGTCATTAACATAAATAGAAAAAGAAAAATATAAAATTACACATACACCCTCATCTTCTTCAACCCCATCTCTTCCACCTCAATCTCCTTCTCCATGGACCACCCGAAAAATCAGAACACATAATTCAACCCAAAAATTAGGAGCCCAAGTGATTTAATCCCAGAAAGAAATAAAAGTATCAAAAACCAATAAGCCATGGCTCACACCATCGTATCACCACCACAACAGGGCCATTCTTAAAAAATGAAAAAGCGCAACAATGGCAAAGGTAGATCGAAAATAGAAAAAGAACGGCCTTCTCTCTATAACTCCTCGGGTACCATATTTACTGAAGCTTATCTACATCAACAAAGATATAAATTGGCTATTTTTATTTATAGCTCCTCTCCCAAAATTTTGTTTGTCATCCCCATGGCTGTTGCACCACCACCAACTTTCAGAATAAAACATTCAGCCTCCTCTTCAACGTCAAAAGCTAGAAATTCTAAATTTGAGATAGATAACCGCAAAATTAAAGGAAAAAGCAGATGCACGCGATAGATGTAGCCAAAATTACTCACAAGAAAAAAACTATACTAATAGAAAAATTTGCGATGATGACAAAATTTTATTAAATGTGAATGAAATCAAACATATAAAAAATGAGGCTAGAGAAGGAAAGAGATTGGAAGCCTGATATTAACGCAAAATATTTATTTAAGAGGAAATCAGAGGTAATGATTTTGAGGGAAAAAAAAGAAGAGAAGGGATTGGGGAGGGGGGGGGGGGGGGGGGGAAGATTGGCTGGCGGAAGAGAGAGACGGAGGAAGGGTGGGGAAGATGAGGGATTTGCTGACATGTGGCATTAAATATATAATTAGACAGTATTTATATTGGTAGACGCGCTTCTATCAACATGCTGAGCCCTGATCAAATGAGGTGTATATTAGACACACTTTTAAAAGGTTAAGTGTGTAATATTATTTTTGCCCACAGAAAGTGTGTAACAGGGATTTGGTTCATAATTCACGTGCCAACTTATGTATTTTGCCTTTCCATTTTAATGTATATGACACAATTTGAATAGACACAAAATTCAAGAAATAAATAAAGACTTTTGAAATTAGTAATCTTAGATATTATAATATATTTGTGTAGCTATCAAATTTTTGAAATTTGTGTCTATAAATATGTTATAATATTTGTGTGATTATCAAATATTTTCACTAAAAATACAATTAGAAATACTAAGTTAATTGTATCTGAATTAAAAAATGTGACTTTTTTTTTGAAACGGAATAAAAAAAAAGTTTTCACATAAAACTGAAACATAAGGTGATAGAAACTAAGAGTCCACCGACACAAGCGACCCCTTATGCACTCGTTTATGCAGTCGAAGCCGTTTTGTCACTCGAGCGTCAAATACCTTCATTACGATTAGCTATTCAAGAAGGGATCATAGCTGAAGAAAATGCTCGACTTCGATTAGCTGAGTTCGAGGCCCTTGATGAGAATAGGTTGGAAGCTCAACAGAGTCTTGAATGTTATCAACTTCGATTGTCTCGCGCCTTCAATAAAAGAGTTCGCTCAAGTTCCTTTCAAGTAGGAGATCAAGTCCTTGCCATAAGAAGACCCATTATTACTTTCCATAAACCTGTAGAGAAGTTCACTGCAAAATGAGATGGGTCATATGTCGTGCAAGAAGCTTATTCAAGTAGGGCTTAAAAGCTGGTTGATACAGATGGCATGAGAATCGGCCCTATCAATGGCAAGTTTTTGAAGAAGTATTATCCTTGAAGTTACAACGCTCCTTGACGCATGAGCGTAAACTGCATGTTTCTATATTCCTGGCTTGCATGAGTCTAAACTGTGTACGACCCACATAAAAAAAGAGTCTGCTAGGTTGAAAACCTCGAAAGAGGCAGCCTAGGCAAAAGTTAGTACATAAAAAATAAATAAAAAAGTCTGCTAGGTTGAAAACCTCTAAAGAAAGTCCACTAGGTTGAAAACCTCGAAAAAAGTTCGCTAGGTTGAACTACGGTATGACTTGATCCTCTTCACCGAGGTACGTAGGCAGCTTAGAGTTTCATTCTGAGTTCAGTCGCATAAGTTCAAAAGATACATATTGCCCCAATCGTTATCCAAATGAAGTATGATGGAAATAATTCATTCAACCAGCACTTGAAAATCAGCCTGCAATATCATTCTTCTTTTGAACTTTGGATCTCATATGACTTAGAGGGGCGCAAGCCTCCATGATAAACCAGTGTATTCAATGGGACGATTATAGTTTTCTAGGAGGCTACCAAATATTTGCATTGAAGTTTAGGGATTCAATATCTCTTCATGTTCGCTAAATCTTTAAGTCCGACAGTATTCAAGTTCACCGCTCTTCAAGTTGAAATATTTAAGCCCTCCAAATCTTCGAGTCAAAGTCTTCAAGTCTGCAGTCTTCAAGTTGAAGTACTCAAATCCGCCGGTCTTCAAGTTGAATTGTTTAAGCCCTCCAAATCTTCAAGTTGAAGTTTTCAAGTCTACTAATTTTTCAAGTTGAAGTTTAACTCTTCAGGTTGAAGCGTCAAAGTCCGCCGAATCTTCAAGTTTGTCGGTCTTCAAGTTGAAGTCTACAAAGTCCGCCAAGTGTTTAAGTCGATGTCGTCAAGTCCACCAAGTCTTCGAGTTGAAACTTTCTAATTTTCCAATCTTAAAGTGGACATGTTAGTCCCTTTGCACCTTAAGTTGGTTTCTTTACGGGTTTGTCCTTAAAAGGAAGTATAACTTTTCAATCTTAAGGTGGACATTTAAGTCCCTTTGCACCTTAGGTTGGCCTCTTCGTGGGTTTGTCCTTAAAAGGAACTATAATTTTTCAATCTTAAGCTGCCATGGAATTATAAGTCCTTTTGCACCTTAAGTTGCCAATGATTTGTCCTCCATATGATGTTGAGGATTTGTCCATCTATTTATTGTCATGGACTTGTACTTCGATATGCCATATGAGGCTTTGCGTCCTGAAATGGCCTCCGGTTTTGGGGCGGGGATGAGTATTCATCCCTTTACATCCTGAGAGTAATCTCTCCGATATTCGGGCCATCCTAAGAGTGCATGAATCTAGCTACATTTTGACTTCATCTTTAATAAGTAATATAAGGTTAAATGCGAAGCGAATCTTGCAAGTAAGTTACAAATTTATGTGAATCAATAGTTTTTATTTCGATCTTGAATATTTATTAAATATTTCTAAATTTTAATTATAAATTTAATAATTATTATTATATATTAATTGAGATCGCTATATAAAATTTATGATTCATAAAATTTAATGATTATGTGGTCGTTTCTTCCTTTTGAGGAAGACTATTACATAGTGAAATGCCAAGTGTCCGGCCTAATTATGCAAAGGATAATTATAAGTGGAGGAACCCATGAACGTAGATGCAATCTCTCTACCTACCCAACTTTTTTCTAATGCGAAATAATTTTCATCTCTCCTCTTACTTCTCGTCTTTTACCCTTCACTAGGTAAAGGTTTGCTCGAGTTACTTATTATGTTGATAACTAATAAATTTGATCTCAATTTTATTTCTTGATCACCAGGAAATTCAAATTAATATGATCGCGAGATGTTATTTTACAGTGAAAAACAGTTAAATTTAAAATATTTATTTTAAACTCAAGTGTGGAAACTCTATTTTTAATTTTTGGAAATATGTGGTTCATAATCATTAACAAGCTAATTGTCATACTATGATACCACTCCGGACATAAATTATTGAAAATTTTAAATCTTATAGCAAACTATTATACCGTATTTATTATAAATTAAAATAAATTAAAATGACCATAATGTAGTGCGAAGACTTGTATTATTAGCGGGAAGTGGTGACGCACCTTTTCTTGAACCGGTAGTGGCCAAATCGCAAAAGGCAAGATAAGTGCATTTTGTTTGTCAACCGGTGAATATTGACTAGTATACTATACCAATTTTCAGAACATTGAACTTTAACTTGAATATATATGTCACGACCTAAATTTCACTATAGGCCATGATAGCGCCTAACACCGCCGTTAGGCAAGCCGACGGTGATCGACCAACTTATTTACTTATTTTAGTATTTGAAAATTATAATTTTCATTAATTAAATAGTCAGTATGAAATAGAATTTGCAGGGTAAAATGATAATAATTACGTGCACTACCATACCAATCACCTAGAAGAAACTCCCAAAATCCGGTGTCACAAGTGCATGAGCATCAAGTATGAAATATAATAAAATACAGCATCTGTCTCGAATATAAATTAGACAGGAGAATATTAATAACTCTGATGGAGACTCTGCATGCTGCGGATCGTAACATGGGATGTAGATCATGGAAAAGTCCCTGCAATGGCTGCGTCTTTGCGCCCAAAAGACCACCAGACATATATGTACCTACACAATAAGTGCAGCAAGTGTAGCATGAGTACGTAAATCAACGCGTACCCAATAAGTATCTAGCCTAACCCCGAAAAAATAGTAACGAGGGGTTAACATCGACACTTACTAGTAGTCCAATAAATCATGTACACTAAGAAGTAAACAGATGTGAGGCGGAGTAAATAAACGAAATAAACAAGTATAATATATATATATATATATATATATATATATATATATATATATATATATATATATATATATATATAATGGACCTCACCAGATAGGTCGTCATAATCCAAACCAGGAAAACTCGGAGATACACTGATTTCTTGTCAAATATTACGCACGATTTCGTAAGAGTATTTTATAGAAATGCCGAGGCATACGGTCCGATCCCATCATATTGTGTGCACTGTTGAGGGTCGAACGGCACGAATCATAGATGCATCTATTATACTGCTGAGGCGAACGACCCGCTCCGATGAAAGTGTGGTACAAAATCCTGCCGAGGCGACGGCCCGATCCCATTAGAATAAGAAGCTTTGACGGGTCATTGACCCCATTCATAAATAAACGTGTGAGTTATAAATTTTAAGGAAAATATTTCTATAAAAACACATAGCGCGGAAAAAATTTATAAGAGGAGTATAATTATTCTGCAGCTAATCATGATGCCCGTCAAATGTCTACAATAGCAAGTCTATCATTCTACCCAAATCTAATCTCAAATTGTTACGTAAAATAAAGGAATTTAATAGGCAAGGGACAACTCAAATAGTACAGTTATAGCATTACGGGAACCTAAGTCTACCCGGACATAACATGAATCTAGTTACTCACGGACTCTCGTCACCTCGTGCGTACGTAGCCCCCGCAACAAGTAGCACATAACAAATACATAACCTAGGGGTAGTTTTTCCCTCACAGAGTTAGATAGGGGACTTACCTCGCCCCGAAGTTCTATAGCCAGCTCCAAAGCCTCTCTAACACCTCAAACAGATGCCCATCGATCCGAAACTAGTCAAACAATATGCAAACCAATCAAAATATACTCTAATGTCCATAATTAGTCAATTTAAATAATTTTCAACTCCGCTCGAAGCGTCGATAAAGTCAACGCTCGGGCCCACGTGCCCGAATTTCAAAATATTTCGAAGATAAACAT
The DNA here is from genome assembly GCF_000390325.3 of Nicotiana tomentosiformis. Lineage (NCBI taxonomy): Eukaryota > Viridiplantae > Streptophyta > Magnoliopsida > Solanales > Solanaceae > Nicotiana > Nicotiana tomentosiformis. Next base: position 14,167,360 of record NC_090822.1, read on the forward strand.
TACCCATAACAATACGAACTCAAATATATGATTTATTCCCAATTCCATATCCAATTTCATGGTCAAAATCTAAAAATACCAATTTCTAGGTTTTCTACCAAAATCTCAATTTTTATAAATTTTCATGCTTAAATCCATATATAAACCATGTATTTAACTCATAATGTGAAGAAATCACTTACCCCATAATAGATGATGAAAATGGCACTCCAAAATTGCTCCCAACTCAGCTCACATGGGCGAAATGAAGTGAAAATGAGCCAAACCCCTATTTTTAAAAATCACACTGCCCAGAAAATCCTACTTCTGCGGTCCAAAATGTTGCTTCTGCGACGGCCGCTTCTGCGGCTTCAATCTCGCACCTGCGAGGACCCAAGCCAGGTCGTTGGCCGCTTCTACGGCCCTGATGGGCATCTGCGCCCCCGCTTCTGTGCTGCCCCACTCCGCAAGTGTGGTCCCGCTTCTGCGGTGAAACGACCGCATCTGCAGTCCCAGCACTGCCCAACAGGATCCGCTCCTGTGCTTGCCTGACCGCTTTTGCGGCATCGACCTGCGGCCCGCAGGTGCGATTGCACCAGTACTCAGGCCCTTCAGCAATACAACAAAGCTCCAAAGTGATCCGCGACTTATCCAAAACACACCCGAGTCCCCTGGGACCCCCGTCCGAATTTACCAACAAGTTCTATAACATAACACGGGCCTACTCGGGGTCTCAAATCACACCAAATAATATCACAATTGCTAATCGACGATCGAAACCTTTTTTAAAACTTTCAAACTTTTAAACTTCGACGAACGCGTCCGAATCACTCCAAAACATTCCGGAATGACGCCAAACTTTTCGTACAAGTCATAAATCACAACACGAACCTATTCCAAGGCTAGGAATCCATAACAGACATCGATAAGACCAAAATCCACCGCAAATCAAACTTAGGAAATTCTAAAACTTTCAAAATGCCAACTTTTCATAATACGCGCCGAAATGCTCCTCGGTGATCCGAAACTCAACCCGAACATACGCCCAAGTCCGAAATCATCATACGTACCTATTGGAACCTTCAAATCTCGATTCCTAGGTCTTTTACTCAAAAGTCAAACCTTAGTCAATTTTTCCAACTTAAAGCTTCCGAAATTAGAATTTTCCTTCCAAATCAACTCTGAACTTCCCGAAATTCAATTTCGACCACGCGTACAAGTCATAATATCTGATGTGAAGCTACTCAAGGTCTCAAACCGCCGGACGATACGCAAAAGCCCAAAACGATCGGTCGGATCATTACAATATATATATATATATATATATATATATATATATATATATATATATATATATATATATATATCTAGTTTACGACTTCTATTGTAATACATTATTAAATAACATTTTAATTGCCATTTGAAAAGAACCATAGGTTCAACTGCGTTGTCTGGATTTTTATCTAAAACAATGCATCTTTCGTCACAATTACTAAGACACAATTCATATATTGTTTCCATTTTAATTTATATGACACAGTTTGAATTGGTACAAAATATAAGAAATAAATGACGATTTTTGAAATCAGTTAGACATGATATAATACTTGTGTATATAAAATATTTGAAACTTGTGTCTTTAAACATGTTATAATATTTGTGTAGTTTCCGAAGATTTTCACTAAGAATAAAATTAGAAGTATTAAGTTAATTGTATATGTCACGACCCGAAATTCTCACCTTCGGAACCATGATGACGCCTAACATTTCACTTGCTAGACAAGCCAACGTTATAATATAATTAGCTATTTTAACAAAATTTTAAATTAATTAATACCAAGGAAAAAAATGCAGAAATAATGTCTGAATTAATCCATAATAATCGCGATATCTAAATACCATCCTAGAACTAGAGTCACAAGTGCACGAACTTCTAGAATAATACAAATAAGGGTCTGAATAAAATAAAGCTGTCTGAAAGCAAACACATAGCTAAAATAAAGTAGACGGAGACTTCAGAACTGCGGACAATGTGCAGTTATAGCTCAAGTCTCCTCTGGTTAGCTGAAATACGAGCAAGTCTATGGTACACTGCTGGGACCAACTCCGAAATCTGCACAAGAAGTGCAGAATATAGTATCAGTACAACCGACCCAATGTACTGGTAAGTGTCGAGCCTAACCTCGATGAAGTAGTGACGAGGCTAAGGTAGGTCACTTACATTAACCTGTACGCAATAATAATAATAATAATAATAATAATAATAATAATAATAATAATAATAATAATAATAATAATAATAATAATAATAATAATAATAATAATAATAAAAACAATAATAGAAATAAAACAGGTATCTCTTTTCAACAATTGAAGCCAACTCGGCAGTCATAACCAATTATTATTTTAATGAGTTTTTGTTGCGGCGTGCAACCCGATCCCACAATATATTCACATTCAATTCTGTTGCGGGGTGCAACCTGCCCCAACAATATAATTCCTCAATAAATTTTCGTTGCGGCGTGCAACCCGCTCCAACAATATAAATTTAAATAAATCTGTTGCGGCGTGCAATCCGATCCTCCAATATAAACTTTAAATAACTCTGTTGCGGCGTGCAACCCGATCCCCCAATATATTTATTTTTATTTTCATTGCGGCGTGCAACCCGATCCCCCCATATATATTTAAATAACTCTTAAATGTAATAAAAATACTCCAATAAATACCACGTTCAATGAGAAACTATTAAGCATCAAGGCATACAATAATTATAATTCATTTACGAAACAACAATGAAAAGTAGCAATTAATTGTGAAAATCAGGGAGAAAATAGGCAGTATAATATTTAATATGCTAAATGTCAAGTAACAATTAAGACACATAAATTAAATAAGCATGTGACAATTATTACAGGAATTCAAGAATTAATATTTGACAAGGAATAGGAGAGAAAAAATTATTATAACAATTAATTCGTGTCTTAAAATAATTTAAGATGTTTAAATAATTAAGCAAACAATTAAATTGACAAAGTGTAGGCACTCGTCACCTTGCCTATACATCGTTGCACATGAAATTCACATAGCAAATAATTCAGGGGTTTTATTCCCTCAAGTCAAGGTTAACCAAGACACTCACCTCGCTTTGCAACCAAGTTCAAGAATCCAATAAACCTTTGCCTCGCGAATTCGTGTCCGAAATACTCAAATCTAGTCATAAACAATTCAATATACTCAATACAAATCGTAGAAATTAATTCCATATGAATTTATTAATTTTCCGTATTAAAATCCGAAATCATCTCAAAATCGACAGTGGGGCCCACATCTCAAATCTCATAAAAACTTATGAAATCCGAACACCCGTTCCGATACGAGTTCAACCATATAAAAATTATTGAATTCTGACATCGGATTGGCTTTCAAATCTTTATTTTATATTTTATGAAGGTTTTATAAATATCTGATTTTTCTTCCATAAATTCACGGATTCATGATGTAAATGAGTATGGAATTATGAAATATAATCAATATAGGATAAGGAACACTTACCCCAATATTTTCCCATAAATATCGCCCAAAAAGCTTCTTCCCCGAGCTCAAAATCGAAAATGGTGGAAAATGGGACGAAATCCCATTTCCAGAACTTAAGTTCTGTTTGCCCAGATTTTTACTCATCGCGAACGCGGGAATTCGTTCGCAATCGCGTAGAAGAATTTTTGCCTGGTCCATTTTAACTCTACGTGATCGCGTAAATGCTCATGCAATCGCAGAGAACATTTTCTCAGCCTTACGCGATCGTGTACTCACTTGTGCGATCGTGTAGCACAAATGGCGTGCCCAGCTTCTGCCTTCATTCCTTCTACGCGGACGTGATCCACTCTACGCGTTCGCGGTGTACTAGGAGCTAACCTTCCGCGATCGCATGCCTATTTTAGCGAACGCGAAGGGTAAAACTCACGGCTCAAAAATTCCTCTTCGCGATCGCGAAAATGGCTTCGCGATCGCGAAGCACCAGGCACCAGATGACAGTTGAATCTCAAAAAACCAGATTCTTTTCAAAGTTTAAATGGTCCGTAGGATATCCGAAACTCACCCGAGCACTCAGAGCTCTAAACCGTACATACACACAAATCCAAAAATATTATACAAACTTGCTCGCACGATCAAAATACCAAAATAATGTCTAGAACTACGAATCGAACACCAAATCAAATGAAATTTTTAAGAAAACTTTAAAACTTCTATTTTCACAACGGAACGTCCGAATCACGTCAAATCAACTCCGTTTCTCACCAAATTAGACAGACAAGTCATAAATAACATAATAGACCTATAAAAATTTTCAGAACCCGAATTCGACCCCGATATCAATAAAAATCAATTGTGGTCAAACTTTGAAATCTTTAAACCTTTAGGCTTCTAGTTTTCGCCAACTAGCGATAATTTAATCTCGGGACATCCAAATTAAATTTCAGGCACACGCCCAAATCTCAAATCACGATACGGACCTACCGAAACTGTCAAAATACTGATCCAAATTCTTTTGCTCAAAATATTGACCAAAGTCAACTCAGTTGAGTTTTAAAGCTCTATTTCACATTTTAATCCATTTTCCACATAAAAACTTTTCAGAAAATTATACGGATTGTGCACGTAAGTTGAGAAATAATAAAATAGTACTTTTCGATGTCTTAGAACACAAAATTAATTATTAAATTTAAAGATGACCTTTTGGGTCATCACATTCTCCACCTCTAAAACAAACGTTCGTCCTCAAATGGAATTTAAAAAAAGTACCTGAGGTGGTGAAAAACTGTGGATATTTACTCCGTATGTCCGACTCGAACTCCCGGGTAGATGCTTCTACCGGCTGACCTCTCCATTGTACCTAAACTGAAAGATAACTCTTAGACCTCAACTGTCGGACCTGCCGGGCTAGAATAGCTACCGGTTTCTCTTCATAAATCAAATCTTTGTCCAACTGGACTGAGCTGAAATCTAGTACATGGGACGGATCATCATGATATTTCAGGAGCATAGACACATGAAACACCTGATGAACTGCTGATAAACTAGGTGGTAGTGCAAGCATGTAGGCTACTTCACCCACTCTTTCAAGAATTTCGAAGGGTCCTATATACCTAGGGCTCAACTTGCCCTTCTTTCCGAACCTCATTACACCTTTCATAGGTGAAACCCGGAGCAATACTCTTTCTCCAACCATGAATGCAATATCATGAACTTTACGTTCGACATAACTCTTTTGCCTAGACTGAGCTGTGCGAAGTCGACCCTGAATAACCTTGACCTTATCCAAGGCATCCTGTACCAAATCGGTACCCAACAACCGAGCCTCTCCCGGTTCAAACCAACCAACTGGCGATCGGCATCGCCTTCCGTATAATGCCTCATATGGAGCCATCTAAATGCTGGATTGGTAGCTATTATTATAAGCAAACTCCGCAAGTGGCAATAACTGATCCTAAGAACCTCCAAAGTCTATAACACAAGTGCGAAGCATATCTTCCAATATCTAAATGGTGCGCTCTGACTGTCCGTTTGTCTGTGGATGAAATGTTGTACTCAACTCAACCCGCGTGCCTAACTCATGCTGTACAGCCCTCCAGAAGTGTGAGGTAAACTGCGTACCCGATCTGAAATAATAGACAGGGCACACCGTGAAGGCGGACAATCTCACGAATGTAAATTTCTGCTAACCACTCTGAAGAATAGGTAACTTCCACCAGAATGAAATGTGCTGACTTGGTCAACTTGTCCACAATTATCCAAACTGCGTCAAATTTTCTCTAGGTCCATGGGAGTCCAACAACAAAATCTATAGTGATACGCTCCCACTTCCACTCAGGAATTTCTAACTTCTGAAGCAAACAACCAAGTCTCTGATGCTCGTACTTAACTTGCTGACAATTCAGACACCGAGCAACATATGCAACTATATCCTTCTTCATTATCCTCCACCAATAATGTTGTTGCAAATCTTGATACATTTTGGCGGCACCTGGATGAATAGAATACCTGGAACTGTGGGCCTCTTCCAGAATTAATTCACGAAGCCCATCCACATTAGGCACACAAATACGACCCTGCATTCGCAGATCTCCATCTCCCACCACAGCAACTTATTTGGGATCACCGTGCCGCACCGTGTCCTTAAGGACAAGCAAATGAGGATCATCATATTGTCGCTCTCTGATGCGCACATATAAAGAAGACCGAGCGATTGTGCAAGCTATAACCCGACTGGGTTCTGAAATATCTAGCCTCACAAACTGATTAGCCAAAGTCTGAACATCTGCAGCTAACGGCCTCTCACCAACTGAAATATAAGCAAGGCTACCCATACTCACAACCTTTCTACTCAAAGTATCGGCCACCACATTAGCCTTTCCGGGTTGATATAAAATGGTGATATCATAGTCTTTCAACAACTCCAACCATCTTCTCTACCTCAAATTGAGATCTTTTTGTTTGAACAGATATTGAAGGCTACGATGATCAGTAAATACCTCACACGAGACACCATAGAGGTAATGCCTCTAAATCTTCAGCGCGTGAATAATGGCTGTCAATTCTAAGTCATGAACAGGATAATTCTTCTCGTGAACTTTCAACTACCACGACGCATATGCAATCACCCTGCCATCTTACATCAATATTGTACCAAGCCCAACATGAGATGCATCACAATACACCGTATAAGATCCTGAACCTGTGGGTAATACCAACACTGGTGCCGTAGTCAAAGCAGTCTTGAGCTTCTGAAAGCTCAACTCACACTCGTCTGACCATCTGAATGGGACACCTTTCTGGGTCAGTCTGGTCAATGGGCTTGCTATAGATGAAAATCCCTCCACGAACCGACGATAATAACCTGCCAAACCCAGGAGACTCCGAATCTCTGTAACTGAAGTAGGTCTAGGCCAATTCTGAATAGCCTCAATCTTCTTAGGGTCCACCTTTATACCTTCTGCCGATACAACATGCCCCAAAAAGGCAACTGAGTCTAACCAAAATTCACATTTTGAAAATTTGGCGTATAAGTGATTATTTTTCAAAGTTTGAAGCACACTCCGAAGATGCTGCTCATGCTCCCCTCGACTGCTGGAGTAAATCAAGATATAATCAATGAATACAACCACAAAAGAATCCAAATAGGGCTTGACACCCGATTCATCAAATCTATAAATGCTGCTGGGGCATTTGTCAACCCAAATGACATCACTAGGAATTCATAATGCCCATACCGAGTCCGAAAAGCTATCTTAGGGATATCAGATGCCCTAATCTTCAACTGATGGTAACCAAACTTCAAGTCGATCTTTGAAAACACCTTGGCACCCTGAAGCTGATCGAATAAGTCATCAATTCTTGGTAGTGGATACTTGTTCTTGATAGTAACCTTGTCCAACTACCGATAATCTATACACATTCGCATTGAACCATCTTTATTCTTTACAAATAACACTGGTGCACCCCAGGGCGAGACACTGGCTCTAATGAATCCCTGATCAAGCAAGTCTTGTAACTGCTCCTTTAATTCTTTCAACTCCGGCGGGGCCATACGGTATGGTGGGATAGAAATGGGCTGAGTGCCCGAAGCTAAATCAATACAGAAGTCAATATCTCTGTCGGGTGGCATCCCCGGCAAATTTAAAAGAAATACTTCTGAAAATTCACGAACAACTGGTACTGAGTCCCTAGAAGGAACATCCGCACTAGGATCACGAATAAAAGCCAAATAGGCTAGACACCCTTTCTCGACCATACGCCGAGCCTTCATATAAGAAATAACCCTGCTGGTAGAATGACCAGGAGTTCCTTTCCACTCTAACAGAGGTAACCCCGGCATGGCTAGGGTCACCGTCTTGGCATGACAATCCAATATAGCATGATAAGGTGACATCCAATCCATACCCAAGATGGCATCAAAATCTACCATATCAAGAAGTAGAAGATCCACACTAGTCTCAAGACTACCAAAAGTAACCACACACGAATGATAGACATGGTTTACTACAACAGAGTCTCCCACCGGTGTAGATACACACACAGAAGCATTTAGAGAATCACGAGGAACAACCAAATATGAAGCAAAATAGGAGGACACGTAGGAATAAGTAGATCCTAGATCAAATAAAACTGAAGCATCTCTATGGAAAACTGGAATAATACCTGTGATCACGGCATCGGATGACTCGGCCTCAGGCATAGCTGGAAAAGCATAAAATCGAGGCTGGGCCCCACCACTCTGAACTGCATCTCTGGGACAGCCTCTAACTGGCTGGCCTCCACCTCAAACGGTCTAACCTCTATCTCTAATGGCCTGACCTCTACCTCTAGCTGCCTGACCCCTACCTCTAGCTGGCTGAGCAGGCGGTGAAGCAACCAGTGCCGGTATGATGGCACGAGAATCCTGCCGAGATTTGTTACTCGATAACCTAGGGCAATACCTCCTGATGTGACCAATGTTCCCACACTCATAACACCCATCCTGATGATGTGGCTGCTGAAGCTGAAGCTGACCCGAACGGGCCGGATAACCGTTATAGTGACTCTGGAGTGGTGGTGCACTGATAGGAGCTGAATGTGCACTAAATGTTGGCTGCCCAGAGTAAGGCATAATAGGACCAAGACTCCCTGAAGCACCGTGAGATGCCTGAAGTGCTGAATGAAACGGCCTGGGAGGATGACCCCTACAAAAATTACCCCTGCCTCCAGACGAGGTACCACTAAAACCACTGAACTGACAAGACCTCTTATCAGACCTCTGCCCTCTATCCTGTGCAAGAACCATCTCGATCCTCCGCACGATATTAGCAGCCGCCTGAAAGGAAATCTCACTTCCGGTCTCCTTGGCCATCTGAAGCCTGATAGGGTGAGTGAGTCCCTCAATAAACCTCCTCACTTTCTCTCCCTCAGTAGATAGTAAAAGGAGAGCATGACGGGCTAAATCCACAAAACGGGATTCATACTGAGCAACAGTCATACTGCCCTACTGTAGATGCTCAAATTGCCTGCGGTAATCCTCTCTCAATGTGTTAGGGAGGAACTTCTCTAGAAATAGCCGTGAAAAATGCTCCTAGGTCAATGCAGGCGATCCAGTTGGTCTGGTCAATGTATAATCTCTCCACCACCTCTTGGCGGAACCCGTCATCTGAAATACAGCAAAATCGACCCCATTGGTCTCAACTATACCCATGTTCCGCAGCACCTCATGAAAGCGGTCAAGATAATCCTGCAGGTCCTCAGAAAGTGTACCACTGAAGTGAACTGGAAAGAGCTTAGTAAACTTATCCAGTCTCAATAAGGCTTCAAAAGATATGGCGGGCCTATCACCGGCCTGTTCTGCAATAACTGGCTAAACTACCCCAACTGGCATGGCTGTTGGAGCCTCATTTTGGGGAGCCATCTGCTCCGGAGCGGGAGTAGTGGGAGTTTGTGCTTTTCCCCTATCCTGTGAGACGGCTGGTGCCACTGAAAATGTACCATTCTGGGCCACGCTCTCCATAAGACTTACCAAACGGACTAGAGCATCCTGAAGTACTAGAGTAGCTATGAATCCTTCCGGGGCCTAAACTGGTCCAACTGGTATAGTCTAAAGTGGAACCTCCTCCTGAAGATCCACCTGAGGTTCTACAACAGGTGCGACTTCTCAAGCTCTAGAATGAGCCCTACCTCTGCCTCGTCCTCTAGCACGACCTCGACCTCGACCTCTACCCCTGGCCATAGTTTCCACCAGAGACTCTGGTTCCTGTCCGTCGGTAGATGTATTAGGGTTCTCGCCATCTGCGAGAGAATAAGAATAGAATAGTTCAATTATCAAAGATAGAATAAAATCGCACGACAGGATAAGAAAGAAGTGATATTATTCCTAAACTTCATAGCCTCAGAAAGATAAATACAGACGTCTCTGTACCGATTCTTCAGACTCTACTAAGTTTGCTCGTGGCTCGTGAGACCTATGTAACCTAGTGCTCTGATACCAATTGTCACGACCCGGAATTTCCACCTTCGGAACCGTGATGGCGCCTAACATTTCACTTGCTAGGCAAGCCAACGTTAGAATATAATTAGCCATTTTAACAAAATTTTAAATTAATCAATACCAAGGAAACAAATGCGGAAATAATGTCTAAAATAATCCATAATAATCACGATATCTAAATACCATCCCAGAACTGGAGTCACAAGTGCAAGAGCTTCTAGAATGATACAAATAAGGGTTTGAATAAAATAAAGTTGTCTGAAAGCAAACACACAACTAAAATAAAGTAGACGGGAACTTCAGAACTGCGAACGCGGTGCAGTTATAGCTCAAGTCTCCTCTAGGTAGCTGAAATCCGAGCAAGTCTATGGTACGCTGCTGGGACCAACTCCGAAATCTGCACAAGGAGTGCAGAGTGTAGTATCAGTACAAGCGACCCCATATACTAGTAAGTGCCGAGCCTAACCTCGACGAAGTAGTGACGAGGCTAAGGCAGGTCACTTATATTAACCTATACGCAATAATAATAATAACAACAATAATAGAAATAAAACAGGTATCGCTTATCAACAATTGAAGCCAACTCGGCAGTCATAACCAATTATTATTTCAATGAGTTTTCGTTGCGGCGTGCAACCCGATCCCACAATATATTCACATTCAATTCTGTTGCGGAGTGCAACACGCCCCAACAATATAATTCCTCAATAAATTTCCGTTGCGGCATGCAACCCGCTCCAATAATATAAACTTTAAATAAATTTATTGCGGCGTGCAACCCGATCCCCCAATATAAACTTTAAATAACTCTGTTACGGCGTGCAACTCGATCCCCCAATATATTTATTTTTATTTTCATTGCGGCGTGTAACCCGATCCCCTCATATATTTTAACAACTCTTAAATGTAATAAAAATACTCCAATAAATACCACGTTCAATGAGAAACTATTAAGCATCAAGGCATACAATAATTATAATTCATTTATGAAACAACAATGACAAGTAGCAATTAATTGTGGAAATGAGGGAGAAAATAGGCAGTATAATATTTAATATGCTAAATGTCAAGTAGCAATTATGACACATAAATTAAATAAGCATGTGACAATTATTACAGGAATTCAAAAATTAATATTTGACAAGGAATATGAGAGAAATAATTATTATAACAATTAATTCGTGTCTAAAAATAATTTAAAATGATTAAATAATTAAGCAAATAATTAAATTGACAAAATATAGGCACTCTTCACCTTGACTATACATCGTTGTACATGAAATTCACATAGCAAATAATTCAGGGGTTCTATTCCCTCAAGTCAAGGTTAATCAAGACACTTACCTCGCTTTGTAACCAAGTTCAAAAATCCAATAAACCTTTGCCTCGCGAATTAGTGTCTGAAATCCTCAAATCTAGTCATAAACAATTCAATATACTCAATACAAATCGTAGGAATTAATTCCATATGAATTTACTAATTTTTCGGATTAAAATTTAAAATTCATCTCAAAAGTCGACAGTGGGGCCCACGTCTCGAATCTCGGGAAAACTTACGAAATACGAACACCCGTTCTGATACGAGTTCAACCATACAAAAATTATCGAATTCCGACATCGGATTGGCTTTCAAATCTTCATTTTATATTTTTGGAGATTTTATAAAAATCTGATTTTTCTTTCATAAATTCACGGATTCATGATGTAAATGAGTATGGAATTATGAAATATAATCAATATAGGATAAGGAATACTTACGCCAATGTTTTCTCGTAAAAATCGCCCAAAAAGCTTCTTACCCGAGCTCAAAATCGAAAATGGTAAAAATTGGGATGAAATCCCATTTCCAGAACTTAAGTTCTGTTTGCCCAGATATTTACTCATCGCGATCGCGGGAATTCGTTTGCGGTCGCGTAGAACAATTTCTGCCTGGTCCATTTTAACTCTACGCGATCGCGTAAATGCTCGTGCGATTGCAGAGAATATTTTCTCAGCCTTACGCGATCGCGTACTCACTTGTGCGATCGCGTAGCACAAATGGCATGCCCAGCTTCTGCCTTCATTCCTTCGATGCAGACGCGATCCACTCTACGCGTTCGCGGTGTACTGGGAGCTAACCTTCCGCGATCGCGTGCCTATTTTCGCGAACGCGAAGGGTAAAACTCACGGCTCAAAAATTCCTCTTCGTGATCGCGGAAATGACTTCGTGATCGCGATGCACCATGAGCCAGATGACAGCTGAAGCTCAAAAAACCAGATTCTTTCCAAAGTTCAAATGGTCCGTAGGCAATTCGAAACTCACCCGAGCCCTCGGGGCTCTAAACCGTACATGCACACAAGTTCAAAAATATCATATGAACTTACTCGCACGATCAAAATACTAAAATAATGTCTAGAACTATGAATCGGATACCAAATCAAATAAGATTTTTAAGAAAACTTTAAAACTTCTATTTTTACAACCGAACGTCCGAATCATGTCAAATCTACTCCGTTTCTTACCAAATTCGACAGACAAGTCATAAATAATATAACGGACCTATAACAATTTTTAAAACTCGAATCCGACCCTGATATCAATAAAAGTCAATTTGTGGTCAAACTTTAAAATCTTTAAGTCTGTAGGCTTCTAGTTTTCGCCAACTGGAGATAATTCAATCTAGGGACCTCCAAATTAAATTCCGGACATACGCCCAAGTCCCAAATTACGATACGGACCTACTGAAACTGTCAAAATACTGATCCGAGTCCATTTACTCAAAATATTGACCAAAGTCAACTCAGTTGAGTTTTAAAGCTCTATTTCATATTTTAATCCATTTTTCACATAAATACTTTCCGAAAAATTATACGGACTGCACACGCAAGTCGAGAAATAATAAATAGTACTTTTTAAGGTCTTAAAATATAAAATTAATTATTAAATTTAATGATGACCTTTTGGGTCATCACAGTATATGATAAATGATGGAAAGTGCATGTTTCCGAGTATGTTTACATATCATTTCTTGTGTATATATGATAAATGATGGAAAGTGCATGTTTCCGAGTATGTTTACATATCATTTCTTGTGTAAGTGCGGGAAGTTACATAGTTTTTTAAAGTGAAATATGCTCATTACGTATTTTTATATGTAGGAACGAGTTCAGATAAAAGTAAAGTAAAAGAAGAAGAATTATCGCCAAAAACAGAAGTAAGGGAGCAAAATTGGGAGCTCGTCTATGCCCGTGCGTCGCGCGAGGGAAGACGCGCTAGATGAGACAGCAGCGATGCAAAACAGTGAAGTATGAAAAAGGTGTGAATCACTTCGCGAAACAAAACTAAAAGAGCTGGGAGCTCGTCTGTGGTCGCGCGCTGCACGAAAGTTAACGCGCCTTCCATTTCTCCTATCCTACTTTTGGATTACATTGGACGAACCTCCACCCTACCTAGGTCATATAAATACACTCTAAATATACTTTTTACATAACTTTGGAGGAGGAGACACTACTTTAGGGTTAGACAACGCCTTTGGAGGCAAGAATACACTAGGAGCAAGGAGGAAGATTCAACCACGAGTTTTTTCTTTCTTCTTCTTCTTCTTCCTGTTTTTCATTGTTGGTTATGAATTTTAGTATTGTATTTTCACATACTACTATGAGTAGCTAATTCATTATTTAGAGTTTTGATGAGACCTTTTGCAGGATGAATTCTTGTTAAGTTTGAATATAATTTAGCCTTTGAATTTCTTTACTTGTTCAACTACGTGCTTATTTCTGTTGATTGATTGACCATCAATTGACTGTGCCTATTTATTATGTATTGCTTGGGAAAGGGTACATATTTAGGTAGTTTTTGAACAACGTCACTCCAAACGTATATGAAGAATCAATACGGAAGATTTAAAGGTGGGTTTAGGAATAACAAAGCCTTGACGTGGTCATAGTGAGCGGTAAGATTGTGCCAGCTAGCGTAGTTCGGGAGAATATATCTAGTAAATTATTGTATTTGCTCGGGAGAGAATTACGACACCTGAAGTACTCACGATCTGTAGAGAACAATTAGGCGAAATTATAGGAGACGTAGCGGGAAGGATTTCGAAAATTGAAAAAATCATAATTCTAGACCTCCTTAATCTTGTCTCCAACCCTTAGTATCTTTGGTTATTAATTAACTTTTTTAATTTGTTAGTTAATTAGTTAGACATAAGACTCTTAATATTTATAACTTAGGAATTGCTCAAACTTGTCTTCTTGGTGATAGTGAACAGTTGTATCTAAATCTTAGTTCTCTATGGGATTCGACTCCGGACTCTTAGACCGGATTATATTTGCAGCGACCGCTTATCCTTTTTAGGGCTAGAGTTGAGCGTGATCAGTATACGAATTCAAAAATATATCATTCTTTTTGGAACGAAAGCAAAAAAAAATTATCACATAAACTAAAACAAAAAGAATACTATATAACTTTCGATGATTCAAAGTCATTTCACGATTAAAATGTTAAATATTGATGTGATATTGTTACTATTAAGTTTTTTTGTAGTTGTTTTAATGTTTTTCTTCTAGTTCCACTAGTATTATATAGAAAAAATGCATAAGTACCCCTCACTTATAGCCGAATTTTTAATTACACACTCTACCTTTACGGAATTTTTATTACCCCCTAAACTATTTTAAAGTCAAATAAATTTACCCTTAAAATACCACAACCGAATTTCTATTTGGGCAGTGAACCACACTCGCTTGACACATCATATTTAATTAAAAAACAAAAAAATAATTCTTTTCCTTTCTCTTTTCTCTTCTTCATTACTCCAATCACCACCAATAAACCGAAATAACAAAGATTCACTCATATTTTTTTTTTTTGCTGCTACACTTCTTTAATGGCTATTATGGTAGAAGATTTTCGGATGGTGGCTACAATTGGTGATTGTGGGTGGCATAAAGATGATGACTGTTATAATTAAGAGGTGAGTGATGATATATAATATGAGTATAAATGTGTCTGCTACGTTAGAAGAAGACTTTTTCAGTTAAAATTTCAATACCTTCATTTTTTCTGGCGTGAGAAGGTTTTTCGATGATGAATTTTTCCTCCAAATCTGAGTGTATTTTGCTTTGCTTATGAATAGATCTTTTTGAGAGTTTAAATTGTGTGTAAAAGGGATAGAAAGAGGAAGAAGAAAAACATAATATATGGAAGAAGAATGGTTAGACAAAGTCGTCGGCGAGTGAATATCCATCGAAATTAGAGAAGAAACGAAAAAAGAAGTAAAAGAAAAAAAAAAGATAAAGGAAAAGGAAAAAGTAAGAAATTTTATCTCACTAAAAATGGTAAAAAACAAAAAAAAAAAATCTGAAAATCGTTTTTTCTTGCTTTTCAATCTCCCTGGAAGAGTGTAGAGTGAAATACACACACTCTACAAATAGTTCTACTTTAAAATAGTTTAGAGGTAATAAAACTCCTACAACTTTGTAGTTGAAAATTCGACTATACTTATAATTGAGCCGCATATTCGGTCAAATACTATATTCATATAAGGAGTATTTTATCCAATCATCAGGCATTTTGAAATTCTTCCGTCCATAGGGCCTCTAATAGCCTGTTTGCCTGTTTTTTTTGTCAGAAGTATTTTTATTTAAATTTAAGGTGTTTGGCCAAATTCTTAAAAAAAAATATATATTTTTAAATAGAAATAAAAATCTTTTTTAAGATATGTTCTAAAGAAGCACGGCAAAAAATAGCATATATTATAATATATATTTTTTATAACAATATTTTTTTATATTATTTAAAAATATTCGGAACATAGAAAAATTTGACTATATAAGTTTTAACTATATAAACAAACAAACAAATAAAAAAAATGTAAACACATGGTCCAAAAGATGCTTCTGAAAGCAACTGACACATTGAAAAGTCCTCCAAAGCATTGGGGCTGTAGCCCTATGCAATAATTACGAAAAAACATAAAGGACTCTGTTTTCTTTCAATTCCAAGGTCATTTATAGTTCAACGGAGTGGACGTGAATTTAAGATATACTGTATACTGCATTGGGTCCAAAATAAAAGTTGTTTAAGGTTTTGATTAAATTATGCTTCTTCCTTTCTCAAACTTTATAAATCCTCAAACTTTCAAATTATTTATTAGAGTAAGTGTAGAATTTTTTTTATAAAAAACTTATTTTGGTGTCCTAAAGTAACATTTATTTTGGATCAAATTAATTCGGTTAAAATGGCGTAAAAATTGCCCGGGACGTCTTATTTGGTCGCCCACATTTAACTTATACCTATTTTTTAAAAAGTTTTAACTTGTACCCACTTTTTAAACAATTTCAGGCCTCTTTCTCCTCCTACTTCTCCTCGTTCGTTTTCTGAATGTTGAAACTTGAGATATTGTTATGCGTTCTAGCCTGATGATTCATATATATCTGCTTGTCCCATTATGTTCAGTTTGGTCTTATTCACAATAATTTAACCTCTTAAATATTTTAGCTTTATAGGCACATTAGTTTTTGGTTCTAATTTATCTGTAGTAACTTGTTTTCATGTCGAAAATATTTTTCATTCTTTAATCTTTGAAATTAACAGCATCAATAGATGCTAATTATGATCTATTAAATTCGTTGTTGTTTAGAACTTCAGCTCTAAAAATGCTGAAGTTCAGCAAATATAAACAAAAATTTTAGCTCCTAGAATGCTGAAATTCAACAATTACAAACAAACTTAGCTCCTAGAATGCTGAAATTCAGCAATTACAAAACAAAAATTTCAGCTCCTGGAATGCTGAAATTCAACAATTACAAAACAAAAATTTCAGCCAAAATATGCTGTAGTTTTATTGAACTGAAGTTTGCTATTTCACTATGAACTGAAGTTTGCGTGATTGTCTTTGCAAGTCAGGCCAAACTTCAGGCAAAAATATGAACATTGTGAAGTTCAAACTTCAGACATAAATTTTTGCTACTTAAGGCCCGTATGTCTGAAGTTACGCGAAAAGTGAGTACGCTTGCAATTGTTTTTGCAAAGCGGGTATAAGTTAAAAGGTGACCCAAAAACTGAATATAGATGCAAATGCTCCTAAAATGACTCTTACTTGGACCTGAATCTAACCACTAACTTTTTAAAGCTCATTTGTCATATATTTGTACTCCCTTTGGTTTAATTTAATTGATTTTTAGTCTTTTTCTTGTGGTCCATAATATTTTATTTTTTCAAATATCAAAAAAGAATTATCTTTTTTTTTCAAAGTTTTCCTTAGAGTAAAGAGCCTATGAGTATGGCTCATAAGTGCGGGATGAACTACTATACATTATACTCTAATCAAGCACTAACATCCTTGTCCAAGCTTAAAATATCTAAGCAATCATTTTGTTAGGTTTCTGAAGGTAAGTTACAAAATCTCCTGACACAACTTTGACAAACCTGGCCCAAACAGCTAGAATCATCAATAATACGCTGGCCCAGACAGCTAGAATCATCAATAATACGCTCGCCCAAACAGCTAGAATCATGAATAATACGCTCGTCCAAACGAAAACAATTTTTGGGGCCCAAAAATATCAGTAGTACATATTAGAGAAAACTACCCTTTGTAGCCCTTCAAAATTTTAATAACCCATATTTTTCTAATTGATCCGAAATATCTCTCCGGCCCAAATATATTACATCTAATAGCCCAAAATATTTATTTTGTATATTTTTTGTATAGTGACAGTCTATTTTGTATATATTTTGTATAGTGAAGACTATGCATGAGATAAATAATTAAAAATTTTAAAAACAAAATACTCCAAAACTAATACTAAAATGGAATCCTTCCCTCAAAATACACGTAACTTCTATTTTTGGAGTATTTTGCTTTTTACAATTTTAATTACTTATCTCACTTACAGTATGGGCACATATTGAACTCACTTACATTATGAGCACATTTTAATTACTTATCTCACTAAAATTGAATCCTTCCCTCATACTCATATAGGAATAAGTATGTATAAAATATTAATATCTAAATAGCATAAAAGCCAAAAAAGAATAAAATAATGAATAGAATAAATTAAAAGTCATCTTAGAAGCCATATCCCATTGTGTTTCCGTGGTAGTTTAATTAGGTTTGTCAATTTCGGTGGCTAGCCACTAGAATTAGTTTTGGGCAATAAAATGTATATTGTAATTTGTGGCTACCGATTGTCATTAGTTTTTGGCGGATGGCTAGAAATGATAAAAGCTCTACATATTACAAGTTTTCATACCATAAACATTAAAGGAAAAATTACACTCTATAACCACTCTCAAAATAATAGCTGATATATATATATATATATATATATATATATATATATATATATATATATATATATATGTTACACCTTGTGCGTCTCAAGGTGGCATAATGAATATGAGACTTGTTAATCATGATTTAAATAATTTTAAAGTCATAATATGTCTATATATGATGTTTGGACAGAAAATATGAAGTTTGGGAAAAATCGGATTAAAGTTGCGGAAAAACCGACTAAAGATTTGACTTGTAATAGAGCTTTTTGAGAAATAAATTTCGTCTGATATATGAGGTCTTTTTGGGACATATTATATATCAAAATGAAGGTCTTGGAATGTAGTTTCCAACTCTCTTAACTGTTCGTTCATACTATACCCGGATAAAAAGTTAAAGCATTGGAAGAAGGACCAATGCGAGGGTGCCAAGTAGCACCTTTTGACTTTTCAAACACAATGGATATTTATATCCTTATCTCGTTTCTTTCTTCAATTTTTCAGAACACACAATCAAATAAGACCCCTAACTTTACTATTAAGCTCTGGGCAAGAGCTTCAAACAATATTATCATCGCGAGCATGGAATCAAAAAGCGATAACATTAAAACGATCCATACGACGTAAGTATCGCTATATCGTCTCTCTTTTTCTTTGTAGTTTGAGTTTTGGAAGATACTTCATAGTTAATAAAACGTGTACTTTCTGTATTTAAGTGTTTAAATATCAAGGAAGGTTGATAAATTCGTTTTCTAATAGTTAGAAGTCACGGGACGGTGAACGAAAGCCGTGAGTTCGGGTTATTCACTTGTAGCGGACTGTTTTGTGGATTATTTTCTGTTGCTTTTGGGCTGCGTATTTTACTACTGTTTTGTGGAGTTTTGAAGGAGTACGGTTGTGAAGAAACACCACATAAATGCAGGGTAGTGGGCTGGTCGTTTGTCGTAATATTTTCGGGCCGTTTGACACTACTATGGTGGTCGTTTTGTGTATGAAGAGATTGGGGTGTGTTGGGCTGTTTTGTAGTATTTTATGGTGTATATAAGGTTGAAAAATAATGTATACATGTTGATATTGTTGTGTTTGGTGTTATCTTTAATTTGAAGGAAGTAAGAATTATAGGGGAGATGCTGCCCGTTTTAATACAAAATAAGCTTGTCGTTCGTTGTGCGATAGTTGTACCTTTCGTAACTTAATGATAGTATTATTATTGTTGTTTTAGATTAAGGTACGAAGAGGAGAGTTCAACTTGGTGATTGGAAAGATTGTGATAAGGTATGTTAAGGCTATCCATTCTTTCCTTTTTGGCATGATCCATATGATGCAAGAAATGAGCAAGTACGCAACTTTCACAAATAATTCTATTCCTAGAAGTACTAGGGTTGCCTATGTTCTTGATTTCCCATATGTCCTCCTATCATATCGTCTGTTCATGGGTCTTATGATATTTTGAGAGATCTTATAGATTTACTTCCTTATGCATTGCATTCATTTATACATGTATATTGACCCATGACCACATGGCGTTATATACGCGTATATTATATGTATATGGAATATGGAAAAGGTTATGGCGTTATATACTCACCACCACCTGATCAGCTGGTATACATTGATGATTTCGCCCACAGTGGCTGAGATGATATGATGGGATGCCCTCAGAGGCTTGATGATATTATATACGCATATGCTTATGCATGGTATAACATTTATATACACATGCATGACATTATAAATATTTTCATGATTCACAGAGCTATTCAGACTCTCAGGTTAAGTTCCTTACTCCATATTTCTTTCATGCCTTTCATACTCGGTACTTTATTTGTATTGACGTCACTTTTACCTGGGGATGCTGCGTTTCATGCCCGCAGGGCCCGATAGACAGGTTGAGAGTTCTCCTAGTAGGCTATCAACTCAACAGAAGGTGTTTGTGCACTTCACTTGCTCCGGAGTTGCCTATTTGGTCAGTATGATTTGAATTTGTATTGATTGGTATGACGGGGCTTTGTCCCGACCTTTATGACATTTATGTACTCTTAGAGGCTTGTAGACAGATGACATGTATATGGATACTTGTATGGCCTTATCGGCCTATGTCTTGAGTATACAAATGATTATGTCGGCCTTATAGGCTCGTATGTCACATGTATAAGTTTCTATATCATGTTGGGTCGTCTTATGTCTAGTATTCCCTTATGTTGTATTCTAGTTATCTCATGACGGCCTTTCTAGTTCATTTACCCATGATAGTATGATAATAATGATACGTTACGTTGGTACTCGATTGAGTTAGGCATCGGGTGCTCATCGCGGCCCTACGGTTTGGGTCGTGACAAAACTGGTATCAGAGTAGTTCTGTCCTAGGGAGTGTACAAGCTGTGTCTAGTAGAGTCTTATTTATGGGTGTGTTGTTCACCATACTTATAAGTAGGAGGCTACAGGGCATTTAGGACTATCACTCTTTCTTCTTACTCTAGATCGTGTGGTATAGCTCAGTTATAAGAAATTCAAACTCCTAAATTCTGTTTTATTCGTTATACAACGACATCTACATCCAGAAAGATAGTTGGTAAGAGATTGAATGTGGTTGTGGAAGAGTTGAGTCAGAGGAACTCGATTTTGCGTCATGCTTATGATGAGTAAATGTAAGGCCTTCAGTAGATATGTGTGTACTACGACGTGTGAGCATCTTGATAAGGAGCCCTAAGGCATGAATATCTATATACCCTTATGGTAAAAAGCAACAAGAGAATCAGAAGGTAGATACAAGTTTCAACAAGTAAAAGAATCTATGTGAAGAAGGATACGAGGTACCCAGTTAGTGAAGATGATCTGTATTTACAATTCAGGCAGAGAAATATAAGCATTCTGAGTTACTTTCAACAATAACAAAGATATATTCACTTGACAATACCTATTTCAGTTATGCCCTGTGGGAGCTAACGAATATAATTTAAGAGAAGGATGTGATATCAGCATCCAGCTGGGGTTAGAGTAACCCAAAATTGTGGGTGGATTGTTATCATTAGCTCACATTTTCGAGGGATATTGAAAACGTGGTAATGGTTCTCCTTGTGAGACATCCAGATGGTGCACTCTAGAATAGTACAATCAGATATGAATACTAGAATGTTCAGAAATTTTAGAAGATTGACATTAGAATCCTAGAAGGGATAAATATTTACCTTTGTATGGCTCTCGTCCCTAGTAAAGAGAGAGTGTTAGGTGACTCGAAGAGCCAGTGAGTTGAATCAAGGGGGGCTAAAAGTGAAAGAATGTTTTGAAGAAGTTTTCATAATAAGGTGATATACAAAAATATTAGCAGGAGAATAAGAAGAAAGTAAATGAAGCATTATGAGTAAGATATGATAAATGGATGATAGCGGTAAATCAAAATATGACAGGACTATAGATTCTATAGTCAAGAGAAGGAAAAGACAAGAAGTTACATGCCTTGAGACAATAAAATAGTATAAGCCATAAAGTCATGTCCCCATTTTGAGAAATGAGTTGGTGACTCATACGTGATTATCAGAAGGAAAAGTTAGACCCCCGTAGTAATAGAAATTAGTATGGGCTAGTGAATAAGATAAACTGAACATGAATTCATGACCGAAGGATTCGATAATAGTTGACATCATGAGAATTTCAGAGATCGCGTTCCGGGCGATAATTGAATGGACAACAAAAGAATAACTTTTAAAGGTCATTCAGGAAGACGTTTCCCTAAAACAAGCGCTGTGAGCAGAGTTAAGCTTAAGGGACTAAGTGTGCCAGTTACACTAGGTGTCACCTTTGTGTGTAAGAAATTAAATTATCCCTGGTACAGAAGGGTTACCGCAAGGCAAGTAAGAGTCCGTGAAGATGTGAAAAGACGCCAAATATGAAGAGGTGAAACATTTATAGGTAAATATTCATAGCAATAAATGTTAGTACTCCCCTAAAGGGGGGAAGATAGTATGATCTGGTATTAAGTCGGAGTTATATGGTTAAGGTAACTATGGAATAGTAAAGGAAGAATATGGTAGAAAGGCGAAAGGAATGAGATTGCATTTATTCAGATCCTACGGATATGATACGACTCCAGAACATTATGTAAGCATGACGATGGGGAGAGGAAGAAAGTGTTCCATCACTAGATGTCATTGATAAATAAGTACAAATGAACACTGGATACATAAGGAGCCAGTATGCGGGGTAAGTTAAGACAAAGGATATAACCCAAGAGAGATTACGCAGAATATAGATATGAGAATGGACTAACGTGTAGTTAGTAGTTGATTCAGGAAGAGCCTAGCCATGACTAAACAAGAGGATACAGACAAATCAGTAGGTTGTGCAAGATAAACATAGTAAAACCCAACATATGGAATTCAGTCTTGCAAATACGATGACATCGTAATCCTTGAGAAATATTAAGATCGGAGTTGGGGTTGTTAAAGGTACCGTATAAGTGTTACGAAAATAAAAAAAAATGTTGCCACTGAGAAGACAGTCAAAATTTTTAGTTCAGAATCAACCTTACGAGCACAAGGGCATGGAGGTAAGTAATTAAGGATAATTATAGGCGAGTAAGAACGTCAAAAATTCTTTCGAGCATACGATGTAATAAGCTCGCAACTTTACAGAAGTCAAAGGGTCTCTCTTAAGTACTGCAAAGAAAGACTAGCTGAGGGAATAAGGAAGAAGGCTTCAACTTAAGCATAGTGACATAAGGAAGAAATAGTCTTGTAACAACAGTCTCACAACAACATTGTATGCACTCCATAAGAAAGTGGCACCTATCGTGGCTAATGAACTGGGAAAAAAAATCAAAAGATGATATTTGAGATCATATGAGTTACAGAAAATTCCAGTATTTGTGGGCAATAAGATAAGCCATGTATTCATGTACAAGTGGCAGAACGACCATGAAAAGTAAATGCTTATGTTTAAAGACAACTAAGAAAGCACGAGAAGAATTATCCGACCCACGATTTAGAGTTAGCCACGGTGATTCATGGACTAAAGATGTGGAGGCACTATTTGTATGGCATTCATGTTGATATCTATATGGATCACAAGCGCCTTCAATATATCTTCAATCAAAAGGAATTGAATTTACGCCAAAGGGGATAGTTGGAGCTACTGAAAGACTATGACGTTGATATTTTATACCATCTGGGGAAGGCGAATGTAGTAGCCGACGCCCCCAGCCATAGTTCTATGGGTAGCATGTCATATTTACAGCCAGAGAAGTGTGGGATAGCCCATGAGATTCATCAACTAGCTATTCTTGGAGTTCGATTACTGGACTCAAGTGATACCGGAGTTACTATTTAGGAGACGACAACATCCTATTTAGTTACTGAAGTGAAGGAACGCCAGTATGAGGATCCTGTGCTAGCTCATTACAGATATACATCCCCTCAAAAGGAGAATTCACCATTTGAGATTACAAGAGATGGAGTCCTCAGATATCGAGGTCGATTATGTGTTCTAATGTGGTAGGGTTGCGCCAACAGGTTATGGGAGAAGCTCACTATTCTCGTTATTCTATTTATCTAGGAGCGACGAAGATGTATCATTATATTAGGGGAATAAACTGGTGGGACGAAATGAAGAAGGATATAGCAGAGTTTGTTGCTCAGTGCCCTAATTGTCAGCAGGTTAAGATTGAGCATCAGAAACACTGTGGATTATTACAGGCTATAAAGATTCCGACTTGGAAATGGGAAATGATTAATATGGATTTCATCATAGGCTTACCTTGCACCCAACGTAAGTTCGATGCTATATGGGTTATTGTCGATAGACTTACAAAAGCAGCCCATTTTCTGTCTGTCAGGACTACTTACTCAGCAGAGGATTATGCAAGGCTTTACATTATGGAGATAGTACGACTTCATAGTATCCCTATATCTATTATCTCAGATAGAGGTGCTCAGTTTACAGCTAATTTCTGGAGGTCCTTCCAAAAAGGATTGGGGACTCATATAAGTCTTAGTACAATATTTCATCCCCAGACAGACGGCCAGGCTGAACGTACTATTCAGACACTAGAGGATATGCTACAGGCTTGTGTGATGGACTTCAGGGGTATCTGGGATGATCATCTTCCATTTATTGAGTTTGCATATAATAATAGTTATCATTCCAGCATTCAGATGGCTCCATACAAAGCTCTTTACGGACGGAAGTATAGGTCATCTATTGGATGGTTCGAGGTTGGGGAAACTAAGTTAGTAGGACCAGATTTGGTACAACATGCAGTTGAGAAGATTAAGCTTATACGGGAAAGGCTATTAGCAGCTCAGAGTCATCAGAAGTCTTATGCAGATAATCGACGACAAGACTTGGAGTTTCAGGTAGATGACTGGGTATTCCTAAAGGTATCACCGATGAAAGGCGTTATGAGATTCGGTAAGAAAGGAAAGCTTAGCCCTCGGTACATTGGACCTTATAAGATTATACGCAGAGTAGGCCAAGTAGCATATGAGTTAGACTTGCCTTCCAAATTGGAGTATGTACATCCAGTATTTCATGTGTCTATGCTCCTTAGGTGTATTGGCGATCCCTCTAAATTCATTCCAGTTGACGATGTTAAAGTTACAGAGCAGCTATCATATGAGGAAGCTCTCATTGCTATACTATATAGACAAGTTCGGAGATTAAGAACTAAGGATGTAGCTTCGATTAAAGAACTTTGGATTAACAATAATGTGGAGTAGATGACTTGGGAAGCTAAAGAATAAATGAAGACTAGGTATCCTCACTTGTTTCCACTTTTGGAGGAGGATCAGACTGAGACATCACATCCTTTAGGTACGTATAAGGTACTTGATTCTTATGTTAGTTATTGTTATTGGTCGTGTGAGGCCATTGGTGTTATTGATGATTGTGGCCCTGTGTGGCTTTCTATTATTGGGTTTGTTGTGTGACAGATTGGTAGTAGTACCATTACAGAGGAGACTATGCAAAAATTTCTATAGATTTCTAGGAGTTTAACATTCGAGGACGAATGTTTCTAAGGGGAGAAGATTGTTACACTCTGTGCGTCCCAAGGTGACATAATAAATATGAGATTTTTTAATCATGATTTAAATAATTTTAAAGTCATAATATGGCTATATATGATGTTTGGATAGAAAATATGAAATTTGGGAAAAATCGGATTAAAGTTGCGAAAAAATCGACTAAGGATTTACCTTGTAACAGAGCTTTTTGAGAAATAAATTTCATATTATATATGAGGTCTTTTAGGGACATATTATATACGAAATGGAATTTATTGGAATGTAGTTTCCAACTCTCTTAACCGTTCATTCATACGACACCCGGATAAAAAGTTATAAACGTTGGAAGAAGGACCAATGCGAGGGTGCCAAGTAGCACCTTTTGACTTTTCAAACAAAATGGATATTTATATCCTTATCTCATTTCTTTCTTCAATTTTCCAGAACACACAACCAAATAAGACCCCTAACTTTACTCTTAAGCTCTCTGCAAGAGTTTCAAATAAGATTATCATCCCGGGCATGGAATCAAGAAGCGATAACATTAAAACGATCCCTACGACATAAGTATCGCTATATCGCCTCTCTTTTTCTTTGTAGTTTGAGTTTTGGAAGGTACTTCATAATTAAGAAAACATGTACTTTCTGTATTTAAGTGTTTAAATATCAAGAAAGGTTGATAAATTCGTTTCCTAATAGTTAGAACTCACGGGACGGTGATCAGAAGCCATGAGTTCGAGTTATTCACTTGTAGCAGACTGTTTTGTGGATTATTTTGTGTTGTAGTTGGTCTGCATGTTTTAATACTATTTTGTGGAGTTTTGGAGGAGTAAGGTTGTGGAGAAATACCACATAAATACAGGGTGGTAGGCTGGTCGTTTGTCGTAACATTTTCGTACTGTTTGACACTACTATAGTGGTCGTTTTGTGTATGAAGAGATTGAGGTGTATTGGGCTATTTTGTAGTATTTTGTGGTGTATATAAGATTGGAAAATAATGTATACATGTTGATATTGTTGTGTTTGGTGTTATCTTGAATTTGAAGGAAGTAAGGATTATAGGGGAGATGATGCCCGTTTTAATACAAAATAAGCTTGTTGTTTGTTGTGCGATAGTTGTACCTTTCGTAACTTAATAATAGTATTATTATTGTTGTTTTAGATTAAGGTACGAAGAGGCGAGTTCAACTTGATGATTGGAAAGATTGTGATAAGGTATGTTAAGGCTATCCCTTATTTCCTTTTTGGCATGATCCATATGATACAAGAAATGAGCAAGTACGCAACTTTCACAAATAATTCTATTCCTAGAAGTACTAGGGTTTCCTATGTTCTTGATTCCCCATATGTCCTACTATCATATCGTCTGTTCATGGGTCTTATGATATTCTGAGAGATCTTATAGATTTACTTCCTTATGCATTGCATTCATTTATACATGTACATTGATCCATGACCACATGGCGTTATATATGCGTATATTATATGTATATGGGATATGAAAAAGGTTATGGCGTTATATACTCACCACCACTTGATTAGCTGGTATACGTTGATGATTTCGCCCACAGTGGCTGAGATGATATGATGGGATGCCCTCAGAGGCTTGATGATGTTATGTACGCATATACTTATGCATGGTATGGCATTTATACGCACATGCATGACATTATAAATATTTTCATAATTCACAAAGCTATTCAGATTTAAAGGTTGAGTTCCTTACTCCATGTTTCTTTCATGCCTTTTATACTCGGCACTTTATTTGTACTTACGTCCCTTTTGCCTGGGGACGCTGCATTTCATGACAGAAGGTCCCGATAGATAGGTTGAGAGTTCTCCTAGTAGGCTATCAGCTCAGCAGAAGGTGTTTGTGCACTCCACTTGCTCCGAAGTTGCCTATTTGGTTAGTATGATTTGAATATGTATTGATTGGTATGATGAGGCTTTGTCCCGACCTTTATGATATTTATGTACTCTTAGAGGCTTGTAGATAGATGACATGTATATGGATACTTGTATGGCCTTATCGGCTTATGTCTTGAGTATACAAATAATTATGTCGGCCTTATAGGCTCGTATGCCACATGTATAAGTTTCTATATCATGTTGGGTCATCCTATGTCTAGTATTCCCTTATGTTTTATTCTAGTTATCTCATGACTGCCTTTCTGGTTCATTTACCCATGATAGTATGATAAGAATGATACGTTACGTTGGTACTCGGTTGAGTTAGGCATCGGGTGCTTGTCGTGGCCCTACGGTTTGGGTCGTGACTTATATATATATATATATATATATATATATATATATATATATATATATATATATATATATATATATATATATTATGTATGTTATATACAAAAATTTTATAAATTTTATAATCTTTTTCTGCTACCGAATGTAAATAGTTTCTGGTACGGGCTAAAAGTGATAATACCCCAATATAGAGGAATTTACACGTAATATAACTTTTTCAAAACTTATTTAAATATATTACAATGTAAATATTTTGGCCAATCGCTCAAATGTGTTAAAAGTCCTATTCTTTTGATATTGCCATACAAGTGATCAAGGAGGCATGCAGCTTTTGAGGTGGGGGGGGGGGGGGGGGGGAATGCTTCTCTACGACCTTGAATTGCTTGTGAATATATAGTTCATAAACATGGGTTTTAGAACTATGATGTCAATTATTTGGTGCTATAATTGATTCATGTCAAATAATGCTAAGTGTACAGTTAGAAACATAATATGACAAACAAGATGAACTTTATTAAATACAACAGAAATTTATTTCTGTAACACCTCAATTAATTATCTAATAGCTGTATTCAGGGTAGGGCTGGCAAGTGGGCCGGTCCCGAGTAAAGTGGGCCGATCCAAATGGTCCCGGGCCCGGTCCCGGACCTGTTAAAAATTAAACGGGCCAAACAGGCCTGGGCCTAAACGGGTTTTGTATGGACCGGCCGGGGACCGGGACCGGGACCGGGACCGTTTGGTCCCGGGCTAAACGGTCCCGGCCCGCGGGCTAAACGGGCTAAGTGGGCCCAACATATATTTAAAAAAAAAAATTAAATAGATATTAGAGACAAAAGGATGTTAAAAAAATATCTAAGGCAATGCTTTGTAAATTTTATTATAGAATTGTGACCTAAATTTTATTTAACATCCTAAATTTTAATATTCAATATTTAATATCGAATATATATAATATATACATCTTATATATAGTATATAAGATGTATATATAGTATATCGATATAAGATGTATATATATATATAAGCTATATTCGAAAAGCTATATATACATCTTATATACTATATATAAGATGTATATATAGTATAGTATATATATTAAATGTATATATAATATATATATATATAGTATAGTATATATATAAGATGTATATATAATATATATATATATATATATATATATATATATATATATATATAGTATATAGTATATAAGATGTATCTATAATATATAAGATGTATATATAGAAATGTATATATATA
Organism: Nicotiana tomentosiformis; assembly: GCF_000390325.3. Taxonomy (NCBI): domain Eukaryota; kingdom Viridiplantae; phylum Streptophyta; class Magnoliopsida; order Solanales; family Solanaceae; genus Nicotiana; species Nicotiana tomentosiformis. The sequence goes on from NC_090822.1 coordinate 14,196,134, forward strand.
TATATAAAAGTTATATTCGATAAGTTATATATACAGCTTATATACTATATATAAGATGTATATATAGTATAGTATATATACATATATATTAGTCTAAAGACAAAAGGATGTTAAAAATAATATCTAAGTCTAAAGACAAAAATATTGTAAAGAGATATGCCTTGTAATTTTATTATAGCATTAAAAAATATGGCAATTTTTAACAGCTATTAAAAAATGTTGGGGGGGGGTTAAATGGCTATTTTATAAATAGCCAACGACTATTTTTGACAGCCCAACGGCTATATTTTTTTAAAATAATAATAATAAAAAAATTATTTTTAAAATAGCCGTTGGGACCGTTTGGCCTTCTTAGGGACCGGGCCGGTCCCGGGCCCTGGGGGGCTTAACGGTCCGGGCCTGACTGGTCCAAATCATAGGACCGGCCCACGAGACCGGCCCAGGCCCGCTAAAACCGGGCCAAACGATCCTGGCCCGTTTAGCCTGTTTGGCCCGCGGTCCCGGGCCTGGACCGGCCCACTTGCCACCCTTAATTCAGGGAATCAACAACTTTGCAATCTTTTATTTTGTGAAAGTATATATAGCACTCGGAGCATTTGTTTTACATATAGGCTATACCAATTAGTTGGGATTATGTTCTACTAATGTTAATATATTTGCTGTAGGTTCAATATTTTCTAGGAGTCTTTTAGACATGTTAGAAATTTATAGAATATGCCATTTAGAAAATATAGAAAACTTCCACAACTTTTTATCTTTTTTGAATTTTATTTCATTTAGTGTTTACACTGAGACTTGAGACTCAGAAGAACTTAAATGGAGTGACATGAATAGTAAGGATTTATATAGTTGACTACAAATCGCTTGAGAAATAGGAACATGTAATAATAGTATTAGTAGTTGTTGTTATAACTTTGCCCGTGTGAGCTTGCTCACGATAATCCTAGGCCCGGATAAAGGAGAAAGTTACTATAGGTTGGTAGCCAGCTTAAAAACTTGTCAATTCTTGATGAAGTAGTTGTTATAATATATACTCCATATAGCACCACTTAATATGAGCCAGCTTGAAGGAAACACATATATGGAATGGAAACTTTCCAGTAAATATATCATATGTGCTCTTTCCATAATGTTTTCTTACTTAAGCAACTTTTATGAATTTTATCGAGAAATATATATTTTTAGTCGTTCAAAAAAGTAATGGTCTATAATTTTGTTTTTGCATATATGAGTATTATATACAAAAAAAATATGTATATTTTATATACTTTTCGACAATTCGCGCGACTAGCAATATAATTAGTTTTAGCAGATCGTCCAGTTTTATATTTTTTTCAATTTTATCGTCCACAATTTTCTAAGTATCTCTTACATGAGTATTAAGAACTTGGTCATATTGTTTTTTAATGAAATTCAAATTCAGTAATTTGATGTTCCTGAACACTTGTTAGTAACATTTTGTTCCTCTATGAATGTTCCATAATGAGTTATATTTTTTGACAACTACGAGCGCAAGTTAGTTTGATCAATGAAACACAACAGGTCTGAGGTGGATGAGTTCTTAGCTAAAAACGTGAACAGATGCAAGTAACACTCCATGTCACTGCAAAGTCCGCAATGAAAACAAAAATACATTATAATATATCATTTGTCACTAGAGACTTTGGCAAATTTGTGCTAAAAAAACTAGTTTATCTTTGACCCATTAGTGTCTTGAGAAAGTAAAGGAACATCAAACAAATAACTTATGATTAATTGGAAAGAAAGCATGCAACCATCAATTTGCAGCAATTTTCAGTTTGCTTCTTATAAGGTGTTGTGGAGGTATGTCCACAATTGTTGGATCCCTCTTACAGCAATGAGGAATGTTTCTGTTGAACTGTGAACAATTCCCTCTCTCAATAGCTTGATTTCCTAGTGCACTCCAAATTATTTCTCCATTGGCCCATGTACATTTGCAACACATAAAGTCTTTAAGCTCACAACAAACATCTGATAGTAATATTATTATTATTTATATTGGTGATGATCAATTCAACTTAATAAGATGTTAGCTATGTATTTGCAATATATTATTTTTGATCTTGTTGTAAAAACTTTTTTTACTGTAAAATAAAGATTTGAGTAGTTTAAAATTTTCAAAATATTTCTAGTATTAAAATATGTAAAAACAAAATACTTATAGAGGATTATAATTCCTAGGGATCTTTAGGGTATGCATAGATTATACACAATTATTTAGGATAATTCTTCTAATTCGGGTACACAAATAACAGATCGAATCCACTGTTTACTTTTTCTAACCGGAAATATACTATACACAAATTATACATATAATACTATACATTTGTTGGTTATTTATAATTTAAGTGATTGGGTGGGCGGCAATTTAGTATAATTCTATAGATCGTTTTGCCCGTTTGATGGTATAAGATTGAATAAAAGTCTGACCAATGTTGGGGAAAAAAAGATGAGTGTAGTGTGTAATTATTGATTGCGATGTAGATGGACATGAATTCTGCAACATTAATTTAGTTTTAACGGTTGTGTGATCATATTTGCATGATTACCGGATGGAAGCTTAAATTTTAGAGAAAACTATCACCTTTTAAATTTTAATAGTCCATATATTTTTTCACTTACACGAAATGGCCCTTCACCCAAACATATTACATCTAATAGTCCGAAATATCTATTTTGTATATTTTTTGTATAATGGCAGTCTATTTTGTATATTATTTGTATAGTGACAGTCTATTTGGTATATTTTTTTGTATGGTGACAGTTTATTTTGTATATATTTTGTATAGTGTCAGTCTATTTAGTATATTTTTTTGTATAGTCAGTCTATTTTGTATATTTTTTGTATAGTGACAATCTATTTAGTATATAGTGACAGTCTATTTTGTATATATGTTATATAGTGACAGTCTATTTAGTATATATTTTTTTAAAAAAAAATTATTTATGAATTAAACTAAGTTCACTAGCTATGCAGGGTTTAAGTTAATACCTGAGTTTTTCTCTGCAATTTCATATCACGCCTTGAGGGGGAAAAGAGAGTATTTCTTAAGGTGCAGAATTCTTCAAAGGCACAGAATCAGCCTCCAATCGTTTCTGGAAGAGAAAAATCAAGACCTCTCGGAGTGATAATATGATCTACTCTTGTTTCTTTGGAATAATTTTAAGTATCAGTACCTGCTTTGTCCTTATCAAAAAGAGGAGATATGAGTCCAGCAAGGCTGGGGTTTTTCTGGATTTAGAGCCCATCTTACCGGGAATTATGCTAACTCGGTTCTCTTACAATGAGTTGAAAATAATTACAAAAGATTTCAGCTTTGATTTTCCAGTAATGTGCGGTGAGGGACCGGAGGAGCAGAAAGAAAAACAGCCCTTATTATTGTTTTTAGGCTATGACTTGTATGGGATCATTTATGGCTATCAGATGATATAAGTTCTGGCCGAGTGGCTACAAATAAATTTTGCTCTAAATTTTACCTGCGATATCTAGGGCTGGCAAAAATGGCCCAAGCCCAGCTAACCCGCTCAATATTTCATGGGTTGGGCATGATATAGTTTTCTGCTGGGCCGACTTTGGGCATAGCCCATATTAACCCGTGAAATCAGCTGGCCCAAGTGCAACCCGTGAAGGAACCCAAAGCTAACCCGTGCCCAGGCTTTAATGACAAAGAAGAAGATGATGAACTCACAAATGAAATTCTCTTTGCTCCATTTTCCAATATCAGTTAGTTTTTCTCTATTTCTTTAATAATAATACATTCATTATTTGACTAACTCAAACTTAATTACTGAATTTGTATTCTAGAAAGAACTGAAAAATATTTTTTTCATGTTTTTTTTTTGTTTCAGAAAACAATGCATAATGTTAAGTCTAATAAAATATGTAAACAAATAGACCTAGAAGTATTAGCTATTTTTTTTCATTCTTTAGAAAATTATTAGACTAGACAATAATAGCAAAATATAAAGAATTCTCTGATTGGTTTTGATTAATTATTTCTTTTTTTGATAAGGTCAAATTAAATTATTTAGATAATCACTAAATATCGGTTTTACATTAATTAATTTTATTAGAGAAATATGTGAGTACTAGTAAAACTTATGACTAACAAAATCTAAAACGTCAACAACTCAACGTAATTAGTTATGTGATGTCAAATTCTGAAATGTTTGTACTATTATAAAAATTTGCAATGCATTGTTTTGCTGCTGCAATTTCACGAGAATAAGTTAATTACATACTAGTTAAATTATGCTTTGAAAATTTGTAATGAGAAGATTGAAATTGTATTGTTGATTTACATTGGACAAATGTAAAAGTTGATAACATTGTAAAATTTTGGGTCAAATTGGACGGGTTGGGATATAATCCATTGTTTAACCCATCTTGATTCAATTTATTTTGACCCAAGTGAACTTTGAGTTGGGTTGGGTATTGACCCATTTATTGGTTCAACCCATCTTAACCAGCCAAACATTGTCCAAACAGTTCATTTGCCACCCCTAGCGATATCCTTTCATTTTTTAACTAAGACGTGCATTCTTTGGCATGATTTAAAAAAATTAAATTAAGAAACAATACGTGATTTACCATTATAACTAACATAAAACTCTGTTTTTAAGGATATTCCTAGGAAGTCTTGACTGTATATGAAGAGAATATCCAACACATCAGAACAAAGTAAGATTCACCTTTTAGGATTCAACCCAATAACCTGGGGAACTATTGTTAGTAATATAAATATAAATTTACATGCTTTAGGTCAAGAGAAATAATCAAACTCGTACATTATTCTACATGCTACAGATATAAAATAAACAATAAAGAATTTCATTTTTCAATATCTATTTCCAAGTTTCTTGATCTTGATCTTGCATTTTGGATTAATTATTTATACTCTTGACAGGGTACCAACCAATCCAATAGCGTTGACCTAGATCTTATATACTCCATGTGTTAAAGAAATTCACAAATTATGAATAAATATTAAATCTCAAACCTCATTATTAACACTTAAGATCGCTGTCATAAAATTTCGAGCCTATAAAATTTAAATTATGATTCTGCTTCTGCCTAGAGCATAAGTCAAACGAATCTAGTAAATTAAAATTGCCGTCGTGTTTACCGTTTACCTTTGAGTTTCCACATCAAATTAAACTCAAGACTTTTTACAGACTCAAAGTTTCAACAAGAATTACTTTTTTATCTTTTAAAGAGATATATGACTAGAATAGACTCCATATAATTTTGTTTTCTACTGGAAGATTATATTAGCAGCACAAGTAGCATTAAATTTGATGTATAACGACCAACTATAAAAAAAATTGTTATAGTTTAATACCAAACACAAGAATCTGCCAGAAAAGCAATGGGGCACATAAACTTAAATTTTCTAAAGCTAGAAATGATTGACTATTGTCAACCTGACCATTAAACTGTACAATGCCAGAACACTCCTCTACTATCTTATGATATTTCCAAACAGAGATGTTCTAACAAAGAATATATAATAAGCTTGAGACCTTCATTATATGGCCAGCTGTCACCAATTACCTAGCTTTAGTTGAACTAAAGGAGGTGGGTGAGGTGTATGAGAATATAATACACCCGTGGTTGGAGAGGCGGATCCAGGATTTGATTATTACGGGTGCCACTATATAAACCTACCATTAGTGAAGAAGATTGAATTATAGTATATATTGAGTCATTTGGATCCATTCGAATTAATTCGGCTTGGTTCAGTTCAATTCATTCTAAATTAATTTAGTTCGATTTACAAGATTTTTATGCAAGAATAGATACATTATCTCCAAACTGAATAAGTTTTGTCCAATTCGAACTAATTCTCTCGATTCAAATTCTATTTGTTAATGTGACTTAAAAATATAAAATAAAAACAAATTCTTTTAACCTACGCATAACTAGATTAATATTATGTCTATCGATGCCATCATTCTATATAACATGAATCTGTGATGATCCAAAATTGTCATCTTTAATTTAATCATTCATTTCTGTGTTTTATGAAGATGTTGGGAGCTTACCTGTTATGAGTTACGTATCACTTGAATAGTTGATGTTAATGGCGTTCATTTTCTAGAAATATATTGTATATGGGGCCACTGTTAGTATTATTTTCATGTTATGTTACATTGATTGGATTATGTATGTGTTGTTAGGATGGTTTCTGGGATTCTCTGGCAGGTGGATATGCCCAGTTACAAAGGAAACTCTGGCGAAATTTTTGAAAATTTTGGGAGTTAGTAAAATTCGAAAAAATTAAAATGTGCGAAAGAAGAGATAAGTTATGTTATGTGTTTGGGGACAGACTCTACTTCTCATTCGAGGACTATTAACATGATGGACACCTATTGAATATGATAATAAGTGTACGAGGCATATTATAAGTGATATGGGCTCTAAGGAAAGTCCTAAGTCTAAGCCAAGTTGGAAAATTTTATAATAGACTAAAGTTTCAAATGAGTACGCACAAGTCCAAACTTTGGAAGAGCATATATACATATATAAGGATTTAGTGATGGACGGCCTATCAAATGAAAGCTCTTCGGGTCTAGTTTCTAACGTTTCAAACCGTTCATCATTTGGATATGTATACAGAGAGTTGTGGCCATTTTACTAGACCTATGTCATATGCGCGGCCGCGCAATTTGAGACTTTCTGCCTCAGGTGTGCGGCCGGATACGCGGTCACTTTCCCAGGTGCGCGGCCGCATACATAAGAGCTCATTTAATACCCCCAAGGCCGGGTAGGGAGCGGGGTTAAGTCATTTTTTAAAGCTAAAAACTGATATTTTAGAGAGAAGTGAGAGTGTTCTAGAGAGAGGAAGAAGCTCAAGTGTTTTGTTCATCAAATCTTACTCAAACCTTGAAATCCAACAATAAATCTATCAAGTTCTTCATTTAAGAGGTAAGGTTTCATACCCTAATTTTTCAATTTCGGATTTGGGGAGAAAATGGTTGATTAGGGGTATGATTCTTATGTGTAAGAGTATTGTTTATATATGCTTATACCAATAAGGTTTGTGGAAAATTTTTTGAGTTCAAATGGGTAAAGATTGGGTTGAAAATGGTAGAAATCTTCAAAGACTTTAATTTAAGATTTGAAGGTCCATTTGGCATCGATTGAATAATTTTTGTATGGATGAACTCATAGCGGAATGGGTATTCGGATTCCGCGAGTTTTTTCGGGATTTGAGACGTGGGTCCCACTGTCGAATATTTAAATAAATTTTAAATTTTATCCGAAAAATTATTAAATTCATATGGAATTAATTCCTATGATTCGTATTGAGTATATCGAATTGTTTGTGAATAGATTTGACACTTTTGGAGACAAATTTAAAAGGAAAAGTTGTGGTCGAATAATTTATTGGAATTTGCAAAGCGAGGTAAGTGTCGTGGTTAACCTTGACTTGAGGGAGTAAAACCCTTAAATTATTTGTTATGTGAAATGCATGTGAACGACGTATAGGCGAGGTGACGAGTGTCTATACGTTGTCAAATTAATTATTTTCATATTTACTTGAAAAATTATAAATTATTTTAAATCATGAATTAATTGTTATAATAATTGTTTCTCTCATATTCTTTGTCAAATATTAATTCCTGAATTCCTGCATTAATTGTTACATCTTATTTGAATTATGTGTATTAATTGCTACTTGACATTTAGCATATTAAACATTAAACTACCTATTTTCTCCCTAATTTCTATAATAAATTACTATTTATCATTAGTTGTTTCATAATTAAATCATAATTATTCTATGCTTATTGTCTTAAAATTTTATATTAATTGTTGTATTTATTGGGACAATTTCTTCTATAAGAATTGGTAAATGAATATATTGGAGGAGCGGGTTGCACGCCGTAACAGAATCGATTGAAATGAATGTATTGGGGGATCGGGTTGCACGCCGTAACAGACTTATTAAAAAGTCCATATACGTAACAGAATTGATTGAAATGAATATATTGGGGGATCGGGTTGCACGCCGCAACAGACTTATTAAAAAGTTCATATACGTAACAGAATTGATTGAAATAAATATATTGGGGGATCGGGTTGTACGTCGCAACAAACTTATTAAAAAGTCCATATTGGGAGGTCGGGTTGCACGCGGCAACAGATTTGTTAAAAGTATATATATACTTGATTAAAATAATATATTGGAGGGTTGAAAATGTATATATTGTGGGAATGGGTTGCACGCTACAACAAAAATTGGTTGAAATAATAATTGGTTATGACTGCCGAGTTGGCTTCAACTATTATAAATGAGTTACCTGATTTATTTCTATTATTTGTTGTTGTTACTAATATTACGTACAGGTTAATATAAGTGACCCGCCTTAGCCTCGTCACTACTTCGTCGAGGTTAGGCTCAGCACTTACCAGTATATGGGGTCGGTTATAACGATACTACACTCTGCACTTCTTGTGCAGATTTCAGAGTTGGTCCCAACAGCGTACCATAGACTTGCTCGGATTTCAGCTACTCAGAGAAGACTTGAGGTATAACTGCATGGAATCCGCAGTTCTGAAGTCCCTGTCTATTTTACTTTAGCTGTGTGTTTGTTTTCAGACAGCTTTATTTTATTCAGACCTTATTTGTATTATTCTAGAAGCTCGTGTACTTGTGACACCAATTCTGGGATGGTATTTAGACACCGTTATTTTTATGGATTATTCACTATATTTCAGACCTTACTTCTGCATTTATTTCTTTGTTATTAATAAATTTAAGAACTGTTTAAAATGGCTAATATTATTCTAACGTTGGCTTGCCTAGCAAGTGAAATGTTAGGCGCCATCACGGTCTCAAGGTGGAAATTTTGGGTCGTGATAGTTGGTATCAGAGCACTAGGTTACATAGGTCTCACGAGTCACGAGCAAGCTTTGTAGAGTCTGAAGGATCGGTACAGAGACGTCTTTACTTATCTCTTAGAGGCTATGAGTTTAGAAAAAATATCACTTCTTTCTTATTCTGTCGTTTGAATTTATTCTATCATCGATGATTGAACCATTCTACTCTTATTCTCTCGCAGATGGTGAGAACATGTAATACCTCTACCGATAGACAGGGACCAGAACCCCCGGTGGAAACTATGATCAGGGGTAGAGGTCGAGGCCGAGGTCGTTCTAGAGGCCCAGGTAGAGCTCAGTCCAGAGCTCGAGCAGCTGCACCTATTGTAGGACCTCAGGTGGACTTTCAGGAGGAGGTTCCAGTTCAGGATGTACTAGTCGGATCAGATCAGGTACCGAAAGGATTCATAGCTACTCCAGTACTTCAGGACGCTCTAGTCCGTTTGGTGAGTCTTATGGAGGGCGTGGCCCAGAATGGTACATTTCCAATGGTACCAGCCATTTCACAGGCTGAGGGAGGAGCACAAACTCCCACTACTCCCGCTCCGGAGCACATAGCTCCCTAGAATCAGGTTCTAGCAGCCCCGCCAGTCGGGGTTGTTCATCCAGTTATTGCGGCACAGATCGGTGATAGGCCCGCCATGTCTTTTGAGGCTTTATTGAGACTGGATAAGTTTACTAAGCTCTTTCCAGTTCACTTCAGTGGTACACCTTCTGAGGACCCACAGGATTATCTTGAACGCTGCCATGAGGTGCTGCGGAACATGGCTATAGTTGAGACCAATGGGGTTGATTTTGCTGTATTTCAGATGACGGGTTCCGCCAAGAGGTGGTGGAGAGATTATACATTGACCAGACCAGTTGGATCGCCTGCACTTACCTGGGAGCAGTTCTCTCAGCTATTTCTGGAGAAGTTCCTTCCTATCACATTGAGAAAGGAGTACCGCAAGCAATTTGAGCGTCTACCGTAGGGCAGTATGATTGTTACTCAGTATGAGTCCCGTCCCGTTTTGTGGATTTGGCCTGTCATGCTCTCCTTTTACTACCTACTGAGGGAGAGAGAGTGAGGAGGTTTATTGAGGGACTCACTCACCCTATCAGGATTTAAATGGCCAATGAGACCGGAAGTGAGATTTCTTTTCAGGCAGCTGCTAATATCGCGAGGAGGATCGAGATGGTTCTTGCACAGGAGAGAGGGCATAGGTCTAATAAGAGGCCTCGTCAGTTCGGTGGTTTCAGTGGTGCCTCGTCTGGAGGCAGGGGTAATTTTGGTAGGGGTCATCCTTCCAGACCATTTCATTCAGCACTTCATGCATCTCACGGTGCTTCAGGGAGTCACGGTCCTATTATGCCTTACTATGGGCAGCCAGCATTCAGTGCACATTCAGCTTCTATTAGTGCACCACTACTCCAGAGTTACTACATCGGTTATCCGGCCCATTTGGGTCAGCTTCAGCTTCAGCAGCCACGACACCAGGATGGGTGTTATGAGTATGGGAACATTGGTCACATCAAGAGGTATTGCCCTAGGTTGGTGAGTAACAGATCTCGGCACGATTCTCGTGCCATCATACCGGCCCCGGTTGCTACACCGACTGCTCAACCAGCTAGAGGTAGGGGTCAAGCATCTAGATGTGGAGGTCAGGCCATTAGAGGTAGAGGTCAGGCCATTAGAGGTGGAGGTCAGGCCATTAGAGGTGGAGGTCAGGCCGTTAGAGGTATAGGTCAGACCGTTAGAGGTGGAGGTCATCCAGTTAGAGGTCGTCCCAGAGACGCAGTTCTGAGTGGTAGGGCCCAGCCTCGATTTTATGCATTTCCAGCTAGGCCTGAGGCCGAGTCATCTGATGTTGTGATCATAGGTATTATTCCAATTTGCCATAGAGATGCTTTAGTTCTATTTGATCCAGGATCTACTTATTCCTATGTGTCCTCCTATTTTGCTTCATATTTGGTTGTGCCTTGTGATTCTCTGAGTGCTTTTGTGTGTGTATCTACACCTGTGGGAGACTCCGTTGTAGTAGGTCCTTTCTATCATTTGTGTGTGGTTTCTATTGGTAGTCTTGAGACTAGTGTGGATCTTTTACTTCTTGATATGGTAGATTTTGATGTCATATTGGGTATGGATTGGTTGTCACCTTATCTTGCTATATTGGATTGTCATGCCAAGACAGTGACCCTAGCCATGCCGGGGTTACCTCGGTTAGAGTGGAAAGGAACTCCTGGTCATTCTACTAGCAGGGTTATTTCTTATATGAAAGCTCGGCGTATGGTAGAGAAAGGGTGTCTAGCCTATTTGGCTTATATTCGCGATCCCAGTGCGGATGTTCTTTCTATGGACTCAGTACCAGTTGTTCGGGAATTTCCAGAAGTATTTCCTGCAGATTTTCTGGGGATGCCACCCGACATGGATATTGACTTCTGTATTGATTTGGCTCTGTGCACTCAGCCTATTTCTATTCCACCCTACCGTATGGCCCCGCCGGAGTTGAAAGAATTGAAAGAGTAGTTACAAGACTTGCTTGATCAAGGATTCATTAGACCTAGTGTCTCTTCCTGGGGTGCACCAGTATTATTTGTAAAGAAGAAAGATGGCTCTATGCGGATGCATATAAACTATCAGCAGTTGAACAAGGCCACTATAAAAAACAAATATTCGTTGCCAATAATTGATGACTTATTTGATCAGCTTCAAGGTGCCAAGGTATTTTTGAAAATTAATTTGAGGTTTGGTTACCATCAGTTGAAGATTAGGGCATCTGATGTCCTTAAAACAGCTTTTCGAACTCGGTATGGGCATTACGAATTCCTAGTGATGTCATTTGGGTTGACAAATGCCCCAGCAGCATTTATGGATTTGATGAATCGGGTGTTCAAGCCTTATTTGGATTCTTTTATGGTTGTATTCATTGATGATATCTTGATTTACTCCAGCGGTCGAGAGGAACATGAGCAGCATCTTCGAAGTGTGCTTCACACCTTGAAGAATAATCAGTTATATACTAAGTTTTCAAAATGTGAGTTTTGGTTAGACTCAGTTGCCTTTTGGGGGAATGTTGTATCGGCAGAAGGCATAAAGGTGGATCCTAAGAAGATTGAGGCTGTTCAGAATTGGCCTAGACCTATTTCAGTTACGGAGATTCGGAATTTCCTGGGTTTAGCAGGTTATTATCGTCGGTTCGTGGAAGGATTTTCATCTATAGCAAGCCTATTGACCAGACTGGCCCAAAAGTATGTCCTATTCAGATGGTCAGACGAGTGTGAGTTGAGCTTTCAGAAGCTCAAGACTGCTTTGACTATGGCGCCAGTGTTGGTGTTACCCACAGGTTCAGGATCGTATACGGTATATTGTGACGCATCTCACATTGGGCTTGGTGCAGTATTAATGCAAGATGGCAGGGTGATTGCATATGCGTCGCGGCAGTTGAAAGTTCACGAGAAGAATTATCCTATTCATGATTTTGAATTGGCAGTCATTGTTCACGCGCTAAAGATTTGGAGGTATTACCTCTACGGTGTCTCGTGTGAGGTATTTACTGATCATCATAGCCTTCAGTATTTGTTCAAACAAAAAGATCTTAATTTGAGGCAGAGAAGATGGTTGGAGTTGTTGAAAGACTATGATATCACCATTTTGTATCACCTCGGAAAGGCCAATGTGGTGGCCGATGCTTTGAGTAGAAAAGCTATGAGTACGGGCAGTCTTGCGTATATCCCAGTTGGTGAGAGGCCATTAGCTGCAGATGTTCAGACTTTGGCTAATCAGTTCATGAGGTTAGATGTTTCAGAACCCAGTCGGGTTCTAGCTTTCACAGTCGCTCGATCTTCTTTATATGAGCGCATTAGAGAGAGGCAGTATGTTGATCCTCATTTACTTGTCCTTAAGGACACGGTACGGCACGGTGATGCCAAATAGGTTGTTGTGGGGGAAGATATAGTTCTGCGAATGCAGGGTCGTATTTGTGTGCCTAATGTTGACGGGCTTCGTGAATTAATTCTTGAAGAGGCACACAGTTCCAGGTATTCTATTCATCCAGGTACCGGGAAAATGTATCAAGATTTGCGGCAACATTATTGGTGGAGGAGAATGAAGAAGGATATAGTTGCATATGTAGCTCGGTGTCTGAATTGTCAGCAAGTTAAGTACGAGCATTAGAGACCTGGTGGTTTGCTTCAGAAGTTAGAAATTCCTGAGTGGAAGTGAGAGCGTATCACTATGGATTTTGTTGTTGGACTCCCACGGACTCAGAGAAAATTTGACGCAGTTTGGGTCATTGTGGACAGGTTGACCAAGTCAGCACATTTCATTCCAGTGGCAGTTACCTATTCTTCAGAAAGGTTAGCTGAAATTTACATTCGTGAGATTGTCCTCCTTCACGGTGTGCCGGTGTCTATTATTTAAGATCGAGGTATGCAGTTTACCTCACACTTCTGGAGGGCTGTACAACGTGAGTTAGGCATGCGGGTTAAGTTGAGTACGTCATTTCATCCACATACAGACGGACAGTCAGAGCGCACCATTCAGATTCTGGAAAATATGCTTCACGCTTGTGTTATAGACTTTGGAGGTTCTTGGGATCAGTTCTTGCCACTTGCAGAATTCGCTTATAATAATAGCTACCAGTCGAGCATTCAGATGGCTCCATATGAGGCATTATACGGAAGGCGATGTCGTTGGCTAGTTGGCTGGTTTGAACCGGGAGAGGCTCGGTTGTTGGGTACCGATTTGGTATAGGATGCCTTGGATAAGGTCAAAGTTATTCAAGATCGACTTCGCACAACTCAGTCTAGGAAAAAGAGTTATACCGACCGTAAATTTTGTGATATTGCATTCATGGTTGGAGAAATAATATTGCTCCGGGTTTCACCTATGAAAGGTGTAATGAGGTTCAGAAAGAAGAGCAAGTTGAGCCCTAGGTATATTGGACCCTTTGAAATTCTTGAAAGGGTGGGTGAAGTAGCCTACAGGCTTGCATTACCACCTAGTTTATTAGCGGTTTATCCGGTGTTCCATGTGTCTATGCTCCGAAAATATAATGGTGATCCGTCCCATGTGTTAGATTTGAGCTCAGTCCAATTGGACAAGGATTTGACTTATGAGGAGGAGCCGGTAGCTATTCTAGCCCGGCAGGTCCGGCAGTTGAGGTCTAAGAGTTATCCTTCAGTTCGAGTGCAATGGAGAGGTCAGCCGGTAGAGGCATCTACCTGGGAGTCCGAGTCAGACATGCGGAGTAAATATCCACACTTATTCACCAGCTCGGGTACTTTTTCTAACTTCATTCGAGGACGAACGTTTGTTTTAGAGGTGGAGAATGTGATGAACTAAAAATGTCATCTTTAATTTAAACATTCATTTATGTGTTTTATGAAGATGTTGGGAGCTTACCTGTTATAAGTTACGTATCACCTGAATAGTTGATGTTAATGGCGTTCATTTTCTAGAAATATATTGCGTATGAGGCCACTGTTAGTATTGTTTTCATGTTATGTTACGTTGATTGGATTATGTATGTGTTGTTAGGATGGTTTCTGAGATTCTCTGGTAGGTGGATAGGTTCAGTTACAAAGGAAACTCTGGCGTAATTCGAGAAAATTGAATGTGCGAAAGAAGAGATAAGTTATGTTATGTGTTTGGGGATAGACTCTACTTCTCATTCGAGGACTATTAACATGATGGACACCTATTGGATATGATAATAAGTATACGAGGCATATTATAAGTGATATGGGCTCTAAGGAAAGTCATAAGTCTAAGCCAAGTTGGAAAATTTCATAATAGACTAAAGTTCCAAATGAGTACGCACAAGACCAAACTTTGGACGAGCATATATACATATATATAAGGAGTTATGTGATGGACAACCTAGAAAATACAAGCTCTTCGAGTCTAGTTTCTAACGCTTCACACCGTTTATCATTTGGATATGTATACAGAGAGTTATGGCCATTTTACTAGACCAATGTCATATGCGCGGCCGCGCAAATTTGAGACTTCCTGCCTCAGGTGCGCGGCCGGATGCACGGTCACTTGCCCAGGTGCGCGGCCGCGCACGTAGGAGCTCATTTAATACCCCCAAGGCCGGGTAGGGAGCGGGGTTAAGTCATTTTTGAGCTAAAAACTGATATTTTAGAGAGAAGTGAGAATGTTCTAGAGAGAGGAAGAAGCTCAAGTGTTTTGTTCATCAAATCTTGATCAAACCTTGAAATCCAACAATAAATCTCTCAAGTTCTTCATCTAAGAGGTAAGGTTTCATACCCTAGTTTTTCAATTTCGGATTTGGGGAGAAGGTGGTTGATTAGGAGTATGATTCTTGGGTGTAAGAGTATTATTTATATATG
Organism: Nicotiana tomentosiformis; assembly: GCF_000390325.3. Classification (NCBI taxonomy): domain Eukaryota; kingdom Viridiplantae; phylum Streptophyta; class Magnoliopsida; order Solanales; family Solanaceae; genus Nicotiana; species Nicotiana tomentosiformis. The sequence goes on from NC_090822.1 coordinate 14,211,378, forward strand.
CTTATACCAATAAGGTTTGTGGGAAGATTTTTGAGTTCAAATGAGTAAAGATTGGGTTGAAAATGGTAGAAATCTTCAAAGATTTTAATTTAAGATTTGAAGGTCCATTTGATATCGAAATTAAATGATTTTTGTATGGTTGAACTCATAGCAGAACGAGTGTTCGAATTCCGCGAGTTTTTCCGGGATTTGAGATGTGAGTCCCATTATCGAATATTTAAATGAATTTTGAATTTTATCCGAAAAATTATTAAATTCATATGGAATTAATTCCTATGATTCGAATTGAGTATATCGAATTGTTTGTGAATAGATTTGACGCTTTTGGAGACAAATTTAAAAGGAAAAGCTGTGGTAGAATAATTTATTAGAATTTGCAAAGCGAGGTAAGTGTCGTGGTTAACCTTGACTTGAGGGAATAGAACCCTTAAATTATTTATTATGTGAAATGCATGTGAACGACGTATAGGCGAGGTGACGAGTGTCTATATGTTGTCAAATTAATTGTTTGCATATTTACTTGAAAAATCATAAATTATTTTAAATCATGAATTAATTGTTATAATAATTATTTCTCTCCTATTTTTTGTCAAATATTAATTACTGAATTCCTGCATTAATTGTTACATCTTATTTGAATTATGTGTATTAATTGCTACTTGACATTTAGCATATTAAACGTTAAACCGCCTATTTTCTCCCTAATATCCATAATAAATTGCTATTTATCATTGGTTGTTTCATAATTAATTCATAATTATTCTATGCTTGTTGTCTTAAAATTTTATATTAATTGTTGCATTTATTGGGGCAATTTCTTCTATAAGAATTGGTAAATGAATATATTGGAGGAGCGGGTTGCACGCCGTAACAGAATCGATTGAAATGAATGTATTGGGGGATCGAGTTACACGCCGCAACAGACTTATTAAAAAGTCCATATACGTAATAGAATTGATTAAAATGAATATATCGGGGGATCGGATTGCACGCCGCAACAGACTTATTAAAAAGTCCATATACGTAACAGAATTGATTGAAATGAATATATTGTGGGATCGGGTTGCACGCCGCAACAGACTTATTAAAAAGTCCATATTGGAGGATCGAGTTGCACGCCGCAACAGACTTGTTAAAAGTATATATATACTTGATTAAAATAATATATTGGAGGGTTGAAAATGTATATATTGTGGGAATGGGTTGCACGCTGCAACGGAAATTGGTTGAAATAATAATTGGTTATGACTGTCGAGTTGGCTTCAACTATTATAAATGAGTTACCTGATTTATTTCTATTATTTGTTGTTGTTACTCATATTGCGTACAGGTTAATATAAGTGACCCGCCTTAGCCTCGTCACTACTTCTTCGAGGTTAGGCTCAGCACTTACCAGTACATGGGGTCGGTTATACTGATACTACACTCTGCACTTTTTGTGCAGATTTCGGAGTTGGTCCCAGCGGCGTACCATAGACTTGCTCGGATTTTAGCTACTCAGAGAAGACTTGAGGTATAACTGCATGGCGTCCGCAGTTCTGAAGTCCCCGTCTATTTTACTTTAGCTGTGTATTTATTTTCAGACAGCTTTATTTTATTCAGACCTTATTTGTATTATTCTAGAAGCTCGTGTACTTGTGACACCAATTCTGGGATGGTCTTTAGACACAATTATTTTTATGGATTATTCACTATATTCCAGACCTTACTTCCATATATATTTTTTTGTTATTAATAAATTTAAGAACTGTTTAAAAATGGCTAATATTATTCTAACGTTGGCTTACCTAGCAAGTGAAATATTATGCGTCACCACGGTCCGAATGTGGAAATTTCGGGTAGTGACAGAATCCAAGAAAAAGATAATATTATATGGATAAAAAGAGAAAAAATGATTAAAATCACGAATATTTAAAAATGTAGAAAGAAAGAAAAAAGGACTCAAACATATAATTTAATAAACAATAAAAATGGGGATGTACAAAAAGAAAGGACCGGAAGAGGGAACAAGGGTAAGTAAATTGACTTGTGAATTGAGAGAGTCTTTATCTTGCATCTTGCGTGAGGAAATTGGTAGTTTAACCATGACACTTAGAGTTACTTTGTGATTGAGGGTGCCACTCTTTACTTATATAGATATTCTTGTGTAAAATATCAATATATACATAAAATTTTCTTCGAGCGTCCGGGTGGCGTGGCACCCCAAACCCACTGCTGGCCACATAAGCCACGAAAAAAGTCCACTTAAGCAAATGATTTCTATTTTCATCAATTATCTGACTCCACATTTCATTAACACTATATTATACACCAACCAAGGTTGTCGTAGAGTGGTAAGCACTTATTCATCCTTAATTAGAGGTCTTAAGTTCGAGCCCTAAATATAGAGTCGTCTTTATTAGGGAGTATTTTATCCCAATATGGAACTTTCTAGCGCAAATTCGGATTTAGTTGGAACCCAATGCAGATACCGGACACCGGATGATAAACCAAAATAATACTAGACTATACGTACTAGGGGTGTCAATAGTTCAGTTCAGACGGTTATTTTCTAAAATTTGTATCATACTAATTTTTCGGTTATTCTAGTATGCATAACAAAAATTAGACTTTTCGAAACCATCCCAATCATGTCGGTTTCTCTTCGGTATCGGTACAGTTCGGTTAATTTTCGATATTTATTTTAAATATCATGTAAAAGTCACTAGTAGAAGTAGAATGCAATAACATACGTGCTTTTATAGGACTTAGCAAACTCTCTAGATATTTTTACTCTTTAAATGGTGATGAATTAAGAAAATATTAAACATGACGAGAGTATAGATCCATCAACTATTCTATAGCAGCGTAAAAGAAACTATACAAAAATATTAACCGAGTGAAAAGATATTAACCAAGCTAGAACTCAAGAATAAAGTCTATAGAAGATTAAATATTCAAAAATATAAATCTAAATCATATGAAATGAAACATATTCAACACATTATAGTTTGTTACTAATCGCTAGAATACCTTGTGTCTTGCTAGTGAACATGTTGGAAATAATTTAGTTTCAATAGGAGTAGCATTATAGGTTTGAGAATTAAGATTTTGAGTTTAATTACTTGCTTGCTTGTAACCGTTTTCACAATTTCAAGGCCCAATGATAATTTTAATACATTATTATTCTTAAACTTAATATATAAATGTAATGTCGGTACGATAAAGTTCGGTCGATACAATTCGTTCGATTTAGTCGGTTTTTAAATATTCATTTACACCCCTAATACGTACGGTTCTAATTACTAGACACTAGAAGTGTTAGTCCCGCCAATATTGCTGTATTTGTAAATAATAATTATGCAAAATATAAGTTATCGTAATGAAACAGTAATTAATTCGAGCCCACTGAATTCACAGTGTTTCCTTAAGGAATTTAATTCCCTCCTAGTACCCAAGGTAATAGATTATTTTCTCCCAGGATAGAACGAATCACACACAGGTGTAGCGGTACTTCAAACCCCAGTGTTTCAGCGAACACAAAGTTCGGTAGCAAATCACACTTACAGTTGCTTTGTTTGAAGTTAAAACAATGCAGAACAAAGGAGTAGAAACTCAGAAAATCGTATGAAAATGCTAAGAGGAAGGAGTAAAATGTATAGCCAAATTTGTTGAGCGATTTCAGTTTTGTGTCTTGTGTATTGTGTGTTGTGTGTGTCTTTCTTCAACAGCTGCTGCACATATATATAGTAGCCAGTGTTGAAGAAGAACAATCGTCCACCCTCCATGGTGGAGCAAGTATTAGCTTGTTTGTGGAGCAAGCACATTCATGGTGGGAAGAGCATTAGGCGGCTGCCTTGTGGTCAATACACGAATTGAAAAATATCCGTTACAAATGCGGATAATCTTACGTTAATATTTACTATTAACAAATAAATTTGGTCCAAAAAATTAATCAATCAATCGATCATTTGACCAAATCCAAATCCGAATCCGAAGCCGAAGCCGAAGCCGAAGCCGTAGCCGTAGCCGAAGCCGAGCCAAGCGAGCGACGACAACGACGGCGCGAGGCTTGCTTTCTTCTTAACTCTTTAAGAGCTACAAGAAGAGCAATTATATATATACCCACCAAAAATCTTTTCCACTTTCAATATGGGACAATGTCTCATTATCAAGAGGGGAAAACTTAAAAGTTTACTCAAAAATTTCATTTTCCCTCCATTTCCCATTCACCCTCATTTTAAGAATATTTCATCTTAAAAACAAAAAACCTCAACAATCCCCCACATGAATGGGGAATGGCTATATCACGGAAGTATGCATGGAAAAACAGTGTGATTTACAAGCAAGGATTAATCGCATCTGGATAAGTAGGTTTCCCTTTGAACTTTCCGTAGTAAACTTATGTCGGATATATTCGGTCAATCGGTAGATTTGATATCTTTGAACCGTCGATCTTTGGTGTATACCTAGACAACCATAAGTCATACAATCAACCCTTAACCGTCTTTGATTCTCATTTTTGTGTTCGTTTCAGCCATGAACACCGCCTGGTTTCATAAGTGCGTAGAGAACTGGCCTTACAAAGTTCTCCTTGAAGCGGCTAACACTTCACACTTACATAGGTGATTCCTAAATGTGTCATCCTGTAGATACACTTTTTGATATACCCGTATCAAATTTAGAAATCATTAAAAAGCCTTAATGCTTTATCCTTGGTACTGAACATTGTCTCATCATGAGAACGAACTAAAATTTTATTTGACAATGTTGAACCGTCATTAATGACTTTGTTTGATCTCCTTGAACCTAGATCTTGGGATCTCCAGTCTTCTAGGTAGAGTTACCGCCACAATGACTTGTTCTCGGCCATAGCCCCATTCTCCTTGATGATTTCTCAACTACCTCTCTAGTTAGGCCTTTTGTAAGTGGATCCGACACATTATCACTTGACTTTACATAGTCAATCGTGATAATTCCTCTAGAGAGTAATTGCCTAACGGTTTTATGTCTTCGTCGTATATGACGAGATTTACCGTTATACATAACGCTCCCAGCCCTTCCAATTGCCGCTTGACTATCACAATGTATGCATATTGGTGCCAACGGTTTGGGCCAAAATGGAATGTCTTCCAAGAAATTCCGGAGCCATTCAGCTTCTTCACCGGCTTTATCTAAGGCTATGAATTCAGCCTCCATTGTAGAGCGGGCAATACATGTTTGTTTGGACGACTTCCAAGATACCGCTCCTCCACCAATAGTGAATACATATCCACTCGTGGACTTAGAATCAGTTGAACCGGTGATCCAATTTGCATCACAGTATCCCTCAATCACCGCAGGAAAATTACTGTAGTGCAATTCAAAGTTCTGGGTATGTTCTAAATATCCCAAAACTCGTTTCATTGCCATCCAATGAGATTGGCCTGGATTGCTCGTATATCGACTCAGTTTACTTATAGCACAAGCTATATCTGGTCGTGTACAATTCATGATATACATTAAGCATCCCAACACACGAGCATAATCCAATTGTGATATGCTTTGGCCTTTATTCTTTGCTAATGCAAGATTCACGTCAATTGGAGTCTTTGCAACTTTAAAGCCCAAGTGCTTGAATTTTTCAAGTACTGTCTTAATATAATGAGATTGTGACAATGCCAGACCTTGAGGAGTCTTATGGATCTTAATTCCCAGAATTAAATCAGCAACTCCCAAGTCTTTCATATCAAACTTGCTATTGAGCATACGCTTAGTAGCATTTATGTTGGCAATGTCATTACTCATTATCAGCATATCATCCACATATAGACAAACAATGACTATGTGATTTGGAACATTTTTAATGTACAAACATTTATCACATTCATTTATCTTAAAACCATTTGACAACATTGTTTGGTCAAATTTCGCATGCCATTGTTTGGGTGCTTGTTTTAGTCCGTAAAGAGACTTAACAAGTCTACATACCTTCTTTTCTTTACCTGGAACCACAAACCCTTCAGGTTGTTCCATGTAAATTTCTTCCTCCAACTCTCCATTTAAGAAGGCCGTCTTAACATCCATTTGATGAATTTCAAGACCATACACTGCAGCTAATGCTACTAACATCCGTATGGACGTAATTCTTGTAACTGGAGAGTATGTATCAAAGTAGTCTAGACCTTCTTGTTGTCTATATCCTTTGACTATGAGTCTTGCTTGAATTTATCAATAGTGCCATCATCTTTGATTTTTCTCTTAAAAATCCATTTAGAACCTAAAGGTTTATTTCCAGGAGGAAGATCAACCAATTCCCATGTATGGTTGTTCAATATGGATTTTATTTCACTATTGACTGCCTCTTTCCAAAACAATGATTCGGAAGAAGTCATAACTTCTTTAAACGTTTGAGGCTCATTCTCCAATAAGAAAGTCACAAAATCTGGTCCAAATGAAGTAGAAGTTCTTTGACGTTTACTACGTCTTGGATCCTCCTGATTACATGTACTTTCTTTTGTTTCTTCCCGAGGTCGTTTAGATCCTTCACCAAACGACTCACATTCCTTTTTATACAGATATATATTTTCAAAGAACTTAGCATTATCTGATTCCATAACTGTATTATTATGAATATCGAGATTTTCTGATTTATGAACCAGAAATCGATATGCTTTACTATTTATCGCATATCCTATGAAAACACAATCAACGGTTTTCGGTCCTATCTTTATCCTTTTGGGTTTAGGAACTTGCACTTTTGCCAAACACCCTCACATTTTAAAATAATTCAAGTTGGGCTTCCTTCCTTTCCATTTTTTATATGGAATGGATTGTGTTTTGCTATGGGGCACTCGATTTAATATTCGATTAGCCGTAAGAATGGCTTCCCCCACAAGTTCTGTGGCAACCCAGAACTTATCAACAACGCGTTCATCATCTCCTTTAAGGTGTGATTCTTTCTTTCCGCAATCCCATTAGATTGGGGCGTGTAAGGGGCTGTTGTTTAATGAATAATTCCATATTCTAAACATATTTCTTCAAAAGGAGATTCATATTCACCACCCCTATCACTTCTTATCATTTTTACTTTCTTGTTAAGTTGCGTTTCAACTTCATTTTTGTATTGCCTGAATGCGTCTATTACTTCATCTTTACTATTCAGTAAGTAAACATAGCAATATCGAGTACCATCATCAATAAAAGTTATGAAATACTTCTTTCCACCGCGAGATGGTATTGACTTCATGTCACAAATATCTGTGTGAATTAAGTCTAAAGGATTTGAATTCCTTTCAACTGACTTATAAGGATGTTTAACATACTTAGATTCCACACATGTTTGACATTTTGATTTTTCGCATTCAAACTTAGGCAGTACTTCCAAGTTAATCATTTTCCGCAAGGTTTTATAATTGACATGACCCAAACGTACATGCCATAAATCATTTGACTCAAGTAAGTAAGAAGAAGCTGAAATATTATTATTGTTTTCCACAACCATTACATTTAGATTGAAAAGGCCCTCGGTGAGGTAACCTTTTCCTACAAATATTTCATTCTTACTTATGACAACCTTGTTGGACACAAAAATGTACTTAAAACCGTGCTTAACAAGAAGTCCAGTAGAGACTAAATTCTTTCTCATTTCGGGAACATGAAGGACATTGTTCAAAGTCATGACCTTGCCAGAAGTCATTTTCAGAAATATCTTCCCATATCCTTCAACTTTTGCTGTTGAAGCATTTCCCATATAAACTGTCTCTCCGGGTCCAGCAGGAGCATAAGTAGCAAAAGCTTCTCTAACTGCACAAACATGGCGAGTGGCTCCTGAATCAAACCACCACAGTTTAGGATTTCCTACTAAGTTACATTCAGAAAGCATGGCACACAAGTTATCAACATTATCATGCTTTACTACCATATTTGCTTGACCCTTTTCTTGTCTTTCTTCGGAGCACGACACTCCGTAGATTTGTGTCCGTTTTTCCCACAGTTGTAGCAGTTTTCACTGAACCGCTTCTTGCTTGGGTTGTATTTCGGACCAGAAGCCTTCTTCCTCTTTTTGTTATCTTCAACAATATTTGCTCCCATTATTGTTGAATTTTCACGGCCTCTCCTTCCAGCAGCTTTATTGTCCTCTTCGATTCTCAACCGAACAATGAGATCTTCAAGGGATATTTTCTTTCGTTTGTGTTTCAAATAATTTTTGAAGTCTTTCCACAACGGAGGCAACTTCTCAATCATTGCTGCTACTTGGAATGCTTCATTGATGACAAGACCTTCAGCAAGTAGATCATGAATAATCACTTGCAATTCCTGGACTTGGGTAATAACAGACTTGCTGTCTACCATTTTGTAGTCCAAAAATTTTGCGGCAACGAATTTCTTCATCCCGGCATCTTCAGTTTTATATTTCTTTTCAAGCGCATTCCACAATTCTTTTGACGTCTCCACGCCACTGTATACATTATACAGATTATCATCCAGTCTGCTAAGAATATAATTCTTGCATAAAAAATCAGAATGCTTCCACGCTTCAATCACGATAAAGCGTTCATTCTCTGGAGTTTTATCTGGCAGATCAGGAACATCTTCCTTGATGAACTTCTGTAGACATAACGTAGTTAAGTAGAAGAACATCTTCTGCTGCCAGCGCTTGAAATCAATCCCGAAAATTTTTTCGGGTTTTTCTGCCGGTGCCAACGCCGGTGTTCGGCTTGTCGATGCGTTGGCAGTCACCATCGGAACAACTTGGTTTTCGCTTTCAGTCGTCATTTTTTTCTGTAAAAGAATGACACAAACGATTGTTCTTCGAAAAGAGGTGTCGTAACTGTCTTGGGTACTACTGTTATGAGAAGAGATATAGAGAAATTTAGATACCAAACTGCCTCTTAGAGGTGGCAAAATCAGCCCATGTTTTGTAATTTGTCCTACTGGTTCAAGTTTAGACGGTTAGAGTAATGACATGTTTGTGACCGGTGAAACCCGAAATGACCCATTAAACTATTGGGTTGAAACGAGTCAAATAGTGTAATTCAACAGGTTAAAATGCTATCCAAATCTGAACATAAAACATCAAATTTGGGGATTAGGAAATACGTAAATTTGGAATAATACAAGTTAATAATTTAAGAAAAATATTTTAGCTTTCAAATTGTCTTTTACAAAAAGGAAATTAGAAGATGAGGGAAGGTTTGGTCATGTTGGAGATGTTGGGTTATGAACCTTCATTTGACAAATACGGACCCAACTTTTTGACCCAATTCAATTTTGAATGGGTTGAATCATGATCCAGTTATTAATTTGATCCGTCTACGTTTGATTCAACCCATCTTTTTCACCTTTAGGTACAACATAATTATTTGCTCATTGTTGAGTATTTAAGGGCTTCAAAAAGGTTTTATAAAAGTCCTAGGCATAGCCGAATTTAGGATTTCTAAGATATGAGTGCATCATTGGAAAAGTGAGAAAAAAAGTAATAAATGAGAGTCAATTTATATTCCTTTGGATAAATAACTCAACATTTAATCAGGTGCACCGTTCAGTCTTTTTGGAGCATGGAAGTCAACATATAATATTAGATTAATTTTATGAAATATATAAATAAAAATATTCGGTTTGACGAAAAGAACATGGGTTTATGTGCACCATAAGATTTTTAAAATTTTTGATTGAATGCTCAGCATCTCTATCTTGGGGGATAAGCAATCTAGATTATTGTATAACGTTCAAATTTAACTCTACAACCATGTGGGAAAATCAAAGCCAAGTTTGATATTAAAATTTTGATGCTTTTAATGACCAGTTAAATGTAAAGAAGAAGAATCTATTACTACTATAAAAAAAAAAAAAAGGACTATATAATTTATGTTTTTCCTCTGTCCAATTCTGTTTTTAACACTTCTCCATATAGGGTTATATTTAATATAATAAGTTTTAAAAGTTTTTCTTTTTAAAGTCTTTTGTCGAGTCAAACACCATCATATAAATTGAAATAAAAGGAGCTAAGCTATTTCTGCTAGTACTTCTTTTCTCGCTTAATTACATGTCAGAACAGAAAGGAGTGGTGATTTTCTATCTATATAATCTGAAAAATAAAACAGCTAGCATTGAATAATAAAAGTTTAGAATGCAATTTCCTTCAGAAGACCCAAAAATTACATAAAACCAATTGTATGCACAAGAAGAGATATGACAATTAAAAGAATATACTATATAATTGCTCCTGTAGGGGACAATTTCCCTGCCAGAAGGTCCAAACAAATGAGAAATTAAGAAGTAATAACCAAAAAATCTTCTGTCAAATCTTTATACCTATAAGCAACTGCAAAAGTTGTTGCCTTAAGTACCCTCAATCTTTAGCCGATCCCAATTTATTTGGGATAGAGACGTGGTTATTGTTGTTTGTAGAGAAGATTGATATGGAACTAAAATTTGGAAGTTTCTTCTTTGGGAATGAAACAATATTTTTGTGGTTACAGTAAGTTCTTGAATCTGTTCCTTTCAGATTGTGCAGTGCACAGCTGCAATTTCTATGATATGGTCTTCTTTCCATACTCTCAAAATTTGATAAGCTTGCATCAAATATACATTGAAACACCATCTCAGCTGCTCCATTGGCCATTAATTATCTCCTTAATTTGTTCTCTTCTTTTGGTTGAATTTGTTCCCTTAGTATATGTTTATTAGTACATGTTTCTAAGATGTGTATATATAGTGTAATGATTAAGTGTAGTTATCTGGAGACAGATATTTCTTTGCATATAAAATTCAAGAAAAGTCTAGACTGGTGAGTTGTCCAATTAGTAAAATTAATTCTTTTCATATGGTTTGGGGTCTTTAAGTGGAAGTTAGTAGCCTAACATGGTTCCACCATTGGTTACTAAGTAAAGTAATTTTCTTTATTATTATTATTATTATTATTATTATTATTATTATTATTATTATTATTATTATTATTATTATTATTATTATTATTATTATTATTATTATTATTTTAAGATTTACGTGTGGGGAATGTTATTTTTGCAGAAACGAATATGTAAGGTTGATTTTCTTGATTTTAAAGTGTGTAATGCTAGTTTATTGCATGCAAAGGATAAATGTGTACAGCTGGTCTAAATATGATGGTTGGTTTATACAGTTAAGCTTTTATTCCTTTATTTAATTAATATAATTGTCAAGTTTGAAATGGTTCTTTTCTTATTGATGCTGACCACTATTAAAGGTTGTAGTTGTGTATTTTGGGCCTTTTCTCACCTTCTTAGCTATACCTTGAACTTTAAGATGGTTCTTCTAAGAACATATCGACAAAAATAGAATACTTTTGTCCCACTTTTGATTTTTCGACATCGATAACAAAATTTTTGAGAAAATAGCTTAGGTGTCAATTTTAATTCACGCTCACTAGAATTTCAGCAAGTTATGGCGATTGTTAAGTTTTATAACAAAATCTTGATGATCACAAGAATTTTTAAGATTGCGGCTGAATCCTTAGTACTTTAAAATTCTGACGATTGCCGGAATCGCTTCCTAGAACTCTGACTAGTGTGTTTAAAATTTTTAGCCAAAGGTTAGTTTTTAAGACCTTTTTTACCGGAACCAAAATTTAAATAGTGGTCCTAAAAAAGTTCATCCAATGTAATTTAATGAATGGTAAAAAGATGTTTATATACTTAAATCACTTATATAATTACAGATATATTATTTGCTAAAAATAATTAACTAACATACTATCATATGTTAAACTACACTTATAATGTAAAATCTTTTATATATTTAAGAGTTTCAGTATATATAGTTTAAACCCTTATTATAAATTTTATATCAAATCTTGGACTCACATGATGAAACATAAACACATATTAATTAATTATTTGCTTAAATGGACCTTTTTCTTGGCTTATGTGGCCAGCCAAAGGTGCATGCCACATACCCCTGGTCCCTACCCACCTCCTTCAGTTTGATTACAGTTGGGTAACCAGTAATTGGTGGCAGCTGGCCATATAATTAAAGTTTCAAGCTTATTAATTATATACTTTGTTATGTTTATTAGAACTTCTAAATTTGGAAATATCATCATTGACAATAAAGGAAAGTTCTACATTTGTGATCATACAGGTCAATGGTCAAGGCGACAATAGTTAATAAGAATACAATCTCGTATGCTTCAATAACTCTGTTCTTAATACTCTTTTCATTTCAAATTATTTATCGTGTTTGTGTTTTATAATGCCCTTAAGAAACATTAATTAAAAGATTTTTTTTTTGACTATTTTACCTTTATTCATATCTTAAGATATAATTTTTTTTATTAAATATTTATTCTATTTATGTGTCATCTTCATCTTCAAGAATAATTATTATTAAGAATAAAAAAAAATTGTCTTGAACTTCTAAAATGATAAATAATTTGAGACAGAGGAAATATTAAATTACATATAATCATGAATGCAATCATTTCTAGCTAGCTCGAGAACAAGATTTTTGCCACCATTACTTCTCTTACAGATTCTTGTGTTTAAAGTTTTAGTTGGTGTTATATATCATATTTAATGCCTACTTGTGCTGCTAAATTAATATTCACCTGCAATTATTTTTATGGAGTCTAATCTAGTCAAAATATATCTCATATTATCTTTCCAAGAAGTTATAACAATCAAGATCATTATGTGAGGTTCCAATTAAATCTACAACCATTGCAAGAAAAGGTGGAAGATCATTTTTCTTTTCTACCTCAAAGTAACATAATAAAACCAATGGTATGTACAAGAGAAGATATATGGTAAAAAAGAATAGTATAATTTTTCCTGTGGGGCACAATTTCCCTGCAACCAAAAGAACTTCTATCATAGATGTTTATCAATTATAAGCAGCTGCAAATGTTGTGCCTTAAACTCTAGTCTGGTGAGTCGTATGGGTACTGTGCATCTTTTGGCCAGCGGGTTATGTGGAAGTTAGTAGCGTAATACGGAGTTAGGATCTTAAATTTATGGGTCTGAATTTTAAAAAAAACGGTCTACTAAATTATGAATAAATTATCTATATATATTAAATGAATTTATTAACAAAAAAAATATAAAGTCTGGACCAAAACTATAGGTTCTACTGAACCGATATGTGCTTGTGGCTCCGCTCCAGCCCTAACATGCTTCCACCATTGGTTAGTAATTAAAGAAATTAAGATGCTCTTCAATCCATTATTAATTTATAGTTTGCGTGGGGAATGTTTTTCTTTTTGCTCCAAAAGATAATTATACACAAGAGCCAAAAGAACACGTTTAATATGGCGGGGAATGTTATCTTTGCAAAAAGAATCTATATGGCTGATTTAATAAAATTTTAAACTATATAAAGCTCGTGTTTTCTTTTGGAAAGTAAAAAAATGTATACTGCTAGTCCAAACATGCTGATGCTGGCTGAGTGGCCGGTCAAACACTTAAGCTTTTTGTTTCATGCCTTTTAAACTTTTGATATTTAATAGCTTTAATTATACAAATATTTGTCAAATTTCTTTATTTTTATTTTTTTAATATATCACTCCATTAAAACTTCAGTAATCAGAACCGTACGTATGGGTAAATCTGAATTAAAACGTCAAGTATTTGGCACAAGAATGCAATATTATCAAGTTTGACATGATTCTTCTTCTTATTGATGCAGACAACTATAAAAGGCAGTAGTGTCTGGTATAGTCTACACACTTCTTGTTGAGGTTTTTTGTTTTTAAAATGATATAGTCTTAAAATGAGGGTGAATGAGAAATGGAGGGAAAATAAAATTTTTGAGTAAAATTTTAAGTTTTCCTCTTGACAATGAGACATTGTCCCATATTGGAAGAGGAAAAGATTTTTGGTGGGTATATATATAATTGCTCTTCTTGTAGCTCTTAAAGAGTTAAGAAGAAAGCAAGTCTCGCGCCGTTGTCGTCGTCGCTCGGCACGGCTTCGGCTACGGCTACGGCTACGGCTTCGGATTAATTTTTTGGACCAAATTTATTTGTTAATGGTAAATATTAACGTAAGATTATCCGATGTGCTTGCTCCCCAAACAAGCTAATGCTTGCTCCACCATGGAGGGTGGATGATTGTTCTTCTACAACACTGGCTGCTATATATATGTGCAGCAGCTGTTGAAGAAAGACACACACAACACACAATACACAAGACACAAAACTGAAATCGCTCAACAGATTTGGCTATACATTGTACTCCTTCCTCTCAGCATTTCCATACGATTTTCTGAGTTTCTACTCCTTTGTTCTGCATTGTTTTAACTTCAAACAAAGCAGCTGTGAGTGTGATTTGCTACCGAACTTTGTGTTCGCTGAAACACAGGGGTTTGAAGTACCGCTACACCAGTGTGTGATTCGTTCTATCCTGGGAAGAAATAATCCATTACCTTGGGTACTAGGAGGGGATTAAATTCCTTAAGGAAACACTGTGAATTTAGTGGGCTCGAATTAATTACTGTTTCATTACGATAACTTATATTTTACAGAATTATTATTTACAAATACAGCAATATTGGCGGGACTAATAACTTTCTGACCTGAATTCCCATCTGTATTTGTGTTATTGTTATTATTCTGCAAACTAAAACCTTTGTGATTTTGTGTACTCCCGTTTTGGAGAGTAAAGCCTTCGTGGCGTTTTGTTGGAGATTAAAATCTACGTGATTTTTACTCCATTTTAAAAACGTTTATTAAACATTTGTTTGTGTCATTATTTTACAGAAAATATGACGACTGAAAGCGAAAACCAAGCTGTTCCGATGGTGACTGCCAATGCATCGAGAAGCCGAACACCGGCGTTGGCACCGGCAGAAAAACTCGGAAAATTTTTCAGGATTGATTTCAAGCGCTGGCAACAGAAGATGTTCTTCTACTTAACTACGTTATGTCTACAGAAGTTCATCAAGGAAGATGTTCCTGATCTGCCAGATAAAACTCCAGAGAATGAATGCTTTATCGTGATTGAAGCGTGAAAGCATTCTGATTTTTTATGCAAGAATTATATTCTTAGCGGACTGGATGATAATCTGTATAATGTATACAGTGGCGTGGAGACGTCAAAAGAATTGTGGAATGCGCTTGAAAAGAAATATAAAACTGAAGATGCCGGGATGAAGAAATTCGTTGCCGCAAAATTTTTGGACTACAAAATGGTAGATAGCAAGTCTGTTATTACCCAAGTCCAGGAATTGCAAGTGATTATTCATGATCTACTTGCTGAAGGTCTTGTCATCAATGAAGCATTCCAAGTAGCAGCAATGATTGAGAAGTTGCCTCCGTTGTGGAAGGACTTCAAAAATTATTTGAAACACAAACGAAAGGAAATGTCCCTTGAAGATCTCATTGTTCGGTTGAGAATCGAAGAGGACAATAAAGCTGCTGAAAGGAGAGGCCATAGAAATTCAACAATAATGGGAGCAAATATTGTTGAAGATAACAAAAAGAGAAAGAAGGCTTCTGGTCCGAAATACAACCCAAGCAAGAAGCGGTTCAGTGGAAACTGCTACAACTGTGAAAAAAACGGATACAAATCTACGGAGTGTCGTGCTCCGAAGAAAGACAAGAAGAGGGGTCAAGCAAACATGGTAGTAAAGCATGATGATGTTGATAACTTGTGTGCCATGCTTTCTGAATGTAACTTGGTGGGAAATCCTAAACTGTGGTGGTTTGATTCAGGAGCCACTCGCCATGTTTGTGCAGTTAGAGAAGCTTTTGCAACTTATGCTCCTACTGGACCCGGAGAGACAGTCTATATGGGAAATGCTTCAACAGCAAAAGTTGAAGGATATGGGAAGATGTTTCTGAAAATGACTTCTGGCAAGGTCATGACTTTGAACAATGTCCTTCATGTTCCCGAAATGAGAAAGAATTTAGTCTCTACTGGACTTCTTGTTAAGCACGGTTTTAAGTGCATTTTTGTGTCCAACAAGGTTGTCATAAGTAAGAATGAAATATTTGTAGGAAAATGTTATCTCACCGAGGGCCTTTTCAATCTTAATGTAATAGTTGTGGAAAACAATAATAATATTTCAGCTTCTTCTTACTTACTTGAGTCAAATGATTTATGGCATGTACGTTTGGGTCATGTCAATTATAAAACCTTGCGAAAAATGATTAACTTGGAAGTACTGCCTAAGTTTGAATGCGAAAAATCAAAATGTCAAACATGTGTGGAATCTAAGTATGTTAAACATCCTTATAAGTCAGTTGAAAGGAATTCAAATCCTTTAGACTTAATTCACACAGATATTTGTGACATGAAGTCAATACCATCTCGCGGTGAAAAGAAGTATTTCATAACTTTTATTGACGATGGTACTCGATATTGCTATGTTTACTTACTGAATAGTAAAGATGAAGCAATAGACGCATTCAGGCAATACAAAAATGAAGTTGAAACGCAACTTAACAAGAAAGTAAAAATGATAAGAAGTGATAGGGGTGGTGAATATGAATCTCCTTTTGAAGAAATATGTTTAGAATATGGAATTATTCATCAAACAACAGCCCTTACACGCCCCAATCTAATGGGATTGCGGAAAGAAAGAATCGCACATTAAAGGAGATGATGAATGCGTTGTTGATAAGTTCTGGTTTGCCACAGAACTTGTGGGGGAGAAGCAATTCTTACGGCTAGTCGAATATTAAATCGAGTGCCCCAGAGCAAAACACAATCCATTCCATATGAAAAATGGAAAGGAAGGAAGCCCAACTTGAATTATTTTAAAGTGTGGGGGTGTTTGGTGCTTGGCAAAAGTGCAAGTTCCTAAACCCAAAAGGGTAAAGATATGACCGAAAACCGTTGATTGTGTTTTCATAGGATATGCGACAAATAGTAAAGCATATCGATTTCTGGTTCATAAATCAGAAAATCCCGACATTCATAATAATACGGTTATAGAATCAGATAATGCTGAGTTCTTTGAAAATATATATCCGTATAAAAAGGAATGTGAGTCGTTTGGTGAAGGATCTAAACGATCTCGGGAAGAAACAAAAGAAAGTACATATAATCAGGAGGATCCAAGACGCAGTAAACGTCAAAGGACTTCTACTTCATTTGGACCAGATTTTGTGACTTTCTTATTGGAGAATGAGCCTCAAACATTCAAAGAAGTTATGACTTCTTCGGAATTATTATTTTGGAAAGAGGCAGTCAATAGTGAAATAGAATCCATATTGAACAACCATACATGGGAATTGGTTGATCTTCCTCCTGGAAATAAACCTTTGGGTTCTAAATGGATTTTTAAGAGAAAAATCAAAGATGATGGCACTATTGATAAATTCAAGGCAAGACTCGTAGTCAAAGGGTATAGACAACGAGAAGGTCTAGACTACTTTGATACATACTCTCCAGTTACAAGAATTACGTCCATACGGATGTTAGTAGCATTAGCTGCAGTGTATGGTCTTGAAATTCATCAAATGGATATTAAGACGGCCTTCTTAAATGGAGAGTTGGAGGAAGAAATTTACATGGAACAACCTGAAGGGTTTGTGGTTTCAGGTAAAGAAAAGAAGGTATGTAGACTTGTTAAGTCTCTTTACGGACTAAAACAAGCACCCAAACAATGGCATGCGAAATTTGACCAAACAATGTTGTCAAATGGTTTTAAGATAAATGAATGTGATAAATGTGTGTACATTAAAAATGTTCCAAATCACATAGTCATTGTTTGCCTATATGTGGATGATATGCTGATAATGAGTAATGACATTGCCAACATAAATGCTACTAAGCATATGCTCAATAGCAAGTTTGATATGAAAGACTTGGGAGTTGCTGATTTAATTCTGGGAATTAAGATCCATAAGACTCCTCAAGGTCTGGTATTGTCACAATCTCATTATATTAAGACAGTACTTGAGCACTTGGGCTTTAAAATTGCAAAGACTCCAATTGACGTGAATCTTGCATTAGCAAAGAATAAAGGCCAAAGCATATCACAATTGGATTATGCTCGTGTGTTGGGATACTTAATGTATATCATGAATTGTACACGACCAGATATAGCTTGTGCTATAAGTAAACTGAGTCGATATACGAGCAATCCAGGCCAATCTCATTGGATGGCAATGAAACGAGTTTTGGGATATTTAGAACATACCAAGAACTTTGACTTGCACTACAGTAAATTCCCTGCGGTGATTGAGGGATACTGTGATGCAAATTGGATCACCGGTTCAACTGATTCTAAGTCCACGAGTGGATATATATTCACTATTGGTGGAGGAGCGGTATCTTGGAAGTCGTCCAAACAAACATGTATTGCCCGCTCTACAATGGAGGCTGAATTCATAGCCTTAGATAAAGCCGGTGAAGAAGCTGAATGGCTCCGGAATTTCTTGGAAGACATTCCATTTTGGCCCAAACCGTTGGCACCAATATGCATACATTGTGATAGTCAAGCGGCAATTGGAAGGGCTGGGAGCATTATGTATAACGGTAAATCTCGTCATATACGACGAAGACATAAAACCGTTAGGCAATTACTCTCTAGAGGAATTATCACGATTGACTATGTAAAGTCAAGTGATAATGTGTCGGATCCACTTACAAAAGGCCTAACTAGAGAGGTAGTTGAGAAATCATCAAGGGGAATGGGGCTTTGGCCGAGAACAAGTCAATGTGGCGGTAACTCTACCTAGAAGACTGGAGATCCCAAGATCTAGGTTCAAGGAGATCAAACAAAGTCATTAATGACGGTTCAACATTGTCAAATAAAATTTTAGTCCGTTCCCGTGATGAGACAATGTTCGGTACCAAGGATAAAGCATTAAGGCTTTTTAATGATTTCTAAATTTAATACGGGGTATATCAAAAAGTGTATCTACAGGATGACACGTTTAGGAATCACCTATGTAAGTGTGAAGTGTTAGCCGCTTCAAGGAGAACTTTGTAAGGCTAGTTCTCTACGCACTTATGAAACCAGGCGGTATTCATGGCTGAAACGAACACAACAATGAGAACCAAAGACGGTTAAGGGTTGATTGTGTGACTTATGGTTGTCTAGGTATACATCAAAGATCGACGGTTCAAATATATCAAATCTACCGATTGACCGAGTATATCCGACATAAGTTTACTACGGAAAGTTCAAAGGGAAACCTACTTATCCAGATGCGATTAATCCTTGCTTGTAAATCACAAAGTTTTTTCATGCATACTTCCGTGATATAGCCATTCCCCATTCATGTGGGGGATTGTTGAGGTTTTTTGTTTTTAAGATGAAATAGTCTTAAAATGAGGGTGAATGGGAAATGGAGGGAAAATGAAAATTTTGAGTAAAATTTTAAGTTTTCCCCTCTTGACAATGAGACATTGTCCCATATTGGAAGAGGAAAAGATTTTTGGTGGGTATATATATAATTGCTCTTCTTGTAGCTCTTAAAGATTTAAGAAGAAAGCAAGCCTCGCGCCGTCGTCGTCGTCGCTCGCTCTGCTCGGTTACGGCTACGGCTTCGGATTTGGTCAAATGATTGATTGATTAATTTTTTGGACCAAATTTATTTGTTAATAGTAAATATTAACGTAAGATTATCCGTATTTGTAACGGATATTTTCCAATCCGTGTATTGACCACAAGGCAGCCGCCTAATGCTCTTCCCACCATAAATGTGCTTGCTCCACAAACAAGCTAATGCTTGCTCCACCATGGAGGATGGACGATTGTTCTTCTTCAACACTGGCTGCTATATATATGTGCAGCAGCTGTTGAAGAAAGACACACACAACACACAACACACAACACACAAGATACAAAACTGAAATCGCTCAACAGATTTGGCTATACATTGCACTCCTTCCTCTCAGCATTTCCATACGATTTTCTGAGTTTCTACTCCTTCGTTCTGCATTGTTTTAACTTCAAACAAAGCAACTGTAAGTGTGATTTGCTACCAAACTTTGTGTTCGCTGAAACACTAGGGTTTGAAGTACCGCTACACCAGTGTGTGATTCGTTCTATCTTGGGAGAAAATAATCCATTACCTTGGGTACTAGGAGGGGATTAAATTCCTTAAGGAAACACTGTGAATTCAGTGGGCTCGAATTAATTACTGTTTCATTACGATAACTTATATTTTACAGAATTATTATTTACAAATACAGCAATATTGGCGGAACTAACAATTATATTCCATTATAGTAGCACAATATTGCAAAAGCCCTGAATTACAGACACCAGCATAGTTAGCAAGTACTATTTGTAGAGATAGAACCATTTCGTCAACAGAAATTACAGTTATCAGCATTCAAAAAAGAAGAAGCAATTGGAGGATACTAATTACTACTCTACTAAGTTGGACGTCAATTCTTCTGTCACGTGCCCTAAGAAATGCCATCACAAATCAAAGCTAGTTTCACATTGTTGCCCAAGTGAAGTTTGTTTTGAAGATTGACAAAGGAACTCATGCATGAACCATGTCCATCCTCCGTGTACACAGACACATGCAGATTCGAGCATAAGAGATGTACGTGAATGAGATAAGCTTAACTTGTTATATCTGATATCTCCTGATCGAAAATGTTGCATAATTGATAAGGAGAAGGACTCCTTAATCAAAGAGAACTCTATCCAAGATAAGAGAGGAGTTAGAAGTTGAGGATAACTAGAATTCTTCCACCAAGGAAGAGTAGCATTAGAACTCTAGTTATTTCTTATTCTACTAACTCTATAAATTGCAGGATGTTCTCATTCTACAAGTACGCACAAACGCTGAAGTTAAACGTAAGTTGAGAGCAAAATAGCAAGGCATTTTGCAAGCAATTCTTGTGTGATTCAAGTGTGCGAACCTGAAGCTACATGAACGAGATAGAAGAACCAGTTTCAAGTGTCTGTCTTTTATTCTAGTTTCATTGTAATAGGTGATTTTCAAATTGTACCTTACAGCTTTATCTAGAAGCAATTGTATTAGGTACTCTGAGTATTCAAGTTAGAGTTAACTTGAAGTTGTCGCAACAGTTAGAGGCTGATTGCCACAACGGGTTTAGAGTTAATCCTTAGAAACACAAAGAGTTTTGTAAATGCTGTTTTGGCTCATTGATTTAGTGAAGTATTGGGGAAAATCCTAGTGAGTAGTAGGTAGTGGTTTTTTTCATCTTTTGAGCCAGGTGTTTTCCACGTAAAATACTTTTGTTCTTTACTTTTCGCTTTTATTATAGAGTTATGGGGTGTTCCACCCATAAAATTAAAGATCTATGAGTCTATTTTTCAACGCATTAAACCGTTTCTCAATACGATATTGGAGTAGAGAGTTATGGGCATTTTTTCGAGACTGCGCAGATTGTCACCTACTTGCTTAAACGAGAATCCAAAACTGGGTCTGTTCGGGTCGTCCAAAAATGGGCCAGTTCGGGTAGTTCAAAGATGCCTTTTTAAATTCGTATCCCCTTCATATATTAGGCTGATAATAGGGCAAAATAACTAGACTTAATCTCTGCAAAAATCCTCCCAAAACTTTCCCACAAACCCCAATTGATTTTCTCTCTCTTTCAAGTTCTAATTGGAGGTAAAGCCTAGAGTTTGAAGAACAAAGATAGGAGCCGAGTTATCCAATAAATAAGGTAAGTTTACTGATCTCTTTCATTCATTTTTTTCTGCTGTAGATGCATAGTAAGTCATTCTATATTTGTAAGAACTCATGGGACGGTGATCGGAAGCCGTGAGTTCGAGTTATTCACTTGTAGCGGACTGTTTTGTAGTGCTGTTGGGCTGCATGTTTTACTACTATTTTGTGGAGTGTTGGAAGAGAAAGGGTGTGGATAAACACCACATAAATGCAGGATGTTGGGCTGGTCGTTCGTCGTAACATTTTCGGGTTGTTGACACTACTACAGTGGTCGTTTTGTGTATGAAGAGATTGGGGTGTGTTGGGCTATTTTGTAGTATTATGTGGTGTGCATAAGGTTGGAAAATAATGTATATATGTTGTTATTGTTGTTTTTAGGGTTATCTTGAATTTGGAGGAAGTAAGGATTATAGGGGAGATGTTGTCCATTTTAATACAAAATAAGCTTGTCGTTCGTTGTGCGTTAGTTGTACCTTTCGTAACTTAATGATAGTATTATTATCGTTGTTGTAGATTAAGGTGAGAAGAGGCGAGTTCAAGTTGGTGATTGGAAAGATTGTGATAAGGTATGTTAAGGCTAAACCTTTTTTTTATTTTGTCATGATCCCGTTACTACATGAGTTTGATAATGAGGCATAAAGAGAAGTTCGCATTCCTGAATTTATTCACATTATCCTAGTCTCAGAAGTTATAGTATTATCCCTTATCGGTACTTCATATTCATTTTAGTATTGTCTTCTTTCAGCCAAGAGAGCAGAGAGTGTGTGTATATATATATATATATATATATATATATATATATATATATATATATATATATATATATATATATATATATATATATATATATATATATATATATATACAGTATTACAGTATTTTCACCACCATCGAGCTATAATCGGTGGGCAGGCCCCTATTTGGCAACCTCTGATCAGATGGTAAGTTATATACCGAGCCTACTGTGGCCGAGCGCCTATGAGCGAGCCCAGAATGGCCGAGATACAGAGCCTAGTATGGCTGATCGCCTATGAGCGAGCCTACTACGGCAGGGCAGTTACACATACCGAGCCTTATAGGGCCGGACAACTATTTTACATACTATATGGAGAGAGTTGAGTCGGTATCAACAGGTAAGCATATCTTCAGATTATTTTTGTCTTCCAGTTACATTCAGTTATTATATCATCAGTTCAGTTTCAGCTTTCAGTTATTTTGTTGCCTTACATACTCAGTACATTATTTGTACTGACGCCCCTTTGCTGGGGATGTTGCATTTCATGCCTGCAGGTCCTGATAGACAGCTAGATAGACCTTCCCAGTAGACAGAGCCAAATATCAGCTTGTTTGATGGGTATTTCGAGGCCCTGTCCCGACCATGATGCAGTTCAACTATCTCTAGAGGCTTGTAGACAAGTCTTGTATAGTTTGTATATCAGTAGATGTTCATGGCAGCCTCGTCAGCCTCTACACACACTATCTCTAGAGGCTTGTAGACAAGTCCTGTATAGTTTGTATATCAGTAGATATTCATGGCGGCCTCGTCAGCCTGCACATTTATATATAGATATATATATTTAAATATATATGAGTTTTTGGGTATGTTTACCCCTCAGATGAGAGAGACGATATTTTCAGATGATTCAGAATATGGCCTCATCGGCCTAGGTTGAGGGTTACCCCTCTAGAGTTCACAGTTACAGAGTGGTACGCTCGGGTCGAGTATGGTACTGGGTGCCAACCACGCCTCTTCAGGTTTGTGGCGTGACATTGCATTTACTTTTGTTGTTGCTGCATTTACCTGTTAATTTTCTTTGTAGTCTTACTGATTTATGAAATTACCTGTCTACTCCTCTTTGTACTTAATTGTGGAAATAATAATTGGATTATTCTGCTTAGCTCGTCATTACTGCTCAGTTCCTTAGTTATTTCTGTTACTACTGAGTCGGTTGTACTCACACTACACCCTACACTTTATGTGCAGATCCAGGTGAGTTAGAAAGCGGCGATCATTGAGTTCAGACCGGCTATCTTTGGAGAATGCAAGGTAGTTGTTAGCGTCCGCAGGACCTTGTTACTCCTCTTTTCATTTCTTCTTTTGGAGAGTTAGTTAGCTTATAGATCTTAGTTCATAGTTTTAGATGCTCATGATTTAGTGACATCCTGATGTTTGGGGCTAGTTTTCGTATTTTCTATATTATATTTAGAGTTGATTTAGTTTATGAGAAATTCAAATGTTGTTATTGTTTTATTAAATTTTTATAATCGATTTAGTAGTAATATTTTGGAAAATAGGCTTACCTTGTAACACGATAGGCGCCATCACGACCATGGTTAGATTTTGGGTCGTGACAACAACAGTAGTATAAGGAACACTTAGAAGAACTAGGTCCTTCTATAATTAGTGCACGTGAAAATTGGACACCACACAAATCACCCCCATCTTGTGTGACATTGACGTATAAAATATCAGTTGGTATCAGAGCGGGTTATCCTTGAAGAGGCTAACACCCTAGGAGAAGATCAAGATGAGTGCACCACCTGAAAACTAGGAAGGGCAATCCACTGCTAGGCCACCACTCTTCAATGACTAGTATTACTCTTGGTGGAAAAACAAGATGAGAGATCACTTTATAGGAGAGGACTATGAGTTATGGGACATTGTTACCGATGGTCCACCGGCTACCCTGAAGAAAAATGCTGAAGGAGTAGATGTGCCAAAGACAAGAGCTAATTGCACTGTTGAGGACTTGATGAAATGGGAGAAGAACACTAAAGCCAAGAAATGGATTGTTTGTGGACTTCGTCCAGATAAGTACAGTAGAATCCAAAGTTGTACCACTGCTAAGGAAATTTGGCACACTCTGCAAGTGGCTCATGAAGGAACACCTCAGGTGAAGAGATCCAGAGGAACTCTACTGTATTCTCAATATGAGAACTTTACTATGAAGTAAGGAGAAACTATTTAAGAGATGTACACAAGGTTCACTACATTGACAAATGAACTAAAGTCTCTTGGAAGGATTATTCCTGAAGAAGATAGAGTCGAGAAGATATTGACAAGGGTTCTGCCTATTACTTAGGAAAGCAAAATCACGGTCATCCAGGAATCAAAGAACTTTGTCACTCTCCCACTGGATGAATTAATTGAAAATCTTACTGCCTATGAACTTAGGAGACAAACCATGAAAATAGATGTACCTAAGAAGGAAAGGAGTCTGGCACTCAGAATCACTGAAGTTTCTGATCTAGAAGATGATGAAATGGCTATGATCACCAAGGACTTTAAGAAGTACCTGAGGAGAGGAAAGGGTCCTTTAAGAAGTGGAATCTATAGTAAGTCAAAAGTTCCTGAGAAGCAAACCAATGATGGATGCTAAAAGTGTGGAAAGACTGATCACCACATCAAGAACTGTCCTCAATGGGAAATTGAATGGAAGAAGGAAAGAGTTGAACGAAGGAACAGGAAGAATGAACATGTTCAACCTAAGAAAAGCAAAGGATCAACCAAGGCTATGGTTGCTGCTTGGGGAGAAAGTTCAGATGAAAGTTCAGATGATGATGGGGGATGAACAAACACTTATGGCTATTGGAGAATCTGATGAAGAAATTGAGGTAAGTATAATTCATCTCAAAGATAAGATTAAATTATTGTCTAATGAAAGGTTATCTGAGTTACTTCTAGAACTAATTGATGAATTTGAGGATGTAAACAATGAAAAGGAATAGTTGTCTAAAGAATTTGTGATTTTGAAGGCTAAGTGCAAAAATATGGAACTGAGGGTTAGTGAGACTGTAAGTGAAAATACTGTATTGAAAAACTAGGTTCAAGCACTTGAATCAACTGTTCTAGAACTTAGATATGAAAATCTAAAATTAAAATTAGAAGCAGGTAAAAAGACAACTGATCACACACAACTCACTCTAGAAGAAAATGTAGGGAAAATGAAAGATGAGTTATATAAAAGGGATGAGCAGGTAAGAATCCTAAAGGAGGATCTAAGCAAGGTCAAGCATGAGCTAGACAGAACTTGTAAATGGAACAGGTCCTCCGATGCACTTTCATGGTTAAAGGAACACCATAGTAGCAACAAAAAAGGACTTGGCTTTGGGAATCTGGCACCTAAATGGGATCCCAAAAGCAAGTACCTCACACTTCCTGAGAGCAAGATTTGCACACACTGTGGTAAAACATGTCACTATAAAAGTGAATGCACTGCAAAAGAAAAGGCAAGTCAAAGGAACAAAGAATTTATTCAAGGGAAGAATAGGCTACCAAGTTGGGCTAAAAAGAATTTGATTCATCCTTTTGCCTATAGAAAGGGACCCAAACTAGTTTGGGTTCCTAATACTAACCCCTGATTTCCTTTTGCAGGTCTAAGTAAAGGGGAACCGTCAAATATGGTACATGGATAGTGGCTGCTCAAAGCACATGACAGGAAACAAGAACCAGTTCCTTTCACTTGAGGACCTTAAAGGAGGTACTGTCTCCTTTGGAAATAGAAAGAAAGGTGAGATCATTGGGGTTGGAAAGGTAGATAAGACTGATTCTCACTCTATTGATAGATAGACTAAAATACAGTCTAATAAGTGTATCACAATTGTGTGATAGAGGTAACATGGTAGCATTCATCTCTACCAAATGCTTTGTGATTAATCTTACCAGTGACAAGATTGTTTTGCAGGGAAAAAGAGTGAACAACATATATATTATAGATCTGTCCACCCTTTCATAAAATGAACTCACTTGCTTAAGTGTGTTGGATAATGATCCCCTCATTTGGTACAAGAGACTTGGACATGCCAGTCTAAGTTAACTCAATAAACTAGTCTCCAAGGACTTACTGATAGGACTGCCTAACATTAAGTTTAAGGAAGATAAAGTTTGTGAAACTTGTGCAAGGGGAAGCAGGTAAGATCCTCTTTTAAAAGCAAGAAGTAAGCACCACCAGGACGATGGAACTGGTCCATATGGATCTTTGTGGACCAATGAGAATATTAAGCAGAGGTGGTAAGAGATATGTGATAGTGCTTGTTGATGATTACTCTAGGTTTACTTGGACATTGTTTTTAACATCTAAAGATGAAGCATTTGACATGTTCAGTTCTTTTGTTAGAAAAACTCAAAAATAACTAGGTAATCAACTTGCATCAATTAGGTATAATCATGATACTGAATTTGAGAATGCTGAATTTGCTGAATTTTGTGATGAGCATGGCATAGATCATAATTTTTCTGCTTCTAGGACTCCACAACAAAATGGAATAGTTGAAAGAAAGAATAGGACACTTGAAGATTTGGCTAGGACTATGCTTCTTTCTAGTAAACTACCACATAGTTTCTGGCCAGAAGCTGTGAACACTGCATGTTACATCATAAATAGGTGCATGACTAGACCTCTTGTAGAGAAGACTCCCTATGAGTTACTTAAAGGGAGAAAACCAAACATATCCCATCTTAGGGCATTTAGATGCAAATATTTTGTGCACAATAATGGTAAAGACTCCCTAGGTAAGTTTGATACCTGAAGTGATGAGGGAGTATTCTTGTGATATTCTTCACATATTAAAGCTTATAAGATTTATAACAAAAGAACTATGTGTGTAGAAGAAAGTGTACATATGGTTTTTGATGAAACTAACATTCTTTCTGAGAGACAGGAACATGATGATGAAGCAATTGGGCTGGTAAGAAACTCAAATGAAACCACAACCCAGACTGAAGATGCACCAGAAGTAGGAACAGGTAATGGAATAGTTCCTTCCACCCAGGGCAACTTGAAAGGGGGAACTGAACAAAGGGGAAGTGATCCTCAAACCTCAAGGGAACCTATCCATGAACTTGTTCCTCAGCAACAAAACATTGAAGGAGCATCTAGGGGAAACCAGTTGGTTGTGAAACCTTACAAGTATCAAAGTTCTCATCCCATTGAGAACATAATTGCTGATCCAACCTCTGGAATCAAAATAAGATCTTTGTTGAAGAATCTTTGTGTGTTTGATGCTTTTCTATCTCTAATTGAACCTAAAAATGTTGCTGAAGCTTTGCAAGATGCATACTGGGTAAATGCAATGCAAGATGAGCTCAATCAATTTGAGAGAAGTCAAGTTTGGCATCTGGTACAAAGACCCAAGGACAGATCAGTAATTGGCACAAAATGGGTCTTCAGAAACAAACTTGATGAAGATGGAACAGTTAAAAAGAACAAGGCAAGATTGGTGGTTCAAGGATATAGTCAAGAGGAGGGCATGGACTATGATGAGACTTTTTCTCCAGTTGCATGAGGCAATTAGACTCTTTATAGCCTTTGCTACTTATATGGAATTCACTCTCCATCAGATGGATGTCAAAAGTGCCTTCCTCAATGGCTATCTAAAGGAAGAAGTGTTTGTCAAGCAACCTCCGGGCTTTGAAAACAAGGAATGTCCTAATCATGTGTACAAGCTTGACAAGGCACTTTATGGGCTCAACCAGGCTCTAAGAGCATGGTATGAGCAAACCCTTATGAGAATCCCTCATCACCACCCAAAGAAATCACACACACACACCATCTATCACACATTCAACCACGCCCACATCTAAGTAAAGCAGAGTCAAGATGCTTGCTCGTAAGGTTGTTGCGGGTTAAGAACAACTCAAGAAAATTTATGAAAAATTGGAAGTAAGTCGAGAAGAAGGATCCCAGAAATCTGATGAATTATTCAAGTCTGCTACTGAGGGGGAAGAAACAGTTTCTTCTGAAACAGAGCAGATAACTTCTGGCCCTAATGTTACTCCTCAAATTATTTCTGAGGTTCCCACAAATCTGGAGACTAGGTTTGTTCTGGTAGGAACTGTGGCAGGTATTGAAACTACTGAATTTGGAAAGGTTGGTGGTAAAAATGAAAAGAGAAAAGAAAAAGAGAGTGAGGGTCCTCGAAGTGCTGTGAGGGGTATGGGAAAAAGAATGGTTGATTCTTCACCCACTCCTGTTGGTTTAACTAAAGAATCTGGTGCTATGGTAGTTTGAAGTGAGAAATCTGTTGGAGAAGAAGAAAATGTGAGAGAAATAGGGGGAAGTGGGTCTGGAGAAGCTGCTGAAGGGTCGGTTCGATTAGGTAAAGATGCTCAAGAACCTGTTCCATTTGAACAGGAAACACTCACAGACGTACTGAGAAAAGTATCTGACAGCTACAATCCTAAAAGGAAAAGAAGTTTATGAGGCAAAGTCCCTGGTACTGCTAGGGCAAACAAGAAAAGAAAGGGTGCTTCGTCTATCCGTGTAGAGATTCCTCCTACAAGAGGAAGAGCTACAAGGAGTCAGAAGAAGCAAAGTGAGGCTGAATTGGAAAAGTCCTTGGAAGAAAGTAAGAAGAAAGATACTGCTAAGGAAAAGAAGAAGGTGGTTGAGCTTGTTGAGGCAGTTACAATTGATGAGATGGACCTGGTCTTTCGGGATGAAGATGAGACAAAAGAAGTGGAGGTTGTGGCTCCAAAGTCTAAGAAAGTCAAGACTTCCACAAAGAAGTCTATTTAAAAAATAAAGTCTGTTGAACTATCTATTTTGGCTAAAAGAACCAAGTCTGCATTGAAATCAAGAAAAGTGAAAATTATGGAGAAATAATAATGGAGTGGAGAAGAAGAAGAACAAGAAGAAGAACAAGAAGAAGAAGAAGAATCTGATGTTGAATGGGACAAGATGGTTAAGTTTGGGAAGAGAACCATCTTGAAAGGTAGACTCCTTAGGGATTTGGAGGAGGAAGGTATGTTAATGCTGCTGGAGAAGTTACAATTATAAGGATGAAAGGACATGGTCTGTCAGATGGATGGAAAGCTGGCCAGACCTGAGATTGTGGAGTTCATGGCAAACTGTGAGATCAAAGATGGTAGGTTCACCAGTGTGGTAAAGGAGGTGTGACTTTTGATGATAAAGAACTTAGAGAGATCTTAGGTGTACCTGCTGAAGGGTATAATGATTATAAAAAGCTCAAATGGATAAGTCTAGAGAATTTCCCTACTGCCCTTGCCATTACTAGGAAATTTGGTGACAATGAAGAGAAGTTTGAGCCCAAGGCTATTTACAAAAGTGAGATGAAGCCATCCCACAAAGTGCTATTCGAATTTGTTAACAAATGTGTGCTGCCAAGGCAGAAAAGGAGGCACTTTGCCACATTCATGGACCTAGTCCTTATGGAATGTTTGGACAGTGAGAGGCAAATCAATTGGCATAGATTCATCATCTAGCTTCTTAATAGGGTTCAGAATGGCACCAAAACTCACGCCATATCCTATGGCTTTATTCTCACGGATGTACTTGCACACTTCAAGGTACCCATCAAGAAATGGGAAGTTGGTACAAGTAAGGATCATTTTGGGGCAAACACTCTAACTGCTTGTGACTATAAAGTCCAAACTACTCCCAAAGAACCTGGTTCATCCAAAAAGGTACCAGTGAACAACAAAGTGCGAGCTTTTATGCAAGAAAGTGGGGCTAATGATGTTGAGATTGATAGGCTGAAGATGAGGTTAGCAAAGGTGGAGACTGAGAGAGATGATCTCAGTGATGAGCTGGCAAAAGAAAAGGAGAAGAATGATGGCATTCTTCAAGATAAGCTAAAACTGCTCCAAGCCAAACACCAAGAACCTGGTCCTTCCAGCCCTAAGCCTCCTAGCCTAGTATAGATCAACCATTGACCCAGTTCGGGATTTTTTTGCTTCTTTTGCTCATGATCCAGTATTTTTATTTCTTTTTATGCTTTGTGGTAGGATCTTATCAATCAATGAAATTCACTGCTTTTGCTCTAACTATTTGTTGATATTTCTTAGATGGCTAATATTGTTAGATTGATCGATGATATTTGACTCCATGATTGCATTTGAAGTAGCCCCAATGGCCGTGAGTAATTTCTATTAAAATATGGTTATCTAACATTATTATACAATTTTTTGATGATGCCAAAATGAGGAATTAGGTTGTGTTTTTACTTTGGACTGCGATGTTTATAACCTAATGGACATGGTCCTTGATGATAAGTGACTTTAAAAGGGTAAAATGTTCTAACATTGTATTGATGTTGAGCTGAGTTGAAACATGGCCTAGGCTTATGAAAAGCACAGAGTTTGTCATCATCAAAAATGGGGAATTTGTTGGCCCAAGTGAAGTTTGTTTTAAAGATTGACAAAGGAACTCAGACATGAACCAGGTCCATCCCCTGTGTACACATACATGGGCAGATTCGAGCATAAGAGATGTACGTGAAGGAGATAAGCTTAACTTGTTATATCTGATATCTCCTGATCGAAAATGTTGCATAATTAATAAGGAGAATGACTCCTTACTCAAAGAGAACACTATCCAAGATATATAAGGGAGGAGTTAGAAGTTGAGGATAATTAGAACTCTTCCACCAAGGAAGAGTAGCATTAGAACTCTAGTTATTTCTTATTCTACTTACTCTATAAATTGCAGGATGTTCTCATTCTACAAGTACGCACAAACGCTGAAGTTAAACGTAAGTTGAGAGCAAAATAGCAAGGCATTTTGCAAGCAATTCTTGTGTGATTCAAGTGTGCGAACCTGAAGCTACATGAACGAGATAGAAGAACCAGTTTCAAGTGTCTGTCTTTTATTCTAGTTTCATTGTAATAGGTGATTTTCAAATTGTACCTTACAGCTTTATCTAGAAGCAATTGTATTAGGTACTCTGAGTATTCAAGTTAGAGTTAACTTGAAGTTGTCGCAACAGTTAGAGGCTGATTGCCACAACGGGTTTAGAGTTAATCCTTAGAAACACAAAGAGTTTTGTAAATGCTGTTTTGGCTCATTGATTTAGTGAAGTATTGGGAAAAATCCTACTGAGTAGTAGGTCGTGATTTTTTTTACCTTTTGAGCCAGGTGTTTTCCACGTAAAATACTTGTGTTCTTTATTTTTCGCATTTACTATTTCTGCAACAGTAGTATAAGGAACACTTAGAAGAATCATGTCCTTCTATAATCAATGCACGCGAAAATTGGACACCACACAAATCAGCCCTCTTGTGTATTGACGTATAAAACATCACACATCTCTTGTTCATTTACTTTCCCTTTCTCCAGACATATGTACAAGTTATTTCCATCATTTTTATCAATCTACCTATTTATCTATAAAGTGATAGGTGAATAAATATGTAGGCTTACTGACCCAAAAAAGTCTGGTCGTGGTGGTGATGAGGAATTGGAACTTATAACCCGTCATCAATTGCTTTGTTACTTTGTTTTAAATGAAATATTAGGAACCAATGAATCTGTTTTCCTGCTACTTTCTGGTGTTATTTTTGGAATTTTGTGATTCCATTGCCCTCCAGAATAATTGTTTGGGTGTTTGGTTAACAAAGTAAAATCGTACTAAATAGCTTTGTGACTGAACAAGTTGTCAAATGCTTGTAGTCCTGAGATAAGTACTGGAGTAGCATTCTTGATGCTCTAGGTGCTTTAAAGATCGTATGGTAAAGCCTTGAAAAAGACGAACATTTATTCCCCGAATCAGGTTAATTACGTAAGTTCTTAATTACATGTTAAATCATTTTTCTTTTCCTGATCTACATACCAAAAGCTAAACACTGTCTTGACCAGAGACAAACTTCATTAGTTAAGGTTAACACTTGTGCACCTATTTTCTTCTAATAATTTCTTTATATTCTTGCCAGATGGATGTTTTATTTAGCACTTTAACTTAAAATGAGTCGATGTAATTATTTTGGGAGCAAGAACTCACTTCGAAATATTAGGAAAAAACGTAGGAGGAGTTGAATATGTAGTATGATTTGCAATTTAGAAAAATCTTTTTCCTTATTTTTATTCAACAACATATAGTTATTAATATAGTTTATCTCTACTTTCTTCCTTTAGCATTAACATCATCTCCCCAGAAAAGAGGACAACTTAGATAAACTTGCTGAGAACAACGATCATGGTCAAGGTCTTACCAGAGTAGCCTTGAGACGGATGTAAGCACACTAAGGCATAAGCTCTATACAATATGTTTAATTATTTATTTCTGCTCTTACAGTCTTACTAAATTGATTTCTTTTCCTATTTTCTCTGTTGCATGAATACCTCTGTACTCATTAAATCAGTCTTTCATATCGACTTCAGCAAGCCACTATATTTTGCAAGGAAAGTTGGAATTTGACAAGAATTTTGAGTCTTTTTTGAGTTTGCTTTGTCAATAATCTATACGACAGATTATTGTCATGCCTGGTTTTTGAGTTTTTCTTGCTAAATATTTTTGAGAACGAACCATATCCTTGACAGATCTATGCAATTGTTACGTTGAAAAGTCTTGAAATATTTTCAACGTAACGTACAAATATCTGCAGCAAACGCCTCCACTAAATTGGAAGCTGGCATTACAAGAAAAAACAAGCAAGAGAAAAGCTTGACACGTCGGTACTCTTCAACCCCGCCTTTTCCTTCAGAAGAAGCTAAATAGGAATATTTCGTAGACATATCAAGTGATATGCATATTTAGTTGAAAAGATTGTTTATTTTAATCCTTATTTAATATTCTTAGACACATGCAGGATTGGAGGTTCTTCCTTGAATTAAGATAGTTGTCTTCTAAATTTATTTTAGTATATTTTCTTTTAAATAGACTAGAAGTTCAGGGAATTAAGCGGAAAAAAATAAAAAAGTACTAGAGTCTCTATTAGTAAATAAAACTCTTACTTTTTAAGTTTGTCCTAGTCCTTAGGAAGTAGTTTAACATGATTTTGTTATCTAGTTTTTAGGAGAAAACGTTGTGGGGTAGTTCTAATTTTTAGCTTAAGTTTGCTATTTTTTTGGTTATAAAAAGACTGCAGTTGCAGCATTATAGTCAATCAGTCCAGCAATTTCTTTTCACGTCTATTGCCTCTTTCTCTATTCTATTTTTCACTTGGAAATTTACATCCTTCTCTGATCAGTTTTTCTATCAGTGGTATCAGGAGCAAGGTGAGATCCAGAAAAAAGAAAAACCATGCGAGAGAGAGAGAGAGTGTTTACCCAAAAACAAAAAATTGTTCTTCATCTATGGCGTCAGAGAGCAATTTTGTGCAAGCAGCTATTCCCTGTTTTGATGGTCACTATGACCATTGGAGTATGCTGATGGAGAATTTCTTAAGGTCAAAAGAGTATTGGCCAATTGTTGAAGAAGGCATTAAAGCGCCAACAGTAGGCGAAACTTTGACGGATGCTCAAAAGACATTGAGTTTGAAGCAAGAAAGCTGAAAGATTTAAAGGCAAAAAATTATCTCTTTCAGGCTATTGAGCGTCCCATCTTGGAAACCATTCATTGCAAAGAAACTTCCAAGGATATATGGGATTCCATGAAGAAAAAGTATCAAGGCTCTACAAGAGTGAAGAGAGCACAACTTCAAGCCTTGAGGAGGGACTTCGAAACCTTGCAGATGAAGGACGGAGGATTCGTCACCAACTACTATGCTAGAACTATGGAGATATGGAACAAGATGCGATTCCATGGTGATAACATGGGCGATGCCATAATAGTGGAAAAGATATTGTGCTCTCTGACACCAAAGTATGATTATGTCGTTTGCTCCATTGAGGAGTCAAAAGACATAGATGTCCTATCGCTTGACGAATTACAGAGCTCCTTATTGGTGCATGAGCAGAAGATGAACCGTAGTTCAACTTCCGATGAGCAGGCTTTGAAGGTTTCTACTTTTATATCTTCTTCTAATTCCAGAGGAAGGGGTGGAGGTAGAGGTCGAGGCAGAGGAAGAGGAGATCGTGGAGGTAGAGATTCTAGTAGGAATTTCAAAGCAAATAATGACCAATCACAAGGCAAAGGCAGAGGTCAAGATCATGACAAATCCAAGATAGAGTACTATAGATGTCATAAATTTATTCATTACGCATCTGAATGTTATACTGTTATTCCCGGTCAATATTGCTGTATTTGTAAATATTAATTCTGCAAAATATAAGTTAACGTAATGAAACAATAATAATAAATTCGAGCCCACTGAATTCACAGTGTTTCCTTAAGGAATTTAATCCCCTCCTAGTACCCAAGGTAATGGATTATTTCCTCCCAGGATAGAACGAATAACACACTGGTGTAGCGGTACTTCAAACCCCAGTGTTTCGGCGAACACAAAGTTCGGTAGCAAATCACACTTACAGTTGCTTTGTTTGAAGTTAAAAAACAATGCAGAACGAAGGAGTATATACTCAGAAAAAAGTATGAAAGTTCTGAGAGGAAGGAGTGCAATGTATAGCCAATTTGTTGAGCGAATTGTATGTTGAGTTTTGTATCTTTCTTCAACATTTGCTGCTCATATATATAGCAGCCAAGAAGGAGTGCAAGACCAAACGTCCACCCTTCATGGTGGAGCAAGCATTACATGTTTGTGGAGCAAGCACTTCATGGTGGGAAGACCATTATCCGGCTGCCAAATTATCAATACACGGATTGGAAAATATCCGTTACAAATACGGATAATCTTACGTTAATATTTACTATTAACAAATAAATTTGGTCCAAAAAATTAATCAATCAATCGATCATTTGACCAAATCCAAATCCAAATCCAAATCCAAATCCAAATCCAAATCCAAATCCAAATCCAAATCCAAATCCGAAGCCGAAGCCGAAGCCGAAGCCGAAGCCGAAGCCGTAGCCGTAGCCGAAGCCGAGCCGAGCGAGCGAGCGACGACGACGGCGCGAGGCTTGCTTTCTTCTTAACTCTTTAAGAGCTACAAGAAGAGCAATTATATATATACCCACCAAAAATGTCTTCCACTTCCAATATGGGACAATGTCTCATTGTTAAGAGGGGAAACTTAAAATTTTACTCAAAATTTCATTTTCCCTCCATTTCCCATTCACCCTCATTTTAAGAATATTACATCTTAAAAATAAAACCTCAACACTCCCCCACATGAATGGGGAATGGCTATATCACGGAAGTATGCATGAAATACTGTGTGATTTACAAGCAAGGATTAATTGCATCTGGATAAGTAGGTTTCCCTTTGAACTTTCCGTAGTAAACTTATGTCGGATATACTCGGTCAATCGGTAGATTTGATATCTTTGAACCGTCGATCTTTGGTGTATACCTAGACAATCATAAGTCACACAATCAACCCTTAACCGTCTTTGGTTCTCATTGTTGTGTTCGTTTCAGCCATGAACACCGCCTGGTTTCATAAGTGCGTAGAGAACTGGCCTTACAAAGTTCTCCTTGAAGCGGCTCACACTTCACACTTAAATAGGTGATTCCTAAACGTGTCATCCTGTAGATACACTATTTGATATACCCCGTATCAAATTTAGAAATCATTAAAAAGCCTTAATGCTTTATCCTTGGTACTGAACATTGTCTCATCACGAGAATGGACTAAAATTTTATTTGACAATGTTGAACCGTCATTAATGACTTTGTTTGATCTCTTTGAACCTAGATCTTGGGATCTCCAGTCTTCTAGGTAGAGTTACCGCCACAATGACTTGTTCTCGGCCATAGCCCCATTCCCCTTGATGATTTCTCAACTACCTCTCTAGTTAGGCCTTTTGTAAGTGGATCCGACACATTATCACTTGACTTTACATAGTCAATTGTGATAATTCCTCTAGAGAGTAATTGCCTAACGGTTTTATGTCTTCGTCGTATATGACGAGATTTACCGTTATACATGACGCTCCCAGCCCTTCCAATTGCCGCTTGACTATCACAATGTATGCATATTGGTGCCAATGGTTTGGGCCAAAATGGAATGTCTTCCAAGAAATTTCGGAGCCATTCAGCTTCTTCACCGGCTTTATCTAAGGCTATGAATTCAGCCTCCATTGTAGAGCGGGCAATACGTGTTTGTTTGGACGACTTCCAAGATACCGCTCCTCCACCAATAGTGAATACATATCCACTCGTGGACTTAGAATCAGTTGAACCGGTGATCCAATTTGCATCACAGTATCCCTCAATCACCGCAGGGAAATTACTGTAGTGCAATTCAAAGTTCTGGGTATGTTCTAAATATCCCAAAACTCGTTTCATTGCCATCCAATGAGATTGGCCTGGATTGCTCGTATATCGACTCAGTTTACTTATAGCACAAGCTATGTCTGGTCGTGTACAATTCATGATATACATTAAGCATCCCAATACACGAGCATAATCCAATTGTGATATGCTTTGGCCTTTGTTCTTTGCTAATGCAAGATTCACGTCAATTGGAGTCTTTGCAACTTTAAAGCCCAAGTGCTTGAATTTTTCAAGTACTGTCTTAATATAATGAGATTGTGACAATGCCAGACCTTGAGGAGTCTTATTGATCTTAATTCCCAGAATTAAATCAGCAACTCCCAAGTCTTTCATATCAAACTTGCTATTGAGCATACGCTTAGTAGCATTTATGTTGGCAATGTCATTACTCATTATCAACATATCATCCACATATAGGCAAACAATGACTATGTGATTTGGAACATTTTTAATGTACACGCATTTATCACATTCATTTATCTTAAAACCATTTGACAACATTGTTTGGTCAAATTTCGCATGCCATTGTTTGGGTGCTTGTTTTAGTCCGTAAAGAGACTTAACAAGTCTACATACCTTCTTTTCTTTACCTAGAACCACAAACCCTTCAGGTTGTTCCATGTAAATTTCTTCCTCAAACTCTCCATTTAAGAAGGCCGTCTTAACATCCATTTGATGAATTTCAAGACCATACACTGCAGCTAATGCTACTAACATCCGTATGGACGTAATTCTTGTAACTGGAGAGTATGTATCAAAGTAGTCTAGACCTTCTCGTTGTCTATACCCTTTGACTACGAGCCTTGCCTTGAATTTATCAATAGTGCCATCATCTTTGATTTTTCTCTTAAAAATCTATTTAGAACCCAAAGGTTTATTTCCAGGAGGAAGATCAACCAATTCCCATGTATGGTTGTTCAATATGGATTGTATTTCACTATTGACTGCCTCTTTCCAAAACAATGATTCCGAAGAAGTCATAGCTTCTTTAAATGTTTGAGGCTCATTCTCCAATAAGAAAGTCACAAAATCTGGTCCAAATGAAGTAGACGTTCTTTGACGTTTACTACGTCTTGGATTCTCCTGATTACATGTACTTTCTTTTGTTTCTTCCCGAGGTCGTTTAGATCCTTCACCAAACGACTCACATTCCTTTTTATACGGATATATATTTTCAAAAACTCAGCATTATCTGATTCTATAGCCGTATTATTATGAATGTCGGGATTTTCTGATTTATGAACCAGAAATCGATATGCTTTACTATTTGTCGCATATCCTATGAAAACACAATCAACGGTTTTCGGTCCTATCTTTACCCTTTTGGGTTTAGGAACTTGCACTTTTGCCAAACACCCCCACACTTTAAAATAATTCAAGTTGGGCTTCCTTCCTTTCCATTGTTCATAAGGAATGGATTGTGTTTTGCTATGGGGCACTCGATTTAATATTCGATTAGCCGTAATAATGGCTTTCCCCCACAAGTTCTGTGGCAAACCAGAACTTATCAACAACGCATTCATCATCTCCTTTAATGTGCGATTCTTTCTTTCCGCAATCCCATTAGATTGGGGCGTGTAAGGGGCTGTTGTTTGATGAATAATTCCATATTCTAAACATATTTCTTCAAAAGGAGATTCATATTCACCACCCCTATCACTTCTTATCATTTTTTACTTTCTTGTTAAGTTGCGTTTCAACTTCATTTTTGTATTGCCTGAATGCGTCTATTGCTTCATCTTTACTATTCAGTAAGTAAACATAGCAATATCGAGTACCATCGTCAATAAAAGTTATGAAATACTTCTTTCCACCGCGAGATGGTATTGACTTCATGTCACAAATATCTGTGTGAATTAAGTCTAAAGGATTTGAATTCCTTTCAACTGACTTATAAGGATGTTTAACATACTTACATTCCACACATATTTGACATTTTGATTTTTCGCATTCAAACTTGGGCAGTACTTCCAAGTTAATCATTTTCCGCAAGGTTTTATAATTGACATGACCCAAACGTACATGCCATAAATCATTTGACTCAAGTAAGTAAGAAGAAGCTGAAATATTATTATTATTTTCAACAACCATTACATTTAGATTGAAAAGGCCCTCGGTGAGGTAACCTTTTCCCACAAATATTCCATTCTTACTAATTACAACCTTGTTGGATACAAAAACGCACTTAAAACCGTGCTTAACAAGAAGTCCAGTAGAGACTAAATTCTTTCTCATTTCGGGAACATGAAGGACATTGTTCAAAGTCATGACCTTGCCAGAAGTCATTTTTAGAAATACCTTCCCATATCCTTCAACTTTTGCTGTTGAAGCATTTCCCATATAAACTGTCTCTCCGGGTTCAGCAAGAGCATAGGTAGCAAAAGCCTCTCTAACTGCACAAACATGGCGAGTGGCTCCTGAATCAAACCACCACAGTTTAGGATTTCCCACCAAGTTACATTCAGAGAGCATGGCACACAAGTTATCAACATCATCATGGTTTACTACCATGTTTGCTTGACCCCTTTTCTTGTCTTTCTTCGGAGCACGACACTCCGTAGATTTGTGTCCGGTTTTCCCACAGTTGTAGCAGTTTCCACTGAACCGCTTCTTGCTTGGGTTGTATTTCGGACCAGAAGCCTTCTTCCTCTTTTTTGTTAGCTTCAACAATATTTGCTCCCATTATTGTTGAATTTCCACGGCCTCTCCTTTCAGCAGCTTTATTGTCCTCTTCGATTCTCAACCGAACAATGAGATCTTCAAGGGACATTTCCTTTCGTTTGTGTTTCAAATAATTTTTGAAGTCCTTCCACAACGGAGGCAACTTCTCAATCATTGCTGCTACTTGGAATGCTTCGTTGATTACAAGACCTTCAGCAAGTAGATCATGAATAATCACTTGCAATTCCTGGACTTGAGTAATAACAGACTTGCTATCTATCATTTTGTAGTCCAGAAATTTTGCGGCAACGAATTTCTTCATCCCGGCATCTTCAGTCTTATATTTCTTTTCAAGTGCATTCCACAATTCTTTGGATGTCTCCATGCTACTGTATACATTATACAGATTATCATCCAGTCCGCTAAGAATATAATTCTTGCATAAAAAATCAGAATGCTTCCACGCTTCAATCACGAGAAAGCGTTCATTATCTGGAGTTTTATCCGGCAGATCAGGAACATCTTCCTTGATGAACTTCTGTAGACATAACGTAGTTAAGTAGAAGAACAT
This sequence comes from Nicotiana tomentosiformis, assembly GCF_000390325.3. Lineage (NCBI taxonomy): Eukaryota > Viridiplantae > Streptophyta > Magnoliopsida > Solanales > Solanaceae > Nicotiana > Nicotiana tomentosiformis. Next base: position 14,251,170 of record NC_090822.1, read on the forward strand.
CTTCTGCTGCCAGCGTTTGAAATCAATCCCGGAAAATTTTTCGGGTTTTTCTGCCGGTGCCAACGCCGGTGTTCGGCTTGTCGTTGCGTTGGCAGTCGCCATCGGAACAGCTTGGTTTTCGTTTTCAGTCATCATCTTTTCTGTAAAAGAATGACACAAACAAACGTTTAATACACGTTTTCAAACTGGAGTAAAAATCACGTAGATTTTAATATCCAACAAAACGCCACGAAGGCTTAACTCTCCAAAATGGGAGTACACAAACCACAAAGGTTTTAGTTTGCAGAATAATAAGAATAACACAAGTACAGAAATAAATATTAAATTCCTTAAGATTGTTATTCCCGGTCAATATTGCTGTATTTGTAAATATTAATTCTGCAAAATATAAGTTAACGTAATGAAACAATAATAATAAATTCGAGCCCACTGAATTCACAGTGTTTCCTTAAGGAATTTAATCCCCTCCTAGTACCCAAGGTAATGGATTATTTCCTCCCAGGATAGAACGAATAACACACTGGTGTAGCGGTACTTCAAACCCCAGTGTTTCGGCGAACACAAAGTTCGGTAGCAAATCACACTTACAGTTGCTTTGTTTGAAGTTAAAAAACAATGCAGAACGAAGGAGTATATACTCAGAAAAAAGTATGGAAGTTCTGAGAGGAAGGAGTGCAATGTATAGCCAATTTGTTGAGCGAATTGTATGTTGAGTTTTGTATCTTTCTTCAACATTTGCTGCTCATATATATAGCAGCCAAGAAGGAGTGCAAGACCAAACGTCCACCCTTCATGGTGGAGCAAGCATTACATGTTTGTGGAGCAAGCACTTCATGGTGGGAAGACCATTATCCGGCTGCCAAATTATCAATACACGGATTGAAAAATATCCGTTACAAATACGGATAATCTTACGTTAATATTTACTATTAACAAATAAATTTGGTCCAAAAAATTAATCAATCAATCGATCATTTGACCAAATCCAAATCCAAATCCAAATCCGAAGCCGAAGCCGAAGCCGAAGCCGTAGCCGTAGCCGTAGCCGTAGCCGAAGCCGAGCCGAGCGAGCGAGCGACGACGACGGCGCGATGCTTGCTTTCTTCTTAACTCTTTAAGAGCTACAAGAAGAGCAATTATATATATACCCACCAAAAATGTCTTCCACTTCCAATATGGGACAATGTCTCATTGTTAAGAGGGGGAAACTTAAAATTTTACTCAAAATTTCATTTTCCCTCCATTTCCCATTCACCCTCATTTTAAGAATATTACATCTTAAAAATAAAACCTCAACACTCCCCCACATGAATGGGGAATGGCTATATCACGGAAGTATGCATGAAAAACTGTGTGATTTACAAGCAAGGATTAATTGCATCTGGATAAGTAGGTTTCCCTTTGAACTTTCCGTAGTAAACTTATGTCGGATATACTCGGTCAATCGGTAGATTTGATATCTTTGAACCGTAGATCTTTGGTGTATACCTAGACAACCATAAGTCACACAATCAACCCTTAACCGTCTTTGGTTCTCATTGTTGTGTTCGTTTCAGCCATGAACACCGCCTGGTTTCATAAGTGCGTAGAGAACTGGCCTTACAAAGTTCTCCTTGAAGCGGCTCACACTTCACACTTAAATAGGTGATTCCTAAACGTGTCATCCTGTAGATACACTATTTGATATACCCCGTATCAAATTTAGAAATCATTAAAAAGCCTTAATGCTTTATCCTTGGTACTGAACATTGTCTCATCACGAGAATGGACTAAAATTTTATTTGACAATGTTGAACCGTCATTAATGACTTTGTTTGATCTCTTTGAACCTAGATCTTGGGATCTCCAGTCTTCTAGGTAGAGTTACCGCCACAATGACTTGTTCTCGGCCATAGCCCCATTCCCCTTGATGATTTCTCAACTACCTCTCTAGTTAGGCCTTTTGTAAGTGGATCCGACACATTATCACTTGACTTTACATAGTCAATTGTGATAATTCCTCTAGAGAGTAATTGCCTAACGGTTTTATGTCTTCGTCGTATATGACGAGATTTACCGTTATACATGACGCTCCCAGCCCTTCCAATTGCCGCTTGACTATCACAATGTATGCATATTGGTGCCAATGGTTTGGGCCAAAATGGAATGTCTTCCAAGAAATTTCGGAGCCATTCAGCTTCTTCACCGGCTTTATCTAAGGCTATGAATTCAGCCTCCATTGTAGAGCGGGCAATACATGTTTGTTTGGACGACTTCCAAGATACCGCTCCTCCACCAATAGTGAATACATATCCACTCGTGGACTTAGAATCAGTTGAACCGGTGATCCAATTTGCATCACAGTATCCCTCAATCACCGCAGGGAAATTACTGTAGTGCAATTCAAAGTTCTGGGTATGTTCTAAATATCCCAAAACTCGTTTCATTGCCATCCAATGAGATTGGCCTGGATTGCTCGTATATCGACTCAGTTTACTTATAGCACAAGCTATGTCTGGTCGTGTACAATTCATGATATACATTAAGCATCCCAATACACGAGCATAATCCAATTGTGATATGCTTTGGCCTTTGTTCTTTGCTAATGCAAGATTCACGTCAATTGGAGTCTTTGCAACTTTAAAGCCCAAGTGCTTGAATTTTTCAAGTACTGTCTTAATATAATGAGATTGTGACAATGCCAGACCTTGAGGAGTCTTATTGATCTTAATTCCCAGAATTAAATCAGCAACTCCCAAGTCTTTCATATCAAACTTGCTATTGAGCATACGCTTAGTAGCATTTATGTTGGCAATGTCATTACTCATTATCAACATATCATCCACATATAGGCAAACAATGACTATGTGATTTGGAACATTTTTAATGTACACGCATTTATCACATTCATTTATCTTAAAACCATTTGACAACATTGTTTGGTCAAATTTCGCATGCCATTGTTTGGGTGCTTGTTTTAGTCCGTAAAGAGACTTAACAAGTCTACATACCTTCTTTTCTTTACCTAGAACCACAAACCCTTCAGGTTGTTCCATGTAAATTTCTTCCTCAAACTCTCCATTTAAGAAGGCCGTCTTAACATCCATTTGATGAATTTCAAGACCATACACTGCAGCTAATGCTACTAACATCCGTATGGACGTAATTCTTGTAACTGGAGAGTATGTATCAAAGTAGTCTAGACCTTCTCGTTGTCTATACCCTTTGACTACGAGCCTTGCCTTGAATTTATCAATAGTGCCATCATCTTTGATTTTTCTCTTAAAAATCTATTTAGAACCCAAAGGTTTATTTCCAGGAGGAAGATCAACCAATTCCCATGTATGGTTGTTCAATATGGATTGTATTTCACTATTGACTGCCTCTTTCCAAAACAATGATTCCGAAGAAGTCATAGCTTCTTTAAATGTTTGAGGCTCATTCTCCAATAAGAAAGTCACAAAATCTGGTCCAAATGAAGTAGACGTTCTTTGACGTTTACTACGTCTTGGATTCTCCTGATTACATGTACTTTCTTTTGTTTCTTCCCGAGGTCGTTTAGATCCTTCACCAAACGACTCACATTCCTTTTTATACGGATATATATTTTCAAAAAACTCAGCATTATCTGATTCTATAGCCGTATTATTATGAATGTCGGGATTTTCTGATTTATGAACCAGAAATCGATATGCTTTACTATTTGTCGCATATCCTATGAAAACACAATCAACGGTTTTCGGTCCTATCTTTACCCTTTTGGGTTTAGGAACTTGCACTTTTGCCAAACACCCCCACACTTTAAAATAATTCAAGTTGGGCTTCCTTCCTTTCCATTGTTCATAAGGAATGGATTGTGTTTTGCTATGGGGCACTCGATTTAATATTCGATTAGCCGTAATAATGGCTTTCCCCCACAAGTTCTGTGGCAAACCAGAACTTATCAACAACGCATTCATCATCTCCTTTAATGTGCGATTCTTTCTTTCCGCAATCCCATTAGATTGGGGCGTGTAAGGGGCTGTTGTTTGATGAATAATTCCATATTCTAAACATATTTCTTCAAAAGGAGATTCATATTCACCACCCCTATCACTTCTTATCATTTTTTACTTTCTTGTTAAGTTGCGTTTCAACTTCATTTTTGTATTGCCTGAATGCGTCTATTGCTTCATCTTTACTATTCAGTAAGTAAACATAGCAATATCGAGTACCATCGTCAATAAAAGTTATGAAATACTTCTTTCCACCGCGAGATGGTATTGACTTCATGTCACAAATATCTGTGTGAATTAAGTCTAAAGGATTTGAATTCCTTTCAACTGACTTATAAGGATGTTTAACATACTTACATTCCACACATATTTGACATTTTGATTTTTCGCATTCAAACTTGGGCAGTACTTCCAAGTTAATCATTTTCCGCAAGGTTTTATAATTGACATGACCCAAACGTACATGCCATAAATCATTTGACTCAAGTAAGTAAGAAGAAGCTGAAATATTATTATTATTTTCAACAACCATTACATTTAGATTGAAAAGGCCCTCGGTGAGGTAACCTTTTCCCACAAATATTCCATTCTTACTAATTACAACCTTGTTGGATACAAAAACGCACTTAAAACCGTGCTTAACAAGAAGTCCAGTAGAGACTAAATTCTTTCTCATTTCGGGAACATGAAGGACATTGTTCAAAGTCATGACCTTGCCAGAAGTCATTTTTAGAAATACCTTCCCATATCCTTCAACTTTTGCTGTTGAAGCATTTCCCATATAAACTGTCTCTCCGGGTTCAGCAAGAGCATAGGTAGCAAAAGCCTCTCTAACTGCACAAACATGGCGAGTGGCTCCTGAATCAAACCACCACAGTTTAGGATTTCCCACCAAGTTACATTCAGAGAGCATGGCACACAAGTTATCAACATCATCATGGTTTACTACCATGTTTGCTTGACCCCTTTTCTTGTCTTTCTTCGGAGCACGACACTCCGTAGATTTGTGTCCGGTTTTCCCACAGTTGTAGCAGTTTCCACTGAACCGCTTCTTGCTTGGGTTGTATTTCGGACCAGAAGCCTTCTTCCTCTTTTTTGTTAGCTTCAACAATATTTGCTCCCATTATTGTTGAATTTCCACGGCCTCTCCTTTCAGCAGCTTTATTGTCCTCTTCGATTCTCAACCGAACAATGAGATCTTCAAGGGACATTTCCTTTCGTTTGTGTTTCAAATAATTTTTGAAGTCCTTCCACAACGGAGGCAACTTCTCAATCATTGCTGCTACTTGGAATGCTTCGTTGATTACAAGACCTTCAGCAAGTAGATCATGAATAATCACTTGCAATTCCTGGACTTGAGTAATAACAGACTTGCTATCTATCATTTTGTAGTCCAGAAATTTTGCGGCAACGAATTTCTTCATCCCGGCATCTTCAGTCTTATATTTCTTTTCAAGTGCATTCCACAATTCTTTGGATGTCTCCATGCTACTGTATACATTATACAGATTATCATCCAGTCCGCTAAGAATATAATTCTTGCATAAAAAATCAGAATGCTTCCACGCTTCAATCACGAGAAAGCGTTCATTATCTGGAGTTTTATCCGGCAGATCAGGAACATCTTCCTTGATGAACTTCTGTAGACATAACGTAGTTAAGTAGAAGAACATCTTCTGCTGCCAGCGTTTGAAATCAATCCCGGAAAATTTTTCGGGTTTTTCTGCCGGTGCCAACGCCGGTGTTCGGCTTGTCGTTGCGTTGGCAGTCGCCATCGGAACAGCTTGGTTTTCGTTTTCAGTCATCATCTTTTCTGTAAAAGAATGACACAAACAAACGTTTAATACACGTTTTCAAACTGGAGTAAAAATCACGTAGATTTTAATATCCAACAAAACGCCACGAAGGCTTAACTCTCCAAAATGGGAGTACACAAACCACAAAGGTTTTAGTTTGCAGAATAATAAGAATAACACAAGTACAGAAATAAATATTAAATTCCTTAAGATTGTTATTCCCGGTCAATATTGCTGTATTTGTAAATATTAATTCTGCAAAATATAAGTTAACGTAATGAAATAATAATAATAAATTCGAGCCCACTGAATTCACAGTGTTTCCTTAAGGAATTTAATCCCCTCCTAGTACCCAAGGTAATGGATTATTTCCTCCCAGGATAGAACGAATAACACACTGGTGTAGCGGTACTTCAAACCCCAGTGTTTCGGCGAACACAAAGTTCGGTAGCAAATCACACTTACAGTTGCTTTGTTTGAAGTTAAAAAACAATGCAGAACGAAGGAGTATATACTCAGAAAAAAGTATGGAAGTTCTGAGAGGAAGGAGTGCAATGTATAGCCAATTTGTTGAGCGAATTGTATGTTGAGTTTTGTATCTTTCTTCAACATTTGCTGCTCATATATATAGCAGCCAAGAAGGAGTGCAAGACCAAACGTCCACCCTTCATGGTGGAGCAAGCATTACATGTTTGTGGAGCAAGCACTTCATGGTGGGAAGACCATTATCCGGCTGCCAAATTATCAATACACGGATTGAAAAATATCCGTTACAAATACGGATAATCTTACGTTAATATTTACTATTAACAAATAAATTTGGTCCAAAAAATTAATCAATCAATCGATCATTTGACCAAATCCAAATCCAAATCCAAATCCGAAGCCGAAGCCGAAGCCGAAGCCGTAGCCGTAGCCGTAGCCGTAGCCGAAGCCGAGCCGAGCGAGCGAGCGACGACGACGGCGCGATGCTTGCTTTCTTCTTAACTCTTTAAGAGCTACAAGAAGAGCAATTATATATATACCCACCAAAAATGTCTTCCACTTCCAATATGGGACAATGTCTCATTGTTAAGAGGGGGAAACTTAAAATTTTACTCAAAATTTCATTTTCCTCCATTTCCCATTCACCCTCATTTTAAGAATATTACATCTTAAAAATAAAACCTCAACACTCCCCCACATGAATGGGGAATGGCTATATCACGGAAGTATGCATGAAAAACTGTGTGATTTACAAGCAAGGATTAATTGCATCTGGATAAGTAGGTTTCCCTTTGAACTTTCCGTAGTAAACTTATGTCGGATATACTCGGTCAATCGGTAGATTTGATATCTTTGAACCGTAGATCTTTGGTGTATACCTAGACAACCATAAGTCACACAATCAACCCTTAACCGTCTTTGGTTCTCATTGTTGTGTTCGTTTCAGCCATGAACACCGCCTGGTTTCATAAGTGCGTAGAGAACTGGCCTTACAAAGTTCTCCTTGAAGCGGCTCACACTTCACACTTAAATAGGTGATTCCTAAACGTGTCATCCTGTAGATACACTATTTGATATACCCCGTATCAAATTTAGAAATCATTAAAAAGCCTTAATGCTTTATCCTTGGTACTGAACATTGTCTCATCACGAGAATGGACTAAAATTTTATTTGACAATGTTGAACCGTCATTAATGACTTTGTTTGATCTCTTTGAACCTAGATCTTGGGATCTCCAGTCTTCTAGGTAGAGTTACCGCCACAATGACTTGTTCTCGGCCATAGCCCCATTCCCCTTGATGATTTCTCAACTACCTCTCTAGTTAGGCCTTTTGTAAGTGGATCCGACACATTATCACTTGACTTTACATAGTCAATTGTGATAATTCCTCTAGAGAGTAATTGCCTAACGGTTTTATGTCTTCGTCGTATATGACGAGATTTACCGTTATACATGACGCTCCCAGCCCTTCCAATTGCCGCTTGACTATCACAATGTATGCATATTGGTGCCAATGGTTTGGGCCAAAATGGAATGTCTTCCAAGAAATTTCGGAGCCATTCAGCTTCTTCACCGGCTTTATCTAAGGCTATGAATTCAGCCTCCATTGTAGAGCGGGCAATACATGTTTGTTTGGACGACTTCCAAGATACCGCTCCTCCACCAATAGTGAATACATATCCACTCGTGGACTTAGAATCAGTTGAACCGGTGATCCAATTTGCATCACAGTATCCCTCAATCACCGCAGGGAAATTACTGTAGTGCAATTCAAAGTTCTGGGTATGTTCTAAATATCCCAAAACTCGTTTCATTGCCATCCAATGAGATTGGCCTGGATTGCTCGTATATCGACTCAGTTTACTTATAGCACAAGCTATGTCTGGTCGTGTACAATTCATGATATACATTAAGCATCCCAATACACGAGCATAATCCAATTGTGATATGCTTTGGCCTTTGTTCTTTGCTAATGCAAGATTCACGTCAATTGGAGTCTTTGCAACTTTAAAGCCCAAGTGCTTGAATTTTTCAAGTACTGTCTTAATATAATGAGATTGTGACAATGCCAGACCTTGAGGAGTCTTATTGATCTTAATTCCCAGAATTAAATCAGCAACTCCCAAGTCTTTCATATCAAACTTGCTATTGAGCATACGCTTAGTAGCATTTATGTTGGCAATGTCATTACTCATTATCAACATATCATCCACATATAGGCAAACAATGACTATGTGATTTGGAACATTTTTAATGTACACGCATTTATCACATTCATTTATCTTAAAACCATTTGACAACATTGTTTGGTCAAATTTCGCATGCCATTGTTTGGGTGCTTGTTTTAGTCCGTAAAGAGACTTAACAAGTCTACATACCTTCTTTTCTTTACCTAGAACCACAAACCCTTCAGGTTGTTCCATGTAAATTTCTTCCTCAAACTCTCCATTTAAGAAGGCCGTCTTAACATCCATTTGATGAATTTCAAGACCATACACTGCAGCTAATGCTACTAACATCCGTATGGACGTAATTCTTGTAACTGGAGAGTATGTATCAAAGTAGTCTAGACCTTCTCGTTGTCTATACCCTTTGACTACGAGCCTTGCCTTGAATTTATCAATAGTGCCATCATCTTTGATTTTTCTCTTAAAAATCTATTTAGAACCCAAAGGTTTATTTCCAGGAGGAAGATCAACCAATTCCCATGTATGGTTGTTCAATATGGATTGTATTTCACTATTGACTGCCTCTTTCCAAAACAATGATTCCGAAGAAGTCATAGCTTCTTTAAATGTTTGAGGCTCATTCTCCAATAAGAAAGTCACAAAATCTGGTCCAAATGAAGTAGACGTTCTTTGACGTTTACTACGTCTTGGATTCTCCTGATTACATGTACTTTCTTTTGTTTCTTCCCGAGGTCGTTTAGATCCTTCACCAAACGACTCACATTCCTTTTTATACGGATATATATTTTCAAAAAACTCAGCATTATCTGATTCTATAGCCGTATTATTATGAATGTCGGGATTTTCTGATTTATGAACCAGAAATCGATATGCTTTACTATTTGTCGCATATCCTATGAAAACACAATCAACGGTTTTCGGTCCTATCTTTACCCTTTTGGGTTTAGGAACTTGCACTTTTGCCAAACACCCCCACACTTTAAAATAATTCAAGTTGGGCTTCCTTCCTTTCCATTGTTCATAAGGAATGGATTGTGTTTTGCTATGGGGCACTCGATTTAATATTCGATTAGCCGTAAGAATGGCTTCCCCCCACAAGTTCTGTGGCAAACCAGAACTTATCAACAACGCATTCATCATCTCCTTTAATGTGCGATTCTTTCTTTCCGCAATCCCATTAGATTGGGGCGTGTAAGGGGGCTGTTGTTTGATGAATAATTCCATATTCTAAACATATTTCTTCAAAAGGAGATTCATATTCACCACCCCTATCACTTCTTATCATTTTTTACTTTCTTGTTAAGTTGCGTTTCAACTTCATTTTTGTATTGCCTGAATGCGTCTATTGCTTCATCTTTACTATTCAGTAAGTAAACATAGCAATATCGAGTACCATCGTCAATAAAAGTTATGAAATACTTCTTTCCACCGCGAGATGGTATTGACTTCATGTCACAAATATCTGTGTGAATTAAGTCTAAAGGATTTGAATTCCTTTCAACTGACTTATAAGGATGTTTAACATACTTACATTCCACACATATTTGACATTTTGATTTTTCGCATTCAAACTTGGGCAGTACTTCCAAGTTAATCATTTTCCGCAAGGTTTTATAATTGACATGACCCAAACGTACATGCCATAAATCATTTGACTCAAGTAAGTAAGAAGAAGCTGAAATATTATTATTATTTTCAACAACCATTACATTTAGATTGAAAAGGCCCTCGGTGAGGTAACCTTTTCCCACAAATATTCCATTCTTACTAATTACAACCTTGTTGGATACAAAAACGCACTTAAAACCGTGCTTAACAAGAAGTCCAGTAGAGACTAAATTCTTTCTCATTTCGGGAACATGAAGGACATTGTTCAAAGTCATGACCTTGCCAGAAGTCATTTTTAGAAATACCTTCCCATATCCTTCAACTTTTGCTGTTGAAGCATTTCCCATATAAACTGTCTCTCCGGGTTCAGCAAGAGCATAGGTAGCAAAAGCCTCTCTAACTGCACAAACATGGCGAGTGGCTCCTGAATCAAACCACCACAGTTTAGGATTTCCCACCAAGTTACATTCAGAGAGCATGGCACACAAGTTATCAACATCATCATGGTTTACTACCATGTTTGCTTGACCCCTTTTCTTGTCTTTCTTCGGAGCACGACACTCCGTAGATTTGTGTCCGGTTTTCCCACAGTTGTAGCAGTTTCCACTGAACCGCTTCTTGCTTGGGTTGTATTTCGGACCAGAAGCCTTCTTCCTCTTTTTTGTTAGCTTCAACAATATTTGCTCCCATTATTGTTGAATTTCCACGGCCTCTCCTTTCAGCAGCTTTATTGTCCTCTTCGATTCTCAACCGAACAATGAGATCTTCAAGGGACATTTCCTTTCGTTTGTGTTTCAAATAATTTTTGAAGTCCTTCCACAACGGAGGCAACTTCTCAATCATTGCTGCTACTTGGAATGCTTCGTTGATTACAAGACCTTCAGCAAGTAGATCATGAATAATCACTTGCAATTCCTGGACTTGAGTAATAACAGACTTGCTATCTATCATTTTGTAGTCCAGAAATTTTGCGGCAACGAATTTCTTCATCCCGGCATCTTCAGTCTTATATTTCTTTTCAAGTGCATTCCACAATTCTTTGGATGTCTCCATGCTACTGTATACATTATACAGATTATCATCCAGTCCGCTAAGAATATAATTCTTGCATAAAAAATCAGAATGCTTCCACGCTTCAATCACGAGAAAGCGTTCATTATCTGGAGTTTTATCCGGCAGATCAGGAACATCTTCCTTGATGAACTTCTGTAGACATAACGTAGTTAAGTAGAAGAACATCTTCTGCTGCCAGCGTTTGAAATCAATCCCGGAAAATTTTCCGGGTTTTTCTGCCGGTGCCAACGCCGGTGTTCGGCTTGTCGTTGCGTTGGCAGTCGCCATCGGAACAGCTTGGTTTTCGTTTTCAGTCATCATCTTTTCTGTAAAAGAATGACACAAACAAACGTTTAATACACGTTTTCAAACTGGAGTAAAAATCACGTAGATTTTAATATCCAACAAAACGCCACGAAGGCTTAACTCTCCAAAACGGGAGTACACAAACCACAAAGGTTTTAGTTTGCAGAATAATAAGAATAACACAAGTACAGAAATAAATATTAAATTCCTTAAGATTGTTATTCCCGGTCAATATTGCTGTATTTGTAAATATTAATTCTGCAAAATATAAGTTAACGTAATGAAACAATAATAATAAATTCGAGCCCACTGAATTCACAGTGTTTCCTTAAGGAATTTAATCCCCTCCTAGTACCCAAGGTAATGGATTATTTCCTCCCAGGATAGAACGAATAACACACTGGTGTAGCGGTACTTCAAACCCCAGTGTTTCGGCGAACACAAAGTTCGGTAGCAAATCACACTTACAGTTGCTTTGTTTGAAGTTAAAAAACAATGCAGAACGAAGGAGTATATACTCAGAAAAAAGTATGGAAGTTCTGAGAGGAAGGAGTGCAATGTATAGCCAATTTGTTGAGCGAATTGTATGTTGAGTTTTGTATCTTTCTTCAACATTTGCTGCTCATATATATAGCAGCCAAGAAGGAGTGCAAGACCAAACGTCCACCCTTCATGGTGGAGCAAGCATTACATGTTTGTGGAGCAAGCACTTCATGGTGGGAAGACCATTATCCGGCTGCCAAATTATCAATACACGGATTGGAAAATATCCGTTACAAATACGGATAATCTTACGTTAATATTTACTATTAACAAATAAATTTGGTCCAAAAAATTAATCAATCAATCGATCATTTGACCAAATCCAAATCCAAATCCAAATCCGAAGCCGAAGCCGAAGCCGAAGCCGAAGCCGTAGCCGTAGCCGAAGCCGAGCCGAGCGAGCGAGCGACGACGACGGCGCGAGGCTTGCTTTCTTCTTAACTCTTTAAGAGCTACAAGAAGAGCAATTATATATATACCCACCAAAAATGTCTTCCACTTCCAATATGGGACAATGTCTCATTGTTAAGAGGGGAAACTTAAAATTTTACTCAAAATTTCATTTTTCCTCCATTTCCCATTCACCCTCATTTTAAGAATATTACATCTTAAAAATAAAACCTCAACACTCCCCCACATGAATGGGGAATGGCTATATCACGGAAGTATGCATGAAAAACTGTGTGATTTACAAGCAAGGATTAATTGCATCTGGATAAGTAGGTTTCCCTTTGAACTTTCCGTAGTAAACTTATGTCGGATATACTCGGTCAATCGGTAGATTTGATATCTTTGAACCGTCGATCTTTGGTGTATACCTAGACAACCATAAGTCACACAATCAACCCTTAACCGTCTTTGGTTCTCATTGTTGTGTTCGTTTCAGCCATGAACACCGCCTGGTTTCATAAGTGCGTAGAGAACTGGCCTTACAAAGTTCTCCTTGAAGCGGCTCACACTTCACACTTAAATAGGTGATTCCTAAACGTGTCATCCTGTAGATACACTATTTGATATACCCCGTATCAAATTTAGAAATCATTAAAAAGCCTTAATGCTTTATCCTTGGTACTGAACATTGTCTCATCACGAGAATGGACTAAAATTTTATTTGACAATGTTGAACCGTCATTAATGACTTTGTTTGATCTCTTTGAACCTAGATCTTGGGATCTCCAGTCTTCTAGGTAGAGTTACCGCCACAATGACTTGTTCTCGGCCATAGCCCCATTCCCCTTGATGATTTCTCAACTACCTCTCTAGTTAGGCCTTTTGTAAGTGGATCCGACACATTATCACTTGACTTTACATAGTCAATTGTGATAATTCCTCTAGAGAGTAATTGCCTAACGGTTTTATGTCTTCGTCGTATATGACGAGATTTACCGTTATACATGACGCTCCCAGCCCTTCCAATTGCCGCTTGACTATCACAATGTATGCATATTGGTGCCAACGGTTTGGGCCAAAATGGAATGTCTTCCAAGAAATTCCGGAGCCATTCAGCTTCTTCACCGGCTTTATCTAAGGCTATGAATTCAGCCTCCATTGTAGAGCGGGCAATACATGTTTGTTTGGACGACTTCCAAGATACCGCTCCTCCACCAATAGTGAATACATATCCACTCGTGGACTTAGAATCAGTTGAACCGGTGATCCAATTTGCATCACAGTATCCCTCAATCACCGCAGGGAAATTACTGTAGTGCAATTCAAAGTTCTGGGTATGTTCTAAATATCCCAAAACTCGTTTCATTGCCATCCAATGAGATTGGCCTGGATTGCTCGTATATCGACTCAGTTTACTTATAGCACAAGCTATGTCTGGTCGTGTACAATTCATGATATACATTAAGCATCCCAATACACGAGCATAATCCAATTGTGATATGCTTTGGCCTTTGTTCTTTGCTAATGCAAGATTCACGTCAATTGGAGTCTTTGCAACTTTAAAGCCCAAGTGCTTGAATTTTTCAAGTACTGTCTTAATATAATGAGATTGTGACAATGCCAGACCTTGAGGAGTCTTATTGATCTTAATTCCCAGAATTAAATCAGCAACTCCCAAGTCTTTCATATCAAACTTGCTATTGAGCATACGCTTAGTAGCATTTATGTTGGCAATGTCATTACTCATTATCAACATATCATCCACATATAGGCAAACAATGACTATGTGATTTGGAACATTTTTAATGTACACGCATTTATCACATTCATTTATCTTAAAACCATTTGACAACATTGTTTGGTCAAATTTCGCATGCCATTGTTTGGGTGCTTGTTTTAGTCCGTAAAGAGACTTAACAAGTCTACATACCTTCTTTTCTTTACCTGGAACCACAAACCCTTCAGGTTGTTCCATGTAAATTTCTTCCTCCAACTCTCCATTTAAGAAGGCCGTCTTAACATCCATTTGATGAATTTCAAGACCATACACTGCAGCTAATGCTACTAACATCCGTATGGACGTAATTCTTGTAACTGGAGAGTATGTATCAAAGTAGTCTAGACCTTCTCGTTGTCTATACCCTTTGACTACGAGCCTTGCCTTGAATTTATCAATAGTGCCATCATCTTTGATTTTTCTCTTAAAAATCCATTTAGAACCCAAAGGTTTATTTCCAGGAGGAAGATCAACCAATTCCCATGTATGGTTGTTCAATATGGATTCTATTTCACTATTGACTGCCTCTTTCCAAAACAATGATTCCGAAGAAGTCATAGCTTCTTTAAATGTTTGAGGCTCATTCTCCAATAAGAAAGTCACAAAATCTGGTCCAAATGAAGTAGACGTTCTTTGACGTTTACTACGTCTTGGATTCTCCTGATTACATGTACTTTCTTTTGTTTCTTCCCGAGGTCGTTTAGATCCTTCACCAAACGACTCACATTCCTTTTTATACGGATATATATTTTCAAAAAACTCAGCATTATCTGATTCTATAACCGTATTATTATGAATGTCGGGATTTTCTGATTTATGAACCAGAAATCGATATGCTTTACTATTTGTCGCATATCCTATGAAAACACAATCAACGGTTTTTGGTCCTATCTTTACCCTTTTGGGTTTAGGAACTTGCACTTTTGCCAAACACCCCCACACTTTAAAATAATTCAAGTTGGGCTTCCTTCCTTTCCATTGTTCATAAGGAATGGATTGTGTTTTGCTATGGGGCACTCGATTTAATATTCGATTAGCCGTAAGAATGGCTTCCCCCACAAGTTCTGTGGCAAACCAGAACTTATCAACAACGCATTCATCATCTCCTTTAATGTGCGATTCTTTCTTTCCGCAATCCCATTAGATTGGGGCGTGTAAGGGGCTGTTGTTTGATGAATAATTCCATATTCTAAACATATTTCTTCAAAAGGAGATTCATATTCACCACCCCTATCACTTCTTATCATTTTTTACTTTCTTGTTAAGTTGCGTTTCAACTTCATTTTTGTATTGCCTGAATGCGTCTATTGCTTCATCTTTACTATTCAGTAAGTAAACATAGCAATATCGAGTACCATCGTCAATAAAAGTTATGAAATACTTCTTTCCACCGCGAGATGGTATTGACTTCATGTCACAAATATCTGTGTGAATTAAGTCTAAAGGATTTGAATTCCTTTCAACTGACTTATAAGGATGTTTAACATACTTACATTCCACACATATTTGACATTTTGATTTTTCGCATTCAAACTTGGGCAGTACTTCCAAGTTAATCATTTTCCGCAAGGTTTTATAATTGACATGACCCAAACGTACATGCCATAAATCATTTGACTCAAGTAAGTAAGAAGAAGCTGAAATATTATTATTATTTTCAACAACCATTACATTTAGATTGAAAAGGCCCTCGGTGAGGTAACCTTTTCCCACAAATATTCCATTCTTACTAATTACAACCTTGTTGGATACAAAAACGCACTTAAAACCGTGCTTAACAAGAAGTCCAGTAGAGACTAAATTCTTTCTCATTTCGGGAACATGAAGGACATTGTTCAAAGTCATGACCTTGCCAGAAGTCATTTTTAGAAATACCTTCCCATATCCTTCAACTTTTGCTGTTGAAGCATTTCCCATATAAACTGTCTCTCCGGGTTCAGCAAGAGCATAGGTAGCAAAAGCCTCTCTAACTGCACAAACATGGCGAGTGGCTCCTGAATCAAACCACCACAGTTTAGGATTTCCCACCAAGTTACATTCAGAGAGCATGGCACACAAGTTATCAACATCATCATGGTTTACTACCATGTTTGCTTGACCCCTTTTCTTGTCTTTCTTCGGAGCACGACACTCCGTAGATTTGTGTCCGGTTTTCCCACAGTTGTAGCAGTTTCCACTGAACCGCTTCTTGCTTGGGTTGTATTTCGGACCAGAAGCCTTCTTCCTCTTTTTGTTAGCTTCAACAATATTTGCTCCCATTATTGTTGAATTTCCACGGCCTCTCCTTTCAGCAGCTTTATTGTCCTCTTCGATTCTCAACCGAACAATGAGATCTTCAAGGGACATTTCCTTTCGTTTGTGTTTCAAATAATTTTTGAAGTCCTTCCACAACGGAGGCAACTTCTCAATCATTGCTGCTACTTGGAATGCTTCGTTGATTACAAGACCTTCAGCAAGTAGATCATGAATAATCACTTGCAATTCCTGGACTTGAGTAATAACAGACTTGCTATCTATCATTTTGTAGTCCAGAAATTTTGCGGCAACGAATTTCTTCATCCCGGCATCTTCAGTCTTATATTTCTTTTCAAGTGCATTCCACAATTCTTTGGATGTCTCCATGCTACTGTATACATTATACAGATTATCATCCAGTCCGCTAAGAATATAATTCTTGCATAAAAAATCAGAATGCTTCCACGCTTCAATCACGAGAAAGCGTTCATTATCTGGAGTTTTATCCGGCAGATCAGGAACATCTTCCTTGATGAACTTCTGTAGACATAACGTAGTTAAGTAGAAGAACATCTTCTGCTGCCAGCGTTTGAAATCAATCCCGGAAAATTTTCCGGGTTTTTCTGCCGGTGCCAACGCCGGTGTTCGGCTTGTCGTTGCGTTGGCAGTCGCCATCGGAACAGCTTGGTTTTCGTTTTCAGTCATCATCTTTTCTGTAAAAGAATGACACAAACAAACGTTTAATACACGTTTTCAAACTGGAGTAAAAATCACGTAGATTTTAATATCCAACAAAACGCCACGAAGGCTTAACTCTCCAAAACGGGAGTACACAAACCACAAAGGTTTTAGTTTGCAGAATAATAAGAATAACACAAGTACAGAAATAAATATTAAATTCCTTAAGATTGTTATTCCCGGTCAATATTGCTGTATTTGTAAATATTAATTCTGCAAAATATAAGTTAACGTAATGAAACAATAATAATAAATTCGAGCCCACTGAATTCACAGTGTTTCCTTAAGGAATTTAATCCCCTCCTAGTACCCAAGGTAATGGATTATTTCCTCCCAGGATAGAACGAATAACACACTGGTGTAGCGGTACTTCAAACCCCAGTGTTTCGGCGAACACAAAGTTCGGTAGCAAATCACACTTACAGTTGCTTTGTTTGAAGTTAAAAAACAATGCAGAACGAAGGAGTATATACTCAGAAAAAAGTATGGAAGTTCTGAGAGGAAGGAGTGCAATGTATAGCCAATTTGTTGAGCGAATTGTATGTTGAGTTTTGTATCTTTCTTCAACATTTGCTGCTCATATATATAGCAGCCAAGAAGGAGTGCAAGACCAAACGTCCACCCTTCATGGTGGAGCAAGCATTACATGTTTGTGGAGCAAGCACTTCATGGTGGGAAGACCATTATCCGGCTGCCAAATTATCAATACACGGATTGAAAAATATCCGTTACAAATACGGATAATCTTACGTTAATATTTACTATTAACAAATAAATTTGGTCCAAAAAATTAATCAATCAATCGATCATTTGACCAAATCCAAATCCAAATCCAAATCCAAATCCGAAGCCGAAGCCGAAGCCGAAGCCGAAGCCGTAGCCGTAGCCGTAGCCGAAGCCGAGCCGAGCGAGCGAGCGATGACGACGGCGCGAGGCTTGCTTTCTTCTTAACTCTTTAAGAGCTACAAGAAGAGCAATTATATATATACCCACCAAAAATGTCTTCCACTTCCAATATGGGACAATGTCTCATTGTTAAGAGGGGAAACTTAAAATTTTACTCAAAATTTCATTTTTCCTCCATTTCCCATTCACCCTCATTTTAAGAATATTATATCTTAAAAATAAAACCTCAACATATACTAGGCTGCCTAATGACAAAGAAAAGGAAGAGAAGTCCAATTATGCGGAGAACAAGGGGAGACCTTGTTGATGGCAATTCAAGTAGAGAAGGAAACCGAGCGAGACGTTTGGTATTTAGACACAGGCTACATTAATCACATGACTATAAGTAAGTCTTGCTTTTCTTACTTAAATGAAGGCTTCCGTTCTAAAGTTAGTTTTGGTGATTGTTCTACTGTGGATGCAACGGGAAAAGGTGACATCAAGATTAAAACCAAGAATGATTTTGGGAAAACAATATCTAATGTGTTATATGTTCCTGACTTGAAAAGCAACTTACTAAGTGTTGGTCAGTTGCAAGAGAAAGGTTATGTCATCACTATTAAAAAGGGTGAATGTAAAATTTATGACCCTGTGAGGGAGCTATTGCAATAATTCATATGAGTTCCAACAGATTATTTCCTATAAAGATTGATAGTATTAAATCTTGTTTGATGACGGAAGTGAAGGATCCCTCATGGTTGTGGCATTTTCGTTATGGTCATTTGAGTTTTGGAGGATTGAAGACACTTCAACAGAAGAACATGGTCACATGTCTTCCTCAAATTACTGTTGTTTCTCAAATTTGTGAAGAATGTGTTGTTAGCAAACAACATCGATCTCAATTTCCAAAAGGCAAATCATGGCGAGCAAACCATGTTTTGGAGTTGGTGCACTCTGACATATATGTGCCAGTAAGACCAATCTCTAATGGAGGCAAAATGTATTTTATTACTTTCATTGACGATTAATCTAGGAAGACTTGGGTGTATTTTCTGCAGGAAAAAATAGAGGCTTTTATTGTATTTAAAAGGTTCAAATATCATGTGGAGAATGAGATATGAAAGACCATTAAGATCTTCCGAACAAATCGCGGAGGCGAATATTGCTCTAAGGCATTTGAAGAATTTTGTGGGACTCATGGCATTCGAAAAGAGCTCACAACGGCGTATACACCGCAACAAAATAGTGTATCGGAGA
Organism: Nicotiana tomentosiformis; assembly: GCF_000390325.3. Taxonomy (NCBI): domain Eukaryota; kingdom Viridiplantae; phylum Streptophyta; class Magnoliopsida; order Solanales; family Solanaceae; genus Nicotiana; species Nicotiana tomentosiformis. Next base: position 14,270,409 of record NC_090822.1, read on the forward strand.
GGAAGAATAGAACCATTCTCAACATGGTTCGAAGCTTGCTAGCTCGAGGAAAAGTTCCAAAGACATTCTGGCCAGAAGTAGTAAATTGGAGTATTCATATTTTGAATATAAGTCCAACATTTGTTATTCAAAACATGACTCCAAAGGAGGCTTGGAGTGGAAGGAAACCTGCTGTAGATCATTTTAAAATTTTTGGTTGCATTGGCTATGCACATGTCCCAGACGAGAAGAGGAACAAGCTTGATGACAAATGCGAGAAGTGTGTCTTTCTTGGTGTTAGCGAGGCATCCAAGGTGTACAAGTTGTTCAATCTATTGACAAAGAAGGTTGTGACCAGCAGAGATGTTATTTTTGATGAAGAAAACTCTTAGGATTGGAATACGCAGCAGTCTATTCCAATCTTAATTGATAATGAAGTCGAAGAAGCAGCAGCAATACCCGAAAATTTTGAAAATTCTACTCCAGCAGCTGCCAGCTGCTGAAATTTCACCCTCAGCTTTGGAAGAAATTGATGCACCAGATGAGTCTCTTCGTTGTGCTCGCAAAAGGCCTGCGTGGATGATGGATTATGAGGTAACAATAATTGATGTAAATGAATATGATTTTTCCTACTTTTACATTGTTTGCAGATAGTGATCCTACAACTTTTGAAAATGTTGTCAAAGAGGAAAAATGGAGGAAAGCTATGGATGACGAAATTGATGCTATTGAAAGAAATGACACCTGTGAGCTATCAGATCTTCCAAAAGGTCACAAAACTATTGGTGTGAAGTGGGTATTCAAGACAAAGCTGAAAGAAGATGGTGAAGTTGACAAGTATAAGGCACGATTATTGGCTAAAGGATACAAACAAGAATATGGAATTAATTATAGAGAAGTATTTGCTCCGGTTGCGAGACATGATACAATCATATTGGTGATTGCATTAGCGGCATAGAATTCTTGATCTATTTTTCAATTAGATGTCAAATCGGCATTTTTGTACAGGCATTTGGAAGAACATGTATTTGTAGAGCAACCTCCTGGTTATATAAAAATTGGAAATGAGCATAAGGTGTATAAGTTGAAAAAGGTTCTTTACGAACTAAAATGTCCGATTTCAAGAAGTCTATGATGGATGAGTTTGAAATGTCCGATCTTGATAAGATGCATTACTTTCTTGGATTAGAAGTAGTACAATCTGATGATGGAATATTTGTTTCCCAAAAGAAGTATGTGCGAGAAATTTTGGACAGGTTCAAGATGCAAAATTGCAATCCCGCCAACACTCTAGTTGAATTTGGCTTGAAGCTATGGAAAGCTGGAAGCGGAAAGAAGGTGGATATCACATTCTACAAGCAAATTGTAGGTAGTTTGATGTATCTTACTGCTACAAGGCCCGACATCATGTATGTTGTAAGTGTCATAAGCAGATACATGGAGAGCCCAACTGAAATTCACCTGCTAGCTGCTAAGAGAATCCTTCGCTACTTACAGGGAACTAATGATTTTGTTTTGTTCTACAAGGAGAGTGAAAAATCTAGTTTGATTGGTTTTATTGACAGTGATTATGCAGGAGATCAAAACGACAGAAGGAGCACTTCAGGTTATGTTTTTATGTTAGGTACATGGGCTGTTTCGTGGTCTTCTAAGAAGCAATCAATTGTCACTTTGTCAAGTACCGAAGCTGAATTTGTAGCTGCTACAACTTGTGATTGCCAAGTTGTCTGGTTAAGGAGAGTTCTTGAAGAACTAAAATTCAAACAAGAAAAAGCAACTACATTTTTCTGTGACAACAACTCTGCCATCAAGTTGTCAAAGAATCTGATGCTACATGGAAGAAGCAAGCACATTGGCGTGAAGTACTATTTCTTGCGAGATCTCAACAATGAAGGAACAATAGAGCTAAGATATTGCCGGAGTGAAGACCAGTTGGCGGATATTTTCACTAAACCTCTTAAGTTACTTTCTTTCCAAAATTTGAGAAGATTATTGGTACTTTGCACCATAAAAGAGCTCAAGAAATTGAAGATAAACTGAAGCTCGAAAGCTTTTTTTTTTGGTCAATCGACGAAATGACTTTATATTAAAAACATGTTACATTACAAGGAGCATTGACAAGATTATTCCCTGTATTACAAAAAGAGCAAGTAGGGAAGTTGCCTTGCTGAAGTCTATCATATTCTACATTAATACATTTATTAGATGGATAATCTAAACAAAAAGTAAGAGGGACATTCTGGGCCGAAGTAGAGGTTTTCCTTGAGTAGACAGTGCCTTGTTGGTCCGCACTCAATTCTTGTTCTAAAAAAGTTGGCGACTCCAGTAGTAGATGCATAGTTGCTCCTATGTCCATAGATGCACCATGTTTTGCTAAGCTATCAGCTACGTTGTTCTGCTCCATATATGTATGCATGATATGCGGGCTACCCAGCTTCCGTAGCAAGTACCTGCATTCAGACAGTAGTGATAAGTGGTACATGTTATTGTTTTTTAACATAAAAATTACCTCAGTGGAGTCGACATTGATTTCCAGTGGTAAGAGTTTATGTTGCCATGCAATGTGTAAGCCTTGGAGTAAGGCGCAAAGTTCTATTGTAGTAGGGTCTCCTGTGGGTCTGCTTCCAGTGAATCCTAGTATCCAATTACCGGTGGAGTTCCTGAATACCCCTCCGATCCCATATCCAGGAGATGTTGCATTTGAGGAGCCGTCTGTATTCAATTTAAATGTGCCGGTAGGAGGTGGTTCCCATTTGATGTAGAGATTCCTTATTTGAGTACGCGGATTTTGTTATTGGATAAGATAGTGATATTCATTGGCAGGAGATAATAATTGTTGAAGCGAGTGTTGTACGTTAATATGTTGGAAAAAATTTTCTGTTGCTGCAGTTCCAAATATGCCAGAGAGTGAAAGAGATGAGTATTTGGGTTGGGATGTGTGTTAGTACTGGTATAGTAGAATTTATGAGTGTGTGAATGATATGGATTAGAGAGTCGTCGTTATTGTCCACTATGTGGAAATCATTCGTCATTCCCAGAGTATACCATATGGATGTGGCGTGTGTGCAATTAAATAATATATGAGCAATGGTTTCGTTGTGTTGTTGGCAAATAGGACATATTGGTGATGTAGTAATGTTGAGTCTATATAGATATGCAGTTGTTGGTAGGCGATTGTATCCAATTAACCATAAAAAATATTTAATTTTTGGTAGTAATGTTAAATCCCATAACCATTTAAAGTTGACAACTTCTTGGTTTGGTTGTAAACTATGATACAGGGATTTAACATTAAACTTTCCATTAGGAGTTAGCCCCCCAGATAATTTTATCATAGGTTTGTGGATTTTTGAGGGGTTGTACATAAATGTTACGTAACTTGTTTTCTATATTTAGTGGTAAGTCAAAGGGTAGAGTATTGATGTTAATCATTTGGTGTGTTAAGTAACGTGTTAGTGTTGAGTTATGATCATTATGCGGTAATGGGCCTTCAATTTGGCTTCGCAGTATGATATTTGGCCCAAGCCCAAGGTTCCATCCAGAATCGAATGTGTTGGCCATTTGCAACATGCCATATTATTCCGCGTTGGCAAAGTTGCCATCCTAAGTTCACTGCTTTCCATATATTCGAAAACTAGTTAATTTCCCTGCGCTACGCGCAGTTGTTAATGAATTTTAAAATATAATTAAATAATTTTTTAATTTTTAGAATTTAAAAAATTAGATGTTACTCTTGGAAGATTTTATCTTCTTTCTATTCCCCAACCTTAATAATTATTATTATAGTTTTATATTCTTATTTAAGTTCTAAAACAAAGAAGGTTTGTGAAATAAAAAAAGAAAAATAATTACATTAAATTTGCACCTTTTTCATTCGGTGTTAACAATGACATATAAAAATTCATGACATTTAAAATTATTTATTTGAAATAATATAATTCAAAATCCGTAAATGTAATAACATATTATTTGTACATATACAAATATATCCGCAGTCATTCTTTACATGAATGATCTGGTAAGCCTCTTTTATATAGATGGGTTCTCCAATATACTTGGTAAACTTTCAAATACTCAAATTCGCATTTGTGAGGTTTTTGTACACAGTCACTTCTATGAAAACTTCATGTTCTTTAGTTGCATAAAAACTTTTTTAATTACTAACCACATAAAATACCTCAATTTAACAGGTGTCTTAGAGTTCCAGATTTGTTTCCACGTCCATGAGTAAGTTGGTTGGCATCGTTAGGATATGGAGTAGCATGATCTTACTGCAACCTAGGAATGAGGAGAGGATGCTAGAAAACTCTAAAATTCTATCCAATTCCCAGTCATTTAAATTCCTTTTGAATTTGATTCTCCAAGAATTACATTTTCACAATATCCTTTGTAAGGTAATAAAATGTGGGAAATCATTCCTTGAGAGGTAAATGCCCCACCCAATTGTCTTATACCAATGTGTTGAGAGAATACATGTCCATAAAGCTCTAATGGACCCCCAAACTCCTACTCCGTGGGAGCATTTTCCCTGTTTGTGCACCATTCATTCACATGGCCATAATTTCTCAAAAACCACAGTAAAATGAGTATACAACGTTATCAATCTCTGCACTAAACGTCAAACCAAAAAAAAACTTTTGTTATCTCATAATACAACAACAATAACCCAGTATAATCTCATAAGTGGTATATACGCAGACCTTATCCATACCCTAGGTAGAGAGGACGTTTCTGATGGACTCTCGGCACAAGAAGATGAAATGCGACAATAGAATAATAATAACAATATAACCAAAAAGATAGTACCAGCGAACTAAAAACCCAGAATGGAGCAAACAATTTCCTTATACTCATATATTAATGAATAAATAGCGTCTAACATAGTTCAAGCTTGCGAATAACCCAGATTTACTTATCAAAAAAACAAAATTCCTTGCATAGATTTTGTTAAAATCTAATCTCAACACTAAACGTCAAATCTAGAAAACTAAGTGCCTTCTTTTCAATAAGTTGCAAGAAAATCAGCAGCAAAATTCCAACCAACGTTAAATGAGTGGTGACCCAACTCAAAAAAAGGAAAAAGGGAAAAAATACCTCGAGAGAGCCGGCCTTTCCGACATGAACGCGCAATATGAATCCCTTTTTCCATTGCGTTTCTTTGCCTTTGTGTCATAGTAATAAATAAATCCTGATGGAGAGAGTAGATTCACAAAAATTTCGTATTGCAGATCAGATATCATTATGCGTATTACAACAGGCAGGAAAAAAGTGCAAACCAAATAATGGAACAAAATTTTGAACAGAATAGAACAAAGGCAACACTGCTGATGCCTACAACATAAGAAAATTATTAGAATTTTATCAGATTATCAAAATGGATCAAAAGGAAGGGCAAGACATATTCAATGTTTAATAGCGAAGTACCCCGTCATTGTCTTAAATTTTTATCCAAAGTTAAATTTTAATAAAGCCCAACTGTGTTGATGCCAATAATCAGTCCCTTTGATGCTCACTTTGTTGATCATTTTGGCCAGAAAGCGAGCCTTCATTAGGCACCCAATACAAACGGCAAACAATAGAAGCAAGGTTGGGTTTCTTGTTTCAGATTGCAAATCTGGTGTTCCTTCACCGTCTACTTCTACAACTGTTGGTATGAAGAAGGCTGGAGATGCATCCACAAAATCATTGTCGCCCCAATAACAGAAGATCAGGCCATGTCACGCCCGAATTGGACGGCCTCCACTGTTTGGGTACTATTATTCCTTATTAATTTTATGAAAACTTTATTAGATAAAAAAAGTTTGGAGAAGTTGTAACAGTTTGAAAACGGTGGAAAGCAAAACGCTTGGAAAAACTACTCGATTAGTTGTCACGGTGGAAAAAAGATATTCCACTTAACTAAAGAATAAGAGAAAATAAGGAGAAATTCAGGAAAACAGTCCAAAAAAATGAAAGAACAGATAAATTGTAATCCTAACTTTAGAGAGGTGTCACGCCATCATCTCTTGTCCCTCTTTTATATATTTATATAGATTGTTGATGATTAGTGTATAAGGAGTATTTATTAATGAGGATAGATGCCCATAGGGAATTTGGAGATGTGAATAGCCTCCACGCTAGTGCGCCTAGCATAGCTTTGTTTTTTATAGATAGATTATGGATCCCCAATCCCTCATTTTCCTTAGGTTGTTGGATGGTGGTCCATTTAATGAGGTGAAGCTTCTTTTTGTGTTGAGTTGTGCCCCACAGAAAATTCCTTTGATATTTTTCCATTGAGTGAATGATGTTGCAGGGCAGTTTTATTATTTGCATAACATGCATTGGAAGTGTGTTTAGGGTATGCTTAATTAAAGTACCTCTTCCTGCCATACTGAGCATATGGATTTTCCATCCCGCGAGCTTTGCTTTAAAGTTATCAAGAATTGGTAATCGCTTTGGACTGGTGTTTGAATGAATAAAGGATAGCCTAAATATTTTCCAAATTTAACTTCTTCACGCATACTAAAAGAGTTGAGGACAAGCTGCTTATCCGTAGAAGTCATATTTTTAGAGAAAAATATCTTTGATTTGTCATAACTAATTTTTTATCCTGAGTGGTATGTAAAAGTGTTGAGAATATCAATAATAGTATGAATATTATGGGGGGTGAGTCGTGATGTTAGAGTTATATCATCCGCAAATAATAAGTGAGAGATAGTTGGTCCCCGACGTGAGAGTTGTACAGGCAGCCATTTTTTATAGTCAACTGCTGTATGGATTTGGCATGATAGGCATTCCATGCATAATATAAATATGTATAGGGAAAGTGGATCACCTTGACGCAGTCCCTTTGTGGGCGTGAACAATTCAGTTGGGTGTCCGTTTAATGGAATAAAGATGGATGAAGTGGTGATGCATGACATGATGAGAGTGATCATAGGGTTTGGGAAGTTAAAAAAATGTAGGGTTTCCTTAATAAAAGCCCATTCCATTTGATCAAAGGCTTTCTCTAGATCTAATTTGAGGAGAAAATTTGCTTCTTTACCTTTTTTACGTCTGAATTGGTTGAGGATTTTTTGTACTATGATTGCATTATCTGAGGCACGACGATTTTGGAGAAAAGCAGATTGCTCCGGACTAATAAGCTTATGTAATATAAGCTTTAATCTATTTACTATAACTTTTGTAATTAGTTTATAAAGAGTGTTACAAAGGCTAATCGGTCGATATTGAGTAATTGATGAGGGATGCGAAACTTTTGGAATGAGACATAAATAAGTTTTATTAACTATTGGGGGAATGTATTTAGAAGTGAAAACTTCATGGCAAAAGGAGATCAGTGAAGAGGCAGTATACGTTCAATATTTTTGATAAAAATATGAATGTAGACCATCAGGTCCTGGTGCCTTGAATGGTTGAAATGAGTTGAGAGCGAATTGAATTTCTTTCGTAGTTAGTGATCTATTAATGGATTTATGATCCTTAGTATTTAGTAGGTTGTAAGTGGTTACTGAGTAGGATTTGGAGGATTGGGTGTGATTTGTTGTAAAAAGCGTTTGATAGTAAGACTCTACCATTTTGTTTACTTTGGATTGGTCAAAAACCCAATTACCTCCCGAGTCTGTTAGTGCAGTGATGCGATTACGTCGTCTCCGTTGGATGGTTGATAAGTGAAAGAATTTTATGTTCGCATCTCCATCTTGTAACCAATTTATGCGTGATTTTAACTTACAGAACTCCTCTTCGAGCCGAAGTATTGCGTTGTATTTGTTGATAAGGTTAATTTCCAAATAATATAAGAAGGTGCTTGTAGGGTATTTAGGAGATTTTTGTAGTCCGTTTATTCTTGCTAAAATATTCTTTTTTTTCTTAAAGATGTTTCCAAACGTAGATTTGTTCCATTCGTGGACATCTTCTGTGAAGTCCGTAATGGCATTAAATATATGCTTATTAGGGGTCCAATTCGTACGAATTAGGGAGATGAATTGAGGTTGGGAAGTCTAGATTATTTCAAATCTAAATATTTTGTTTCTCTTAAAATTTTTATGAAGGTTAATTAGTAACGGGCAATGGTCGGAATGTGTTCTGGGTAGATGTTGGATGTACGCATCCGGAAATTTATTAAGCCATTCATAATTACCCATACATCTATCTAATCTTTCTAGTATTCTTTGATTAAACCTGCGTTTATTTGTCCATGTGTATTTACTTCCTCTATAGCCAAGGTCAATTAATTGAAAATAGTTTAGGCACAATATGAATTTATCACATTTTTTATTTTTAATAGAATTTCCACCAAACTTTTCGGAAGCTCTTACTATTTCATTAAAATCACCACCCACTAACCAAAGTAGTTGTATAGTATCGTTAATTACTTGCATGTTTTCCCAAAGAACGTTACGTGCATGTACATCATTTTTTGCATATATAATGGAGAATAACCAAGTATTAGGGTTAGGAGATACCTGGACAATGGAATGTATTTCTTGATGCGTAACGCCCACCTGGTCCAGCTTGAGAAGTTCACTATGCCATAGTAAGGGGATGCCACCTGACTGGCCTACTGCAGGTGCCTGTGCCATGCTGTTGAAACCAAAATCATCACGTAAAGTGTTGTGATCCTGAAGGTGAGTTTCCAGCAATGCTACTAGTGTTGGGTTGTGATAGTTGATGAGTGAACGAAAGTTCCTACGAAAATATGAGGATTGAGCTCCCCGACAATTTCATATGATGAACTGCATTTTTTTATTGCTTGTTTGCTACGTTGGAGGGTTTAGTGTCCCCTCCCTCTGTTGTGGCGTCAGTTGGATCATCGATGGAATCATCACTATCCCATATTTCCCCATCTCTGGGTTGGTTGTTGGCCTTATATTTAGGGAACAATTTTTTAGCTCCTGTGGGTAGATTATTACTACTTTTCTTTCATACTGTTCTTTGAAGTTGTAATACCTGTTCTCATTGAGCAGGCATAGGATGGGTCGTGTTTCCCTTATTTCTGCCATTGTTGCTGCCACCTCTAGAAGCTTTCAATTTAAGGGAGAGTGATAGTAAATAAAACTCCTACTTTTTAGGTTTGTCCTAGTCCTTAGGAAGTAGTTTAACATGGTTTTGTTATCTAGTTCTTAGGAGAAAACGTTGTGAGGTAGTTCCTAATTTTTAGCTTAAGTTTCCTATGTTTTTTAGTTATAAAAAGACTGCAATTGCAGCATTGTAGTCAATCAGTCAAACAATTTCTTTTCACATCTATTGCCTCTTTCTCTGCTCTATTTTTCACTTACAAATTTACATCCTTCTATCAGTCTCTTCATTTTTTATAATTTATAGAAAAGGGGTGGTGGACATTTCAAATGGTAAGAAAATTAATATAACAAGAGAAAGAATTAGTTTTGGAATTATATAAAAAAATTATGAAGAAATATATTGAAATTTGTGTGGATAATTAAATGATATTGATGGGGAAATAGAGAACGGAAGAAATAGAGGAGGTGAAGACATAATTCAGAAGAACTATACTTCCCATGAAATAGCAAATATTGCCATTTTGTACAAAGAAACAGAAAGAAAAGAAAATAAGGAGGAAAAGTGGAAGGGAAAAAATAATGAAAGAAAGGGAAAAAAACGATAGGAGAAGAGGAAGAAAGGTAGTACTCACTCAGTTTCAATTTGATTTGTGAAAAAATAAAAAAAAATTAAAATTTGTGATCTTAAATTTTAAGATGGTAAAAAAACTTTGTGGGGCTATATATTTGTATAGTTATAAATACTTCCATCAAGGATAAAAAAAAATTTAAAGTTTAATTATTTTTAAATTTAAAAATATATTAGTTATTTTAAAAAATGACCTAAAAAAAAAGTACCACATCTAATTTGAACCAAAATGAATAAAAAATAAAAGGAAACATGCCTAATTGATTCCGTTGATAACTTTTGCAAATCTTGGAGTTATAAAAAATGGTAATAAACAAGAAAAAGTTACAATTTCACCTAAATATGTTATTAAAAAAAGGATTAATTATATTTGGAAAAATATAAAACCTCTATGATTAAACTTAGAGAAAATATAAAGTTATACTCTTATGACAATAATAAAAATAATTAAAGCTTAAAATCTAATATATTTAGATTGGACAATTAATTTATATTTCTAATATTTGGATAACGGAAAAGGTCCAAATATGCCCATGTACTATACGAAATTGAGCACATTTGTCCTTCGTTAATACTTTAGCTCAAATATGCCCTTACCGTTATATAGTTGGTCCATATATGCCCTTAGAGTTACACAGTTGGCCCATATATATCCTTTTCGAAACGGAATCCACTCAAACTAATTAGCTCTTTCGTTAATTGTATTAAAGTGTATTACAAACACTATTTCCTTTTTATTAATACTTTTTTTTTCTTTACCTTTCTCTTTTCTTTCTTCTTTTTTCTTTTCTTCTCTTTTTGTTTTTACTTTATCTTTCTCTCTTATCTGATTTCCTCAATTACTGATGTTTTCTCCATTTTCGTCACCAATTTCACTTGACAAAACTCATGAATTCCAATTACTAAGAAAATTCTCCATAAGAATATTTTTATAAATCATATGTTTGTCAATTTTTTAAATTTTTACTGAACATATATTTAGTTCTAAAAAATTTAACAAAGTAGATTGAAAAAATATTTATGTAAAAAAAACCCCCAAAAAATTCAATAAAATTGAACAATCCAAACCGATATAATCGGTTTGGTTTGGTTTTGATAAAAAAAATGAACCAACCCGTTCTATGTACATCCCTAATTTACATAGTTAATAAAAAAAAATAGAAAATATCAAGCTGAAAAAGATGAAAAAATGCTAACAACGCAAATTTATAACACTACAACTTGAACTCTAGGCTTTTAATCATTAAATTATTTTTCTAGAAATAATTTAAATATTCTGATCTTTTGAGTATTGTTAAAGGTTGAGATATTTTTTTTATTTTAAAGTTTAAACCATAATTTTTGAAACAATTTAATTTCGTTTATTTAGAGGGCAGTGAAATTGGAGCTTGATTACCTTACGGAAGAATATTCTTAGTAATTGAAATTCATGAGTTTTGTCAAGTGAAATTGGTGACGAAAATGGAGAAAACATCGGTAATAGATGAAACGGATAAGGGAGGGAAAAAAAAAGGAAAAAAAAAGAGAAGAAAAGAAAAAGGAAGAAAGAAAAGAGAAAGATAAAGAAAAAAAAATACTAATAAAAAGTAAATATTGTTTGTAATACACTTAAATACAATTAACGAAATAACTAATTAGTTTGGGTGAATTCCGTTTCGAAAATAACATATATGGGCCAACTGTGTAACTCAAAGGGTATATATGGACCAAATATGTGACGGTAAGGGTATATTTAAGCTAAACTATTAACGAAAGTCAAATATGTTCAATTTCGTATAATACAAGAACATATTTGGACCTTTGCCCTTTGGATAATAATAAAATTATTTAGATTTTTTATAAGAAATTTACTAGTTAAACATAAATAGTAGCCTTATTTTTGAAAAGCCTTCTAAAATACTTAATATTTTGAGGCTCAGATCTGTATGATAAGGGCAAAAGAGACGAAGTAACCGCCATGGCTGCAAACCTCAGTTGCACCATCAAAATAGTGCCTTCCGGGTCGCCCCGCCAAGAAACGGGCCGCTCTATTTGCCCCGACGAACTCTGGACAACCTTAATCATCACGGGCCTATAATAATAATAATAATAATAATAATAATAATAATATCGACCATTGTGAAACCCTTTTCAGGATTCAACGCCGACCGATAATGAAGAAGAAGAAGCAGCAGCAGAAAGAACAGCTTAATGTATGCAAAGCATTAGTAGTTGATTTCACGATTTGAACCCGTGAACTAAAGATCTTTGCCACTATTTGGTTCCGAAATCTATGAATGGTGGTTTATTTTTACATTATTGTTTTGTGAAAATGGAAAAAGAAAATCATAGGCAAAAAGAACAGAGAGGGGGCAACCACCATTACAGACTCCCAACTGCCTCTCTGCTGCCTCATTCTTTCCGTCTAGAGTCCGCCAAAAATCTCTTTCTTCGCGAAGAGATTATTTATAGTACCCTAAAGTTTCCTCTTTTTGCTTTTATGTCCATGGATTTAGCTCGTATTTACAAATATTGAGGATGGGATGAATATAGTCTGTAAGGGTAATTTAGTCATTGTAAGCTAAATATCCTTTAGAAAGATCATAGATTTCCATAACAATAAAGGTCCAGGGTCCAGCCATGCAAAAAGGTTCGAACCACCTAAAATAACCTCTTGCAAAAATGTTTAGTTATCCCTTCGGTTGCAATTTAAGTATTTTACTTTTCGTTTTATTTTGTATAAGAAAGAACGTCTCTCCAGTCTCCACCCATTGTGCAAAGGCAGTATTTGGCTTTACACAATCAAAAGTAACTTGACAGTACCTCAGGAATGATTGAGGCATAGTTGATTGATTACCTTGAGGATGTAATAAATATTTTCTATTGCTGAAGTTCCTTGACTTGTCAATAGTTTTACTTTATCTCTTTTTCGCTCTTTTTATTTTAATAATCTTCAAATTGAACATTACAAAACTTCTCGTTCCAAAATGATGTTGTCAACTCAAGGGAGTCATTCCTATGACAAATTTAATGTGAAATTAAACTTCTTGTAATTATGCCATTTGCACATCAAAGAAGGCAGAGGTTAGAACTTCTTAAAAACCTTGTGCTTAACTTATTTTTGAGCCAGAAGTGTGTTGGAAATATATAGAGAACATGCATTCTTTTCTCTTACATCACTGCAATCTGTTTATGCACGATCAGAATTATGTTAAGGAGAATATGTATACGCTGCTAGTAGTATGCACCTTTCCTCAATTTGATATTCCTAAATGATAAAGTTTTCGTGCATCTGCTAAATATGGACGTGGCTTTTCTATCTCGGCCTTTTTCTGCTAGTAACTGTCATATTTTTACAAGATAGTTGAAATCCTATTAGAACCTATTGGAGTTTTTGCATCCCAACGGTGAATTGAATTCTTTGTAAGAACTTCTCTTGAAATTGGTATTAAAATATTAGTATACAACATGAATCACTATGTTCCAGTTTGTTCTTACATATTTACATTTTTACTACAGTTTTCCTTTTTTTCTTCTTCTAAAGATTACCATACTAACAAACACGTGTTTTTGGCCAATATTATCTCTTCTCTTTGATGGTAGGTCTATTTTGGTCTCTCATATATAACTCTGAGCATATTTAGTCCCTTAAGTATGCTAAAGTGGAGCACCTTTAGTCTCACTAATACAATGTGTTCAAAAACTAACGATGTTACCCAACTCTGATTCACGAAGCAAATCTTCTACTCTGAAACAAAACGTTTCCTCTCCTTTTATTGGATAACGCAAATTATCACTTTAATTCCTCATTTTTAGATAATGTCTTCTAAAATTTTTGACCTTGAAAATATCTCCTTCTGTGCCAGTTTTCAATGAGAAAATGGCACTGTATAGCCGTTGTAAAAATAATAGCCGAAAAATATATAAAATATGTATGTGTGTATATATATATATATAAATTTTATATATTTTTTCCGCTACCAGATGTAAATAGTTTCTGGCACGGGCTAAAAGTGATAATACAACCTAGTTATTTATTTGCTTCAATAATATGCCTAGAAGTAATCCTGGCAGCTCTATTTTATTTTTCAAATTTTAACTTTTCTTTTTGAAAAAATCAACCGAAATTTTTAAATGTATATATATACAAAACAATATATAAATTTTATATATTTTTTCGGCTATTATTTTACAGCGGCTATACAATGTCATTTTCTCATTGAAAACTGGCACAAAAGGGATATTTTCAAGGTCAAAATTTTAGAAGATATAATCTAAAAATGAGGAATTATAATTTGCGTTATCCAATAAAAGGAGAGGAAACGTTTTGTTTCAGAGCAGAAAATTTGTTTCATGAATCAGAATTGTGTAACACCGTTAGTTTTTTAACACATTGTGTGAGTGACTAAAGGTGTTCCACTTTAACATTTAAGGGACTAAATATGCTAACGGTTATATTCAAGAGACCAAAATAGATCCACCCTGGACAATATGATCAAAAACTCTATCAAACACAAATCTTATGTTTTTCTCCAAGGCAAAGAAGGATCAGAAGAATATAAAGTAAAGATGAGCAAGAAAACTTGAGGGGTTGACATTAGCAACTAACGCCTTTTCTGCAGATGGAGAAACCAATGAAATGAAATTTTGGACGGGTATGGTGAAAGTGACAGATGGTGTAAGAAAGACTTACCAAGTATGTGCATACATATTACCTTGACTTCATTGGATGAGCTTAGTTTTATCTCAAGGGTGTAAAATGGTGCATTGTGTTAACATTTCTGACGTACAAGTACACAGTTTAGGTCAAGTATATAATTCTTAAATTGTTTAAAGTACAGAGAAACTCATGGATAAGAATGAGAAAAAGAAGCAGAGTGAACTATGAAGATGCAGAGAATGTTCTCCCCAGACAATGCAGTTGGCTTTGTCGAGAAATAGAATGTGAGATGAGAAGTGGAAATAACAAAGCAGTGCACTAATCTTCAATTATGCCGATTATCAAATGCTAAGGGAAAACTAGAAAATAAATAGGAAAAAGAAAAGGAAAGTGAAGATCAAGAACTTATGGTGAATTCGGTTACACAAAGTTCAGACAAACTTGCACAATGTGATCAATTTGAGAACCCAAATGCTGCATTCTCAAAGCTAAAACTATAGTTTCATTTAGGTGAAACTGGCTTCTATCCAATCAATTATGAACTTGTGATATACTTTTGGTGCTTGGCATCGGCATGAAGGGAAATATGTTAAAAGTCGTTTTGTGCCTGTGATACTGATTAGTTTTATTGGTTGTGCAATGTCCGCTATCAACCTGAGATCTGTTCTTTGTTAATATGTTAAAGCCTGGAAAAAATGTATGGAGCATTTGCTCATATAAAACCTGAAGAGCGGAAAGTACATTTTCTTTCTCTTTTGGAAATTTCCAGCACCTAAGAAATGGATATACATAAACTTACCAGAATGTACAAAAATGGGATAGAAGAAAAGCAGTTTACTCAATCCCTTGGAGAACTGCCAAAAGGATCTGAACTAGGAGATTGCCTTCTATATTTGAAAATATCAACTACTTGCTAAAGTCTGGCGCCATATGCTGCACACTCCTGACTGATAAATTATTGCAAGAAGAAGATGGAGAGGAGAACTTGGAAGCTGCTATTGACAAAGTCGTCATATCTTTCTGTATTTGCCTATTGGGAAATGACATATTCCTACTGTGGACACAAGTGGCTGGTTGTTCTCCCTTCGGTTTATGCAATGCACAACTACAGTTTTTATGATAAGGTCGTCTCTCGATATCCATGTCTGACATCGACAAGCTTCCATCAAAGATGCACTGAAGCATCATTTCAGCTGCTCCAGACGCCATTGTCCTCTCTCTCCTCTTCGATCCCCGCTATAAAAGGTATCTAAATGTGCTTCTGTATGTATCAAAGTGTTCAAGCAAGTGTAATTATCCTTAAAATTTTGTATATCTGTTTAAGTGTTTATATACAGATAGGAAGCATTGATTTAAGAGCTCAGCTTAGGGAATTTGGTAGAATCAAGGGTGAAAAGGGTTCTCTAGAATTCAAGAAGATCTAGTAACAATGTTCTTGTGCATGTTGTTACCTTATTATCAATGAAATAGGTGCATTTTCCTATGACTGCTTTTGTCCGTCTACGGCCTTGCTTACGTCCTGAACCAAAATGTGATTTTTTTGGACTCGAAGAACCAAAATGTGTGAAAAACAAATATGGTGACCTTTTTATATATAACACTCTTTTAAAGGGCGCTATAAGGTATATACGCTATATTTGAATTCACATGGCGCAGGTAAAACAGATAAATAGAATTTAATGTACTAAAAAAGGAGTAGAGTGTTGGGTTGTACAATGGTTAAAGGCTAGGTATGAAGGTGAGTTTGGCCTTGAGCTAGGGTTCGATTCCTTTCACCATCATTATTTTGTTTTGCTATTTCTTTTTCATTTTTCTTTTCTTTTCATTATTTTGTTTAAGTATTTAGATATAAATACTTTAATATTTATAATTAATTTTCAATGTAATTAAAATAATTTAATATTTATTAGAAAATTATGATTTTTGAATTCATTTAAAGTAAAAAAAGAAGAGAAACCTATTATTATTTCGTTAAAAAATCTACTGACATTTTTAATAGTTGTTATTTTGTATTATACGTAAAACAAAATTATTTTTTTTTCTTTTTATTTTCAAATTAGATTATGAGTTTTATTTTATAGTTAAAATTTTCAAAAGAGAATAATATATATATTTTAATCTATTGCCTGGAATTCTTTTATTTTTTAAGATTTTTCTTTTTAAATTTAGTTATTAAAATTTTAGTTATATTTACACTATATGAATTTTATTAATCGAAATTCTAAATCTTATAATTTTCTTATTATTAAATATAAATTATTATAACTATTTAATCTTTAAAATTATAATCGAAGAATTATTATTATCTAAGTAAAGGATTATGATTTTCATATTCTTATCAGGACAATTAATTAAATGATTGTTCATAAACTAAATGGTTATAATACAGTTTAGTTTATGAAAATTTAGTATAAAAAAATTAATTAAATGGTTTCTCATAAATTAAATGGTTATATTTAGTTTAGTTTAGGATAAGTTTTATTAGAAAAAATTTAGTCTATGAGCAGCCATTTAATTAGTTTTCCTAATAAGAATATAAGAATTATATTCCATTACTTAGCTAATAATAATCCTATTGGATTATAAGAACAACCATATTCTTATTTAAAAATTTTAAATGGATAATACAATTACAATAACCAAGGAATAAAAGGAGAAATAAAAAGTACATTTCAGGAAAAATATAAAAAATATAATTAGAATTTTGATTAATAAATAAAATTTTAATAACTAAATTTAAAAAAAAAATCTTAATAAATAAAAGAATTCCAAGCAATAGATTAAACTATATATATATATATATATATATATATATATATATATATATATATATATATATATATATATATATATATATATATATATATATATATATATTATCTTATAAAAATTTTAACTATAAAATAAAACTCATAATCTAATTTAAAAATAAAAGGAGAAAAAAATAATTTTGTTTTACGTATAATACAAAATAACAACTATTAGAAATGTCGGTAGATTTTTTAACGAAATAATAAAAGGTTTCTCTTTTTTTTTTTTTTACTTTAAATGAATTCAAAAATCATAATTTTCTAATAAATATTAAATTATTTTAATTACATTGAAAATTAATTATAAATATTAAAGTATTTATATCTAAATACTTAAACCAAATAACGAAAAGAAAAGAAATAGGAAAACAAAATAATGTTGTTGGAAGGAATGAAATCCTGGACCTCAAGGCTAAAACAAACTCCATACCTAGCTTTTAACCATTGCATCAATCAACACTCTACTCCTCTTTCTATAAATTAAATGTTATTTATCTGTTTTTCTTGCGCCATGTGGATTCAAACAAACGGCCGTTAAGGTATAACGCCCTTTAAAAAGGCGTTATATATAAAAATGTCACTATATTTTTTTTTCCATACATTTTGGTTCTTTAAGTCCAAAAGAATCACGTTTTGGTCCGGACTCTATTTCTGCACATACTGGTCTATTCTATATATGTACTTGTGTTTATTTGTTAGAGGAAAGAGTACTTATATTCTCTTATTGTCTTATGCCGGTGGTAGATAGTTTTTAGGTGGATAAATTATATGTTCAGTTTAGTTACAAGTCTGTCCAGTGAGCTAAGCAGACTAGTTATTTGGTTTTTTATTTTAATTGCCCATTCCGCACTGATAATGTGGAAAAGGTTGTACCTTTATGACTGTTTTTTCTTACTATATCTTTGTCTTTTCCCTTTTTTTATATAAATCAATATTTTAAAGTTCTTATGTAAACCAAAGCAGCCATAACATAGTATAATGGCATTGTGGTCAGCTTTGAATATTGTTATGGAAACTATATTTTAAGGAATCACTCCTTTTTTTATAATGACCTGTAATCTTTAGTGACTTATATTCCAAAAGTGCCCAACGTTTGCATTATTGATATTCCAAAACAGATGCTGTAGAATAGGAGTTCATTTCTATGACAACTTTTAGCATGAAACTTCTTCGTAATTTTGTCACTTTTAGGCTCTTTGTCCATTTAGCTTCATTCCATGGTCAGCGGAATATTGATTAAACTGGTCTTGTCCCGCACAGTCAAGTTTGTTTTAGCTCACAATTTGTTCTCTTTAATTCCAATTCCAATGAGAGAATTTACACAGCAAAAGAAGACAAGGGTCAGGAACGATTCAATTTATTCCACTTTTAAGGTAGGTAAATGAATGAGGTAGCATGGATTTGCATTATAGGTCTTATATGACTTCACAACTTGATTTGATGTGAGCATTGGAACAAAGTAACAAACTCAACATTGCAAAGCCGGACCAAATGTGTGTTGCCTCTTTAATTTTGCTCCTCTTTAATTTTTTGTGTGATTGTGTTGGCTCACCCAACTTTGCCGGTTCTTCGAAAGCTGTTAATTTGGTTATATGGTTATTGAACATGTTCTAAGGGTAGTTCAATCACCTAAGTGATGCATGTTAAATCTTCTCAAGAACTGGTGGTCTAATTCTGATTTAAACCAATTACCAAATGCAAAGGGAAAACTAGAAAAGAAAGTGAAGATCAAGAGCTTATGGTAAATTTAATTAGACAACTTTCAGACAAACTCGTACAATGCGATCAGTTTTTGAACCCAAATGCTGCATTCTCAGTAATTACATAATGTCAAAGAATGCCCCCCCCTCACAGCTAAATTGTAGTTTCATTTAGGTGATCAACTTGTGATATACTTTCAGGTACATAGGCATAAGGGAAATATGTTAAAAGTTGTTTTGGTGAAGCGATAACATGAAAGTGATTGCTTTTATCGCTTGTGCAATGTGCACTATTAATCTGAGGTCTGTGTCTTGATAATATGTTATAGCCTAGAAAAGAAAATAGAAAAAGATATGGAGTGTTTGCTCATATAAATCCTGAAGAGCAAGAAAATTTTCCATTTTCTTTCCAGCACCTATGAAATGGATATACATAAACTTACCAGAATGTACAAAAAATGGGATAGAAGAAAAGCAGTATACTCAATCCTTTGTATAGCAGCACATTTTAGAGAACTGCATTGAAAATCTATCAACTATTCGTTAAAGTAGGCGTTGTATGCTGTACATTCCTGACTGATGAGGTGTTGCAAGAAGAAGGATTGAGAAGAGAATTTGGAAGCTGCTATTGACAAAGTCATATCTTTCTGTTTTTGCCTTTTGGGGAATAATATATTCCTACTGTGTACACAAGTGGTTGGTTGTTCCCCCTTGTGTTTGTGCAATGCACAACTGCAGTTTTTATGATAAGGCCGTCTCTCGATATCCATGTCTGACATCGACAAGCTTCCATCAAAGACGCACTGTAGCATCATTTGAGCTGCTACAGTTGCCATCTTCTTCTCTTTCCTCTTCCCTGCTAAAGATGTTTGTGGTTCTGTGTATATCAAGTTTGATTGTAAATTTCTGTATGTATGTTTAAGGTTTTATATAGATATAGGGCGCGTTGATTTAAGTGCACAACTTTGGTAATTGGTAGAATCTAGGGTACAAAGGGTTCTATAGAATTCAAGAATTTCTAGTAACGATGTTCTTGTGCATGTTGTTACCTTATTATCAATGATCACAGGCGTTTCTTCTTATGATTCTTTTTTGTCCAGTCTACAGTCTTTGCTAATGTCTGCACATACTGGTCTGTTCTATATATGTACTTGTGTGTATTTGTTAGAGGAAAGAGTACTTATATTCTCTTATTGTCTTATGCTGGTGGTTGATAGTTTTTAGGTGGAAAAATTATATGTTTAGTTTAGTTACAAGTCTGTCCAGTGAACTAAGCAGACTAGTTATTTGGTTTTAAATTAAACTGCCATTCTGCGCTGCTAATGTTGAAAAAGTTGTTTGTTTATTATGCCTGTTTTTTTTTTATTCTTTGTCTTTTCCCCTTTTTATCGCTCCATGTTTCAATATTTTAAAGTTCTTGTGTAAACCAAAGCAGCCATAACATAGTAAAACGGCATTGTTGTTACCTTTGAATATTGTTACAGAAACTATATTTAAGACTCACTTCTTTTTTTTAAATATAGAATGGCTTGTATTCCAATGCTAAAGCTTCCCAACATTTGCATTACTGATTATTCTTTTCAAAACACATGCTTTAGAATCAAGGGGGGTCAGTTCTATGACGAATTTTAGCATGAAACTTCTTGATAATTTTGTCACTAGTAGGCTCTTTGTCCATTTAGCTTCATTCCATGGTCAGTGGAATATTGATTAAACTGGCATCGTCCCACACAGTCAAATTAATTGGAGAATTTACACAGCAGAGGAAGAGAAGGGTCGGGGACGATTGGATTTAGTCCACTTAATTAGCGCCAGTTTAAGTTTGGTAAATGAACGAGGTGGCATGGCTTTGCATTATAATTGTTATTTGACTTCACAATTTGATTTGATCAGAGCATTTGAACAAGCTCAACGTTGCAAAGCCTGACCAAATGTGTGTTGCCTTTTTTACTATTTGTTCACTAATTAATAATTAAATATCCATCTAGTTAATTTGCTCCTGGTTATCTGTATTTTCTGTGTGATTGTGTTGCTTCGCCCTACTTTGCTGGTTCTTTAAAAAGCTGTTAATTTGGTTATTGAACATGTTCTAAGGATAGTTCAATCACTTAAGTGATACTGCATGTTAAATCTTCTCAAGAATATTGTGTTTTTTCTGGTAGTAACTTGCATCTTGGTTTTTTAATGAGGTGGAATTTTATTAATAGTGGGCAATTTATTAAAAACACTGACTCTGCTAAGTGGTAACATGATGTATAGAGTCTAACACCTGCCCGGTGCGGAAGGTCGGAAGGAGAAGTGATTCCCGCATACAAGCTGAAGCAGTATACCAGAAGGTAGAGAATCTTTGCTACTCTTTACAAACGACACTTGACCTGAATATTTGAATATGAAGCAAATGTTGACATATATGTAAATTGTAATCCGTCTTTTCCGCAAAACATCACCTGTCAATATACTTTTCCCTCGCTGTTGGACTTTTTGCATCCCGGTGATAAGTTGAATTCTTTGTTAAGATCATCTCTTGAAACTGTTCTTAATTGTTATACATGTTCCACAGTTTCAACTCCTTTGCACATCTTTATTTTTATTACTGTTTTACCTTTTTTCTAGATTAGCACGCTCACTAGCACAAGTCTTACATTTTTTCAGAGACAAGAAGGATCAGAAGAAAAAAAACATAGAAAAAAACAAGAAAGCTTGAGGGGATGGCATAAAGATGGAGAAACCGATGAATGTCATTTAGAAAGATATGATGAAAGTTACAGATGGTGTAAAAAAGGCTTACAAAGTGTGTGCATATATATTTTTTTGTATTTGCAAAGCAAGGTAAGTATAGACATAAAAGTAGGCCATTCTGACGTTATTCCCTTTGACTTTGTTGGATGAGCTTAGTTTTATATTCTCAAGGGTGTAAAATGGAGTATTCTTTCCACATTTTTTGTCGTAAGAGGAACCTGTTTAGGTTGAGTAATGAATTCTTAAATTGTTTAAACGTTAGAGAAACTAATGGAAAAGATTAATGAGCAAAAGAAGAAGCAGAACGAACTATGAAGATGCAGGAAACGTTCTCCTCAGTATGTGAGAGAATATGAGGATGAGAAGTGGAAATAAATAATTTTGGAGTACTGCTTGAGCTTAACAGGACTGATGAAAGTAAAGTGGACTCACTGCTTTATCCTTTCACAAGTTATACCTACTAGCAAATACAAAGGGAAATCTAAAAAATAAAAAGGAAATAAACGGGAAGTAAATATCAAGAAGTTATGTTGAATTCAGTTAGCAAAGTTCAGAATCAGGTGACGGTGAATAAAAACTAATGCTGGTAACAAACTTGTACCGTGCAATCAATTTGTGAATCCAAATGCTGCATTCCCAGTATTTACATAACCACAATAAAAAAATAAAAAAATAAAAAAGTTCACCCCCATAGCTAAACTGTAGTTTCATATTTAGGTGATCAAGTGATCACATTCTAGTCTATCGGAAAACATCCTCTCTATCTTCGTAAGGTAGGGGTAAGTTTCGCGTACACATTACCGTCCCAGACCCTACTTGTGAGATTACACTCGGTTTGTTGTTGTTATTGTTATTGTTGTTGTTATTGTTGTAACTGGATACTTTAGCATGGCATGAAGGGTAAAATGTTGAAAGTTGTTTTGGTAAAGGGATAACATAAAAATGCAGATCATATGTCACGACCCGAAATTCCCACATTCGAGACCGTGATGACACCTAACATTTCACTTGCTAGGTAATCCAACGTTAGAATAATCTTAACTCTGGGTAGCTGAATCCGAGCAAGTCTATGGTACGCTGTGGGGACCAACTCCAAAATCTGCACAAGAAGTGCACAGTATAGTATGAGTACAACTGACCCTATGTACTCCATAAGTGTCGAGCCTAACCTCGACGAAGTAGTGACGAGGCTATGACAAGACACGTATGTAAATAACATGTACAAGTATATACAAATACGAAACAACAATAACATAATAAATAACAATTTATCAATTTGGGAGGGAACATGCGAAGGGGAATGATATAGAAATTTCAGCAGGAGAAGTGTCCGTAGCAACCAATTAATTCATCAATAATAAAATGAGCAACTAATAATATGAAAATAGCATGGTACCACCCTTCCTGCTTTTACTTTCATTCCTCCCATAATTTGATAATTAAATAATAATAAATGGCACGACATCACCATTCGTGCTTTAACTCTCTATTGGACACGTCATCACCCTTAGTGGTTTAACTCTCTTCTGGCACGACATCACACTTCGTACTTTTACACTCTTTAAAAATGGCACGGCATCACCCTTCGTGCTTTAGCTCTCTTCCTCACTTCATAATTCAATAAATAATAATGTGAAATTGGCACGGCATCACCCTTCGTGCTTTTACACTTTTTCTTACCATGAAAATAATAATAATAATATAAATTCGGAAGAGTATTTAAATACGGGGATATATATTTATCAATCAATTCAATACCAGAATACCAACTTCACCTTCCAAAATATTAAATAATAATTAAACTAACAATAATCTCATAAAAATAATCAAATAAACAATAATAACTTAAGCAGGAATATCTTAATTAAATAGGCAATTATTCATAATAAACAAATTTCACCTGCATGCTTTGACTCAACCACAACGCATAAGTACTCGTCACCTTATATATACGTTGTACCCGCACATTAAATCACGTAGCAAATAGACAAATAAGTCATACTCCCTCAAGTCAAGGTTAACCACGACACTTACCTCGCTTTGCAACCAAATTCAAGATTCCAATAAACCTTTGCCTCGTGAATTTGTATCCGAAATTCTCAAATCTAGTTATAAACAATTCAACATACTCAATACAAATCGTAGGAATTAATTCCATATGAATTTTCTAATTTTCCGTATTAAAATTCGAAATTCATCTCAAAAATCAACAGTGGGGCCCGCGTCTCGAATCTTGGAAAAACTTATGAAATCCGAACACCCGTTCCGAGATGAGTCCAACCATACAAAAATTATCAAATTCCGATGTCAAATGGACCTTTAAATCTTAAATTTTCTTTTTTGGAAAGTTTTACAAAAAATCTAATTTCGTCCATCTAAATCCGAAATAAATAATGAATATAGACATGGATTTATGAAATATAATCACTTTTGGTTATAGAATACTTACCCAAGTCGAAGTCGTGAAAAATCCATTTGGAATCGTCTAAATCCGAGACTCAAAACTCAAAAATGAGTAAAATGGCTAACTTCCGATTTTATGGGTTATGTCCAGACTTTTTCACATCTGCAGACACTTAACCACATCTGCGGTTACGCTTTTGCGGAGGTTGGGGTTGCTTCTGCGGGCTGGCTCGCTTCTGCGGACTCGCTTCTGCGCAAGGTTGCCCCTTCCCCCTTTTCCCACTTCTGCGATGCGTGGGCCGCTTCTACGGTCGCGCTTCTGCGACACCCCGTCCGCTTCTACGGACTGTCCGCTTCTGCGAGGCATGGCTCGCTTTTGCGAGTTCGCACTTGCGGTCTAAAATTCACAGGTGCGATTATACGAGAAGCCAAAATTTCAGCTTTTCCTTAAGTCCAAATTTTGATCCATTAACCATCTGGAATCCACCCGAAGCCCCCGGTACCTTAACCAAATACACCAACAAGTCCTAAAATATTATCCGAACTTAGTCGAGACCTCAAATTACATCAAACAACGCTAAAACCACGAATCATACCGCAATTCAAGCTTAAGGAACTTAAGAATGTTCAACTTCTACGTTCGATGCCGAAACCTATCAAATCAAATCCGATTGACCTCCAATTTTGTACACAAGTCATAAATGACATAACGGACCTATTCAAATTTCCAGAATCGAATTCCGACCCCGATATCAAAAAGTCAAATCCGTGGTCGAACTTTGGAAATCTTTAGCCTTTAAATTCCTAATTTCCGTTAAATGGTCATAACTTGAGCTAGGGACCTCCAAATTAAATTTCGGGCATACGCCCAAGTCCAAATCACGATACAGACCTACCGGAACTGTCAAAACACTGATCCGGGTCCGTTTGCTAAAAATTAAGTTGACCAATTTAGTTTTGAAGCTCTATTTTCACATTTTAATTTATTTTTCATATAAAAACTTTCGGAAAATTATAGGGATTGCGCATGCAAGTCGAGAAATGATGAGTTGTGCTTTTCGAGGTCTTAGAACACAGTAATGAATGTTTAAATTAAAGATGACATTTTGGGTCATGACATCATACTTCTATCACCAAGACTATGTAGCTTGCGAGTTCTAATGAATAGATTTTATTTTGTGCTCTATGAAACTGATTAGTTTTATTGGGGAAGGTTATAATTTCTGTTATCACTCTGAGGTTTGTTCTTTTGTAATATGTTTAAGCCTGGAAAGAAAGTAGAAAAATGCAATGGAGGATTTGCTCATATTAATCCTGAAGAGGAAAGACTCTTGCATTTTCCTTTTCTTTTGGAAGTTTCCAGCAAGTAAGAAGAGGATACTGAGATATGCATGAACTTACCTGAATGTACAAAAGATGAGATAGAAGAAAAGTGTCGGGTAATGCCAACATACTGATATAGAAGAAAAGCAGTATACTCAATCCATTGGAGAGCTTCACTTTTCAGAGAACTGCCAAAAGTATCTGAACTAGGAAATCACAATTGCTTGTGACTATACTTGAAGATTTATCAACTACTTGCTGAAGTAGGAATTGTCTGTTGTACACTCCTTTCTGGTGTAATATTGCAAGGAGGGAGGGAAATTGGAGGCTGCTATTGACAAAGTCATATCTTTCTGTTTTTTGCCTCTTGGGGAATGATATATTCATACTGTGGACACAAGTGGCTGGTTGTTCCCCCTTATGTTTGTTCAATGCACAACTGCAGTTGCCATGGTAAGGCCGTACGTCTCTCGATATCCATGTCTGACAATAACAAGCTTCCATCAATGACACGACGAAGCATCATTTCAGCTGCTCAAACTGGCCATTTTCTTCTTCTCCTCTTCCCTGCTATAAACGGTATGTAATATTTGGGTAGTGAGGCAATGTGGTTCTGTATCAGTGGTTCAATGAAGTTTGACTGTTCTTAAAATTCTGCATTCTCTATTTAAAGGTTTATATAGAGTTAACGAGCATTGATTTATGTGCCCAGTTTTGGTTATTGGGTAGAATCAAGGGTAAAAAAGATGGTTGTTTCTGCTTCTATAGAATTCAAGAAGTTTTAGTAACAATGTTCTTGTGCGTGTACTTACCCGATTATCAATGACACATGCCTATTTTCCTATGATTCTTTTGTCCAGGAAGCAGTCTTGGCATTTCTTTGTACTTGCTTGTCTGTACTATATATGTACTTGTGTGTGTTTTTGTAGGGGAAAGTAAAAAATACTTGTATTATTTTATTTTCTTATGCTGCTGGTTAGCATTGCCCCTATAGTTTGCATTAGAATTTGGTGAGATTCTTCTTGTTATTGTAGTTGTCTTGTGATTCCCTCAAAATTAGTGTCCTGTCCTAGTAATTCTATTCCCTTGACTCTGGGACCAACTTATTTCACACACACACACACACAAACACGCGCGGCGATAGAAAGCCGGAGTATCTTAATAGAATATTTGACTTTATACATTGTACTTTGTACATAGTGTGATACTGGTATCTTCACTTAATTATTTTTGTCTTGGAGAAGTTTCCTAATAGGCTTTTGTTATTGATACTTAGATGTGTCAAAAAAAAAAAAAAAAAAAGTAATCATACATATAATTGGATGTGTCAAGTTTTTATAAATTTACTGAATAATCTAATTGAAGTTTGAAAACAATTTATAGGAGACTCAGCTGGTGCAGATTCTCTTGTACTAGCATATTTGATTCGGTTAGCTTAGTTATTCTAGGTATGTACTTTGTACATTGTGGTATCTTGACTTTAGTATTTTCCTTCCGAAGAAGTTTTCTAATCTAATTTTGTTCTTAATACTAGTTATCTGTATTTTCTGTGTGACTCTGTTGGCTCATTTACTTTGTTGGAACTGCTTGATGCAGAGTACGATTAATGAACTGGTTCAAAAGTCGTTCGGTGAATTGTTAGAACTAGTCAAGAATATTGTGCTTAATTTATTTTCCGGGCAAGTAGTGTGTTGTAATCTGTAGAGGACATGCGTTGTTTTCTCTTAAGTCAGTCTGCAATCAGTGGTATTATGCACGACAGAATTGTGTTAATGAGAATGTTGCAACTAGTACTATGCACCTTTCCTTAGTCTGATATTCCTAATTGGTAAAATAATAGCGCATCTGCTAAATATGGACGTGGCTTTAGCTTTTCCATCTCAACTTTTTTCTGGTAGTAACTGTCATATTTTTAGAGGATAATTGAAATCATATTGTAGAGCGCCCTATTGGAGTTTTCGCATCCCATTGAAAAATTGAATTCTTCATTTTTCCTACTGTTTTACATTTTTTCCTCTAAAGATTACCACACTAACAAGCACAAATCTTACGTTTTTTTCTCGAAGGGAAAGAAGGATATATCAAAAGAAAATAAAGTAGAGGTACACAAGAAACTTGAGGCATTTGCAACTGAAGATTTAGAAACCAATAAAATGGCATTTTGGACAGATCTGGTGAAAGTGACAGATGGCTTGCAATGTACTATGTGCATACATATTTCCTTGTATTTGTCAAAGCAAGGTAATACAGAAATCGACATACAATTCCTCTTGGCTTAACTGAATGAAGTTAGTTTAGGGTTAATTTCACCGATCATTAAACTATATTTCAATTTAACTAAAATCATTTAACTATTTTTTGTCACTTAAAAGTAACTAAACTTTATCATTGTCACCTAAAAGTCATTTTGCCTCAAACCCCTACTATAAATATGACCTGACATTAAATTTTATGATAAAAATCCAAAAATAAATGCCAAAGCTAATATGGGTCATACCCATTTTAGATCCATTTATCCTTTAATGTGATTTGATCCATAATCCAAATGAGTTTCGATTAAAAAAAATATAAATTCCACATTAGTTTAAAATGATTATCCTATACTACAAAGTTTGTCTTTTCTGTCACAGCACATTCATAATTATTTTATATAAAATAATCTATGCTAGAAAATTCTTATCATCTTTGTATGCCCCATCCGAGTAATTTTATAACTCTACTGAAGCTAAAATACTATTGTATATAATAGTATTTTAAAATGATTCGGATGGGGCATACAAACCAAATAAGAATTTTCTAGCTTATATTATTTTAGTATAAAATAATTATAAATGTGCATTATGTAACAGAAAAGGTAAAACTTTGTAGTATAGGATAATCATTTTAAACTAATGTGGAACTTAATATTTTTTTTTATTGAAACCCATTTGGATTATGGGTCAAATTACATTAAATGATAAATGGATCTAAAATAGGTATGATCCATATTAGCTTATGTGGCATTTTGGATTTTTATCATAAAATTTAATGCCATGTCATATTTATGGTAGAGGTTTGAGGCAAAATGACTTTTAAGTGACAATGATAAATATTAGTTACTTTTAAGTGACAAAAAATAGTTAAATGACTTTAATGATATTGAAAGATAGTTCAAACTATCAGTGAAATTAAACCGCTTAGTTTATAATCTCAAGTGTGTAAAGTCGTGCATTTTTTAAACATTTGTGTTGTACAATGACCCAATGTAGGTTCAGGTAAAGAATGCATAAATTGGTTAGAATATAGAGAAAATATTAATGGACAAAAATGACCAAAAGAAGAAGCAGAATGAGCTATGAGAAGATGCAGAGAATGTTCTCCCCAGAAATAACAAACCGGTGCACTAATTTGGGGCAAATTTTCATATAACTATGACTTTTTTTCACAAAGTCATATAACTTTGTTTTCTCAGACAAAAATTATATAATTATGATTTTTTTTAATCAAGTCACATAACTATGTTTTCTCACACAAAAATCATAAATATTTTACTAACATATACAAAAATCATAGTGATCGAAAAATATAATTTTTAGTAGTATTTTCTTATTTTGTGATTTTTTATTTTGAGTCTGATAATTAATAATCCAATAAAATTGGAATGATTCAACCTGATCTAGCCCACCCGACCCAATACTCATATATATAAATTAAAATAATACTAAAATTGAATATTAAATCCCTCAAAATATGATACTTCTATCTTTTATTTTTCTTTTCAAGATTTTTATTCAAATTGATAATATTTTTATTTCAAGTGCTCTTTATTTATAACTTTTATTTATTTATTTTTTTATCAGAATCTCATGCATTCCGAACTAAATTTTTTATGGGGAAGAATTCACTTTTAATATTATTTTAACTTACGTATATGGGTATTGAGTCATGTTGGGTTGGGTTATTCTTATTTTAAGAGAAAAATATAAAATTAACCTGCCGATCGAAACTAATTGCATTTGCTAACCAATCAATATATATATATATATATATATATATATATATATATATATATATATATAATGTGTATGTCATATGTATATAATACACATATATATAAAAACATATTTTATCGGCTTTTATTTTTAGGAGCGGCTAAAAATATACTCAGATTTCTTCTATTTTAATTAGATAATAATTTATTAGACCGAAAATAAACAAAATAAAAAAAACGTAAAATAAGAAAATACTACCGAAAAATTTATTTTCCGACCACTATGATTTTTGTGTGAGAAAATAAAGTTATATGGCTTTGGTGAAAAAGAATCATAGTTATATGACCATTTTTGAAATTTACCCCACTAATTTGTGGTCAAAGAATAATTTCATTTGACTCTCGAAATCCGAATACCATCACATAAATTGGGAGGGAGGGACTAAATAAAAAGGAAAAAGTAAAGGAAAATGAAGAAGCTATGGTGAATTCTTTTGTAGTAATATGTTTAAGGCGGGATAGAAAGTAGAAAAATACATGGAGCATTTGCTCAAATAAATCCCGAAGAGCGAAAATTGTTGTATTTTCTTTTACTATTAGAAATTTACAGCATCTATGAAGTGGATACAGGAGTATTACATGAACTTACCAGAATGTACAAAAAATCGGATAGAAGAAAAGTGTCGGGTAATGCCAACATCTTGCCTATGGCAAGGCCCAGGTGCGAGTCATGATCGGACATGATGCTTGCTTGATGGGTTTGGTTAAGAAATAAAGTTGCACCCTTAATATTAGCTATTGCTTTTGGCATGACGCACTTGATCCTAACAAAAAAGCAGAATACTCAATCCTTTGGAGAGCTGGACTTTAAAAAACTGCCAATTAATGGTCTGAAGTAGGAAATCACTTTTGCTTCTTACTGTATTTGGAAATCTATCAACTACTTCCTAAAATCGGGTTCCTATGCTGTACACTCCTGACTGATGAATTATTGCAAGAAGAAGAAGGAGAAGAGAATTTGGAAGCTGCTATTGACAAAGTCATATCTTTCTGTTTTTGCCTTTTGGGAATGATATATTCCAAGTGTGGACACAAGAGCTAGTTTGTTCTCCCTTCTGTTTGTGTAATGCACAACTGCAGTTTTTATGGTAAGGCCGTCTCTCCTTTTCCATGTCTAACATTGACAAGCTTCCATCAAAGACACACTGAAGCATAATTTCAGCTGCTACAGTTGCCATTTTCTCCTCTCTCCTCTTCTTGCTGTAAAAGGTATTTCAATGTGTTTCTGTATGTATCAGAGTGTTCGAGCAAGTGTTTTTGTCCTTGACAATTATTCTGTATCTCTGTTTAACGGTTTATATAAACTTGGGAAGCATTGATTTATATGTCCAGCTTTGGAAATTGTGTAGAATCAAAGGTAACAAGTCTTGTTTTCTGCATCTATAGAATTCAAGAAGTTTTAGTAACGATGTTCTTGTGCATGTTGTTACCTTATTGTCAATGAAATATCCGTTTTTTCCTATGATTCTTTTGTCCTGGCTGCTGTTTTGGCATATGTCTGCACGTGTTGCTATGTTCTACACATGTACCTGTGTGTGTGTGTGTGTTTCTAGTTGAAAGACAGAATACTTTACATTCTTTTATTGTCTTATGCTGGGTGGTTGGGAGTTTCTAGGGGGAAGAAGTATCTGCTTTATTTAGTTATATTACATACGTGTGTCCAATGAACGAAGTAGACTTGTAATGTGGTACTTTATTTCAAATTTCAATTCTGGGCTGCTACTGATCAACAAAAGTGTACCTCTCTATCTATTTTTCTTTTCAAGTCAAAAGGCAGTACGATGCACAAGGTATTCCGTGTTCATACAGGATCCAGAAAATGACCATCTCAAGGTGTGTGATGTAGATATCCTGTTACTGTACTATTTTAAGTACAAGATATGATGGGTGAAAGTACTTTATAATTTTATTTTATTTTTATTTTTTTTATCCAGAGTGACTTATATTTGACTGAAAATCTATGGTGTGAGGAGAAAATGACTTGTTGCTAATTAGGGTGAAAGCAATTTCCCATCAGTTGCATCTTAAAAGGAGTTGTTTTCTTGAGACTGCTAA
The DNA here is from genome assembly GCF_000390325.3 of Nicotiana tomentosiformis. NCBI lineage: Eukaryota > Viridiplantae > Streptophyta > Magnoliopsida > Solanales > Solanaceae > Nicotiana > Nicotiana tomentosiformis. The sequence continues at coordinate 14,301,714 of NC_090822.1, forward strand.
TTGGCTTCTTCCTTTGTTTAATATAGGTTAAATGATCTTAGAAGATTGGAGTATTAGAGCTTCCCAAGTATATTGCACTTTCGTTTCCCTCTTTGGTTTAGGTTACTCACTGTAATTTACTGAAAATTGTTATTCTCCTTGCTTGTGAAATTGTACTTTCAGTGGTTTTAACTTTGCGAGGAATATTGCTTTTTGAGCTTAATTTGCATACACTGACAATGTAAAAGAAGACACATTACGTGTTACAATAAGTTAAAATATATGATAGTGTTATAATCTTTTGCATTGTTAGTCATGTAGATAACTTAAATCCTTTTCTACATATAAATTATTGGTATGTGATACTGATAGGTCCTTGGTTCATATTCAGTACAATTAACCTAAATGCATAATTTAGCATGATGATTTACTCAAGCATTTTAGGGAATAATTAATCAAATCTTGAACCCAATAGCAAAAGGTTAAAAATGTGGAGAAATTTGTCTATGATTAATGAATTATGCATATATATGCTTTGAGTTAGTAAGGAAGTTCCTTTTTTTTTTTAAAGAAAGCCTGGAAAGGAATTAAGCTACATGAAAGTGTGGAGCATATATCTGTATAAATATATATATATATATATGTGAAACTGCAAATTGCTTTTTTCCCCCTTGAATTGTTCCATAACCTGTTGAAATGGATACAAAAGGTTACAAACATTTACCACAATTTACACCAAATGAGACAAAGAAAACAATGTTCCTATGGAGCTAGGACTCCAAATTTCTTCCTACTTGGAGCATTTGCACGTTCTGAATTGTCTAGAGTTCTTGTAAAGAAAATGGACATGGGATCTACTCAACTCCAAAAGTAGCAAGCTCATGAGGTGAGAATTGTTCATTACCATATAAGAAAACAACAATACTGCTCTCAATCAATATGAGAAAACTAATACCTCTTGGACATTTAGAGCTGGACTGGAGCATAGGCAATAAAACATGAGGGCGCCCAATTTTAGGTAAACAAAGAACACATATGAGTTTGACTCTGATTCAATGGAAAGAGAATCGACCTTGAGCGTAACTCAAACTCAAAAGCTAGCTCATGAGATAAATGATTGTCCCACGACCATCTAACGAGACATCAGTGCATTCCCTCAACCAAAGTACACTTAAAAGTTCTACGATCTACTTGCTAGACCCGCACTCAAGTCCTTTATAGTACTACTGATCACTGATGAATTACTACAAGATGTTGAAATGTGAAAATAATAAACTTGTTTTTCATTTGTTTACATTTGTTTATATTAGTTCATGAACTAGAATATTAATTTAGTACATGTATTAAAGTATGAACACATTGATGTACTTTGGAAGATACAATATCTAGTAGTGTCATCTATGTACCTGAAAAGATGTGAGGTGTTGATTTAGTTATTATGTTTATATATAATGTAGGCTAGATAATTGAAAGATTTCTCATACAAATAGCCATGTATTCCTAACCATTTGTAGCAAGTCAAGTTGAACACAAATCATCCTTTCCTCCACTTTCTTCTTTGTGAGTTTTGAGTGTTCTTTTGTGTTGTCTTGCTCTCCCAAAGTTTTTAACATTGTGGTATCATAGCTGATGTGTTTGAGAGACAACCAAACTTGGAGAGAAAATGACAAATAGTAATGGATCTTCATTTCAAGATCCTATGCTCACAAAAAAGAACTATGAAAATTGGTGTATCTAGATAAAGGCATTGCTTGGTGCCTATGATGTTTGGAAACCGGTGAAAGTCGGAGGTGATGGAGCGGAAGATAATGCTGCCTTTAAAAAGAAAGATCAAAAGACGCTCACTTTCATCCATCAAAGTTTGGATGACAAGATGTTTGAGAAGGTTGCAAATGCAACCACCTCAAAGCAAGCATGGGAGATTCTTCAAACTTCCTTTAAAGGTTTGGATAAAGTGAAAAGAGTTCCTCTTCAAACCTTAAGAGGAGAGTTTGAATCATTGCATATGAAGAAATCTGAATCCATTTTGGATTACATTTCAAGAGTTTTGGCTATTGTTAATCAAATGAAGAGATATGGTGAAGTCTTGAGTGATGATAGGGTCATTGCAAAAATACTACGATCCCTTAGTTCAAAATTTAATTATATTATTGTGGCTATTGAAGAGTCCAAAGATTTGGATACCATGACCATTGAAGAACTCACGGGTTCTTTGCAAGCACATGAAGAAAGTTGAAGAAACCGAAAGAAGAATCGGTTGAACGAGCGTTGCAAGGAAAACTTTCTTTCAAAGAGAAAGATGAAAGGCGTGGCTCGCAACAAAGAGGTTGTGGACGTGGACAAGGTCATGGTAAAAAATGAAGAGGTGGTATTCAATCACTAAATAAAGAAAATAAGAGCCAAGACTCTAATCAAGGAAGAGGTCGTGAAAGAAGTAGAGGATGGAGGCAAAAATCAAGAAAGATATGATAAGTCTAATATTCAATGTTATACTTGTCATGAATTTGGTCATTTTTCTTGGTAATGCAAAAATAATGTGGAAGAAAAAAATTATTTTGTGGAGAGCAAAAATGAAGATGGAGAAGTTATTTTAGTTCTCGTTTGCAAAAGAGAAGAAAGTATAGAGAGAAATCAATGGTATCTTGACTCCAGTGCAAGTAGCCATATTTATGGAAAGAAAAATTTATTTGTGGAGCTTGAAGAATTGAATGGTGGCAACATCACTTTTGGAAACTCTTTGGGGATTAAAATCAAAGGAAAATGTATGATTTTAATGCGCTTGAAAGATGGTAGTCACCAATTAATTTATAATATTTTGTATGTTCCGGAGATGAAAAGTAATATTTTATGTTTGAGAAAACTGTTGGATAAAAATTATGATATTTATTTGAAAGATAAAAAATTGTTCTTAAGAGATGAAAATGGGAGATTGTTAGCCAAAGTTCCTATGGCTAATAATAAAATATTTGTTTTGAACCTTCAATATGATGTTCCAAGGTATTTGCTTTCATAGACTAACGATTCATCTTGGCTTTGGCATATGAGATTTGGTCAAGTGAATTTGATAATCTAAGGTTGATGAAGAAAGAAAGCATGGTGAATGGATTGCCAACTATTGATCATCCGAGCCAACTTTGCGAAGGATGTCTCTTTGGAAAGCAAGCAAGAAAAAGCTTTCCTAAAGAGTGTTTGACTAGAGCCCGATGGCCATTGGAGTTGATTCACATGGATGTGTGCGGACCAATCGAGCCATATTCACTTGGTAAAAGTAATTATTTTTTACTTTGCATTGATGATTTTTTTAGAAAAACTTGAGTGTATTTTTATCGGAGGTGTTTGATACTTTCAAAAAATTCAAGAGCATGGTGGAGAAACAAAGTGGCTATCAAGTTAAGTCATTGTGGTCTGATAATGGCGGAAAATTCACTTCAAATGAATTCAAAGTTTTTTTTGTCAAAATAGTGGAATTCATTATTTTTTTTACTATTCCAAGATCACCATAACAAAATGGCATCGTGAAAAGAAAAAATCGGACTATTCTCAACATGGCACAGAGTATGTTGAAGAACAAAAATATGCCAAGGAGTTTTGGGCTGAGGCAGTTGCGTGTGCAGTGTATTTGTCAAATCGGTGTCATACTAAGAGTATTCGTGACAAAACACCTCAAGAGGCTTGGAGTGATTTCAAGCTAAAAGTTGCTCATTTGCAAGTTTTTAGGAGTATTGCCTATGCACTTGTGCCAGATGAGAAGAGGTCTAAGCTTAATGATAAAAGTGAGAGGTATGCTTTCATTGGCTATGATCAAAGTTCTAAAGGTTATAAATTATATAACCCAAGAAATGGCAAAGTTACCATAAGCAGAGATGTTGAGTTTGATGAAGATAATGCTTGGGAATGGAAAACTAGAGAGCAAGATTAGTCTTTTAGTCCTTTCTTTGATGAAGATGATGATGAAGAAGTTATGGAGCAGCCTATCATACCACCTTCAACACCTCCAACACAAGTTGAAGAAGAAGATGAGTCAAGTTCAAGTTCTTCAAGTGAAGTGCCTCAGAAAACTAAAAGTTTTCGTGAGTTGTGTGAAAATACGGAAGTAGTAAGAAAAGATTTATATGATTTGACTTACTTTTGTTTGTTGGTGGATAATGAGCCTTTAACTTATGCAGATACTGTCCAAAATATCAAATGGAGAGATGTCATGAATAAAAAAATCAAGACAATCAAGAAGAATGATACTTGGGAATTAGCCACACTTCCTAAAGGCAAAAGCATCATTGGTGTCAAATGGGTCTACAAGTTGAAGAAAAGTTCCAAGGCTCAAAATCAATGAAAAATTCATCAAATGGATGTGAAGTCGGCTTTCTTGAATGGTGTTTTGGAGGAAGAGGTTTACATTGATCAACCTTTGGGCTACAAGATTGAAGAACATGAAAATAAAGTTATGGAGTTTGAGCACGTGAAGTCACAAGACCAAATTACGGATATTTTTACCAAGCCGTTGAAGATTGAGCTTTTTCAAAAGCTAAGGAAGGCGCTTGGAGTGATGAAACAAGTTTAAGAGGATGTTGAAATGTGAAAATAATAAACTTCTTTTTCATTTGTTTACATTTGTTTATATTAGTTCATGAACTAGAAGATTAATTTAGTACATGTATTAGAGTATGAACACATTGATGTACTTTGGAAGATACAATGTCAGGTAGTGTCATCCATGTACCTTGAAAGATGTGAGGTATGAATTTAGTTATTATTTTTACATATAATGTAGGTTAGATACATGAAAGATTTCTCTTATAAATAGCCATGTATTCCTAGCCATTTATAACAAGTCAAGTTGAATAAAAATCATCATTTCCACCACTTTCTTTTTTGTGAGCTTTGAGTGTTCTTTTGTGTCTTGCTCTCCCAAATTTTCTAACACAAGAAGACAATTGGTAAGCCGCTGTTACTGACAAGGACGACATAGCAGTGTTCCACGTTTTCCTTTGAGGAGAAGGCAAATTCCTACTCCGAGTACAGGTATTATTTGAGCATGCTTCCTTCTTCTTGTGCAATGCACAGCTGCAGTATCTGTGATAAGGTTTCCTCTCAATATCCATGTCAAACAATGACAAAATTCCATGCATGACACACTGAAACATCAACATTTTAGCTACTCCAATGGCCATTATCTTCGTCCTCTCCTCTTCCTTACTTTAGAATATATGTATCTAAATATATGGCACTCTAATGCTGAAATGTTCTTGTGTATACGTAAGTCATGTAATTGTGCTGAAACGTTTCTAAGGGTTTATATAAAGTTGCAAATCATCAATTAATAAGTCCACGCCCTAGGGGTGTGGTTAGAAACTATGTATTAAGGAAAGCTGTTTACTGCACGCTTCTAATAACAAATTCAAAAAGTATTAATGGCTACTATTAGAAGAGAGCCTTTGAGCAACGGTAAAATTATTTTCGTGTGACCTATAGATCACGAGTTCGAGCCGTGAAAGCAATTACAAATGTTTAAAGTAGGTTTTCTATATCATATCCCTAGGGATGCGGCCCTTTCATGATCCAGCCTGAACATGGGACACTTTGTGCACCGAACTATCGTTGTGCTTATTAACGGCGACTATTGTTTTCGTCCATGCATAGATACCTTCAGATAATATGAGATGGGCGTGTTTCTCTGGGATTATTATATTGAGTCTAGAGGATATGGGGTATACTTGTTCTTGTGCTAATTAAATGGATGGTACGGTAGCATATTTTAGGTGAAAAAAGGATCTTTAGTTTAGTTATAAGTATGTCATTGAACAAAGTTGAATTTCCGAGTATGATTCTTTTGTTCAAACGTATAATTCAAGGCTGCTGAGGTTGTACGTTTATTTCTATTTTACTCGGGTGAGTCAAAATTTTCAAACTTTTTGGTTCCTTCTCGACAGTGAAAGTACAAGAGGGGGTGAATTGTAACCGATTTTAAAATTTAGTTGACTAAGAGAGGATTAGTCGACTAAACTTCATAGTGAGATCAATCGCAACAGAATTAAATTTCGCAGACAGAAAAGTAAAGGAGGCATAACAATTTTTATACTAGTTCAGTACTGGTGTGTTACCTACATCCAGTTCTCTTGGATCACAAGGGTTCTCTTAGATTTTCAGTAAGTTTTTACAACATTGATGGTTTTTTCTAGTGTTGACACAACTCTTATTTTATTTTCTAATTCTTCCTATCTTTTGCGACACTTGTAGACCCAAGAATACAATATTTGTATTAAGAACTAAAAAGGTGTAGAAACATATGTGAAGTTGCGTAATCTTCTTTGCCCTTCTGCTTCTTCTTTTATATTTCTCGATGAGACTTTTGATTTCTCTTTTTTGGGATCGCACAACAGTAATGATTAGAGGTCTTTCCTTGTGAGGCATAGATTTCTAAGAGTGAGACCCAAGGTTAGCTGTTGGCCTTTTGAAGATTGACAAAGGAAGCTCAGGCATGAACCAGGTCCATCCCTTGTGTGCATAGACACGGGCAGATTCGAACATGTGGGATGCACGTGAAGGAGATAAGATTAACTTGGTCTAATTAATATCTCCTGATCGAAAAAGGTTGCATAATTGATAAGGATAAGGACTCGTCTAATTAATATCTCCTGATCGAAAATGGTTACATAATTGATAAGGAGAAGGACTGCTTAATCAAAGAGAACACTATCCAAGATAAGGGAGGAGTTAGAGGTTGAGATCAACTAGAACTCTTCCACTAAGGAAGAGTAGCATTAGAACTCTAATTGTTTTCTACTCTACTAACTCTATAAATCGCAGGAAGTTCTCATTCTACAGGTGACGCACAAAACAAAAGTTAAACGTGAATTGAGAGCAAAATAGCAAGGCATTTTGCAAGCAGTTCGTGTGTGATTCAAGTGTGCGAACCTGAAGCTACATGAACTAGATAGAAGAACCAGTTCCAAGTGTCTGTCTTGTATTCTAGTTCAATTGTAGTAGGTGTTTTCATATTGTACCTTTCAGCTTTATCTAGAGGCAATTGTAATAGGTACTCAGAGTATTCAAGTTAGAGTTAACTTGAAGTTGTCGCAATAGTTAGAGGTTGGTTGCCACAACGGGATTAGAGTTAATCCTAGGTTTACAAAAGTATTATGTACACGCAGTTTTTGGCTCTATGATTTAGTGGAGAGTTTGGAAAAATTCTACTGAGAAGTAGGTCGTGATTTTTTCACCTTTTGAGCCAGGTGTTTTTCACGTAAAAATCCTTGTATTCTTTAATTTCTGCATTTATTATTCCGCAACAGTAGTATAAGGAACACATAGAAGAACCAAGTCTTTCTATAATCTGTGCACGCAAAAATTAGACACCACACAATCCCCCCCCTCCTTGTGTGGTATTGAAGTTAAAACATCTATTGGTATCAGAGCGGATTATCCTTGAAGAGGCTAATACCTTAGGAGAAGATCAAGATGAGTGCATCACCTGAAAACTAGGAAGGGCAATCCACTGCTAGGCCACCACTCTTCAACGGCCAGTATTACTCTTGGTGGAAAAACAGGATGAGAGACCACATCATAGGAGAAGACTATGAGCTATAGGATATTGTCACAGATGGTCCAGTGGCTACCATGAAGATAAATTCCGAAGGAGAAGAGGTGCCAAAAACAAGAGTTGACTGTACTGCTGACGACTTGAGGAAATGGGAGAAGAATGCTAAAGCCAAGAAATGGCTCGTGTGTGGACTTGGTCCGGACGAGTACAGCAGAATTCAAAGCTGTACTACTGCTAAGAAAATTTGGGACACTTTGCAAGTGGCTCATGAAGGAACACCTCAGGTGGAGAGGTCCAGAGGAACTTTACTATATTCTTAATATAAGAATTTCACTATGAAGTAAAGGGAAACCATCCAAGAGATATATACAAGGTTCACCACACTAACAAATGAACTTAAGTCTCTTGTAATGGTTATTCTTGAAGAAGACAAAGTTGAGAAGATTTTGACAAGGGTTCTGCAGTTTCATGGGAGAGCAAAATCACTGCTATTCAGGAATCAAAGAACATTGCCACTCTTAATTTGGATGAGCTAATTGGAAATCTCACTGCTTATGAACTTAGAAGGAAAACCATGAAGATGGATATACTCAAGAAGGAAAGGAGCCTGACACTCAGAATTACTGAAGGTTCTGATCTAGAGGAAGATGAAATGGCTATGATCACAAAGGACTTCAAGAAGTACCTAATGAGAGGAAAAGGTTCTTCAAGAAGTGGAGGATACAACAAACCAAGGGTTCCTGAAAAACAAACCAATGAGGGCTGCTACAAGTATGGGAAGACTGATCACCACATCAAAAACTGCCCTCAATGGGAAATTGAATGAAAGAAGGAAAGAACTGAACGAAGAAACAGAAAGAAGGAATAAGTTCATCACAAGAAGAACAAAGGATCAACAAAGTCTATGGTTGCTGCTTGGGGAGAAAGCTCATATGAGGACTCAGATTATGAAGATGGAGATGAACAAGCACTTATGGAAATTGGAGAATCCGATGAGGAATCTAAAGTAAGTATAATCCATCTAAAAGACAAGATTAAGTTTTTGTCTAAAGAAAGGCTATCTGAGTTACTTCTAGATTTCATTGATAAATCTGAGGATATAAATAATGAAAAGAAACAGCTGTCTAAGGAATGTGTGATTTTAAAAGCAAAGTGTAAGAACCTGGAACTTAGAGTTAGTGAGACTGTAAGTGAAAATATTGCACTAAAGAACCAGGTTCATGTATTTGAATCAAATGTCCTAGAACTTAGATCTGAAAACCTAAAACTGAAATTAGGAACAAGTAAGAAGACAATTGATTGCACACAACTCACTCTAGAAGAAAATGTAGGTAAACTAAAAGATGAGTGGTATAAGAAGGATGAGCAGGTAAGAATTTTGAAGAAGGATCTAGGCAAAGTCAAGCGTGAACTAGACAGAACTTGTAAATGGAACAGGTCCTCCGATGCACTTTCATGGCTACATGAACATCATAGTAGCAATAGAAGAGGACTTGGCTTTGGGAATCTGCCACCTAAATGGAATCCCAAAAGCAAGTACCTTATACTTCCTGAGAACAAGATTTGTACTCACTGTGGTAAGACTGGTCACTATAAAAGTGAATGCACTGCAAAAGAAAAAGCTAGTCAAAAGAATAAAAAGTTTGTTCAAGGGAAAAATAGGCTATCAGGTTGGGCTAAAAAGAATTTAATTTATCCTTTTGCCTATAGAAAGGGACCCAAACTAGTTTGGGTTCCTAAGACTAAACCCTGATTTCCTTTTGCAGGTCCAAGTGAAGGGGAGCAGCCAAATATGGTACATGGATAGTGGCTGCTCAAAGCACATGACAGGAAGCAAGAACCAGTTCCTTTCACTTGAGGACCTCAAAAGAGGTAGTCTCCTTTGGAAATGGGAAGAAAGGTGAGATCATTGGGGTTGGTAAGGTAGGTAAGACTAACTCTCACTCGATTGAGAATGTCTATTTGATAGACGGCCTGAACTACAGTCTAATTAGTGTATCACAACCGTGTGATAGAGGTAACTTGGTAGCATTCACCTCAACTAAATGCTTTATGATTAATCTTACCACTGACAAGATTGTTTTGCAGGGAAAAAGAGTGAACAATATATATATATATTTTTTAGATCTGTCCACACTGTCAGAAAATGAACTCACTTGTTTAAGTGTGTTAGATAATGATCCCCTCCTTTGGCACAAGAGACTTGGACATGCAAGTCTGAGTGAACTCAACAAATTAGTCTTCAAGGACTTGGTGATAGGACAGCCTAACATCAAATTCAAGGAAGCCAAAGTTTGTGAGGCTTGTGTGAGGGGAAAGCACGTAAGATCCTCCTTTAAATGCAAGAAAGTGGTAAGTACCACCAGAACGATGGAACTGGTCCATATGGATCTCTGTGGTCCAATGAGAACATTAAGCAGAAGTGGTAAAAGATACGTGATGGTGCTTGTTGATGATTATTCTAGGTTTACTTGGACATTGTTTTTAACATCTAAAGATGAAGCATTTGACATGTTCACTTCTTTTGTTAGAAAAACTCAAAAACAACTAGGTAATTAACTTGCATCAATTAGGTCCGATCATGGCACTGAATTTGAAAATGCTAAATTTGCTGAATTTTGTGATGAGCATGGCATAGATCATAATTTTTCTGCTCCTAGGACTCCACAGCAAAATGGAGTAGTTGAAAGAAAGAATAGGACACTTGAAGATATGGTTAGGACTATGCTTTTTTCTAGTAAACTGCCCCATAGCTTCTGGGCAGAAGCTACAACTACTGCATGCTACATCATAAATAGGTGCATGACTAGACCTCTTGTTGAGAAAACTCCCTATGAGTTACTTAAAAGGAGAAAACCAAATATATCCCATCTTAGGGCATTCGGATGCAAGTGCTTTGTGCACAACAACGGTAAAGACTCCTTAGGCAAGTTTGATCCCAGAAGTGATGAGGGAGTATTCTTGGGATATTCTTCACATAGCAAAGCTTATAAAGTCTATAACAAAAGAACTATGTGTGTTGAAGAAAGTGTTCATGTGATTTTTAATGAAACTAACATTCTTTCTGAGAGACAGGAACATGATGATGAAGCAATTGGATTGGTAAGAAACCTAAATGAAACCACAGCCTAGACTGAAGCTGCACTAGAAGAAGGAACATGTGATGGAACAGGTTCTTCCACCCAGAGCAACATGATAAGGGGAACAAAACTAAGAGGAAATGATCCCCAAACCTCAATGGAACATGTCCATGAACTTGTTCCACAGCAACAAAACACTGAAGGAACATCAAGGGAAAACCAGTTGGTTGTGAAACCTTACAAGTATCAAAGTTCTCATCCCATTGAGAACATAATTACTGATCCAACCTCTGGAATCAAAATTAGATCGTCATTAAAGAATCTTTGTGCTTTTGATTCTTTCTTATATCTTATTGAACCTAAAAATGTTGCTGAGGCTTTGCAGGATGCAAACTGGGTAAATGCAATGCAAGATGAACTCAACCAATTTGAAAGGACTCAAGTTTGGCATCTGGTACCAAGACCCTTGGACAGATCAGTAATTGGCACAAAATGGGTCTTCAAAAACAAACTTGATGAAGATGGAACAATTACAAGGAACAAGGCAAAATTGGTGGTTCAAGGATATAGCCAAGAGGAGGGCATAGACTATGATGAAACCTTTGCTCCAGTTGCAAGGTTGGAAGCAATAAGACTCCTTATAGCCTTTGCTACTTACATGGAATTCACCCTCCACCAGATGGATGTCAAGAGTGCCTTCCTCAATAGCTATCTAAAGGAAGAAGTGTTTGTCAAGCAACCTCCGGGGTTTGAAAGCAAGGAGAGTCCTGATCATGTGTACAAACTTGACAAAGCACTTTATGGGCTCAAGCAGGCACCAAGAGTATGGTATGAAAGATTATCAAAGTTTTAGCTTGAGCATGACTATAAGAGAGGTAAAATTGACAATACTTTGTTCTTGAAAGAAGAAGGTAAAGATCTTTTGGTAGTTCAGATATATGTTGATGATATAATCTTTGGAGCAACTATTGAGAAGTTAAGTTGAAATGAGCATGATGGGTGAGCTTAATTTCTTTTTAGGCTTACAAATTAAACAAAGTTCAAATGGAACTATGATCCATTAGCAGAAGTATGTAAAAGAGTTGCTTAAAAGGTTTAAAATGGAAGACTCCAAAGAAATTGACACTCCTATTGCAACAGCTACAAAGTTGGATATAGATAAACCTGGTTTATCTGTCGATCAGAAGTTGTATAGGGGAATGATTAGCTCATTGTTGTATCTTACTGTTAGTAGACCTGACATTGTTTTCAGTGTAGGCCTTTGTGCAAGATTTCAGGCAAATTCGAAGGAGTCTTACTTGACGGCTGTCAAGAGATTTTTGAGATATCTAAAAGGCACCACTGATCTTTGTCTTTGGTATCCAAAAGGTAGTAATTTCAATCTTGTGGGATATGCTGATGCTGATTATGCAGGTTTTCTTGTGGATAGAAAGAGCACCTTAGGTATGGCATACTTTCTTGGCTCATGTCTTGTGTCTTGGACTACCAAAAAGTAAAATTCAGTGGCCTTATCTACTATTGAAGCTGAGTATGTTGTTGCTGCTTAATGTTGTGCTCAATTATTGTGGATCAAACAACAATTAATGGACTTTGAAATTGATGTTGGTTGTATCCCTATTTTTTGTGATAACACTAGTGTAATTAGTATGACCAAGAACCCGGTTCATCACAAGAGAACTAAGCACATAGATGTTAGGCATCACCTTTTGAGGGATAACTATGAAACATGGTTGATCACTGTGAAATTTTGTGCTACTGACAAGCAAATAGCTAACATCTTCCTAAAATCCCTAGGTAGAGATCACTTTGAAGGGAACATGTTAGAATTAGGGATGATTAAGATTACCTAAAAGGATCAAGTCAGAATTCACAACGAAAAAAAAAATTGAAAAAAAAATGTTTTTTTTGGTTAGAAAATCTGAAAATGTGTATATAATTAGATTAATTTTTGCTCAGACTCATACTTTCAATAGTATACTCTTGTGCCATGTGTTAAAATGACTCATTAATCTCTAATGATATTTTCTCTATTTTGGCAAATTTAGACTTACACAAGAGAATTATCAGTGAAGAACCTGGTTCATCAAGATAACACAGTATGTTTGCTACACTCTGCATAATTTGAAATAATAATATTTGGATCATGAGCAGAGTCCTACTTAATTTCAAATTCCTTTTAGACTTATTCGTTACAAGGGAACCGGTTCTGTTCAATAGAGTCCCAACCGAATTGAAGTACCTAGATTCTAGGGATACACTCCAAAGTCTTTTCAAAACTGAAATTCAGTTTGATTAGACTTTCACACCCACTATTATCCCTTCCACCACCCCAACCTCTAAGAAAAGAGTAAAGATACTTGCTCGCAAGGTTGTTGCAGGGAGAGAACAAATTTGGAGAATAGGTTTGTGCTGGTAGGGTCTATTGCAGGTGTTGAAACTATAGAGTCTGGAGGAATTGGTGGTAAAAATGAAAAAGAAAAATAAAAAGAGAGAAAGGATATTCGAAGTGCTGTGAGGGGAAAAGGTAAAAGAGTAGTTGATTCTTCATCCACTCCTGTGAGTTTAACCAAAGACACATGTGAAATGGTTGTTTGGGGAGAAAAATCTACTGGAGTAGAGGAGAGGATAAAGAAAACAGGGGGAAGTGGGTCTGGCGAAGCCGCTAAAGGGCTGGTTCAACTTGGGAAAAATATAGATGAACATGTTTCATCTGGACAGGAAACTCTTGTAGACCTACTGAAGAGAGTGACTGAAAATTATAATCCAAAGAAGAAAGGGAGGTTGGTACAAGCAAGGATCATTTTGGGAAAAATACGCTGCCTGCTTGTGACTATGAAGTCCATGTCACTCCTAAAGAACCTGGTTCATCTAAGAAGGTACCAGTGAATAGCAAGGTGCGAGCCTTGGTGCAAAAAAGTGGGGCTAAGGATGCTGAGATTGAGAGGCTGAAGAAGAGGTTGGCAGAGGTGGAGACTGAGAGAGATGCTCTCAGAACTGAGCTGGCAAGAGAAAAGGAGAAGAATGATGGTATTCTTCAGGATATGCTGAAACTCCTCCAAGCCAAAAACCAAGCACTTAGTTCTTTCCAGTCTTAAGCCTCCTAGCCTAGTGTAGACCTTTCAGTGACCCAGTTTGGGAAGTTTTTTGTTTGCTCATATTTTTAGTATTTTTATTTCTTTTTATGCTTTGTGAAAGAATCGTATCAATCATCAATGAAATTCACTGTTTTTGCTCTAACTGTTTGTTTATATTTATTTGATGGTTAAAATTCTTAGCTTGATCTAAGATGATTAATCCATGATTGCATTTGAAGTAGCCCATGTGGCCATGAGTAAGTTTTAAAATCTGGTTATCTCACATTTTTTATGCAACTTTCCGATGATACCAAAAGGGGAAAAAAGGTTGTGCTTTACACTTTGAACAGTAATGTTTATAACCTACTGAACCTGGTCTTTGATGATAAGTGAAAATTGTTCTAACATTGTGTTGATGTTGGGCTAAGTTGAAACAGGGCCTAAGCTTATGAAAAATATAGAGTTTGTCATCATCAAAAAGGGGGAATTAGTTGGCCCAAGTGAAGGTTAGTTTTGAAGATTGACAAAGGAAGCTCAGGCATGAACCAGGTCCATCCCTTGTGTGCATAGACATTGGCAAATTCGAACATGTGGGATGCACGTGAAGGAGATAAGATTAACTTGGTCTAATTAATATCTCCTGATCGAAAAGGGTTGCATAATTGATAAGGATAAGGACTCGTCTAATTAATATCTCCTGATTAAAAAGGGTTTCATAATTGATAAGGAGAAGGACTCCTTAATCAAAGAGAACACTATCCAAGATAAGGGAGGAGTTAGAGGTTGAGATCAACTAGAACTCTTCCACCAAGGAAGAGTAGTATTAGAACTCTAGTTATTTTCTACTCTACTGACTCTATAAATCGCAGGAAGTTCTCATTCTGCAGGTGACGCACAAAAGCAGAAGTTAAATGTGAATTGAGAGCAAAATAGCAAGGCATTTTGCAAGCAGTTCGTGTGTGATTCAATTGTGCGAACCTGAAGCTACATGAACCAGATAGAAGAACCAGTTTCAAGTGTCTGTCTTATTTTCTAGTTCAATTGTAGTAGGTGTTTTCATATTGTACCTTTCAACTTTATCTAGAGGCAATTGTAATAGGTACTCAGAGTATTCAAGTTAGAGTTAACTTAAAGTTATTGCAGCAGTTAGAGGCTGGTTGCCACAACGGGATTAGAGTTAATCCTAGGTTTTTAAAAGTATTTTGTAAATGCAGTTTTTGGCTCAATGATTTAGTGAAGAGTTTAGAAAAATCCTACTAGGAAGTAGGTCGTGATTTTTTCACCTTTTGAGCCAGGTATTTTCCACGTAAAAATCCTTGTATTCTTTAATTTCTGCATTTATTATTCCGCAACAGTAGTATAAGGAACACATAGAAGAACCAGGTCCTTCTATAATCTGTGCACACAAAAATTGGATACCACACAAATCATCCCCCCCCCCCCCCCCGTGTGGTATTGAAGTTAAAACATCAGTAGCCTCATGAATCTAGCTTGAGAGGTATTGTCAGATTCATTCTTAGTTTGAATATTTGGTTCCTCCAATTATCCTTGATTAGTGCTTCCGCAGATTGCCCTTTGATTTGCTGTCTATCCTTGATTGGCTCTCTTTCCTCTCTTGCACGCTTTAGAATCTTTAGCAAGTCTGATAGATTGACTTTCCTTCCTTGTTCTTTGATTGATTGACTCTCTTTCCGTTTGATGCAGAGTTTGAAGAACATAGCTGTTGACTTCCTCTAATTTTCTCATAGAATTTTCTTTCCTATCATTCATCGATGTTGTTGCGAATCTGCATGCAAAGTGAGATGTCATTAATTAGTTAAGGTTTTTTTTATTATTGATCATTATTAAAATTTTAAACCTAACAAACAGTATAATAATGCCCTACATGAACTTACCATAATTAGGGACAGAGCCCGCTCTTTAGCTATGAATTTGGTCTAACTCAATAGTTTTGATTCAATCTTATATTTGTTTTAGATAATCTATTGAATATGCACGCTTTTTTCTACTTTAATTTTGTTTGTCTCTATATACATGCATGTGTGTGTATATTGGAATACCTAGGCTTGATGTCTTTTGTTGTGTTTGGGAATTTCTAGGAGAATATTTTCTGAAGTTAGTTCTAGTTAGATACTACTGATCAAGGAAATCAAATATGGTACTTTTAATATAAAATTGTCCTATCCCACGTTTGTTTTGTCCGTCCCACGAGTCACATAAGACTAATTTTGACCTGTGATAGATATCATCACTCAACATTGTAATAAGATACTTAGAATTTTGAGGAATGACCTAGGAATTACGCACTATCATTGTTTCCAAACTTTGTTGTAGCTATCGAGAGTCAAACTGTGTAAAATTTGACCAACATTGTAAAATATATACTTTTATCATATTGACAAAAGAAAAATTATAACTTATACTATTTCTCGTATAATTTTTTATTATCTAAATTTTTATTTTTTAACTCATAATTTTTTATTATCTAAATCAAGTGGATATCATTCTTTGTTCTTGCTTCTTCTTTTTTAACCCCTGGTCCGTATTTCTTCTTTTCATTTTGTTTTGGGTATTGAAATTGGCAGCTCAAGGGTGTTGAAAAGAAAAAAATATGCGTTACCTGTAATGCTGAAGATCAGTCAAATTAAAATTTGACAATATCACTAACACTATGGATGTCTTTGGTTGTCAAATGATAGTGTTTGCAAATAACTATTTGGTTTTTGCAGAAATTGAAGATATAGCTTAGTTCTTATAAGTGTTTGGCAATTTTGATGTTAATATTTTTGAAATGCTATGTGGTCATGTGTAAGGAGATTGTAATGTAACTGTCTATGTATAGTCCTGCATGCAACGTTGAAGATGTCTTAACTTTTGAAAAAAACTTTTCCCTTGAGATAGTAGTGGTGCTTCTTGGCCATAACATTAGATTGCTTTCTTATGTCTAGAAACCCAAATGCGAGGTGATATGATGTAGACAGTTCTCATGATTAATAGCATATATTTAACCGTTATTTTTTAAGGTTCTTGATACTGTAATCTTCATTAGTGTTATTGTAGCTGGAATTTCAAATGTTTGGTGGTTTAGGGTTGCGGACAGTTCCAATAGTTAGTAATTTGATACTTCTGTGAACGATATTCTGATTACTTTGTTGTGTAGCATTCTGGAATTCAAATTGTGAGGTGTAGTACATAAGTTAATAATGTGTCCCAGTCTTATTTTGGGATAGATTTGATCATGTTATAATATTCTTTCGCGTTGTTGCAGCTGAAATTCACATGGGAACAATGCTTGTGAAGAGCACAAGATGGTAGATGTGCTTTATGTAATAGTAGTAGTTTTACTCCAGCCAGTTTGTTGTACATATCTGTAGTGTGGTTTGTTTTCATAGCAACAACGTGACTTGACTATGTTAATGTTTTGGTTTCTTTTTAATTCGAAGCTCTATTTCAGCTTTGCAATTCTGCTGTCTTCCACAGTTTTTAACAAGCTAATTCTATGCCCTTTGGTTGTTGGAAGTCGACTTTGTAATTATATTTGCTGGTACTGAGAAAAGTTCAAGTCTTTCCAATGTAAATGTATTAGCTCAAGTTTGATGTTTTGTCAATTTAGAATGTAAGAGTTTATGCAAAGTACGAGTAAATGCAAAATAACTTTGCATTTGAATGTTATGAACTATAAGGACTTCCGGCCAAGTGATTCGAAATCTATAAATTATTAGGAGTAGTGTTTTTCCTTACTGGGATACTCTATTAGGAATATTTACTAGACAAAAAATAAAAGATATTTTAAATAATATCATAATGTGGATGTAAATTCCTTTTGAGGTGAGGATTACCACAAAAAAGGTTTCTAAAAGAAAAGTAATTTTATGGTAGCGGTAACACCTTTTTACTTGGAGAAGAAGGTTTTCTTCTCCTATTTCAATTTTGTCACGTTGATTGTATCACAATTCTTGACAATAAGAATCTCTGCTATTTCTCTTTTATATTTCTTGTTCTCTTTTCTAATACTATATTTTATAGAGTAATAGAATTTTACTCCTATAACTCTAGGGTTTTGTTTCCATAGAACTTAAAACACTAGGTAGGGCAAGCCATTCCACAACGAAAGACCCAAAAGAAAGCAGGTGTTCACTTCAAACACCAAAATAGACGAATGGGAGATGTACCGAACGAAATCACAATCATTATTCTCTCAAATTTACCATTGAAATCCCTCTTACGATTCAAGTGTGTTTTTAAGTCATGGTCTTCTGGATTTCATGTCCAAAATTATTCCAGCTCTCTAATCAACGACGACAAGGAGCAATCGTCACCACATATAATTATGCACGTTCAACAACGACATGGGATGTAAAACTTTCCTTCCGATTCATAAACCAACAACTCACTTTGGAACAACTCAATTATCCTTCCACGAAATGGGCTAAAATTTATATACGAAATATCATGCTTTTGGGTTCTTGTCATGGTCTTATACTTCTTCATGTAAATGAGCATATTTGCATTTGGAATCCTGCTACTCGATTTTATACCAAGGTGCTTCAGCTTGACGGCTTGAATATTGATGTTGGCACCTGTTACACACGTGGGGGACTTTGTTTCGACTCCTCGAAGAATGTTTACAAGGCTGTGATTATTATGGACTATGAGTTCCCATATTATGGTGGTAAGTTTGTTATAGTTGCTAGTCTTGAAGAAAAAAAATGGAGGCAAGTTGAATTCCCTTATGATCATATCCCTTCGGTCAGTGATGGAATTATGTTGCACGAATGTCTTCACTATCGTGTAAGGGTAAAAAAAACCCTATTCTGATGAAAATAATGAACTTAACTTTCCACAACACGAGTGTATGTGGGATCGTGTAAGTCCTCGTTGAAAAGTTCCATATGTTTGCGGTCCCTAATGTGACGACCCGCCATGTCACCATGCCACATAAGCACCATTTGGTATATATTAATACCATGTGGAAACTTACATAGGAAAAAAGCTAGTATTTGTGAGAAAATTCTAGAGAAGTATGGACATTTCCTTTGGAAGATCCTAGATGCTTATGGATTTGCTAGGAAAGTACTTGAAATCTTCTAGGCTTGTAGAGAATTCTAGAGAAAGCCCTTATCTTGTAAATATTAAAAACTTGTGTAACAATTATTATTTACACACTAGCCCCTAGGAGACTAGTATATAAAGGGGGCCATTCATTTGTAATTCATCAAGCAAACAATTCAAGTTCTCTCTAATACAAAGCTTCCTTTAATAATTCTCTTGTGTTCTTTCTACCATTCTCTTAGCGATCTTGAGTGTAGTAAGGCTGACTTGGCATAGCAAGAACGTGAGCAAGTTGTGCAAGATCGTGAGCGAGTTGTCAAGTGCTACACGTGTACTTAGTTAACTACTAAGGACGTGACAACGTAGTATCAGAGCAAAGGTTGCAACTAAGGGAATAGCGAACGACGGAGAAATTAACACTGCCAACACCCAAGCCAACATCATCCAGGATGCTACTGGCATGAGAGGTCGTAACAAAAAGAGGAATGCCACCAAAAAGAGGCAGGAGGTGCCACCCGAGGTTGTGTCAAACGAAGGGCATACATCCCAAGAACTATATGCCACTGAGGCGAGCGAGGATGAAGTGGAGGTCCTGCCCGAGGACATCTCGCTCGGTAAAGAGTGGGTGAGGAAGATGAATGCGGGGATGGACGCCGTGGAGATCTTTGGCCAACGCTTGGGGAAGGCGGAAGGCACCCTTAGCGTTCTTGAGGGGCACACTCTTGAAGAGATTGAGAGTATCCAAAATGACTTGGAGAGACGTACACAAACCGAGATGGAGCTAAGGAAAACCATCACTGCCTTATAGTGCAGACTCATGGAGACTTTGAGTACTATCGATGCTATGAAGGCAAATATAGAGTCACTCGAAGAGCATGTTAGTGCTGGCGTGACCGAGCAGCCAACAATGTTGTGGTGACGAGGGAGGCCAAGATCGAGGCTCCCAAACCCCCGATGTTCAAAGGTGTTCGTGATGCAAAAGAAGTGGAAAACTTCCTTTAGCACTTGGAGAACTACTTCAAGCACGACAAAGTGAAGGACGATGAGGCCATGATCAATACTGCAGTGTTGTACTTCTCAGAGACTGCCATGCTATGGTGGAGAAGGAAGATGGCCGACATGGATAAAGGTCTATGTACTATTAACACGTGGGATCAATTCAAAGCCGAGTTCAAGCGATAGTTCTTTCCAAATAATGTCTTGTACGAGGCAAGGCGCAAGCATAGGGAGTTGAAGCAAACAGGGAGCATACGTGTCTATGTCAAGGAGTTCACTACCCTTATGCTTCAAATTCCCAACCTGGCCAATGATGACTTGTTGTTCCACTTCATGGACGGGTTGCAAAATTGGGCTAAGCAGGAGTTACAACGCCGACAATTCGCAAATATAGACCAAGCCATAGTGGAGGCCGAATCATTGATGGATTTTAGGCATGACAAGCATGACAAAGGGAAAGTCAAAGAATCAAAGTTTAACAATACCAAAGGTGGGGGAGACCGTAGCAAAGGCAAGGAGATACAACAACAATACTACAAGACTCAAGATTCCAAAAGGTTGAGTGGCCGTCAGGGCTATGCCGAGAAGAAGGCGCAGGCCGAGAAGAAGGGATATTACATATGTGAAGGGCCGTACAGCTTCAGGAATTGTCCCGACCTAAAGAGCCTCAGTGCCATGGTCCATGAACGGAAGGAGAAGCTGCAAGCAGAGAGTTCGAGAACAGCATAGTTGGGTATGATCGGATTATGTGATGCCGTCACGAAGCAAGCTATACAACCTACCGAGAATGGCAATCAGTACGTGGATCTCATCATCAACAACAAGCCTGCTCGTGCAATGGTGGATACTGGAGCAACTCATAATTTCGTGACTGAGGCTGCCGCAAAGAGACTAGAATTGAAGCTTGCTCCAACCAACTCTCGCGTCAAGACTGTGAATGCCGAGGTACAGAATGCTCGTGGGGTAGCTAATGGAGTTGGTGTCAAATTGGGAACTTGGAAAGGTATGACAAACTTTACTGTAACCGCTATGGATATCTTTGACATCATATTGGGGCAAGAGTTCTTTAGACATTGTCATACTTTGATCAACCCCTACCTCCAACATCTCTTGGTTATGGAGCGAGAAGGAGCTTGCATGGTACCTACAGTGACTATGCCACACGGACAGATCCAAGCACAACTCTCAGCTATGCAGGTTATCAAGGGGATCAAGAAGGGGGAGCCGATGTTCGTGGCAACCATTACAAGTCTGGAGGAAGACAAGAGTTTTCAAGAGACATCGCCGCCTTGCATAGAGAAGTTGCTTGAGAAAAACAAAGACGCCATGCCCGAGAAGTTACCTAAGTATTTGCCTCCTAGGCTAGAGGTGGATCACAAGATTGAGTTGGAGCCAGGGGCTAAGCCACCCGCATTTGCCCCATATCGTATGGCACCGCCCAAGCTAGAGGAGCTCGGGAAATAATTGAAAGAGCTGCTAGATGCTGGTCATATTTGCCTATCAAAGGCACCTTTCGGTGCACCAGTATTGTTCCAGAAGAAGAAGGATGGATCACTACGCTAGTGCATAGACTATCGAGCACTTAATAAGGTCACATTGAAGAATAAGTGCCCGATCCCGCTCATTGTTGACTTGTTCGATAGACTTGGGCAAGCTAAGTATTTTACCAAGGTGGATCTTCGCAAGGGCTACTACCAAGTTCGCATTGCAGAAGGGGATGAGCCAAAGACAGTATGTGTGACGAGATATGGAGCCTTTGAGTGGTTGGTGATGCCCTTCGGCTTAACCAATGCACCGGCCACATTTTGCACCCTTATGAACAAGATTTTTCATCCCTACCTTGATCAGTTCGTGGTAGTCTACCTAGACGATATAGTCATCTACAGCAACACCTTGGAGGAGCACATGGAGCACTTAAGAAAAGTTTTCCAAGTCTTGCGGGAGAATGAGCTATACATCAAGAGGGAGAAATGTGAGTTTGCACAATCAAAGGTGCACTTCTTAGGCCATGTTATTAGCAATGGCGAGCTACACATGGACGAGGCTAAGGAACGTGCTATCACGGAGTGGGAGGCACCTATAAAGGTAACTGATTTGAGATCCTTCCTTGGACTTGTTAACTACTATCGTCGGTTCATCAGTGGCTACTCAGCAAAGGCCGCACTATTGACCGAGTTGCTAAAGAAGAACAAGCCATGGGTTTGGACGGAGCATTGTCAAAGGGCGTTTGAAGACCTCAAGGCAGTTGTAACAGAGGAGCCAGTCTTGGCATTACCTGACTTTGCCAAGACATTTGAGGTACATACCGATGCCTCGGATTTTGCCATTGAAGGTGTCTTGATGCAGGATAAGCATCCCATAGCATTTGAGAGATGCAAGTTAAATGAGACGGAGCGGCGTTACACGGTGCAAGAGAAGGAGATGACCGCCATTGTGCATTGCCTTCGTACATGGAGACATTATTTTCTCCGGTCGAGGTTTTTGGTCAAGACCGACAATGTAGCTACTAGCTACTTTCAGACGCAGAAGAAGCTTACCCCAAAACAGGCTCGGTGGCAGGATTTCTTGGCCGAATTTGATTATGTGCTGGAGTATAAGCCGGGCAAAGGTAACGTTGTAGCCGATGCCTTGAGCCGAAAAGCCGAGCTTGCTGCAATCACTTCAACAAGATGGGACATTCGCGAGGCTATAAAAGAAGGCATGCAACATGATCCAGCAGCCAAACAACTTATCGAGTTAGCCAACCAGGGCAATACAAGACATTTTTGGGTCGAAGACGGCCTACTACTTACCACAGGTCGGTGGGTGTACGTGCCTAAGTTTGGAGACATTAGATGGCGGATCATAAGGGAGAATCATGACACAATGTGGGCTGGTCATCCAGGCCAACGTCGCACTAGGGCCTTTGTTGAGTCAGTCTATTATTGGCCACGCATGCGAGATGATATAGAGTGTTATGTGCAGACTTGTCTTGTTTGTCAACAGGACAAGGTTGAGCAACAAAAACCAGGAGGACTTTTGGAGCCACTACCAGTTGCAGAACGTCCATGGGAGAGCGTGACTATGGACTTTATCACTTGCCTACCGAAATCCGACGGTTATGGTACTATTATGGTGGTGGTGGATAGGTTTTCCAAATATGCTACCTTCATGCCCGCCTCACCAGGTTGCACTGCCAAGGAATACGCCAAACTATTCTTTAAGAACGCGGTGAAGTATTGGGGCTTACCAAGGCATATTATCAGTGATCGAGACCCCCGCTTTACTAGAAACTTTTGGAGAGAGTTATTCGACATACTTGGCACGGAACTGCACTTTTCCACTAGTTTCCACCCACAGACGGATGAACAAACAGAATGGGTCAATGCCTTACTAGAATGCTACTTGAGGCATTATGTAAGCGCGCATCAGAAAGATTGGGCAAGGCTCCTAGACATCGCCCAATTCTCTTATAACTTGTAGCGGAGTGAGTCCACGGGGCGGACACCATTTGAGCTAGCCACAGGCCAACAACCACAAACTCCACATTCATTACCAGTCGCGTTCGAGAGAAAGAGTTTGGGGGCTTATCATATGGCCAAAGGATGGGAGGAGCAGCTTGACACTGCTAAGTCCTACTTGGATAAGACAGCTAAGAAAATGAAGAAGTTTGTGGACCGTAAGCGGCATCCCACGGACTACAGATTTGAGGACATGATCATGGTGAAGTTTAACCCAAGACAGTTCAAGGCATTATGGGGCATGCATCAGAATTTGATTCACAAGTATGAGGGGCCATTTAAGATCGTCGCCAAGGTAGGCAAGATCTCATACAAGCTTGACATGCCATCATATCTTAAGATCTACCCTGTCTTCCATGCCAGCATGCTTAAGTCATATCATGAAGACAAGGATGATCCAAGTAGGGGCCAATCAAGTCGAGCGCCTATTACTATCACCGCCTCACACGACCAGGATATTGAGGCTATTATTGATTACCAGGCCAGGCGAAAACAAGGGGAAAAAAGCCACCGCAATGTTCCTCACCCATTGGAAGGGGAAATCTCTTGAGGAGGCCACGTGGGAACGATATGAAGACTTATGGCAATTCAAAGATAAGATCCGAAAGTTTATGCAGCAACATTGCTCCGCGGTCGTCGCAACATTAGGTGGGGGAGAGTGTGACGACCCGCCATGTCACCATGCCACATAGGCACCATTTGGCATATATTAATACCATATGGAAGCTTACATAGGAGAAAAGCTAGTATTTGTGAGAAGATTCTAGAGAAGTATGGACATTTCCTTTGGAAGATCCTAGATACTTATGGATTTGCTAAGAAAGTCCTTTGAATCTTCTAGACTTGTAGAGAATTCTAGAGAAAGCCCTTATCTTGTAAATATTAAGGACTTGTGTAACAATTAATATTTACACACTAGCCCCTAGGAGACTAGTATATAAAGGGGGCCATTCATTTGTAATTTATCAAGCAAACAATTCAAGTTCTCTCTAATACAAAGCTTTCTTTAATAATTCTCTTATGTTCTTTCTACCATTCTCTTAGCGATCTTGAGTGTAATAAGGCTGACTTGGCATAGCAAGAACGTGAACAAGTTGTGCAAGATCGTGAGCGAGTTATCAAGTGCCGCACGTGTACTTACTTAACTACTAAGGACGTGACACTAAGCCCAAGTCTGATCAAGAAGAGATTGCTATAATTGGTTTAGGAGTTTTAAATAAATGTCTATGTATGACTTGTTTGGAAGATGATAAGGGGGGTCTTGCAATATTGGTCATGAAGGATTACGGAGTAAAAGAATCATGGACTTCCTTATTTTTCATAAGGAATATAGAATTAAGAAGTCTTTTTTATGGATTTGTAGCGTCTTTTTCCTGACAGAGAATGGAGAATTAGTTTTGATAATAGAGGATCATGAAAAAAAAGGTATTGTATACAATCTTAAGAATGATAAAATGAGAGACATTGTCGTCGAGGGAGAGGTTATATGTTCCCCCATTATTACCTATGTCGAAAGCTTGATCTCGCCGGAGGAATACTACTGGAGTGAGGAGCAGCACAAATTGTTTGGACAGCCATTGGAAATTACCCGTTTTTTTAATGATGACAATTAGCATAAATGGCTTTTGGAGTGATGGATTTAAGCTCTGTTTCATATTCCTTCCTAGTTCATTCTATGCATAAGAAAGAAAGTACCCTATTGGTATTACATGAATTGTGTAACTTTTTAATGTGTGAAATATAGTATTTTCTTTAAATTAAACAAAAAAAAAAGGTGCTTAAGCCCTGAAGTGAGGCGCTAAATATGTTGAGCGCTTCACCTCGCTTAGCTGGCACTTCAGTATCGTCTTCAAGGCTTTAAGGCATATTGTTTCTTGCAAATGAGTGTAATCGTAATGAAGCTACACTAAACAATTGATATTTTACTTTATTATAAAAAAAATTAAAATTTCTTTCTCCTTATATATGTTATTTTTACTTATAATTGTTAGTCTTAGACTACACATACATATTTGTAATGTTTCTCCTTTTGCCCTTTTTTTTAATTAAAGTCCAGATTTGGCGTTTATGGGTTCCTACCATAATCTAAAATTAATATGAAATAATAATTTGGTTCACAGTTAGATATTTACAGTATTTAGTAAATTTCTTAATATAAATGCAGGGTCTATGCAAAAGTTATTGGGTTCCCGGGAACCCATATTTAATGCTCTAGGCCCGTCACTGTTAAAGCCCACACTTTATTTATTAAAGCCCCAACGGACCTTAGAGTTTTTTTGTGCTTTTCGCCTTTGATTAACAATGGTAACTTTCTTTGCGAGCTCAGCTATTGGGATTGCACGTGAAAGATTGTTGTAGTGTATATTTGACTGGTCATTTTTATATATTATCTGTCAACTGTAATTGTATTACTTTTTCTCCTTGCTTGTGAGATCGTACTTTCAGCTGTTTTTGTTTACTACTATGTGATACTCCAAATTATGTATTATTTAGCAAGCTATTGTCAATAAAAGAATGTTAAGTAGTAGAAGAGGAAGAGGAGGAGGAAGAGGAAGAAGAGGAAGAAGAAGAAGAAGAAGAAGAAGAAACCTGAAATTGTTTAAACAGTGGGTACAAGTTAAATGGGAGTAACCAAATAGGGCGCCCCAACCACACTTCTTGCTTCTCAACACTCCCCCCCCCCCCCAAGTTGATCTTTAGTTGGAATGTACTCTCTCTTAACTAACCCCTTTTGAATCTTTTCCCTTATGAAATGACAGTCAATTTCGATATGTTTAGTCCTTTCATGGAAGACTAGGTTTGACGCTATTTGAATTGTTGCTTTACTATCAGTGAAAATGCTTACAGGCAATTCTACCTTAACTCCAATGTCTTTGTTCAAGCCAAGAATCCATATGAATTCTGCTATAGTAGATGCAATACTTCTGTACTCTAACTCAGTAGCGCTTCTTGATATGGTACTTTATTTCTTTGATTTCCATGATACTAGTGAGTCCCCCAACTTAATCATGAATCCAGTTACAGACTTCCTGGTGAATGGACACGCTGCCTAGTCAGTATCACAATATGTTGTGATTGTATGCTTCTTATTACTTGACAATAGGATGCCTTGACCAGGCTAACTCTTCACATATCTTACTATCCTTTGAGCTTCTTCAATGTGTGACTTCTTAGAGTTTTGTAGAAACTGACTTAGTGTATGCACACTAAAATAAATGGCAAGTCTTGTGACTGTTAAGTACAGGATCTTTCCCATAAGTCTCTAATATCTTCTAGGATCATTCAACATATAGTCATCAGTTGTTTTGGCAGCCCCTACATGCTCATCATATTCACTTGTAGTGAGCTTCATATTTGGTTCAAGTGGGGTGTTTGCAGGCTTAGCAGCTCCCAAACCCATATCAGAGATGAGTTCTAATGCATATTTTCTTTGGTGCATGAGAATACCTTATTGTGACCTGGCAAACTCAATGCCAAGAAAATATTTTAGGTCTCCTAAGTCTTTCATCTCGAAAGCTTGGTGTAGTATTTTCTTGGTATCTTCAATCAGCTGCAAATTTGTACCAGTAAGTAGTATATCATCCACATATAGTAAGATAGTAATAGTCTCATTTCCAGTTCCTTTGACAAATAGGGAATGATCATAGTGACTCTGATTGAAACCAAACTGTAACAATGTCGATGATATCTTGACATTCCACTGCCTTGGAGCTTGCTTTAGCCTATACAAGGATTTCAAGAGTCTGCAGGCTGGCCTTAACTCCTCCTGACTCTTAAATCCTTGTGGCGGAGTCATGTAAATCTCATCATGTAGATCCCCCTGCAGGAAAGCATTGTACATATCCATTTGATGGATGTGCCAATGTGCAGCAGCAGCAGCAGCAATAGAGAGAATAGTCCTGACAGTCACCATTTTGACTACAGGAGAGAAAGTCTCTTTATAGTCAATACCTTCCTTTTAGCTATAGCTTTTGGCAACCAACCGAGCCTTGAATCTTTCAACCTCCCCTGAAGCTTTGTATTTCATCTTATAGATCCACTTACAACCTATAAGTTTCTTACCCTCATGCAAGCTTACCACAAATCATGTGTGATTGTCTTCAAGAGCAGTAATTTCAGCCTTCATTGCCTCTACCCATTTTGGATCTTTAATAGCTTCCTCATAGGAAGAAGGTTCAACTATAGTTGAAGTGGCTTCAATATAAGTCTGATACTTAGGAGATAGTGTGTCATAGGACAAGTAGTTTGAGATAGCATAGGGAACATCTTTGTGATTGTTGAGAGAAACAAAGTCTTTCATCCAAATGGGAGGTTGTTTAGTTCTAGTGGACTTCCTCAGTGTAGGATTAGTGTCTTGTGTAACTAAATATACAGAGGTGCTCTGTGAACTGGTGGTGGTGTCAACACATCTGGATCTAATAGGATTTCCCACATCAGGTGACTGACAGACCCTCTGTGTGAGATCTTCATTCTCCACCTCTATAGCTGCAGGATCATTGAGGGTGTGAGCAATCCCAGGAGGTTCAGAGTGATATGAACTAGAATGGGAATCAACAAATAAAGGTGGTGGAACAGATTTGGTGCTGGAAAATGGGAACACTTCCTCTCTGAATGCCACATCCTTGCTAACAATAAAAGAATGAGAAGTAAGGTCATACAAGATATAGCCCTTTTGAGTAGGAGAATATCCCATATGTACTGTAGGGTTAACTCTGGATAAAAGCTTGTCTGCCTCATGGACCTGTTTTGCATAACATAAGAAGCCAATTACTCTTAAGTGGCCAAGATCAGGCTTCTTAGCATACAACCTCTCATAGGGAGAAACTTCATCCATAAGGGGAGAAGGCATTTTGTTAATGAGGTACACAGCTGCAAGGACACACTGCCTCCAAAACTTGATTGGTATATGTACTTGGAACCTAATAGCTCTGGTCACCTCTAGAATATATCTATGCTTTCTCTCAGCTACGCCATTTTGTTAAGGGGTGTAGGCACAAGTTCTCTGATGCACAATTCCAAGAGTCCTGAATAGACCTGCATAGATTGAATTAACAAACTATGTGCCATTGTAAGATCTGACTATCTTCATTATCTTTTGAAACTGAGTTTGAAGAAAGACAAGGAACTGTTGTAGCACAACACATATATCAGATTTGAGGCGTAAAAGAAAAATTCATGTCATTCTAGAGAAGTCATCAATAACTGTCAAGAAAAATCTGTTTCCATCAAATGTAGCAGTTTTATAAGGTCCCCATACATCAAGGTATATCAAGTAAAAATAAGTAGTACTCTTAATGCTAGTAGAAGGAAATGGCACTCTAGTTTGCTTAGCACAAAGGCAAACACTGCACTTATTTAGTGTAACTACTATGCTTTCCAAGCTGAGTGGCAGTAGTTTCTTTAGTACTTTAGTTGATACAGGGCCAAGCCTTCAATGCCATAGAGTTATATCTACAGCTTCTCTTCCTTGAGCTGCTAGTGTAAATGCCTTAATGGTTCTTGCATTATGTTTGAGCAATAGGTACAACCCATTATCCTCCTTACCAATCGCCTTCACCTTCCTATTGGAGAAATCCTGAAACACATAAAAATCAGGATAGAAGTAGGCAGAACACCATAGATCCTTGGTTGCCTTAGACATTGATAGAAGGTTATACTTGAATTGTATATGAAATACATTCATGAGGCAGTTATTAGCGGATATAGAACTAGTTCCAATATAAGCTACATGAGTAATGTCTCTATTTGGTAGAAACACTTTCTTAGGCACAATAGGTTCACTAATTGAATACTTATTGATCAAGTTAATATCAGTTACCATATGGTTTGTGGCTCCTGTATCAATGATCCAATCTGGCTTACTATCAGACACCAAGAAAATACTACTTTTACCTGTTGTATTGGCACTAGCAGTTGAAGGGGAAACCTTGTGCAAGAGTTGTACAATTTGATCATACTGCTCTTTGGTAAATGTACATGCACCAAGTTGAGGGTTCTGATTCTGAAAACCTAGATGAGTGGCTTGAACCTCTCTTTGAGCAGGCTGAGTCTCCATGTACTGACCAGTCACCTGAGCTGACATTTTTTGAGTTGGAGAATGTACATGGATTGAACTAGTTTCAGTTATTGCATTGTATGCACTAGAGCCACCAACTCCCCCTTTCTTCTTGTATTTGAAGTCTGATGGATACCCTACTATTTTGTAATAATTTTCCTTTGTATGTCCTTTCATCTTACATACCTCATAGTAGAGATTATAATTTTTTCTAAACTTTTGATTTCCTCTAGTTTTAGAGCTATACAAAGCAGTAGAATCATATCTTCCTGAGTTTATATTAGGAGGGGAAACACCCAGAATACCAGAGTTAGCAACAATAGCCTTTTGGTTTTCATCACTCATAAGCATAGCATATGCTTGATTCACAGTAGGTAATGGGGACATGAGTAAAATCTGACTTCTAGCTTGATAGTTGGCATTTAAGCCCATGGGAAATTGATACAGCTTCAGTCTTTGGAGAAACACCACAAAATCTTTAGACTTAGGGCAGTCACAACCAGGTAGTGGCACTAATGCCTCAAATTCATCCCACAGATCTTTTAATTTTGAGTAATAAGTAGAAACGGATAGAGTACCTTGAGTTAGGGTTGCAATGTCAGTATGTAAATTGAAGGATCTAGAGCCATCAACTTTATCAAATCTCTCACGTAACTCCTCTCAGACTGTCTGAGCATTCATAGTATATGCAATTCCACTAATCAAGTTCTGAGCAACATAATTCATTAACCAGGACAGTACTATTGCATTGCACCTATCCCACTGGTACCAATACTTCTCACGAAATCGTTCCCTCTTCCACTTGCCATCTACCATTCCTAGTTTGTTACGACCGAGTAGAGAAATTCGCATTGATCGATACCATAAGGAATAGTTATCCGTACCTGTCAATTGAAAAGAAATTAAAGAGATTCCACTAGTATCACCAGGAGCGAGGTATAATGGATAATTGGGTAGAATTGTGATTCCTTCTTCAAATTCATCGTCTGATGACATCTGAGAGGTAATTTCTGGTGTAACAGTTGTGGCTTCGTGACTGAGATCCTCAGTCGCTATTGTTGAGCAATTTCAATTTCAGTTGAAAATTTTTGGAGCTTGAAGAATTGATGCAAAGACGAAGAGAGATTTATAGGAGAAGAATAGGATCAATTCATGAGCTTGGAGACGAAACTCTCTGGTCTGATACCATGCTGAGATCCCTGCATTAATGGCGGAATGATACCCTATATTTAGAGAGGAGAAGAAGAAGAAGATAGCAGAAAATATTTCAGAGTGTTGAAGAAAATGAACTGTTCCATTCATCTGTAAACTGAGTGAGAGCTAGCTTATATACAATATTTTACTAAACTAACTCACTGACTAATAACCGACTATAAGTACAATTAAATAAACTAAACTATCCCTGTATATTTCTATACACAGCTAAGTCACTTCTTGCTTCTCAACAATTCCTCTACAAACACACGTAAGTACATAAATAGAAAAGAACCAATAAGTGCAGACAAAAGAATCATAGGGAAAAAAAAGGCCTGTTTCATTGGTAATTAGGTAACAATAGTTCATTCTGCTTCTTCTTTTAGTTATTCGTGTCTATTAGTTTCTCTATACTTTAACCAATTTAAAACAATGCTTTACTTAACCTATGTAACATTTTTTACTACTTATTTTTAAACAAAAGTACAACTAATTTTTCGAAAAACATCATAGATATTTCTTATCAACTATGAAAGACAGGATTTAACCTTAACCACTAGGGAAGCCCCATCAAATTCTAAAATATGCAATAAAAAAGTGCAGTAGACACAAAAATATACCAAAAATAGAATAAATAACAACTCAAAACGTTGTATCATACTCTAAAAATATATCAAAAATAGCAGAAACTACAAAAATATATTGTTAGATGTGAGTTCCCGCTAAATTCCTCCTTTTTTATAGGTCTAATCAAATCTAAGAGACAAAGTTCCTTAAATATTTGACTTTGAGACCAAAAGTGTTGAATTATGGCAAATGTGATGGACTAAAAAAAACTAAGAGCATACTTAAGGGGACTACTGTGAACCTATACTCAAACATAAAGTACCATTTTTGTCATTTTCTGGTGACTCATCCCTCTCATAAAATTTATACAAGGTATAAGCTTTTGATCGTTTGGTTGAGAAACAAGTTACCCCATTATTAATTATCTAGGAATTAGTTATTTTGTGATTAGTTATCCACCCTCCTATAGGGATTAAAAAATACTATAATTTCGGAATAACTAATTCCGGAATTAGTTATACCATAATTGTATCCCAACTAAACATAATACAAATACATCTCAAATTTAATCCCGGGATTAATTCCCTTATCCCACGTACCAAACGAGCCCTTAGTAATCTTCATTTCCTCCTGCGTCGGCTATGAGAAATCATCTCCCCCCCTTCCGACGAACAGACCTTCAATTTCAAAGGTACCTACCAACCTATTCGTCCTTCACTCCAATTTTTATTTTTATTTTTATTTTTGGTAACTATTTAACTAATATAACTTCAAATTATGAGGAAAATATATATTGAGGCAGTGAATATTTTTCGGATTTCCGGACTCGATGTTTGATTGTATATATAGATTTTTCTTTCTATTTTTGTTCAAACAACTAAAAATTTGTTCCTATTATCCTCCATCTAAGCTAATTCCCTTAGTCCGAAAATGGCGATAATGAGGCTACAGAGAGTACGGGATTTCTTTCAAGGGTGGTTTGTGAATTTCTCTTAGAACATTCGAGAAGAGAATGACAAAAGATGTTCTTATTTCATAATGAGCTTATAATGTATACATATATACAGTGCAAATTTAATCAACCGACCTAACCTACAACTGTCACCCAAATGTCATATGCACAATAGAATCAACTAACTTCTAACAACCTACTAACCTCTATAGTTAACTCCCTTAACCACAGTTAAGTCCTAACCACTAACTATTCCAACACTTCCCCTCAAGCTGAAGGGTGTAAAACATTAATCACTTCCAGCTTGCTTAGTAAGAAACAATGTTGCACTTTCCCTGAACCTTTTGAGAGTAAATCAGCATGTTGATCTTTGGTCCCAATATGATATACTACTATCTTCCCTTCCTTGATCTTGTCTCGCACAAAGTGGTAATCGACCTCTATATGTTTTGTCCTCTCGTGAAATATAGGATTTGCTGCAATATGCAATGCAGCCTTGCTATCACAGAATAAATCTACAGGTTGCTCGATGAACACCTTTAATTTTGAGAACAGTCCTAACAACCAAGTTATTTATGTTGTAGCTGTTGCTAAACTCCTATATTTTGCTTCTGCAGAGCTTCTTGAAATTGTCTATTGTTTCTTCGATTTCCAGGATATTAGGAACTCCCCAAATTTTACTAAGAACCCAGTCACTAATCTTCTTGTGTTAGGGCATGCTTCCCAATCAGCATCACAGTAGCAGGTTAAAGTATCTGACTGTAGACTGCTCATAAGTATTCCTATTCCTGGATCTTTCTTGATGCACTTTACCACTCTAACTGCTACATCCCATTGAGATCTCTTGGGTGCTTGAATAAATTGACTTAGAGTCTGTACGACATAGCTAATATCTGGTCTGGTAATTGTTAGGTAAAGCAATCTCCCAATGATCCTTTGATAGGCCGATGCATCAGGTAGTGACTCATCTCCTCTTGCACCCGTATGTTGATCATACTCTTGTGAAGTGAATCTCTGATTCAAATCAACAGGTGTTGCTGCTGGCTTAGTTCCTCCTAATCCCATATCTGACACTAATTGCAATGCATACTTTCTTTGATTTAACACGATTCTCTTTCTTGATCTCATGATCTTTATTCCAAGAAAGTACCTCAATTCTCCAAGGTCTTTCACTTTGAACTTATGATGTAGTACATTTTTTGTCTCCTTTATGAGACTTTCATCATTCCCTGTTATTAACAAATCATCCACATATATCAAGACTGTCACAAAGCTATCTCCCCTACTTTTAGTAAACATAGAATAGTCATATAAGCTCTGTTTGTAGTCTGATTTTATTAATGCCTCACTAAGCTTTATATTCCATTGCCTTGAGACTTGTTTAATCTCATACAATGATTTCTTCAATCTACAAACCTTTGACTCCCCCTACTTTCTGAATCCCTGAGGAAGCTCCATGTACACCTCTTCATATAGATCTCCTTGCAAAAATATATTATAGACATCTATTTGATACAAGTTCCAACCTCTTGATGCTGCCAATGCAATCAGTGTTCTAACTGTCACCATTTTTGCAACAGGTGAAAAGTCTCATGGTAATCCAATCTTTCCTTTTGGTTATACCCTTTGCGACCAATCTAGCATTATATCTTTCTACATCTCCATTTGACTTGTATTTTATCTTGTAGACTCATTTAGATCCAATTGCATTCTTGCCTTTTGGTAGGTCTATTTTCTCTCATGTATCATTGTCTTCTAATGCTTTAATTTCAATTTTCATTGCATCAATCCAATTTTCATCATGAGATGTTTCCTTGAAGTTTTGAGGTTATGTGAGGGCTGATTGTTTGGCCAAGTAGCTCTTATATATTTCTGACACATGGTCATAACAGATGCAGTCTGCTAAAGTGTGTAGTGTTGCTCCATTTGCCTTCTTGCTGGTCACAAAATCTTGAAGCCACAGTGGTGTTTTAGCAGTCCTTGCTGACTTTCTCAAGGTTTGTGTTGTGTGATCAGTGTCGGTAATGCCTTCAAAAATATTTGCAGGTGTGTCTGTAATTGTAGAAGCAGCTTCACCTTCAGTCACTGCATGAGTATCCTCAGCTTCAACTTCAGT
Source organism: Nicotiana tomentosiformis (assembly GCF_000390325.3). Taxonomy (NCBI): domain Eukaryota; kingdom Viridiplantae; phylum Streptophyta; class Magnoliopsida; order Solanales; family Solanaceae; genus Nicotiana; species Nicotiana tomentosiformis. The sequence continues at coordinate 14,335,816 of NC_090822.1, forward strand.
CATTGCATGAGTATCCTCAGCTGGTTCAGAATTATTATTGACAATATCATCTACTGGTTCATTGTGAGTAGTATCAGCTTCACCCTCAACAGGATATGTATGGTTAACAGATCCATCGGGGATAATGCTAATACTCTCAGATCCTTCATGATTGTCAACTGAGTATGCTTCCTCATATAATTCATAGTCCACTGCTTCATGATCTTGCAATCTCCCCTGTCATGAGCTGTGGAGGAGTAACCAATAGATGAGGAATAGGGGAACTTGGCAGCCCGTTGAAAAGGAAATATATGCTCCTTGAATACCATATCTCAACTAACAAACAATTGCTTAGTCTCAAGATCTAACAATATGTAACCCTTTTGAGTAGCTGAATAACCTAAGAATACAACAGCCTTGGCTCTAGTGGTAAACTTGTCTCCTTTGGGCAGATTCACAGCATAACACAGATATCCAAACACCTTCAGATGTGCAAGAACATATGGTCTGGCATATAGAACCTCAAAAAGACTCATTCCACTTAAAACATCAGTTGGCAACCTATTGATGAGATACACAACTGTATCTATGCATTCTCCCTGGAATTTGGTTGGAATGGTGCCTTGGAACTTCAGTGCCTTGCTACATCAAGAATATGCCTATGTTTGCGCTTCACAAATCTATTTTGTTATGGAGTATAGACACAACTACTTTGATGTAGAATGCCATATGATTCTAGTAAACCAGTGCATGGGTGATTAAAAAATTCAGTACCATTATCTGTACGAATGATCTTTATAATTGCATTAAAGTGAGTTCTTATCATAGCAAGAAATACTTTCAGTACAATAAACATATCACTCTTAAACTGCAACAAATATATCCAAGTGAATCTAGATATCATTAACTATTGTCAGAAAGAACTGCTTCTTATCATGAGTAGGAATTTTTTAGGGACCCCAGACATCCATGTGAAGAAGCTCTAATACAGACTGACTCCTAGATTGACTATCAGGAAAAGATAATCTGCTTTGTTTGGAAAGAGGCCAGATAGAACAATCACTATTTACATTGACATCACTCAATCTATTTTGCAAAGATTTCACATTTTTCATGGTGCTTATTGAAGCATGCCCAAGTCTCATATGCCATAATATGCTATCCTTTTTATGCTGTGTTACAGCTACATTTATCACTGACAGTTGCATCTTCTTATTTGAATCTTTCTTGACTATGTACAGTCCTCCCTTTTCTCTACCAATCCCCCTCACCCTGCCATTGTAAAGGTCCTGAAATACACAGAAATCAGAAAACAAATTGACAGAGCAAGAGAGCTTCTTTGTCAGTTTTGAAACTGATAACAGGTTGAACTTAAAGTCTTGAACGTAAAGTACATTGTGTACTCTCATATTTTCTAGGAATTCTGCTATTCCTTTATGTGTTATAGTGGACTTTCCTCCATTAGGTAGGTTAACCTGTTCTTTATTACACGATCTTAGCTTAGTTTTACTTTGTAATGTATCTAGACTAGCAGTAATATGATACGAAGCCCCTCAATCGATTATCTATTCCTCACAATCTAAGTCCGCCATAAAAGACGTTATACCTGCCATGTTCACATGTGGCTCAGTATTTCTTTGTTTAACATAGTGAGAATTTGATCATATTGCTCCTTAGTGAAGAAAGGTTTGTCACCTGTGTGCCTAAAGCTTGATTCATCATCCACTGATAGAGTCCTTTTGTTTAAATCAGAGTTACTAATCACATTGTTGGCCACAAATTTCTTCCTTCCTTTGAAGTTTTATGGATAACCAACTAGTTTGTAACAATTTTCTTTCAAGTGACCTTTCATGTTGCAATGTTCACAGTACATGTAAGGTTTCTTTCCTTTGTATGGTTGTCCTAGTCCAACTTGCATTGCCATTGGATTAACCTTTCCTGCTGAATTAAAGCTGGACCTCTGACTTTCATCTTCGATTATCATTGCATAGGCTTGATTCAAGGTAGGTTCTACAGTTTTTATTAAGATCTGCCTCCTCGGTGCCTCATAGGACTCATTTAGTCCACTTAAAAATTGAAGTAGCCTCTGTCTATGAAGATGCTCTATATAATCCTTCGGTTTTGGACAATCACATCCTGGTGAAGGTACCATGGCATCGTACTGTCACGATCCAAAATTCCTAACATATCGTGATGACTCCTATCTCAATACTAGGCAAGTCGACAACATCAATAACCCACGATTTCCTTTAAGTTTGAAAACATAATGTTTAAATACAATACCAAAAATCTCGTAAATTCCGATACAAGCACTCCCAAAATATGATGTCACTAAGTTCATGAGCATCTATAAATTATAAGTCTGGAAAACATAATCTATAATAATCTGAGACCAAATACAATAAACAAAATGATAGGGAAGGAGAGACAAGGTCTGCGAAACATGACAGCTACCTCTAAATCTCCGAAAAATCAACTGTGTGAAAGAATCAACACCCACTGTATTCGGGATCACCTTGATCTGCACATGAAGTGCAGGGTGTAATATGAGTACAACCAACTCAGCAAGTAACAATAATAAATAAAGAACTGAAAGCAGTGACGAGCTTTACAGCTAAGTCCAAATACAGTGATTTTCAACATAAAGGGTAGGCATGCTCTCAAGTTCAACATTTTAAATTCCACAGTAATTTCATATCAATTCCGACTGAGATAGGAGAAAATGTCTTTTAGAAATTTTTCCAAAACAGTCATATATGACAGCTGAAATGTAGCAATAATGAAATCAATGCATCATCTCATAGTAATAGCCACTCAGTCCTCCCATTCACTCCAACCTCACAGTCACTCTTTCCTCACAGCCATTTATTCCTCACAGTCACTCATTCCTCTCAATTACTCAGCACTCGGAACTCGCACTCAGTAGGTATCTGCGCTTACTGGGGGTGTGTACAGACTCTGGAGGGGCTCCTTCAGTCCAAGCGTTATAACAAGCCAATCATGGCATAAATCAATGAAACATGTTGCGGCATGCGGCCCGATCCCATAAATATCCTCACAATTAGGCCCTCGGCTTCACTCACTCATCAACATTTCCAGTCTCTCAGGCTCTCAAAAATCATGATAAGCAGCCCAACAACAATGATATGATGCATCAATAATGAACAAGAGAGACTGAGATGTAATATGCAAGTAAAATCATGACTGAGTATAAAATAGTAATTTAATAGATAATTCAACATGTACATGACCTATGTGGTTTACAATAGTGTCAACACGTGGTTTAACATGATTCATAGTTCAATTTTCCTAATACGTGAAAAATATACGGGTATCAACAGATTATTCAACTACACAATTCTATGGAATTGACCAAGTCACAATTCCTACGGTGCACGCCCACAAGCCTATCACCTAGCATGTACGCAACCTCAAAACCAATCACATAATACATAATCCGGGGTTTCATACACTCAGGACCAAATTCAGAATGGTTACTTATCTCAAACCGTGTAATTCTTTATTCCGCTATGCCCTTGCCACGAGAATTGGTCTCCGAAAGCCTCATATCTTGCCACAATTAATTCGATTCAGTCAACACCAATTATTGTAATTAATTCCATAAAGAAATACTAATTTCTTCAATAAAATCTGAAATTTAACTCAAAAATCGCTCGTGGGCCACACATCCCGGAATCCGACAAAAGTTACAAAATATGAACGCCCATCCAACTACGAGTCCAACCATACAAATTTCATCAAATTCCGACATCAACTCGACCCTCAAATCTTCAATTAAAATTTATGAAAATTTCTACTATTTTCAACCCAATATTTACCTATTTGAACTCAACAATCTTTCCACAATGTAATTCGTACGTGTATATATAAATGATACTCTTACACCCAAGAATCATACTCTTAATCTCTCATTTTTTACCCCAAAAATCGAAATTGAAGAATTGGGGGAATAAATTCTTACCTCTTTGAAGCCCTAGCAAGATCCTTGTGAAATCTTCAAACATTGAACAAGAATTGATGGACAAATGGCTTGGTCTTCACTTTCTCTCTCTAAGATGTTCTCACATCCCTCTAAAATATCATATGAAACCCTTCAAAATGACCCCCAATAGTGTTTTATAAGAATGGGGTCAGGTTTATAAAACCATAAAAATGAAGCACCAAACATACTCTGCGGTCGGATATGCGATCGCATAATACTTCTGCGGCCCGCATAATGGGTCGCAAAAATGGCCTCCGAAACTGGGCAACTAATTCTGTTTTTCAATCTCAAACACGTATGCCTCCTCCAATGCATCCATCTTCAGGATCTACCCCTGCTCATTTCTTGAACCACCCTGTATCTAGTGGACAACCAGTCATGCATAATCTCTCACATAATCCAACTCCTGGAAGTTCTCTTAATATTAATTCTATGAGACCTCCTTCCTCTGGAACTCCAAAACCACTGCAGACCAGTATTGATTTTACATTCCAGCCTCACCATCCACAGAATCCAGCCTCTCAAGTTGTTTCCAGTCCAGCTGGTCAATTTGGTTCTCAGGAATTTTCACCTCCAAACCAGATGATGCGCCCTTATCTACGACCAACAATAGACAGCACAAATCCCCCACCTGTTAATCAAGGATTCCCAAGACATCTATTAAGCAATCAGATTAATCAGCCAGGACCACACATGTCACCTGATTTCACTCGAGGATCTGCTGGCCCTCTCCCTCAATTTAGGCACCCGGCATTTTCAAATCAGGGTATAGCTTCACCTACTGGCCCTCAAATGCAACCTCTGAACTTTAGGCCAGCTCCTAATCATGTAGGTTCTTTCCCTCCTAGAGTAGGAAACCCCATGCCTCTTCAGCAAAATAATCTTACGGCCATGCTTCGACCATAAAATTTTGAGGCTCCCAACAATGTATTCTTTCGACACAGTAGGCCTGCTTCCAGCTCCTCTGGAGCACAACAAATATATGACCCCTTCTCACCCACTTCTGTCCCTCGGCGTCCTCATCCTGGTGGTAATCCGGCAATGGTAGAAAAACAAGAGAGTGATCCTGAATATGAAGACTTGATGACCTCTGTTGGAGTTAAATGATTCAAGCTGCAAGTTGTTATTTGATCTTCGAGTTGATCGTTACATGTAAACTCCCTCCCCCCCCCTCCCCGGGGGGGCTCCTGCTTTAAGCAAAATTCTATGTTGTCCATGTATCGCTGATAATGCTTAATATGCAATTCATTTTACTGGGGGTCATAGAGACAGTAACCAACCCCACCAATTTTCCTTCCTTGTATTGCAGAAAATGCTTTCTTACATTCTTTGAGAGGCAAAGAGGTCCAGAAGAACATCAGCGTACACACTATCCTTCCAGATTCCACGGTGTGGGATAATACTATGTATATTTTTGTTGTTGTTGTTCCATTTTTCTATGATTACCACACTGACACACACAAATCTTATATTTTTTGGAAGGCAGAGAAGGATTAGAAGAACATAAAGGAGAGATTACAAAAAAATTTGAGAGGACAAATTAGCAACTCAAGCCGGTTCTGAATATGGAGAAACTGATGAAATGAAATTTTGGACTGATCTGGTGAAAGTGATAGATGGTGCTAAAAAGGATTAGAAAGTATATTCATACATATTTCCTTGTATTTGCTAAGCAAGGTATGTACTAAAATAGACATAAAAGTTGGCTCATTCTCACAATATTCTCGTGACTTTAAAATGGAATGATCTTAGTTTTATAATCTAAAAGGATGTAAAATGGTCTGTACACTTTAATCTTTCCAGACCCCACTAGTAGATTACAATAGCTTTATTATTGTTAGTGGGTTTATTGTTGTTGTTGATGATGTAAAATGGTGCATTGTTTTAACATTTGTGTCGTACAGGGACACAATTTATGTTAAGTAAAGAATTCTTAAATTGGTTAAAGTACAGAGAAATATTTACGGGGAATGACCGAAAGAAGAAGGAGAATTTGTTATTGAACTGTATTTATAAAATAATTCTGGAGAAGATAAAATAACATATAAACAGAAATGTAAAAGAAACAGAATTTAATCTGAGCCCACTGAAATCACAGTGTTTCCTTAAGGAATTTAATCCCCTCCTAGTACCCAAGGTTGTGAATTATTTTCTCCCAGGATAGAACGAATTACATACTGGTATAGCGATACTTCAAACACCAGTGTTTCAGCGAACACAAAGATCGGTAGCAAATCACACTTACTGTTGCTTTGTTTGTAGTTAAAACAATGCAGAAGAAAGGAGGAGAAGTCAAAAATTCGTATTGAAAATCTGAGAGAATGGACTGGTATTTATAGACAATGTTGAGCTCAAACTAAAGAGGTGCAACTCTTCAAAACTTAAGAGGTGCAACTCTTCAAATCCGAAAAGGTGCAAACTGTTTCTTCAAATCTGAAGAGGTGCAAACTGTTCTTCAAATCTGAAGAGGTGCAAACTGTTTCGGCTATATTGTAAATATCTTTTACAAAAAGCGAAGGGCATATACTATTCCATTGGATTTAATATTAATATTATATTTTTGTTAATATTTACTATTAACAAATAAATTTGGTCCAAAAAATTAAACAATCAATCGATCATTTGACCAAATCCAAATCCAAATCCAAATCCCAATCTGAAGCCGAGCCGAGCGAGCGACGACGACGACGGCGTGAGACTTGCCTTCTTCTTAACTCTTTAAGAGCTAGAAGAAGTGCAATTGTATATATACCCATCAAAATATTTTCCTCTTCCAATATGGGACAATGTCCCTTTGTCAAGGAGGGAAACTCAAATATTTTTAATTTCCCTCCATTTTTCATTCACCATCTTTTAAGCTACATTTAAGCTTAAAACCCCAATAAATTTAAGCTACATTTAAGCTTAAAAATCCAATAATCCCCCACATGAATGGGGAATGGCTATATAACGGAAATATACATGAAAAACTATGTGATTCGCAAGCAAAGATTAATTGCATCTGGATAAGTAGGTTTTCCTTTGAACTTTCCGTAGTGAACTTATGTCGGATATACTCGGTCAATCGGCAGATTTGATATCTTTGAACCGTCAAACTTTAGTGAATACCTAGACAACCATAAGTCACATAACCAACCCTTAACTGTCTTTGGCTCTCATTGTTGTGTTCGTTTCAGCCATAAACACCGCCTGGTTTAATAAGTGCGTAGAGAATTGGCCTTACGAAATTTCCCTTGAAACGGCTAACACTTCACACTTATATAGGTGATTCCTAAACGTGTCATCCCGTAGATACACTATTTGATATACCCCGTATCAAATTTAGAAATCATTAAAAAGCCTTAATGCTTTATCCTTGGTACTGAACATTGTCTCATCACGAGAATGGACCAAACTTTTAGTTGATAATGTTGAACCGTCATTAATGACTTTGTTTGATCTCCTTGAACCTAGATCTTGGGATCTCCAGTCTTCTAGGTAGAGTTACCGCCACAATGGCGTGTTCTCGACCATAGTCCCATTCCCCTCGATGATTTCTCAGCTACCTCTCTAGTTAGGCCTTTTGTAAGTGGATCCGACACATTATCGCTTGACTTTACATAGTCAATCGTGATAATTCCTCTAGAGAGTAATTGCCTAACGATTTTATGTCTTCGACGTATATGACGAGATTTACCGTTATACATCACACTCCCAGCCCTTCCAATTGCCGCTTGACTATCGCAATGTATACATATTGGTGCTAACGGTTTGGGCCAAAATGGAATGTCTTCTAAGAAATTTTGGAGTCATTCAGCTTCTTCACCGGCTTTATCTAAGACTATGAACTCAGCTTCCATTGTAGAGCGAGCAATACAAGTTTGCTAGGACGACTTCCAAGATACCGCTCCTCCACAAATAGTGAATACATATCCACTTGTGGACTTAGAATCAGTTGAACCGGTGATCCAATTTGCTTCACAGTATCCCTCAATCACCGCAGAATATTTACTGTAGTGCAAAGCAAAGTCCTAGGTATGTTCTAAATATCCCAAAACTCGTTTCATTGCCTTCCGATTAGATTGACCTGGATTGCTCGTGTATTGACTCAATTTACTTATAGCACAAGCTACATCTGGTCGTGTACAATTCATGATATACATTAAGCATCCCAACACACGAGCATAATCCAATTGTGATATGCTTTGGCCTTTGTTCTTTGCTAATGCAAGATTCACGTCAATTGGAGTCTTTGTAACTTTAAACCCTAAGTGCTTGAATTTTTCAAGTACTATCTTAATATGATGAGATTGTGACAATGCCAGACCTTGAGGAGTCTTATTGATCTTAATCCCCAGAAATAAATCAGCAACTCCCAAGTCATTCATATCAAACTTGCTAGTTAGCATACGCTTAGTCGCATTTATGTTGGCAATGTCATTACTCATTATCAACATATCATCCACATATAAGCAAACAATGACTATGTGATTTGGAATATTTTTAATGTACACACATTTATCACATTCATTTATCTTAAAATCATTTGACAACATTGTTTGGTCAAATTTCGCATGCCATTGTTTGGGTGCTTGTTTTAGTCCGTAAAGAGACTTAACAAGTCTACATACCTTCTTTTCTTTACCTGGAACAGCAAACCCTTCAGGTTGTTCCATGTAGATTTCTTCCTCCAAATCTCCATTTAAGAAGGCCGTCTTAACGTCCATTTGATGAATTTCAAGACCATAAACTGTAGCTAATGCTACTAACATTCGTATGGACGTAATTCTTGTAACTGAAGAGTATGCATCAAAATAATCAAGACCTTCTCGCTGTCTATACCCTTTGACTACAAGTCTTGCCTTATATTTATCAATAGTGCCATCATCTTTCATTTTCCTCTTAAAAATCCATTTAGAACCCAAAGCTTTATTTCCAGGAGGAAGATCAACCAATTCCTATGTATGGTTGTTCAATATGGATTCTATTTCACTATTAGCTGCCTCTTTCCAAAATAATGATTCCGAAGAAGACATAGCTTCTTTAAATGTTTGAGGCTCATTTTCCAATAAGAAAGTCACAAAATCTGGTCCAAATGAAGTAGACGTTCTTTGACGTTTACTACGTCTTGGATCCTCCTGATTAAATATACTTTCTTTTGTTTCTTCCTGAGATCGTTTAGATCCTTCACCAATCGACTCACATTCCAATTTATACGGATATATATTTTCAAAGAATTCAGCATTATCTGATTCTATAACCGTATTATTATGAATGTCGGGATTTTCTGATTTATGAACCAGAAATCGATATGCTTTACTATTAGTCACATATCCTATGAAAACACAATCAACGGTTTTCGGTCTTATTTTTACTCTTTTGGGTTTAGGAACTTGCACTTTTGCCAAACACCCCCACACTTTAAAATAATTCAAGTTGGGCTTCCTTCCTTTTCATTTTTCATATGGAATGGATTGTGTTTTGCTATGGGGTACTCGATTTAGTATCCGGTTATCCGTAAGAATAGCTTCCCCCCCACAAGTTCTGTGGCAAACCAGAACTTATCAACAATGCGTTCATCATCTTCTTTAATGAACGATTCTTTCTTTTCGCAATCCTATTGGATTGGGTAGTGTAAGGGGCCGTTGTTTGATGAATTATTCCATATTCTAAACATATTTCTTCAAAAGGAGATTCATATTCGCCACCCCTATCACTTCTTATCATTTTAATTTTCTTGTTAAGTTACATTTCAACTTCATTTTTGTATTGCCTGAATGCATCTATTGCTTAATATTTATTATTACGTAAGTAAACATAGCAATATCGAGTACTGTCGTCAATAAAAGTTATGAAATACTTCTTTCCACCGCGAGATGGTATTGACTTCATGTCGCAAATATCTGTGTGAATTAAGTCTAAAGGATTTTAATTCCTTTCAACTAACTTATAAGGATGTTCAACATACTTAGATTCCACACAAATTTGACAATACTTCCAAATTAATCATTTTCCGCAAGGTTTTGTAATTGACATGACCCAAACGTATATGCCATAATTCATTTGACTCACGTAAGTAAGAAGAAGCTGAAATTTTATTATTATTCTCAATAACCAATACATTCAGCTTGAAAAGGCCCTCACTGAGGTAACCTTTTCCTACAAACATTTCATTCTTACTTATTACAACCTTATCGGATACAAAAACACACTTAAACCCATTCTTAATAAGAAGTCCAGCAGAGACTAAGTTCTTTCTAATCTAGGGAACATGAAGGACGTTGTTCAAAGTCACCACCTTACCAGAAGTCATTTTCATAAATATCTTCCTAGGTCCTTCAATTTTGGCCATTGCAGAATTTCCCATAGAAAGCGTCTCTTCGGGTCCAACAAGAGCATATGTAGCAAACGCTTCTCTAACAGCACAAACATGGCGAGTGACTCCAGAATCAATCCTCCACTCTTTAGGATTTCCCACCAGGTTCCATTCAGAAAGCATAGCACACAAGTCATTGATATCTTCGTGCTTTTCAACCATGTTTGCTTGACCCTTCTTCTTGTCTTTCTTTGGAGCACGACAATCTGCAGATCTGTGTCCAGCTTTTTCACAGTTGTAGCAATTTTCGTTGAACCGCTTCTTGCTTGGGTTGCTTTTCGGTCAATAAGCCTTCTTTCTCTTTCTATCCTCAATAATGTTTGCTCCCATTATTATTGAGTTTCCACGGCCTTTCTTTTCAGCAGCTTTGTTGTCCTCTTTGATTCTCAACCAAACAATGAGATCTTCAAGGGACATCTCCTTTCGTTTGTGTTTCAAGTAGTTTTTGAAGTCCTTCCACAAAGGAGGCAACTTCTCAATCATTGCTGCAACTTGGAACGATTCATTGATGACAAGACCTTCAGCAAGAAGATTGTGAATAATCACTTGCTATCTACCATTTTATAGTCCAAAAATTTAGCGGCAACGAATTTTTTTAACCCAGCATCTTCTGTTTTGTATTTCCTTTCAAGCGCTATCCACAGTTGTTTTGACGTCTCCATATTATTATAGACGTTATACAGATCGTCCTCTAGTTCGCTAAGAATGTAATTCTTGCATAGAAAATCAGAATGCTTCCACGACTCAGTCACGAGAAAGCGTTCATTTTCTGGAGTTTCGTCGGGCAGAACAGGAACATCTTCCTTAATGAACTTCTGCAGACTTAAAGTCGTCAAGTAGAAGAACATCTTCTGCTGCCAGCGCTTGAAATCAATCCCAGAATATTTTTCGAGTTTTTCTGTCGGTGCCAATGCTGGTGTTGTTTGGCTTGTCGATGCATTGGCAGTCACCATAGGAACAGTCTGGTTCCTGTTGTCATTCGTCATTTCTGTAAAAGAATGACACAAATAAACGTTAAAATCACGTAGATTTTAATCTCCACTGAAGTAGAAAACCACACAGGTTTTAGTCTCCAGAAATAGTGAGTATAACACAAATACAAAAAATATTAAATTCCTTAAGCTTGTTATTGAACTGTATTTGTAAAATAATTCTGGAGAAGATAAAATAACATATAAACAGAAATGTAAAAGAAACAGAATTTAATCCGAGCCCACTGAATTCATAGTGTTTCCTTAAGGAATTTAATCCCCTCCTAGTACCCAAGTTTGTGGATTATTTCCTCCCAGGATAGAACGAATTACACACTGGTGTAGCGATACTTCAAACACCAGTGTTTCAGCGAACACAAAGATCGGTAGTAAATCACACTTACTGTTGCTTTGTTTGTAGTTAAAATAATGCAGAAGAAATGAGGAGAAGTCAGAAATTCGTATTGAAAATCTGAGAGAATGGACTGGTATTTATAACCAATGTTGAGCTCAAACTGAAGAGGTGCAACTCTTCAAAACTTAAGAGGTGCAACTCTTCAAATCCGAAGAGTTGCAAACTGTTTCGACCATATTGTAAATGTCTTTTACAAAAAGCGAAGGGCATATACTATTCCGTTGGATTTAATATTAATATTCCGTTTATAAAAAAACCGGGTGTATGTTAATATTTACTATTAACAAATAAATTTGGTCCAAAAAATTAATCAATCAATCATTTGACCAAATCCAAATCCAAATCCGAAGCCGAGCGAGCTACGACGACAGCACTAGGCTTGCCTTCTTCTTAACTCTTTAAGAACTAGAAGAAGTGCAATTGTATATATACCCATCAAAACCTTTTCCTCTTCCAATATGGGACAATGTACCTTTGTCAAGGAGGGAAACTCAAATATTTTCAATTTCCCTCCATTTCCTATTCACCCTCTATTTCCCATTCATCCTCTTTTAAGCTACATTTAAGCTTAAAAACCTAATAATTTTAAGCTACATTTAAGCTTAAAAACCCAACAGAATGAATTATGAACAAATCATTTGGCTTGGTGAAGGAAGAGAATTTGAGAGACTATGAGGATAAGAAGTGGAAATAACAAACCAATGGATTAATTTGGGGACTGGGAGCCTAACAGGATAGAAGAAAGAAAAGTTGAAATCTTGGCAAGTTATATCTATTAGCAAATACAAAGGGAAAATAAAAAGGGAAAAGAAAAGGAAAATGAAGATCAAGAAGTGATGGTGAATTCAGTTAGCAAAGCTCAGAATCAGCGTACGATTTGTTAGTGAACAAAAACTAGTTCTAGTAACAAACTTGTACAATGTGATTAATTTGAGAACTCAAATGCTGCATTCTCAGTATTTACATAAAAGAAAAAAGGTTCTTCTGCACAGCTAAACTGTAGTTCCATTGTTAGGTGATCGACTAGCTACTATCCAGTCATTTATAACTTGTGATATACTTTCAGGTGCATGTGCATGTAGGGAAATATGTTCAAACATCAATCGCAAGGACTGTGTAGTATGCAAGTTCTGTCAGAATGATTTTATTTTGTGCTCTGTGAAATGGATTACTTTTTTATTATGTTATGCAATGTCAGTGTTGTCAAAGGCGCGCGCTTAAGCCCTGAAGCAAGGCTCAAAACACGTTGAACGCTTCGCCTCACTTTGTGGGCGCTTTAGTGTCGCATCAAGGCTCTAAGGCATACTTGTCTTTGCCAATGAATATAATCCTGTAAATGCGACATTAAACAACTGATATTTTGCTTTATCGTAATTTTTTTCAATTTCTTTGTCCATATATTTGTTATTCATGCTTATAATTATTAGTCTTGGACTACATATATATATTTTTACTTTTTCTTCAGTTGTGCCTTTTTTCATTAAAGCTCATGCTTTAATTGCGCTTTGCGCTTAAAGCGCTAACGGACGCTTTTCGCCTTTAATAATGTAACAAACTAGATATCACATCCAAACCAACCGACTATATTAACTCACTAAACTGAATTACAATAACCAAATATCAATAGAACAGTAGAAAATAACACTAAAGAAAACAGAGAGTAGATAAGAAGAGAAATTGCAATTTGAAGCTAAGAAGAAAGGGGATGAGAAACTAGATAAAAAGGAATGAGAGACGGACTGAGCCGAGGCTTCAACATAATTCGCATAATCCCTTCATTCTACCCGCTGGTCCTTTTTTAAATAGGTGCTAATTGGGCCTGGATCCCAACTCAATCTTTATGAAGGTCTTCTGGTCCTATTTCTTGGCCCAAACTCTACTTGTGTGACAACATTGCAGGTATCCACATTGGACTGAGGCTGGTTCATAACAGATAACACTGGTCTGCTATCAATCTGACGTCTGTCCTTTTTAAATATGTTAAATCCTGGGGAAAAAAATAAACAAATGAATGGAGCATTTGCTCATAGAAATCATGAAGAGCGAAAACGTAACTGTTGCATTTTCTTTCTCTTTTGGAACTTTACAGCACCTATGAAATGGATACTGAAGTATACATGAACTTACCAGAATATACAAAAAATGGAGTAGATGAATAGTAGTATATATACTCAAATCCTCTGGAGAGCTGCACATTTCAGAGAACTGCAAAAGGCTCTGAATTAGGAAATGGCTTTTGCATCTGACTAAAAGAGCAGTCCGGTGCACTAAGCTCTCTCTATGCGCGGGTCCGGGAAGAGCCGAAGAAGGGTCTATTATACGCAGTTTTACCCTGCCTTACGGTAAGAGGCTGTTTCCACAGCTCGAACCCGCGACCTCCTGATCACATGACAGCAACTTTACCAGTTACGTCAAAGCTCCCTTTCCCCTCGTCTTTTGCTTCATACTATATTTAAAAATATGTCAACTACTTGCTAAACCTGGAGTTGTATGCTGTGACTCCTGACTGATGAATTATTGCAAGAAGAAGATGGAAAAGAGAATTTGGAAGCTGCTATTGACAAAGTCATATCTTTATGTTTTTGCCTTTTGGGTAATGATATACTCATAGTATGGACACAACTGCTTGGTTGTTCTCCCTTCTGTTTGTGCAATGCACAACTGCAGTTTTTATGGTAAGGCCGTCTCTCCTTATCCATGTCTAACATTGACAAGCTTCCATCAAAGACGCACTGAAGCATCATTTCAGCTGCTACAATCGCCATTGTCTTCTCTCTCCTCTTCCTTGCTATAAAAGGTATATATGTAAATGTGTTTGGATAGTGGAGCAATGTGCTTGTGTGTCTAAATGTGCTGCAGGACACTTCTGTTTTCTCTTTGACTATGTGTGTGCGTGAAGTCTGTTTACCCGAAAAATTGGATAATGTTAAATTTATGTATGGTTCTAAGGATACGTAATATCCTTTGATATAAAGACAACAATACAAGTATTTTGACTACGAAAATGAGAATGATGAACAGAAAAAATGAATAGGACGAAGTAAAACAGGCACAAGGAGATATCTTTGTCTATAAGAAAAAGTCTGTTGTTTTTCAATCTGTCCAATCTTTACAAGGATCCCCCTTTTATAATAGAGGGTCATTACATTATTTATAACAAAAATAATAAAATAAAGCATATAGTAGAAAACCCATGATGGTTTGTCTCTTTCTCAATTCCCGCCAAGATTCTCTCTCTTTGTATGGTTGTAACGGTTCTTGTCTGTGAGCACGATACTGGCTCGAACCCGTCACTGGGTTGGCCCTTCGGTCTTGGCTTGAGTTCGACCTTCGGGGTGGGCGTGATGTACTTCCGACCTCGAAGCAATACCTCGGGCTCGATAAGATTATCGAGCCGACTCCTCGAGCAGCCTTCGGACTCGAGGCTCGTTTGTACTGCCTTCGGAGCTTATTCCCAAAATCCTACTCCTGTTTCTTGCTACTCGATCTCGATCGAACGTAGGAAAATCGAAATCTATTTTGACCGTATACAGATAGTCCCCTCGATTCTCATAAAGGATATGGTGAGAATCGACATGATCTTCAATGGTTCGATCAGACAACAAGCTGACGTTTTATCAGGGACCGATTATGACGTATGTGATAGTTGTCCCATCGATTTAGTCTTTCAGGGTATTTAATGCTTGTCAGATGATGGTCTGCCATTTCTGATATTGAATCGGCGTGATGCAAGCATATAAATAACCATTCCATCTAACTTTTACCATTTTTACGCCTTCACTCTTCCAAATTCTCTTTATCTTTTCCCTCTGTTTCGTTGCCTTAGAGCCATCTACACCAGAGTTTTAGGTGCCGTCAATTTTTTCACTTTCCTTTGCCTTTATTCCTCTTATATCAATGGCTAAAACTTTGAAAACTGTACCTCAAAAGGAGAAAGCTTCTTCTTCACGGCCGTCTGGTGATAAGGCGTCGGTGGAGCCGTCTGTTCATGACTATATTCCTGGCCCGTGCACTCTGAAGATCGATTTTAAGGTTGAGAATCCTTCATCCGTTCCGGGTCGATGCGAGCACGTATCGATGTATGTGAGCTCTATAACGGAGGGTCATCTCGAGGCCGTCAGAAAAGACTGCAAGTGGGGTCCCGAGGTTGTGTTGCAGATTCCATCCCCCGAAGAGAACGTCATCACTCATGTGGAGGGGTTTTTTAAGTGTTTACACTTATCCCTTCACGTTGGGACCTGTTGATCCGGTGATCATTGATTTTTGCGAAAGATATATGGTCACCCTCGGTTAAATTCATCACTCTCTATGGCGTATAGTGATCTTACTTCGCTTCTTCTCTATCAAAGCCGGGGGGCTGGATTTTTCTCTGAATCACCTCATACGATTGTATCGGCCTCAAATCTTTCGAGGGCTAATCAGACTTCATCGCCGGTCATCGAAGGCTTTGATGTCGAGCATCAACGAAGACAAGGATTGGGGTTGGATGGGTCATTATATTCGGGTGAGGACCCGTGACCTTATTCCGGAAGAGAAGATGTTGTTCCCCGAGGAATGGAATTTCGACCTTAAGTGTTTCTTGTTTGTTTTTCGTGTCTTTTCTCGATTTTTTTTGATGTCTTTCTCCGATATTCAACTGCCCCTTGGATGCCACAAGTGGTACCTAACCTCGAGGATTGGGTTCGGAAGTTAGCCTCGACTTCCTCTTATGCCGAACACGCTTGGCGTGATTTGGCTAAAGGTAAATGGGAGGCCAAGAACCATGGTAAGGTTTTGCTTCTTATTTCCTTCGAAGTATTCTTTGTGTTCTATTTGTTATTGATTTCCTTTCATGCAGGTGTAACCAAGGATGCCGCTTTGAGGCCTTCGAGCGGTGAAGAAGAAACCAAGTCATTGGTCCCAAAACCGTGGAAAGATAAGAAGCGAAGAGCTACCTCTCGGTCAGAGGACCCCAAGCCCAAAACTCGGAGGGTGAGGAGGAAGGAAATTGCCCTTCCGATTGACTTGGTCCAACGACTGAGAGAAGAAGAAGAAGAAGAAGAAGAAGAAGAAGATAACGCCTTGGCTTTGGTGATCCGATCTTTGAAAGCTATCGAGGTTGCTATAGATCCTGAGCCGATGGCGGCTGTACCGGCCGGGGTCGGTCCTGAAATCCGAGTCTTTATTGGAGCACCCCGAGTGATTTGCTCGGTGCTATGACAGTGGGTCATTCGCCTTCTCTTCCAACCTTTTCCGAGGAGGCGATAAAGGAAGCTCGATAATTGAAGACCCCCGATATGGCGGAGGCTCTAGTGTAGGGGACCCTTTTCGGGATTGCTTCACTGGAGTCGATGATGCTTCCGATATTGGTGACTCTTCTCTTCTTCTAGAGGAGGCCCAGCATTTCATTACTCGGGTAATGATTTTTCTACACTTGGTTTATTTGTTCTTTTCCATACTTGACTTGTGTTTTTTCCCTACTGTGCAGGCCATTAGTAAGTTTCGAGTCGATCTTAGTCAGTGTGAGGCCAGGCTTCAGAAGGTCTCGGGTGAGAGAGACGCCTTGCGGCTTCTTTGCAGCCAAACGGACGAGGCTATAAAGGACCTCCAAGTGGAAGGGGCCGAACTCGATAAGCAGGTGAGCCTCGTTCTGTTAAAGTATGGGTCTGACTCAACTGTGGAAGTTAACCCTTTGTTGTCTCAGCGGCAGCAAAAGGTTGAAAAGATCGGGTTACTTCGGGAAGAAGTTGATCAAATCAAAGCTGAATGTAATCGGTGGAAGGAGACTATCGACCGCCTGGCTCCGAAAAAGGAAACTATTTTGACCAAATTACTATCGGCCGATGTTCAGCTTCGAAGCGTTAAGCAAAAGGGGTCGGCTCAGGCTAAGAGGATCGAGGAGCTTGAAACACGTCTTGCTGAGGCCAAGGCGGAGGTTGAGTTATCGAAAGTCATGGCGGATAAGTCCATTACTGTGTATCGGGCCGATGCCGAGGCTACTCAGATGGAGGCACGAGAGGCGGCGGATACTGCCGACGCTCGAGCTTATTGGGTTGCCGAACTTGCTAAATGTAGGTCTCGGAGGGAGACCCTCGAAGAGATACACGCTCGAGGTTTCGATCTTATCGAAGAGATAAAAAAGTCTAAAGAGCTCGAAGCTGAAGCTGAAGCCTTGGCTTCTGATGATGATGATGATGGCAGTAGCAAGAGCGGATCCGAGGAGGGGGAAGATCCCGACAGAGAAGCGAACCCCCCTGAGGATGACCGGGAAGCGTAGTTCTTAATTAATTTTTTGTATATCATGTAGACAATTCTGTATATATACAACTTGGTCGACTTGTTTTTGTGAAGACTTTAATCAAATTTTTACCTCGTAGTCTCTATGATCGATCGATTATTTTTTCAGACTTGAAGTGATGTAGCCCTTAGGCTTGCTAGTTGAGTCAATGATTCGAACTTTGAAGAAATATAGCTCGTAGGCGTGATGGTCGAGTGAGTGCTCGCTCAAACTTAAAATGAAAGCAGCCTATAGGCTTATTAGTCGTCAAGTGAATGATTCGAACTCGACGTAATATAGCCCGTAGGCGTAATGGTTGAGCGAATGTTTCTAGTTTAGAGTAATGTAGCCCGTAGGCGTAATGATCGAGTGAGTGCTTGCTCGAACTCGAAATCAAAGTAGCCCGTAGGCTTATTAGTCGAGTGAATGTTTCGAACTCGAAGTAACGTACCCCGTAGGCGTAATGGTCGAGTGCTTGCTCGAACTCGAAATCAAAGTAGCCCGTAGGCTTATTAGTCGAGTGAATATTTCGAATTCGAAGTAACGTAGCCCGTAGGCATAATGGTCGAGTGAGTGCTTGCTCGAACTCGAAATCAAAGTAGCCCGTAGGCTTATTAGTCGAGTGAATGTTCCGAACTCAAAGTAATGTAGCCTGTAGGCATAATGGTCAAGTGAGTGCTTGCTCGAACTCGAAAATAGAAGTAGCCCGTAGGCTTATTAGTCGAGTAAATGTTTCGAACTCGAAGTAATGTAGCCCATAGGCGTAATGGTCGAGTGAGTGCTTGCTCGAACTCGAAAATAGAAGTAGCCCGTAGGCTTATTAGTCAAGTGAATATTTCGAACTCGAAGTAATGTAGCCCGTAGGCATAATGGTCGAGTGAGTGCTTGCTCGAACTCGAAATGAAAGTACCCCGTAGACTTATTAGTCGAGTGAATGTTTCGAACTCGAAGTAATATAGCCCATAGGCATAATGGTCTAGTGAGTGCTTGCTTGAACTCGAAATGAAAGTAGCCCGTAGGCTTATTAGTCGAGTGAATGTTTCGAACTCGAAGTAATGTAACCCGTAGGCATAATGGTCGAGTGAGTGCTTGCTCGAACTCGAAATGAAAGTAGCCCGTAGGCTTATTAGTCGAGTGAATGTTTTGAACTTGAAGTAATGTAGCCCGTAGGAATAATGGTCAAGTGAGTGCTTGCTCGAACTCGAAATGAAAGTAGCCCGTAGGCTTATTATTCGAGTGAATGTTTCGAACTCAAAGTAATGTAGCCCGTAGGCATAATGGTCGAGTGAGTGCTTGCTCGAACTCGAAATGAAAGTAGCCCATATGCTTATTATTCGAGTGAATGTTTCGAACTCGAAGTAATGTAGCCCGTAGGCATTATGGTCGAGTGAGTGCTTGCTCGAACTCGAAATGAAAGTAGCCCGTAGGCTTATTAGTTGTCGAATTTGTCTTGATTCTGATTGTGCAATAAATCTAAAAAATAGAGGAATTTTCTTGGACGTTGGTAAAGAGGGAGGACTTTCTTTGCAAGTCATTATACATGTGTTCACGTTTTGCGCCTGGGTTCGGGCCAATCTATATGAGCATGGTTCGTTTCGACCATTTGGCTCTTATAATGTTTTCTATGGGAACCCTGTTGTTGCGAAATAACTTTCTTGCATCTGAACTCGATGTATTTGAGGGCCTACTGTCCCCCAGTATTCGAGGTCGATTATAAAAAGGCCTCGGATATTGTTGTAAGTGCAACACGATCAATGGTTGCCTCATTAAAAACCTTGCCGAAAAACTCATTTGGGATAAAGCCGGTCTAAGGGAAAAAGAGTGCAACGCATGCTTTCAAGCGAAAGATCCATCTTAGCTCTTGTTCGGACTTCTGCAGGGGTCAGTTTCAAAATGTAAATGAGTATAGAAAGGTCGTACCTTAGTAGTAGTACCGTTTTAGATGTGATACATTCCAGCTGCTTGATAACTGTTTGCCATTTATAATGCCGAGTATGTACGATCCCTTTCCGACATTCTCGAGCACTTGATATGGTCCTTCCCAACTTGGTCCTAGTTTTCCTTCATTCGGATTTCGGGTATTGATGGTGACTTTTCTTAACACTAAGTCCACGGACTTGAAATGGCGGAGCTTGGTTCTTCGATTATAATATCTTTCGATTTGCTGCTTTTGGGCGGCCAATTGGACGAGAGCAACTTCTCGTCTTTCATCCGATAATTCGAGGCTGGTACTCATAGCCTCGTTATTTGATTCTTCCATCGTGAATCAAAATCTGGTACTGGTTTCACCGACTTCGACTGGTATCAACACTTCAGACCCATATACTAAGGAGAATGGGGTCGCCCCCGTACTGGATTTCGATGTCGTCCGATATGCCCAAAGGACTTCGGGCAGGATTTCCTTCCATTTTTCGTTAGCGTTGTTCAACCTCTTCTTTAGGTTTTGAATGATAGTTTTGTTCGTTGATTTGGCCTGTACGTTCCCACTAGGGTGGTATGGCGTTGATAGTATCCTTCTTATTTTGTGATCTTCGAAGAATTTTGTTACTTTGCTGCCAACGAATTGTTTCCCATTGTCGCATACTATTTCGGCGGGTATCCCAAATCGGCATACGATGTGATCCCAAATAAAGTCTATAACTTCTTTCTCTCTTATTTTCTCGAACGCCTGCGCTTCAACCCATTTAAAAAAATAGTCAGTCATAAATAAAATGAATTTGGCTTTACCTGGGGTCTATGGAAGAGGGCCGACGATATCCATTCCCCATTTCATGAACGGCCATGGGGATAGGACTGAGTGAAGTTGTTCTCCGGGTTGATGGATCATTGGCGCAAACCTTTGACATTTGTCATATTTTTGAACAAATTCCTTCGCATCTTTGTCCATATTGATCCAATAATACCCTGCTCTGATTATTTTTCGAACTAATATATTGGCACCAGAGTGATTCCCACAAGTGCCCTCGTGCACTTCCCGTAGGATGTAATCGGTATCTCCTGGACCCAAGCATACTGCCAATGGCCCATCGAATGTCCTTCGATATAGCCTTCCGTCTGAAGCCAATGTGAATCGAGTTGCTCTAGTCCGTAGGGCCCTGGAATCTTTAGGGTCCGATGGGAGTTTTCCATTCTTTAAGTATTCAATATACTTGTTTATCCAATCCCAGGTTAAGCTTGTAGAATTTATCTCAACGTGACCATCTTTGATTACCGATCCCGAAAGTTGAACGACAGTCCCCGAGCTCTCAAGTCATTTACCTCAACCGACGATCCCAAATTTGCAAGTGCATCGGCCTCATTATTCTGTTCTCGTGGAACATGCCGTATAGTCCATTGTTTGAAATGGTGCAAAGTGACAAGCAGTTTGTCTAAATACCTTTGCATTCTACCTTCTCGGACTTCGAAGGTTTTGTTTACTTGACTCACCACCAGCAAAGAGTCGCAATTGGCTTCGATGACTTCTGCTCCCAAGTTTCTAGCTAGCTCGAGACCTGCAATCATGGCTTCGTACTCGGCCTCGTTGTTAGTCAACCTGGTAGTTTTAATAGATTGCCTAATAGTGTTACCCATGGGCGATTTCAAAACTATGCCTAGTCCGGACCCTTTTACGTTCGAGGCTCCGTCTGTAAAAAGGGTCCATACCCCCGATGATGTACCCGATTTCAACAGGAGTTCTTTTTCAACTTCGGGTACGAGGGTTGGCATGAAATCGGCCACGAAGTCTGCTAAAATTTGAGACTTGATGGCCGTACGGGGTTGATATACGATATCGTACCCACTAAGTTCGACGACCCATTTGGCCAATCGGCCTGATAGTTCGGGCTTGTGCAAAATATTACGAAGTGGGTAGGTGGTTAATACGCATATGGGGTGACATTAAAAGTACGGTCTTAACTTTCTAATGGCGCTTATCAGTGAAAGTGCCAATTTTTCTAGGTGTGGATACCTGGTTTCTGCTTCTCCTAAGGTCCGACTTATATAATAAACGGGAAATTACATACTTTGCTCTTCTCGAACTAGGACACTGCTTACGGCGACTTCCGATACTGCCAAGTACAAGCAAAGTTTTTTGTCTGTTTTTGGAGTGTGAAGTAGTGGGGGGCTCAATAGATATCATTGTAGTTCCTCTAATGCTTGTTGGCAATTCGGTGTCCAAGCGAAATCGTTCTTCTTTTTGAGTAGAGAGAAAAACTTGTGACTTCGATCTGATGATCTCGAAATGAATCGGCCTAAGGCTGCAATCCGTCCAGTTAGCTTTTGTACAGCTTTCACGCTGTCCACGATGGCGATGTCTTCGATGGCCTTGATTTTTTTGGGGTTAATCTCGATTCCCCGATTTGACACCATGAAGCCGAGGAACTTGCCCGAGCCGACCCCAAAAGCACATTTTTCTAGGTTGAGCTTCATGTTGTATTTCCTCAAAATCTCGAACGTTTCCTACAAATGGGTCAAATGGTCCTCTGCGCGCAGGGATTTAACCAGCATGTCATCAATATAAACTTCCATTGATTTACCTATTTGTTCTTCGAACATTTTATTTATCAGGTATTGGTAAGTAGTCCCTGCATTGTTTAGTCCGAAGGACATCATATTATAGCAATATGTTCCATATTTGGTGACAAACGAAGTCTTTTCCTGGTCCTCCTGGTTCATCTGGATTTGATTATACCCAGAATAGGCATCGAGAAAAGTGAGGATCTCATGGCCGGTCGTGGCATCGATAATGCGATCGATATTGGGCAGCGGAAAGGAATCTTTGGGGCATGCTTTGTTCAAATCCTTATAGTCCACACACATTCTAAGTTTGCTCCCTTTTTTAGGAACTACAACTACATTGGCTAACCATTCGGGATATTTCACCTCCCGAATGGACCCTATCTTGAGAAGTTTGGTTACCTCGTGCTTTATGAATGTGTGCTTTTTCTCGGACTGGGGTCTTCTTTTTTGCTTCACCAGTCTGAACCTAGGGTCCAAGCTTAACCGATGCATCGTTATGTCCGGTGGGATCCCTGTTATATCTAAATGGGACCAGGCAAAACAATCAATGTTATCGATACAAAATCGAACAAGTTTTTTCCTGAGTTCGGGGCTCAACCCCGTCCCCAGGTATACCTTTCGTTCGGGCCAATGTTCGATTAGTATGATTTGCTCCAGTTCCTAAATTATTGATTTGGTGGCGTCGGAATCATTGGGGATCATGAAGGATCGAGGGATCCTCTGATCATCATCTTCTTCGATCTTCTGGTTATCTGGGTGGGTCAAAACCGACATCTGTGATTGCTATTTGGTGTTCCGTTCTCCTTCTAAGCCCGATCCCTTTATCGGTGAAGGCAAGGATATTGATTTCGCTTCCTCGACGACGAACATTTCTTTTGCGGCCGGTTGTTCTCCGCACACTATTTTGACACCTCTCGATGTTGAAACTTTGAGGACCTGGTGTAGGGTCGAAGGCACAACTCTCATGTTGTAGATCCATGGCCTTCCAAAAAGGGTGTTGTACCTCATATCGCCTTCGATCACGTGAAACTTTGTTTCTTGGATGGTTCCGGCCATGTTTATTGGTAGGATTATCTCGCCTTTGGTGGTTTCACATGCCATATTGAATCCGTTTAGAACCAGAGTCGCGGGTACGATTTGATCCTGCAGGCCGAGCTGTTCCACGACCTTCAATCTGATGATGTTGGCCGAGCTACCTGGGTCGATTAACACACGCTTAATTTTAGTTTTATTCACGAGTACGGATATTACCAGTACATCGTTATGAGGTTGGATGACTTCTTCTGCATCTTCATCGTCGAAGGACAAAGTCCCTACGGGTGTGTAATCTTGTGTCCGAGATCGCTTTTCCCTCATAATCGATGTTTTAGTGCGTTTAAGCACCGGTCCCTGAGGGGTATCGACACCACCGATGATCATGTGAATGACGTGCTGCGGTTCCTCTTGCTCGTTTTGCTTGCCGAAATCCCTATTTTTAAAATGATTCTTCGCCCTATCACTCAGAAATTCCCGAAGGTGCCCTTTGTTAAATAAGCGGGCTACTTCCTCTCTTAATTGCCTACAATCTTCCGTTCTGTGGCCATGGGTTCCATGATATTCGCACATTTGATTGGGATTCCTTTGGGCAGGATCGGTCTGTATGGGTCGAGGCCATTTAGTGTCTTTGATGCGTCTGATAGCCGACACGATGGCGGATGCATCAACACTGAAGTTATACTTTGATAATTGAGGTGCTTCTATAGGATCAGAATATTTATCAAAGCCGCTCTTGTTCATAAGTCCCCGAGAATTTTGCCCTCGATCAATCCTTCGATTGTTCCGAACTGTATTGCGTGCCGAACCGTTGTTCATCCAATCTGCGGCGTACGGTTGATATCGATCTCTGTTCGACCTTTGTTCTCTGTCGATCTCCCTTTTGCTTTTAGTAGCTATCTTACTCTGATGCACGGGTGCATACGGAGCTCTCAACTGATCATCCTTGACCCTAATTTTCGATTGATATCGGTTGTGTATATCTGCCCAAGTTATTGCTGGATACTCGATCAAATTTTGTTTCAGCCGACGTGATGCTACCGAACTTAATTCGTTCAACCCTTGGGTGAAAGCTTGTACGGTCCAATCGTCTGTGACTGGTGGCAATTCCATGCGTTCCATTTGAAATCAGGATACGAATTCCCTCAGCATTTCATTATCCCTTTGCTTTACTTTGAAGAGGTCTGATTTCCTTGTTGCAACCTTTATGGCACCAGCATGTGCCTTTACGAATGAATCTGCTAACATGGTAAACGAATCGATGGAATTTGGTGGTAAATTGTGATACCAGACCATTACTCCCTTCGAGAGAGTCTCCCCGAAATTTTTCAACAACACGGATTCGATCTCATCATCCTCCAAGTCGTTACCTTTGATGGCACATGTGTAAGAGGTGACATGTTCCTTAGGATCGATCGTACCGTTATATTTAGGAATTTTGGACATACAGAATTTCTTGGGGATTGGCTTTGGGGCCGCACTCGAGGGAAAAGGTTTTTGTATGAATTTTTTCGAATCAAGCTCTTTTATCATTGGTGGAGCCCCCAGGATTTGATCGACCCTGGCATTGTATGTTTACACTCTCGTGTCGTTGGCTTCGACTCGTTTTGTAAGTTCCTCGAGCAATTTAGTAATTTCGGGAGTGGTCCCCGATTCTTGCTCGTTTGATTTTACTATGGCGGGCTCCGTTCTGGGAGTGATTTCTTGAAGCGGATTTGGCCTGCTCTGTATATGAGTTTGGCTCTGTAACTGAGCTATCGCTACTTGTTGAGCTTGTAGCATCTCGAAGATCATACGCAAGCTGACCCCGATTTTTCCTGTGTTATGGGAGTCTCGGGCTACGGATCGAGTACCGTCCTGAATGCTTCTTTCCGGTTTGGAACGCTGATTCGAGCCTCAGTGCCATTATCGAAGGGCCTTCCGGCCCCGGGTGCCAAGTTGTTGGTTTCATCTTGAAGGCCGGTTTCATGGTCGATAGGTAAAGCCATTGCTGATTTGAAGTTGTAAACTGGCGCGTACTGTAGGTTTATATCAAACAATCACTGTTATCCTTAGCCCCATGATGGACGCCAAATTATTTATCCGAAAAATCGGATAATGTTAAATTTATGCATGGTTCTAAGGATACGTAATATCCTTTGATATAAAGACAACAATACAAGTATTTTGACTACGAGAATGAGAATGATAAACAGAAAAAATGAATAGGACGAAGTAAAACAGGCACAAGGAGATATCTTTGTCTATAAAAAAAAGTCTGTTGTTTTTCAATCTGTCCAATCTTTACAAGGATCCCCCTTTTATAATACAGGGTCATTACATTATTTATAACAAAAATAATAAAATAAAGTATATAGTGGAGAACCCATGATGGTTTGTCTCTTCCTCGATTCCCGCCAAGATTTTCTCTCTTGATGCGATTGTAACGGCTCTTGTCTGTGAGCTCAATACTAGCTCGAACCCATCACTGGGTGGGCGTGATGCACTTCCGACCTCGAAGCAATGCCTCGGGCTCGATAAGATTATCGAGCCGACTCCTCGAACAGCCTTCGGACTCGAGGCTCGTTTGTACCGTCTTCGGAGCTTATTCCCAAAATCCTTCTCCTGTTTCTTGCCACTCGATCTCGATCGAACGTAGGAAAATCGAAATCTATTTTGACTGTATACGAAGTCAACGTGGTTATACTGAACATTTTGCATGTTTTTTGGAAGGGTTTATATATATCATGGATTCACTAGCCTTACAATGATATAAAGGGAATAATCTAGGTAGAAAAGTTAGGGTTGCACAGATAATTCTAGAGAAATTTGTGGGATTGTTCTTGTTATTGTAGTTGTCTTGTGATTCCCTCAAAATAAGTGTTTTCTCTAAGGAGTTCTCTTCCCTTGACTCTGGGACCAAATTCTTTCGCTCACACACCCAGAGAAAGAGAAAGAAGGGGGGAGAAGAGAGGAGAGAGAGTCTTAAGATATTAAGCGGGGTTTGGACATAACAATTGTAAAAATTCATAAAAAAGTGAATAAAATTTGAAGTGAAAAATGGTATTTAAAAATTAGAGTTGTGTTTGGATATATATATAATTTTGGGCTGTTTTTAAATATTTGTGAGTGATCTGAAGTGAAAATTTTGAAAAATAATTTTTTGGAGTTTTTCAAATTTCCGAAAAATTCTGAAATTCATCTTCATATGAGCATCGAAAATTTCATGGCCAAACAATGATTTCGAAAAAAGTGAAAAAAAAATCAATAAACAAGAATTTTTTTTATGGCCAAACGAGCCCTAACAGTATATTTTATTCAGCCAGATTAGTTATTCTTGATTCCTAGTTTGTTCTTACTTTTAGGTGTCTTGACTTAGTATTGTTTTTCTTGTGAGAAGTTTCCTAATCTGCTTTTGTTCTTAGTACTGGTACATTTGAGTAATAGCCTTTTCTCTTTGATAGCTTTTTTGTGCACCTTTGTTTTTTTGTACAGATGCTTGTTTTTTTTAATAGAGATTCATGTTTTATGGTAGATTCTCTACTTTTTGGTACATAAATGAGAAGAGATAAAAGAAAAGAGTAAAGTAATCATAGGCTGATAATTGGATGTCTCAGCATGTTTAAATTACTGATAATTCTAGTGAAGTCTGATACCAATTTATAGGAGACTCAGCAGGTGCAGATTCTTTTCTCCTAATCTTCAAATTATTTTATTATTGAGCAACTTGTACCAAATATGCCCCAACAAAATGTCACACATTGCCTTTATTTACCTTGGAGTTCCCTTCTACCCATCTTGTGGAGATTCACATCAAAATAATGTAATATATGGTAACTCCTTATTACTGCAACCAAATGATACTTCTATCATATCTTTAAATAGATTGCTGCAATGTCATTGGATGAATGAGATTGTAACTTTCTGTTGTATAATCTGCCTTAAAAGTGTCCAAGTTTGAGTAAAATAATCATAAGAATGTAGCAGCTCATATGTAATAATTTATTAAGATTCAATTTATTCATGAGGATACTAATACAAAGTGGTGATTTTATTGTAGTTTTGTCATCTTTTTTCTTTTCTTCTGTTGAACATTACAAATCTTCTCCTGCCCTTCAAGTGATGGTTTTTTTTTATGACCGAGAAATCCGTTAGGAGTTGTCCCTTTGGGCCAACTGCAGCCTCAAAACTCGGGATGATGGGTCCGCCCCTCTATCCTTCTCCACTTAAATATCAAAGTTAATTGCTTGGTGCAGGGCTCGAACGTGTCATCTAAGACACAAGTCCCTCAACCTTTGCCAATTGAGTTAAAAAAAGTGGTGGGGTTTTGTACAAGCTCAATTAATTGATGATTTGCTCCAACTGATGCTCTAGAATCAAGGGGGTCATATCCGTGACAATATTTAATGTGAAACTTCTTCGTAATTATGTCATTGCTCTTTAAGTTTCCACAACAGTCAAATTTGTATTAGCTCACAATTTGTTCTCCTTAATAATGATTGGAGAACTTATCATTATAAATATATATATATATATATATATATATATATATATATATATATATATATATATATATATATATCAAATGATTTACGCAGGAAAAATTGCATTTGGTCCATTATGCTGGCAATTGTCAGGCTGGAAAATGAATAAGGTAGCAGGGGTTTTATTTGACATCTGAAATTCGATTTAATCAGATCGTTCGAACAATCTGAACATTATAAAGCCTGTAATCTGGATGTTGCCTCTTTTATTATTTGTTGACTAATTAATAATTAAAATTTACATCTAGTTTGATTACTGGTTATCTGTATTTTCGGCGTGACTCTATTGGCTCATTCCACTGTGCTGGTTCTATGTAAAGCTGTTTGATGCAGAGATTGATCTTGTTCAACAGTTCAATGAATTAGGTGATGCATTTTTTTCTCTTAAATTTCCTACAGTATGTGGTATGCACGATCAGATTTTTTTTAAGGTGAATGTTGATGCTAGTACTATGCTCCTTTTCTCAGTTTGTTACATCTGCTAAATAGGGACGCGGCTTTTCCATCTAGGCTGTTTTCTGGTATTAATTTTCTGTAACTATCTTGCTGTTGTTATTGTTTTTTCCATGTCTTTTTCATTACTTTATTTCCTTTGTTTTGTTGCTGCGACTATGTTGAGCCGGAGGTCTATCAGAAACAACTTCTCTGTCTGCACAAGATAGTAGTAAGTTCTGCGTACACACTACCCACTGGGTTTATTATCGTTGTTGTATATTTTAAACGTTATTTAGCCATTTGGATTTATTGAAATTGTTCCTGAAACTGTAAATACTTTGTTAAAGAACTTCTCCAGTTTGTTCTGCATATCTTTATTTTTACTGCAGTTTTACTTTTTTTTTAAAATTTATTATCACCACATTCAAACACATATCTTACATTTTCTTAAAGACAAAGAAGGATCAGAAGAACATAAAGGAGAGATAAACAAGAAAACTTGAGGGGACGATATTAGCAACTACAGCATTTTCTGTAAATCGGTGAAATGAAAAGTGAACAGATTTGGTGAAAGTGACAGAAGGATTGGAACAGGCTTACAAAGTACATGCATACATATTTCCTCGTATTTTGCGAAGGACAAGGTAAGTACAGAAACGGACATAAAAGTAGGCCATTCTGACATTATTCCCCTTGACTGTACTGAATGAGTTTAGTTTGATAATCTCAAGGGTGTAAAATGATGCATTGTTTTAACATTTGTGTCGTATATGGACCCTGTTTAGGTTAAGTAAAGAAAATTTTAAATTGGTTAAAGTATAGAGAAACTAATGAACTATGAAGATGCAGAGAATGTTCTCTTCAGACAATGCAGGTGGCTTTGTGGAGGAACAGAAAATAAACAGGAAAAAGAAAAGGAAAGTGAAGATTGGTAAATTTTGTTTGCAAAATTCAAAATCAGTGTACAGCTCTGTTACTGAACAAAAACTAGTTCTTGTAACAAACTTGTACAATGTGATATCTGTGGACCGAAGTGCTGCATTTCAGTATTTACATATAAAGGAAAATAAAAGTTATCTGTGAGATATATTTTATCTTGTGCATATGAATCTGAGGTCTGTTTTCTTGTAATTTGTTAAAAACTATCCCTCCGTTGTCCACTTTTGACTTTGCATTCACTTTAAAAAAAAAATAAATGAAGTATATATTTTTCTAATATATCCATAATAATGATAGCATTTCAAAAAATCCAGAAAAATGATTTAGGGAGTGAGTAGTTAATGATAAGAGAAAAAAGAGGAAAAAAATTTACAGCGCCTAAGAACTGGATACTTGAAGTATACATGAACTTACCAGAATGTACAAAAAATGGGATAGAAGAAAAGCAGTTTACTCAATCCTTTGTATAGCTGCACTTTTACTTTTTAGAGAACTGGCAAAAGGTCTGAAGTAGGAAATCATTTTTGCTTCTGACTATATTAGCAAGTCTATCGACTACCTGCGGGCATTGTATGATGAATTCCTGACAAACGAATTATCGCAAGAAGAAGAAATGGAGAAGAGAATGTGGAAGCTGCTATTGACAAAATCATATATTTTTGGTTTTGCATTTTAGGGAATGATATATTCCTATCGCACTGTAGCATTATTTCAGCTGCTACAGTCGCCATCTTCTCCTCTCTCCTCTTAAAAAAGGGAATCCGGTGCACTAAGCTTCCGCTATGCGCGGGGTTCGGGGAAGGGCCGGACCATAAGGGTCTATTGTACGTAGTCTTACCCTGCATTTCTGCAAGAGGTTGTTTCCACGGCTCGAACCCGTGACCTCCTCTCTCCTCTTCCTTGCTATAAAAGGTATCTAAATGTGCTTCTTTAGTGATATAATGTGATTCTGTATGTATCTCATGAGTGTTCAAGCAAGCGTAACTGTCCATAAAATTCTGTATATCTGTTTAAGATTTTATATAGAGATGGTAATGATTTATGTATCCAGCTTAGGGAATTTGGTAAAATCTAGGGTGGAAAGGGTTCTATAAAATTCAAGAAATTCTTTGTAACGATGTTCTTTTGCATGTTGTTCCCTTACTATCAATGAAACAGGTGCTTTTTCCTATGAGTTTTTGTCTTGGTTGCAGTCTTGGTTTATGTCCACACATGCTATCTGTTCTATATATGTACTCTATGTACTTTGTGTGTGTGTGTGTGTTTGCTCTAACAACATTTGTGGCCTAAAAGTCAAATCTAATTAGAGGCCTTAAACCTAAACAAAAGTTTTTTAATATACATTTTTAAGCCTATTTTTCTAATTTTTTGAGATGCAAAGTTATTAATAATTTTTCTATATCAATTGATAATATAGCCAAATATTTATCAAGAGCTCCTCCAGATTTTATAAATTTTCATCTCCTCTTTTTTTTATTTTTTTGAGTTTTGATGAACATATTCATATTTTTTAGTTGACATACTTAAATTCTAACAAATATTTGAAAAGAATATACTTATAAAGTAAAATAAAAAATATAAGATAAACAAATACTAGAAAGTTAGAATGATAATCCTTGATTCAAGAAGTTTGAAGATTTAATTTCGAAATATTTATTTGCTACTTCAAAATACTTTTCGCAAGCGAAAGGTGATAAAAAGCAAAAAATAATGTACAACTTATTCTTGGTTGAAATTAAAATTTTCATTTCTAACAAAAGAAGTGATGCTCAATATATTATATCAATAGTAATCTTAAACTTTGTTTTTGTAGAGAGTAATAGAAATTACCAAAAGTTTTAAACAATGAACAATTGAACTCTTGAAGAAACTATGAAAAATAAATTATAGACAAAAAGTATATACGTTGATCCCGAAAAAAAACAGTATGTAAGGTAATGAGAGTAAAATGAGAGATTATGACTCTTGCACAAACCAAAAAAGAAAGTATAATGTTTCAGAATTTTCTAATGAAAAAGGGTAAAAAAAGAGTAATGATTTATTTTATTTTTTAAGTTAAATGGTCACTGTACAAAGCTAAAAATTTGGCTTTCGTTTTATAAGATAAGTGTATTTTTCTTCAGAATATTACTCAAATTTTTCTCAAAATATAATAATTATATATAAGCCTATTATTTGTAGAAAATGAGGCCCCCAAACCAACTGCCTTAGTCGCTTCACGTTCCAGCCACTTGTGTGTTTGTTTAGAGGAAAGAATTATTCTTTTATTGTGGTGGTTGATAGTTTTAGGTGAAACTATTACAGGGTATTATTACTTTTAGCCCGTGTTATCGGTTGTTGAAACAGTGTATAAGATTTATATATTTTTATATATAATATACAAAAAAATATATATATACAAAATATATACATTTTTTGTTATTATTTTAAGAACGGCTATACAATGTCATGTTCCCAAAATTATACGTATTGTTTAATTAGTTACTCCCTCCGGTCCACAATAAGTGACAATTTTACCTTTGACACAGGAAATACGAACTCCTAGAGAAAAAATATGTATTCACTAAATTAACTTTAACTAATTGTTACCTCGACACATTGAAATATGTATATAAGGGCAACTTTTGAAAAAATAAAATTAATTCTTTCTTGATTATGTAAATTGACACTTATTTTGGACCAGGTAAAACGGTCACTTTTGAAGAGGAGGGAGTACAAGTGGGTCGAGTGAACTAAGTGGACTGGCTATTTTGTTCTTTATTTTAATTTCCAAATCTGTGCTGCTAATGTTGAAAAAGCTGTATTTTTGTCTGTTTTTCTTTAATCTTTGTCTTTCCCCCTGTTTAATCACTCTATGTCTCAATCTCTTAAAGTTCTTGTTAAACAGGAGTCGCCAGAAAAATAGTAAAATGGCCATCATATGTCACCTTTGAATATTGTCATGGAAACTCGATTTCAAGGAATCAACTTTTTTTTTTTTTTTTTGGAAAGATCCAAATTTACCCCTCCAATATACAATAACGATAAATTCAGTCTAATCCCACAAGTAAGGTCTACAAAGGGTAGAGTGTATGTAGATCTTACCCCTATCTTGTGAGCAAGGGCGGATGTAGCATATGTTATCGGGTTCAACTAAACCTGGTACTTTCAGCGCGGAGCATAAATTATATATAAAAATTACTAAATTTACAATAAATATTAGATATGATCCCATAACCTTAAAATATAATAGGTTCAATGCTAATAACTTTAAATGCTGAATCCATAGAATTAAAATCCTAGATCCGCATCTGCCTGTAAGGGTAGAGAGATTGTTTCTGATAGACCCTCGGCTCAAGGAAAGATAAAAAAGAAGCAATAGCAATAACAGCAAGTATTAAACAACAGCACGATGATAGATCAACCGAAACGAAAGAAACAAGAATATGAATAAGAATGAGAAATAGAAACACCAGGTAGTAAAAGAAAACTAAGCATAAGAAAATACAAGAGCAATATTAATACTACTAGCACGGAAAAGAAATACGCTCCACTACCAACTATCCTTCTATCTTAATCATCGACCTTCCCACTCTCCTATCAAGGGTTATATCCTCGGTAAGATAAAGTTGTGCCATGTTTTATCCCTCCAATATAAGAAATATTTTGAAATTATCCTTCACTATATGCTTTTGGACGAATGATACTCTTGTCGTTAGCAAATTATCTCTTATTTTTTGTTTGAAACTAATGGAGCTCCAACGTGGATGGAGGAGCTTTAAACGCAGTCAAAATCTTGAAACATTGGATTCCACGTACCAAAATACTTTAGGAAACCGTCCAAATTTATTCAGGCTGCAGTCTTAGCTTATGTTTGCATGTACTGGTCTGTTCTATATATTTACTTATGTGTACATGTGTGTGTCTATTTGTAGACGAAAGACAGAAACACTTACATTCTTTTTGACAAAATGGAGAATGCTGGACAAAGCAGAGAGGGGCAACCATGTTGGAATAGTTAGGACTTAATTGTGGTTAAGGAAG
This sequence comes from Nicotiana tomentosiformis, assembly GCF_000390325.3. Classification (NCBI taxonomy): domain Eukaryota; kingdom Viridiplantae; phylum Streptophyta; class Magnoliopsida; order Solanales; family Solanaceae; genus Nicotiana; species Nicotiana tomentosiformis. The sequence goes on from NC_090822.1 coordinate 14,369,244, forward strand.
TTAACTATAGAGGTTAATAGGTTGTTAGAAGTTAGTTGATTCTACTGTGCATATGACAATTGGGTGACAGCTGTATGTTAGGTCGGTTGATTAAATTAGCATTGTATATATGTATGCATTGTAAGCTCATTATGAAGTAAGAAGATCATTTTTCATTCTTGTAACGATCCGACCGGTCGTTTTGAGAGTTGTAGCCCCACTCCCCCATTTACTGCTCATTCTGCACTTTATAACTGTATTGTGACTTGCCGGGTTAGTCAATTCGAGTCTGGAGAGATTTCGGAATGAATTGAGACACTTAGTCTCAAGGTTGAAAAATTAAGTTGAAAAGGTTGACCAGATATTGACTTATATGTAAATGACCCCGGAATAAAATTTTGATAATTTCAACAGCTCTGTATGATAATTTTGGACTTAGGAGTGTGTCCGAAATTTTATTTGGAAGTCCATAGTTAAATTAGGCTTGAAATGACTAAAATAAGAATTTAAGTTTGGAAGTTTGATCGGGGAGTTGACTTTTTGATATCGGGGTCGGAATCTAATTCTGAAAATTTTCATAGCTTCGTTATGTCATTTATGACTTGTGTGCAAAATTTAAGGTCAATCGAAATTGATTTGTTTTGTTTCGGCATTGAATGTAGTTGGAAATTCTTAACTTTCATTAAGCTTGAATTGGGTATGATTCGTGGTTTTAGCGTTGTTTGATGTGATTTGAGGTTTCGACTAAGTTTGTATGATATTTTAGGACTTGTTTGTGTATTTGGTTGAGGTCCCGGGGGCCTCGCGTGAGTTTCGGATGGTTAACGGATCGAAATTTGGACTTAAAACAGCTGCTGGAATTTTTCTGATATATGTATCTGGTTTCCTCCAATCGGGGGCAGCGTCCGAGGGCAGCAGCCGGGGGCAGCGACCGGGGGCACGCCTGGACAGAAACTTTAAGTTATTAAAAAAAGGGGACTTCGTCCCATTTTTTATTTTTGACAAATTGGAGCTTAGGGAGAGGTGATTTTTGAGAGATTTTCAAGGAAAAACATCGGGGTAAGTGATTCTAACTCGAATTTGGTCAATATACACAACTGATTCTAACTCGAATTTGGTCAATATACACAACTATATCATTGGTTTCATCATTTAATTAGTGTTTTGAGATGGAAATTTGAGGAAAATTGTAGAAATTTCATAAAACGAATTTTTGAGATTTCGATGTCGATTCAGAGTCGGATTTGATTGAAACTGGTATGGTTTGACTCGTAATTGAATGATTTGTCAGATTTTGTGAGTTTCGTCGGATTCCGAGACGTGGGCTCAGGGGCGATATATGGGGTGAAATTTCGAATTTTTGATGGAAAGTTTGTATTTTCATATAGAATTAATTCCTATAATTTGTATTGACTGAATTAAATTATTTATGACTAGATTCGAAGCGTTTGGAGGCCGATTCGCGAGGCAAAGGCATAGCGGAGTAAGAAATTACATGGTTTGAGGTAAGTAATACTCCTAAATTTGATTCTGAGGGTATGAATCCTCGAATTTGGTGTTATATAAATTGTTTGGAGGTGACGCACATGATAGTTGACGAGCATGTGGACGTGTACCATAGAAATTGTGACTTGAATAAATTCTTTGAAGTTGTAAAATTAATGAATCATGTTATTATCCGAATATTTTTCACGTGTTAGGAAAATTGAGCTGAGACTCGTATCATAATTAGGCTACGTGCCGATATTTTGGGACCCACAGGATTGTGTTGCTGTTTAATTTAATTATTTTAAAAAGTATATTTCATACTGAGTCATGTTCATCCATGGTAAGGATATTTATGGGATCGGAGTTGCCCGCCTGCAGCAGGCTATTTTGGCTTTATATATATTATTACTATATGGAACGGGGTTGCCCGCCTGCAGCAGGCCTTATAGGCTTTATTATCATACGGATCGGGACTGCCCGCCTGCAGTAGGTCATGTCGGCTTTATATCACGCTTGAGCTGAAGGAGGCCCTCCTGATTCTGTACACACCCCCAGTGAGCTTATATATATATATATATATATTCAGGATGAACTTTTCAGGGCATGAACTTGCCTTATTTATTTATATTGTGATGAATTTTTTGTGGACATGGATCTTGTCCGTATCATTTACACGTGGGGTAAAATTACCCCAGGACTAAATTGACCTTATACGGTACTGAGTGACTGACTGTCAATCTATGTGAATATATATATGAGATGGAATATCCCTGGGATGGTGTAACGACCCGGCCGGTCGTTTTGAGAATTTGAGCCCCGATCTCCTAATATCTGCTTTTCCCATATTTGTTTCTGCTTTTGGGATTTGCCAGAGTGTTTGGTTATGGAATTCGGGGAGTTTTGGGATACTTAGTCCCTAGTTGTGAGTTTAAGCCTTAGAGTTTGGACCGTAGTCGGAACTGTGTGAAGACAGATCCGGAATGGAATTCCGTCAACTCCGTTAGCTCTGTTAGCTCTGTTGAGTGATTTTAGGGTTAGGAGCACGTCCGGAATGTGTTTTGGAGGTCTGTAGTATATTTAGGCTTGAATTGGCGAAAGTTAGTTTTTCGGCGATTTCGGCCGATAGTGAAAATTTTGATATCGAGCTTGGAATGAATTCCAAGAGTGGTTGTAGGTTCGTAGTGTTATTTGTGACCTGTGTGTAAAATTTGAGGTCATTCGGACTAGATTTGATGTGGTTTGGTGTCATTTGTAGAATTTGGAAAATTTTAAATTCTTAGGCTTGAATCCGTACTTAATTTAAGATTTTGGTGTTGTTTGATGTGATTTGAGAGTTCGACTAAGTTCGTATGGTATTTTAGAATTGGTTGGTATATTTGGTCGAGGTCCCGGGGGCCTCGGGTGTGTTTCGGATGATCAACGAGTCATCTTTGGACTTAGAGAAGTAGTAGATTTTTGGTGTTTTATTGCAGAAAAAATCCTTCATCGCGTTCGCGAGAGGTGCCTCGCGATCGCGTAGTGCATTTGGGAAAGGCAGCGAAGTTGTTCTTCGCGTTCACAATGTTGTTCCCGCGTTCGCAGAGGTGTGGGACCTTAAGCCTACGCGTTCGCGATATGGTCCTCATATTCACGTAGAGGAACGGGGCAGAGGAAGCTTTGGGCATTAAGCCTACGCGTTCGCGAAGAGGTTCCCACGTCCGCGAAGGGTCCGTCAGTGGAAGGTACGCATTCGCGAGAGTCCCCTCGCGTTTGCGAAAGAGGAATTTTGGGCAGTGGAAGATTGTTCATCGCGTTCGCAATCGTGATGTCGCATTCGCGAAGAAGAACGCACCAGGGAAGAATTTAAAGTTCAAAAATGAGGGTTGAGTTCATAACGCAAAAATTTGATTGAGAGCTCAATAGAAAGCTAAATTTGGAGAGATTTTCAGAGGAAGTTTTTGGGTAATGATTCCTAACTCCTTTATGGTTATATTCCACTAATTTATGCTTGAATTCATCGTTAAATTTCGGATTTGGGGTAACAAATTGAGAAAAATTCTTAGGCCGAACTTTGGGGTATTGATCGAGATTTTGGTATCGGACTTGAGCAATTTTGGTACGTGTAAACTCGTGGGTGAATGTGTGTTCGTATTTTGTGACTTTTACCCTATTCCGAGACGTGGGCCTGGGGTGATATTTTTGGCGTTTTTCCTAATTTCACGCTTTAGCTTCGAATTAATTGGATAAATTAGTTACTTGTAGTTATATTTACATTATGCAATTTATTTGAATAGATTCAGGCCATTTGGAGTCGGATACTCATGGCAAGAACGTGTTATCGAGGTGATTTGAACGGTTCGAGGTAAGTGGCTTGCCTAACCTTGTGTTGGAGACTTCCCCCTTAGGATATCTTGATATTATTTGGTGTGTGGGCGCCGTGTACGTGAGGTGACGAATACGTACATGGGCTATTATTGCAAAAAAATCCTGTCTATCCTTTTTAAATCATAAATTACTTCTCTTATTAAATTGTACTAATATGTTTAATTGTGTAGTTTAGACTAGAAAAGCATGCTTACGTGTTTTAACTGCCTATTTGACATTCTGTGCGTCGTGCTTAGTTAAATCCCTATTTTTCTTATTTGTGTTTAGTATAAACTGTACAACTCGGTGCCATACCTGCCATTTCATCTTGCGTTGCATATTTAAATTGGGACTACGGACGTATTCCGGGAGATCTCCCTGTCTTGTATATTTATTTTGGAACTACAGACGTATTCTGGGAGATCCCCCAGCACTGCATATTTACTTTGGGACTATGGACGTATTCCGGAAGATCCCCCAGCACTTCATATTTACTTTGGGACTACGGACGTATTTCGGGAGATCCCTCAGCACTGCATATTTACTTTGGGACTACAGACGTATTTCGGGAGATCCCCCCTGTACTGCATATTTATTCGGAACTACGGGACGGCATCCCGGGAGATTTCCCACTGTGTTTACCTTGTTTTGAGCCGAGGGCTCCCTTAACTGTTAAATTTTTGAAAATCTCTTTAATTGAGTCACCATAAATTTTACTTATATCTTTTACTGTTTAATTTATTATATTTACTCCGGTATGGCCTTGACCTGACCTCGTCACTACTCGACCAAGGTTAGGCTTGGCACTTACTGCGTACCATTGTGATGTACTCATGCCCTTCCCTGCACATGTTTTCGTGTGCAGATCCAGGTGCGAGCTATCAGCCTCGGGATTAGTACGTGTTGCTGATTTTAGGAGACTTCAAGGTACTACTGCTTGCGTCCGCAGATCTTCGAAGTCCCCTTCTACTCCCTCGCCTAGAGACTTTCCTTATTATCTTCAGACTTTTGTATAGAGCTACATAGATTATAGCAGCTTGTGACTTAGTGATATTTCGGGTCTTGGAAAATTATTTTGTATATGCCGAGTGGTACTACTCTTGGCTATTTATAATATGTTGTTTATCTTTAAAATGTTATGTTTTTTTTATATTTTTTGCAATATTAGGCTTACCTAGTCGTAAAGACTAGGTGTCATCACGACACCTTACGGAGGGATAATTTGGGTCGTGACAAGTTGGTATCAGAGCACTAGGTTCATAGGAGTCGCGAGTCACAAGCCGGTTTATTAGAGTCTCGCAGATCGGTGCGGAGACGTCCGTACTTATCTTCGGGAGGCTATGTAACTGTTAAGAACAATCATATTTCTTTGATTTTCTTATCGTGCGAGTTATTGACACAAGAAATTCTAAGATTCTATTCTATTCTTTCTCACAGATGGTGAGGACCCGTACTGGAAGGACCGACAATCAGGCACCCGAGCCCCCTATCAGAGCCTCCAGAGGCCGGGGTCGGGGTAGAGGACGACCACGAGGTGCAGCCCGAGCACCTGCGAGAGCTGCATCAGAGGAGCCACCAGCAGCTCCAGCTGGAGGGCCAGCACCGGAGATCCCTATTGCTACTCCAGCCCTCCAGGAGACTCTAGCTCAGTTCTTGAGCATGTTCAGCACTCTGGCTCAGGCTAGACTATTTCCGATAGCTCCCGCTACATTTCAGGCCGGGGGAGGGGCACAGACTCCCGCAGCCCGCACTCCTAAGCAGAGGGTCCAGGTTGATCAGGCCCCAGAGTATATTCCTATGCCCCCAGGGGCTCCGGTTCAGCATGAGATCAGGGTCGCTACTTCTGAGGCAGAGCAGCTCAGACTTGAGAGGTACAAGAAGTACCACCCACCTACTTTCAGCGGATTAGCTTCAGATGATGCTCTGGGTTTTCTTGAGGAGTGTCATCGTATTCTCTGTACTATGGGCATTGTGGAGACGAGTGGGGTTTCTTTCACCGATTTCTAGCTGAGGGGAGCAACATATCAGTGGTGGCATGCCTATGAGCTGAGTAGTCCGGACGAGGCAGCCTCACTCACTTGGACTCAGTTTTCAGATATATTCTTGCGTGAGTATATTCCTCAGAGCCTCAGGGATACTTGGCGCGCAGAGTTTGAGCAGTTGCGTCAGGGTGCTATGATTGTGTTGGAGTATGCAGTCCGTTTCAGTGAGTTAGCTCGCCATGCACCGGCTCTGGTTGCTACAGTCAGAGAGAGGGTTCATCGCTTCATTGAGGGACTCCACCCCAGTATTCGGACCAGTATGGCCAGGAAGTTGGAGATGGACATCACTTATCAGCAGGCAGTGAGCATTGCCAAGAGGGTGGAGGGAATGTTTGCCCTAGACAGAGAGGAGAGAGAGGCCAAGAGGTCTCGAGAGACTGGTCATTATTCAGGAGCTTGTGCACCAGCAGCACGCTATGGTAGGGGTTTTATGAGTTGCCCTGTTTATTCAGCTCTTCCAGCAGCCAGCAGTGTTCCAGCTTCTCCTAGACCTCAGGAGCCCTATTATGCACTGCCAGTATCCAGTATGCCTCCTACTCGGTGTGCTATTACCGGCCAGTCCAGCAGGCCAGGTCCGAGTCAGTCTCAGCCGTCGCGCCCTCCGAGAGGTTGTTTTAAGTGTGGTGACACTCGTCACCTGGTTAGAGATTACCTCAGAGCCAGGATGGGTGCACCTCCACAGACTTATCATCCTCCACGTGCTCTACCGGGTCCTCCGGCCATTCTTCCAGCACCAGTTGCCACCCCACCTCCTCAGCTAGCTCGAGGTGGAAGTCAGGGAGGTCGTGGTCGCCCTAGAGGGGGAGTCCAGGCCAGGTACTATGCCCTTCCAGCCCGATCAGAGGCCGTTGCTTCAGATTCAGTCATCACAGGTATCGTCCCTGTATGTCATAGGGATGCATCAGTATTATTTGACCCAGGCTCTACGTACTCATATGTGTCTTCTTATTTTGTGCCACACTTGGGATATCTCGGGATTCTTTGAGTTCCCCTATTTATGTATCTACTCTCATGGGAGATTCTCTCGTTGTGGACCGTGTATATCGGTCGTGTTTAATTATTCTTAGTGGTTTTGAGACCAGAACCGATTTGTTATTACTCAGTATGGTAGATTTTGATGTTATCTTGGGCATGGACTGGTTGTCGCCCCATTATACTATTCTTGATTGTCACGCTAAGACCGTGACGCTGGCTATGCTAGGTTTGCCGAGATTAGAGTGGAGAGGTACCTTAGAGTATACTCCCCGCAGGGTCATTTCATTTCTTAAGGCTCAGCGAATGGTTGAGAAGGGGTGTGATGCGTATTTGGCCTATGTGAGAGATGTCAGTATTAATACCCCCACAGTCGAGTCAGTTCCAGTAGTGAGGGACTTTCCAGATGTGTTTCCAGCTGATCTTTCGGGTATGTCGCCCGATAGAGATATTGATTTCGGCATTGATTTGTTGCCAGGCACTCAGCCCATTTCTATTCCTCCCTACCGTATGGCTCCTCCTGAGTTGAAGGAGTTGAAGGAGCAGTTGCAGGAGTTGCTTGATAAAGGCTTCATCAGGTCCAGTGTATCACCTTGGGGTGCTCCGGTCTTATTTGTGAAGAAGAAGGATGGTTCTATGCGTATATGTATTGATTATCGGCAGTTGAACAAGGTTACAGTGAAGAATAAGTATCCTTTGCCTCGCATTGATGATTTATTTGATTAGTTACAGGGTGCCAGGGTGTTTTCCAAGATTGACTTGCGTTCTGGCTATCATCAGTTGAAGATTCGGGAGCCGGATATCCCAAAGACTGCTTTCAGGACCAGATATGGTCACTATGAGTTTCTTGTCATGTCATTTGGGCTGACCAATGCCCCAACAGCCTTCATGCATTTGATGCACAGTGTATTCCGGCCTTATCTTGATTCCTTCGTCATTGTGTTTATTGAAGACATCCTGGTATATTCCCGGTCTCGGGAAGATCATGAGCAGCACCTGAGGACCGTGCTTCAGACTTTGAGGGAGAAGAGGTTGTATGCAAAATTTTCTAAGTGTGAATTCTAGCTTGATTCAGTGGCATTCTTGGGCCACATAATGTCTTGTGATGGGATCAAGGTAGATCCGAAGAAGGTGGAGGCAGTGCAGAGTTGGCCTAGACCGTCATCAGCTACGGAGATCCGTAGTTTCCTTGGTTTGGCGGGGTATTACCGTCGCTTTGTGGAGGGACTTTCATCCATTGCAGCACCTATGACCAGGCTGACCCAGAAGGGTGCTCCGTTCAGGTGGACCGAGGAGTGTGAGCAGAGCTTTCATAAGCTCAAGATAGCTTTGACTACAGCCCCAGTATTAGTATTGCCTACAGGTTCGGGGTCCTACACTGTCTATTGTGATGCCTCGAGGATTGGCCTTAGAGCGGTATTGATGCAGGACGGTAGGGTGATTGCCTATGCGTCTAGACAGTTGAAGGTGCATGAGAAGAATTATCCGGTTCATGATCTCGAGTTAGCAGCTGTTGTTCACGCCCTGAAGATCTGGCGTCATTATTTGTACGGTGTTCCCTGTGAGATTTACACTGACCACCGGAGTTTGCAGTACTTGTCCAGGCAGAAGGACCTTAATTTGCATCAGCGGAGGTGGTTGGAGCTACTTAAAGACTATGATATCACTATATTGTACCACTCGGGGAAGGCCAATGTAGTGGCCGACGCCTTGAGTCGCCGGGCAAAGAGTTTGGGGAGTTTGGCATATCTTCCGGTAGTTGAGAGGCCCGTAGCCTTGGATGTTCAGGCCTTAGCCATCCATTTCGTGAGATTGGATATTTCAGAGCCTAGCCGGGTATTAGCTTGTGTGGTTGATCGGTCTTCTCTTTATGACCGTATCAGGGAGCGCCAGTATGATGATCCTCATCTTCTAGTTCTTCAGGACTGGGTTCGGCGAGGTGATGCCAGAGATGTGACTATTGGTGATGATGGTGTGATGAGGATGCAGGGCTGGATCTATGTGCCCAATGTAGATGGGTTTCGGGAGTTGATTCTTGAGGAGGCCCATAGCTCGCGGTACTCCATTCATCCAGGTACCGCGAAGATGTACCAGGACTTGAGGCAGCACTATTGGTGGAGAAGAATGAAAAAGGATATAGTTGGGTTTGTGGCCAAGTGTCTCAACTGTCAGCATGTTAAATATGAGCATCAGAGACCGGGTAGATTACTTCAGAGGTTAGAGATCCTAGAGTGGAAGTGGGAGCGGATCACTATGGACATTGTGGTTGGACTTCCTCGGACTTCGAGAAAGTTCGATGCTATTTGGGTGATCGTGGATCGGCTGACCAAGTCAGCCCATTTCATTCCAGAGTTGACTACATACTCTTCAGAGAGATTGGTTGAGATTTATATCAGAGAGATTGTCCGCCTTCATGGTATTCCAGTATCCATCGTTTCAGACAGAGGTACACAGTTCACATCTCGGTTTTGGAGAGCCGTATAACATGAGTTGGGTACTAGGGTAGAGTTGAGCACAGCCTTTCACCTCAGACAAATGGGCAGTCCGAGCGCATGATTCAGATTCTTGAGGATATGCTCCGTGCCTGTGTGATGGAGTTCGGAGGGTCATGGGACCAATACTTGCCACTTGCAGAGTTTGCTTACAACAATAGTTATCAGTCCAACATTCAGATGGCACCAGTAGGCGGTGCCGGTCCCCAGTGGGATGGTTTGAGCCGGGCGAGGCCCGATTGTTGGGTACAGATTTGGTCCAGGATGCCCTGGATAAGGTGAAGGTGATTCAGGAGAGACTTCGCACAGCCCAGTACGGGCAGAAGAGTTATGCAGACCGTAAGGTTCGTGATTTGGCATTTATGGTTGGTGAGCGGATCTTGCTTCGGGTATTGCCTATGAAGGGTGTCATGAGGTTTGGGAAGAAGGGAAAGCTGAGCCCAAGGTTCATTGGTCCTTTTGAGATATTTCGGCGAGTTAGGGAGGTTGCTTATGAGCTTGCCTTGCCTCCCAGCCTAGCAGGAGTTCACCCGGTATTCCACGTGTCTATGCTCCGGAAGTATCACGGTGATTCGACTCATGTATTGGATTTTAGCTCAGTCCAGTTGGACAAAGATCTATCTTATGTTGAGGAGCCAGTAGCCATTTTGGACAAGAAGGTCAGAAAGCTCAGGTCGAAGAATATTACTTAAGTAAAGTTCCAGTGGGGGGGGGGGTCAGCCGGTCGAGGAGGCGACTTGGGAGACCAAGTAGGATATGCGCAGCCAGTACCCTCATCTTTTCACAGTTTCAGGTATGTCTTTATAGTCATTCGAGGACGAATGATTATTTTAAGAGGGGGAGGATGTAACGACCCGGCTGGTCATTTTGAGAATTTGAGCCCCGATCCCCTAATATCTACTTTCCCCATATTTGTTTCTGCTTTTGGGATTTGCCGGAGTGTTTGGTTATGGAATTCGGGGAGGTTTGGGACACTTAGTCCCTAGTTGTGAGTTTAAGCCTTAGAGTTTGGACCGTAGTTGGAACTGTGTAAAGACGGATCCGGAATGGATTTCCGTCAACTCCGTTAGCTCCGTTGAGTGATTTTGGGGTTAGGAGCGCGTCCGGAATGTATTTTGGAGGTCTGTAGTAGATTTAGGCTTGATGTAATGACCCAATCGGTCATTTTAACTTTTCGAATCCCGTTCCTTAAAATAAAACTTCCCGTAGGTTCTTGTAATAATTTATGACTTGCGGGGATGGTTGGTTCGGGATTTGAAAGTGTTTGGGGTGAAACCGGAACATTTGGTTCCTTAAGTTGGCCTTAAAGTACTAAGTGTGACTTCGGTCAACATTTTGTGAAAAATAACCCCAGAATAGAATTTTGATGATTCCAACAGCTTCGTATGGTGATTTTGGACTTAGGAGCGTGTTCGGAATTTTATTTGGAAGTCCGTAGCTAAATTAGGCATGAAATGGCTAAAAACAAGAATTTAAGTTTGGAAGTTTGACCGATGAGTTGACCTTTTGATACCGGAGTCGGAATCCAGTTCCGAAAATTTTCATAGCTCCGTTATGTAATTTTTGACTTGTGTGTAAAATTTGAGGTCAATTGGAGTTGATTTGATAGGTTCCGACATTGAATGCAGAAGTTGAAAACTCTTAGTTTCATTAAGCTTGAATTGGGATATGATTCATGGTTTTAGCGTTGTTTGATGTGATTTAGAGGTTCGACTAAGTTCATATGATGTTTTAGGACTTGTTGGTATATTTGATTGAGGTCCCGAGGGCCTAGGGTGAGTTTCGGATGGTTAACGGATCAAAAATTTGAGTGAAAAAGCTGCTGCAATTTTTCCTCTTCTGTTGGACATTCTGGGCTGTGATCGAGCCCAGATATCGAGCCCAGGTATCGAGCCCAGGGTTGACGAGGTATAGGCTCGAGCTAGTGTATTGAAGCCATGATCGAAGGTCCAACTCGAGGGTCATGATCGAAGGTCCAGCTCGAGGGCCATGATCGAAGGCAAGGCTCGAGGGCCAAGATCGAGACCCAAGATCGAGGGTCACAATCGAAGGCTCAAGCTCGATGCCATGATTGAGGCTATGATCGAAGGCCCAACCTCGATGCCCTGATCGAGGCCATGACCGAGGTCCAGGCTCGAGCCTGTGATCTAAGCCGCGATCGAGGTCCAGTTCGAGGACCAGTTCCGAAGGCTGCTAGGCAGTTTTATAAAAAAAGAAGGCATTCGTCCCATTTGCCATTTTTGACGAACTTGAGCTTGAGCAGAGACGACTTTTGGCAGATTTTCAAGGAAAAAATATTGGGGTAAGTGATTCTAACTCGGATTTGGTCTACATATACAAGTATATCATTGTTTTCACAATTTAATTAGTGTTTTGAGATTAAAATTTGGAAAAGTTTAGAAATCTCATAGAAACAAAATTTTGAGATTTCGGTATCGATTCGGAGTCAGATTTGAGTGAAACTAGTATGTTTGGACTCATAATTGAATGTGTTATCGGATTTCATAACTTTTGCCGGATTCCGAGATGTGGCCTCCGCGGGCGAATTTTTAATTAATTTCGGGATCTTTTCTTAAAAATATAGTATTTTCTTATAGAATTGATTCCTATAATATTTAGTGATTGTATCGAATTATTTTGGCTAGATTCGAGCCAGACGGAGTTGGATAATCGTGGAAAAGGCCTTATTGTGGATTAAATTGGAGCAAAACGAGGTAAGTCTCTTATCTAATCTTGTGAGGGGGAAATTACCTCATAGGTGATTAAAATTAAATAATTATTGCTAACGAGGTGACGAGAGTCCGTGCGTAGCTACTATTAATGCTAAAGTCCGGGTAGTTTAGGACTCAAAGCATGCCTTACTTGTGTAAATTGTATTCTTTGATTTATTTATATTAATTGATATCTATATGAATATATTGTGAATTGTTAGATAAAGATATTAAAGGATGGAAATCTCATAGGCTTGATTGTTTGTTTAAATCAATTAATTGTTAAAAGAAATTATTCTCCTCCCGAATTTACCTTATAATAAATATACTCTCCTTCCGGAGGCACATAAGAAAATATCATCCTTTCTTGTGGAGCGGGCCGAACGCCTCGGCAGGATAGATGCATCTATGGATCACGCCGCACGTCCCTCGGCAGTGTACATGACACTCTGGATCGGGCCGTACGTCCTCAGCAGAAATCGTGCTTAATAATAATAATTACACGATACTTTAATAATTTATTTTAGCTTGTGAAGCTAATTAATAACTTGGAAAATCCTTAGAATTTAATGAATTATTATTCTTGCTTGTTTAGGAATTAATTGTTACTCCTGTAAATGAGATTTAATTGATAAATTGGAATTTATTTGAATTGAAGGAATTTAATTAATATATTGAGAATTGTTACATTTGAAGGAATTTGATTATTTCAGACAGTATTTGGAGTTTTGTATAATCTACTAGATGCTCATGTACTTGTGACACCAGGTCTTGGCACACACATTGGTAGAAGTTAGTATTTCATTATTTTCTTGAAATAAAAGTTTAACCAATGTACGATTGACTTATTAGTTGGCTTGCCTAGCTGTAGTGTTGGGCGCCATCATGACCTATAGGTGAAATTGGGTCGTGACAACATTGTATCAGAGCACTTGGTTCACGTAGGTCTCACAAGTTATGAGCAGACCTAATAGAGTCTTGCGGATCGGTACAGAGACGTCTGTACTTATCTTCGAGAGGCTATATGGTGTTAGGAAACTACCTTTCTTCATATTCCATCGTGCAATTGATGTAGTACTAAATATCCTTCTCTTATTCTCTCACAGATGGTGAGAACACGCTCTAATGAGATTCCAGACGAGGGAAGAGCTACTCCCCCAGTTGCTAGAGGCCGAGGGAGGGCTCCAGCTCGTGGTAGAGGGCGAGGACGTCCCAGGACTATTCCGGTTATGCCGCCAGTGGATCCAGCAGAGAATCCCATTATTGAGGAGCAGGGTGAGGTGCCTGTGGTAGAGCCAGCTCCGATGGACTTCACATCTGCACCGAGATTTCAGGATGTCATGGGTCGTATGCTGCGATTCATGGACAATATGACTTAGGCCGATTTATTTACGGCAGACCCAGCCACATCTCAGGCGGGCGAGGGAGCACAGACCCCTACCGTGCAGGCTCATGGACAGGCAGCTGATGTATATCAGACCCAGGGTGCACTACCCATGGGTGGAGTCCAGCCAGTGGCAGCAGCTACACCTGAGCCCAGGTTAGCTGTAGCCGCCGATCCTCAGAAACTATTGGACAGATGGACTAGACTACATCCTCCTGTCTTCGGGGGTGAGCGACAAGAGGATCCACAGGATTTCATTGATCGTTCCAAGGATAGACTGTACAACATGAGGATATTGGAATCCCATGGGGTTGATTTCGCTACTTTTCAGCTAGAGGGTAGAGCCCATAGATGGTGACAGTCTTATGCTCTTGGCAGACCAGCAAATTCTCCTCCCATGACTTGGGACAAGTTCACCCGTATCTTCTTGGACAAGTATATTCCACCCTCCCAGAGGGAAGAGTTGCGGTTTCAGTTTGAGCAGCTCCAGCAGGGTCAGATGTCAGTGACTGATTATGAGGCGAGGTTTTCTGAATTATCTCGCCATGCACTAATGATACTCCCTACTGAGGCGGAGAGAGTGCGAAGGTTTGTAGCCGGTTTACATACTGGTATTCAGGCCACTATGGCTCGAGAGGTTGAGATGGGTACTTCTTATGAGCGAGTTGTGGAGATATCATGGAGGATTGAGGGTGTACGTCAGTAGAGCCGAGAGCAGATTATGAGAGATAAACGGTTCAGGTACTCTGGAGATTTCAGAGGTGCTCCGTCCGGGGGCAGAGGTCAGTTCGTGAGGGGATAGTCCAGTAGACCCCATATCCAGCACCACCACCTCCTCGAGGTGCTCCAGTGCAACCTTATCTCAGTGTTATCCCAGAGAGTTCTTACCGCCCACCAGCTATTCAGGGTCCTCCCAGTGGGTATTCAGGTCCCTAGGTCCAGACACTTAGTCAGCAGCCCATCGCACCGAAGAGTTGTTACAAGTGCGGGGATCCCAGTCACATGCAGAGGTTTTTCCCCAGGCTTCGGGGTAGACCAGTACAGCAGGGTCAGCAGCCTATGCTTACCGGACCAGTTGCTCCACCAGTAGTCCGACTACCCAGAGGTGGAGGACAGGTGGGTAGGGGTCGTCCTAGGGGTGGAGGTCAGCCAGGCGGAGGCCAGCCAGTTGGTGCTCCAGCTCGGTTCTATGCTTTTCCGGCTAGACCAGATGCAGAGGCCTCAGATGCCGTGAGTACAGGTATAATTTCTGTTTGTGGCAAAGATGCCTCAGTATTATTTGATCCAGGATCTACGTATTCATATGTGTCATATCTATTTGCTCTATTCCTGGGTATTTCTCGTGAGTCCTTGAGTACTCCAGTTTATGTGTCCACTCCTGTGGGCGATTCTGTTGTTTTGAACCGAATCTACCGGTCCTGTATTATTACATTCTGTGGTTATGAAACTAGAGAAGATCTCCTATTACTTGAGATGACCGATTTTAAAATTATTCTGGGCATGGACTGGTTATCTCCATATCATATTATTATAGATTGTCATGCCAAGACTGTTACCTTGGCTATTCCAGCATTGCCTAAGCTGGAGTGGAAGGGTTCGCCTGTTAGTTCATTTAATCGAGTTATTTCTTTTATAAAGGCTTAACACATGGTTGAGAAGGGTTGTTTGGCTTATCTAGCCAATGTTCGGGATACTATTGTAGAGACTCCGGCTATTGATTCAGTGCCTGTAGTTCGGGAGTTCCCCGATGTATTTCCGTCAGTTCTTCCAGGTATGCCACCTGATCGTGATATTGATTTCTGTATTGACTTAGATTCAGATACCCAGCCTATATCTATCCCACCGTATCGCATGGCTCCGAAAGAATTGAAGGAACAGCTTGAAGAGTTACTAGCCAAAGGGTTTGTCAGACCGAGTGTATTGCCTTGGGGTGGACCAGTATTATTTGTGAAAAAGAAGGATGGAACAATGCGGATGTGTAATGATTATCGCCAATTGAACAAAGTCATTATTAAAAACAAGTACCCGTTGCCGCGTATTGATGACTTATTTGATCAGTTGCAGGGTGCTAGGGTGTTCTCTAAGATCGATTTGAGGTCGGGGTATCATCAGTTGAAGATTCGAGATTCGGATGTTCCGAAAACTGCTTTCCGTACTAGATATGGTCATTATAAGTTTCTAGTAATGTCTTTCGGTTTAACTAATGCCCCGACAGCGTTTATGGATCTGATGAACAGGGTATTCAGGCCATATATTGATTCATTTGTCATTGTCTTCATTGATGACATTTTGATCTACTCACGTAGTAAGGAGGAGCATGAGTAGCATATGAGAGTAGTGCTTCAGACATTGCGAGAGTAAAAGTTATATGCTAAGTTCTCTAAATGTGAGTTCTGGCTTGAGTCTATAGTATTTTTGGGACATATTGTATCGGACGAAGGTATTAAAGTTGATCCCAAAAAGATTGAGGCAGTTCAGAATTGGCATCGTCCCACTTCAGCGACGGAGATCAGGAGTTTTCTAGGTTTGGCAGGTTATTATCGTCGGTTCGTGGAAGGTTTTTCATCTATTGCAGCACCTTTGACCAAATTAACCCAGAAGGGTGCTCCATTCCGATGGTCCGATGATTGTGAGGTGAGCTTTCAGAAGCTCAAGACATCATTGACTACAGCACCAGTGTTAGTGTTGCCTTCCGGTTCGGGGATGTATACAGTGTATTGCGACGCTTCGCGCGTTGGCTTGGGTTGTGTATTGATTCAGGAAGGGCAAGTTATTGCATATGCTTCATGTCAGCTGAAGCCCTACGAAAAGAATTATCCGGTACATGATTTGGAGTTAGTTGCGATTGTTCACGCTCTTAAGATTTGGAGGCATTATCTTTATGGGGTGTCTTGTGAAGTTTACACTGATCATTGCAGTTTGCAGCATTTGTTCAAGCAGAGGGACCTAAATTTGAGACAGCGCAGATGGCTGGAGTTACTAAAAGATTATGATATTACTATCTTGTATCATCCGGGCAAAGAAAATGTGGTTGCAGATGCCTTGAGCAGAAAGGTGGAGAGTATGGGTAGTTTGGCTTTCATTTCAGCAGAGGAAAGGCCATTAGCCTCAGATATTCAGTCCTTGGCTAACAGACTTGTGAGGCTGGATATTTCAGAGCCCAGCCGAGTTCTTGCATGTGTTGTGGCCCAATCTTCACTATTTGAGCAGATCAAGGCTCTACAGTATGATGACCCACACCTGGTGGTTCATCGTGAAACGGTACTATGAGGTGGTGCCAAGGAAGTCACTATTGGTGCAGATGGTGTTCTACGACTCCATGATCGTCTGTGTGTTCCTAATGTGGATGAACTGAGGAAAACGATCCTGGAGGAGGCACACAGTTCTCGATATTCTATTCATCCAGGTGCTACGAAGATGTATCGTGACTTGAGGCAGCATTATTGGTGGCGATGAATGAAAAAGGACATAGTTGAGTATGTAACTCGGTGTCTAAATTGCCAGCAAGT
This sequence comes from Nicotiana tomentosiformis, assembly GCF_000390325.3. Classification (NCBI taxonomy): domain Eukaryota; kingdom Viridiplantae; phylum Streptophyta; class Magnoliopsida; order Solanales; family Solanaceae; genus Nicotiana; species Nicotiana tomentosiformis. Next base: position 14,386,164 of record NC_090822.1, read on the forward strand.
TAAATATGAGCACCAGAGGCCAGTTGGCCTACTTCAGCAGATGACCATACCAGAGTGGAAATGGGAACGAATTACTATAGATTTTGTAGTTGGGTTGCCGCGGACCTTGAGGAAGTTTGATGCAGTTTGGGTGATTGTTGACAGGTTAACTAAGTCGGCACATTTTATTCCTATTGTGACTACGTATACTTCAGAGAGGTTGGCCCAGATTTATATTCAGAAGATAGTTCGGTTGCACGGTGTGCCAATTTCCATCATATCAGATAGAGGTCCTCAGTTTACTTCACATTTCTGGAGAGCAGTACAGAGTGAGTTGGGGACCCGTGTAGAGCTCAGCACAGCCTTTCATCCGCAAACTGATGGACAGTGAGAGAGGACAATTCAGATTTTGGAGGATATGCACAGGGCATGTGTGATTGACTTTGGAGGTCACTGGGATCGTTTCCTGCCTTTGGCCGAGTTTGCTTATAATAACAGTTACCAATCCAGCATCGATATGGCTCCATTTGAGGCTTTATATGGTCGGCGATGTCATTCACCTATCGGATGGTTTGAGCCAGGTGAGGCTAAGTTATATGGTACTGATTTGGTAAGGGATGCCTTGGAAAAGGTAAAGTTTATTCAGGAGCGACTTCGTACAGCACAGTCCAGACAAAAGAGTTACGCGGATCAGAAAGCACGTGATATATCATTTATGGTAGGTGAAAAAGTTCTCTTGAAGGTTTCGCCGATGAAGGGAATTTTGAGATTCGGGAAGAAGGGCAAGTTGAGCCCAAGGTTTATAGGCCCATTTGAGGTGTTGAAACGAGTTGGGGAGGTTGCTTATGAGCTTGCATTGTCTCCCAGCCTATCGGGAGTTCATCCGATTTTTCACGTATCTATGCTCCGGAAATGTCATGCCGACCTGTCACATGTGTTAGACTTCAGCACAGTTCAGCTAGATAATAGCTTGGGTTATGAAGAGGAGCCAATTGCCATTGTTGATAAACAGGTTCGCCAGTTGAGGTCCAAGAGGATTTCTGCAGTAAAAGTCCAGTGGAGGGGCCAACCAGTCGAGGAAGCAACTTGGGAGGCCGAGGAAGACATGCGGAGCAGATATCCACACTTATTCAGCACTCCAGGTACAATTCTAAACCCGTTCGAGGACGAACGTTTGTTTAAGAGGTGGAGAATGTAATGACCCAACCGGTCATTTTAACTTTTAGAATCCCGTTCCCTAAAATAAAACTTCCCATAGGTGCTTGTAATGATTTATGACTTGCGGGGATGGTTGGTTCGGGATTTGGAAGTGTTTGGGTAAAAACCGGAACATTTGGTTTCTTAAGTTGGCCTTAAAGTGCTAAGTGTGACTTCGGTCAACATTTTGAGAAAAACAACCCCGGAATAGAATTTTGATGATTCCAACAGCTCCGTATGGTAATTTTGGACTTAGGAGCATGTTCGAAATTTTATTTGGAAGTCCGTAGTTAAATTAGGCATGAAATGGCTGAAAACAAGAATTTAAGTTTGGAAGTTTGACCGATGAGTTGACTTTTTGATACCGGAATCGGAATCCAGTTCCGAAAATTTTCATAGCTCCATTATGTAATTTATGACTTGTGTGTAAAATTTGAGGTCAATCGGAGTTGATTTGATAGGTTCCGACATTGAATGTAGAAGTTGAAAACTCTTAGTTTCATTAAGCTTGAATTGGGGTATGATTCATGATTTTAGCGTTGTTTGATGTGATTTAGAGATTCGACTAAGTTTGTATGATGTTTTAGGACTTGTTGGTATATTTGGTTGAGGTCCCGAGGGCCTCGGGTGAGTTTCGGATGGTTAACGGATCAAAAATTTGAGTTAAAAAGCTGCTGCAATATTTCCTCTTCTATTGGACATTCTAGGTTGTGATCGAGCCCAGATATCGAGCCCAGATATCGAGCCCAGGTATCGAGCCCAGGGTTGACGAGGTACAGGCTCGAGCTAGTGTATCGAAGCCATGATCGAAGGTCCAACTCGAGGGCCATGATCGAAGGTCCAGCTCGAGGGCCATGATCGAAGGTAAGGCTCGAGGGCCAGGATCGAGACCCAAGATCGAGGGTCACAATCGAAGGCTCAAGCTCGATGCCATGATTGAGGCTATGATCGAAGGCCCAACCTCGATGCCCTGATCGAGGCCATGACCGAGGTCCAGGCTCGAGCCTGTGATCGAAGCCCTGATCGAGGCCCTGTTCGAGGACCAGTTCCAAAGGCTGCTGGGCAGTTTTATAAAAAGAGGGCATTCGTCCCATTTGCCATTTTTGACGAACTTGAGCTTGAGCAGAGACGACTTTTGGCAGATTTTCTAGGGAAAAACATTGGGGTAAGTGATTCTAACTCGGATTTGGTCTACATATACAAGTATATCATTGTTTTCACAATTTAATTAGTGTTTTGAGATTAAAATTTGGAAAAGTTTAGAAATCTCATAGAAACAAAATTTTGAGATTTTGGTATCGATTCGGAGTCGGATTTGAGTGAAACTGGTATGGTTGGACTCGTAATTGAATGGGTTATCGGATTTCATAACTTTCGCCGGATTCCGAGATGTGAGCCCCGCGGGCGAAGTTTTAATTAATTTCGGGATCTTTTCTTAAAAATGTAGTATTTTCTTATAGAATTGATTCCTATAATATTTAGTGATTGTATCGAATTATTTTGGCTAGATTCGAGCCAGACGGAGTTGGATAATCGTGGAAAAGGCCTTATAGTGGATTAAATTGGAGCAAGACGAGGTAAGTCTCTTATCTAATCTTGTGAGAGGGAAATTACCTCAGAGGTAATTAAAATTAAATAATTGTTGCTAATTGTAGGGGCTACGTACGCACGAGGTGACGAGAGTCCGTGCGTAGCTACTATTAATGCTAAAGTCCGGGTAGTTTAGGACTCAAAGCATGCCTTACTTGTGTAAATTGTATTCTTTGATTTATTTATATTAATTGATATCTATATGAATATATTGTGAATTGTTAGATAAAGATATTAAAGGATGGAAATCTCATAGGCTTGATTGTTTGTTTAAATCAATTAATTGTTAAAAGAAATTGTTCTCCTCCCGAATTTACCTTATAATAAATATACTCTCCTTCCATAGGCACATAAGAAAATGTCCTCCTTTCTTGTGGAGCGGGCCGAACGCCTCGACAGGATAGATGCATCTATGGATCGCGTCGCACGTCCCTCGGCAGTGTACACGATACTTTGGATTGGGTCATACGTCCTCGGCAGAAATCGTGCTTAATAATAATAATTACACGATACTTTAATAATTTATTTCAGATTGTGAAGCTAATTAATAACTTGGAAAATCCTTGAAATTTAATGAATTATTATTCTTGCTTGTTTAGGAATTAATTGTTACTCCTGTAAATGAGATTTAATTGATAAATTGGAATTTATTTGAATTGAAGGAATTTAATTAATATATTGAGAATTGTTACATTTGAAGGAATTTGATTATTTCCGCTGATTAAATAAATTATTGTAATTTTTTTGTAAATCATGCTGATTTAAATATCCTAGTTTTATTTCAGTTATTATTTAAATATCTCTTCTTATATTTATATTCTATCTATTTCATTTCAGACAGTATTTGGAGTTTTGTATAATCTACTAGATGCTCATGCACTTGTGACACCGGGTCTTGGCACACACATTGGTAGAAGTTAGTATTTCATTATTTTTTTGAAATAAAAGTTTAACCAATGTACGATTGACTTATTAGTTGGCTTGCCTAGCTGTAGTGTTGGGCGCCATCATGACCTATAGGTGAAATTGGGTCGTGACACTTGAATTGGCGAAAGTTAGTTTTTCGGCAATTTCGGCCGATAGTGAAAATTTTGATATAGAGCTTGGAATGGAATTCCGAGAGTAGCTGTAGGTAGTGTCATTTGTGACCTGTGTGTAAAATTTGAGGTCATTCGGACTAGATTTGATGTGGTTCGGCGTCATTTGTAGAATTTGGAAAATTTTAAATTCTTAGGCTTGAATCCGTGCTTAATTCATGATTTTGGTATTGTTTGATGTGATTTGAGAGCTCGGCGAAGTTCGTATGGTGTTTTAGGATTGGTTGGCATGTTTGGTCGAGGTCCCGGGGGCCTCGGGTGTGTTTCGGATGCTCAACGAGTCATCTTTGGACTTAGAGAAGTAGCAGATTTCTGGTGTTTTATTGCAGAAAACATCCTTCATCGCGTTCGCGAGAGGAGCCTCGCGATCGCATAGTGCATTTGGGAAAGGCAGCGAAGTTGTTCTTCGCGTTCACGATGTTGTTCCCGCGTTCGCGAAGGTGTGGGACCTTAAGACTACGCGTTCGCGATATGGTCCTCGCGTTCGCGTAGAGGAACGAAGCAGAGGAAGCTTCGGGCATTAAGCCTACGCGTTCGCGAAGAGGTTCTCGCGTCCGCGAAGGGTCCGTCAGTGGAAGGTACGCGTTCGCGAGAGTCCCCTCGCATTTGTGAAAGAGGAATTTTGAGCAGTGGAAGATTGTTCATCGCGTTCGCGATCGTGATGTCGCGTTCGCGAAGAAGTACGCACCTGGGCAGAATTTAAGGTTCAAAAACGAGGGTTGAGTTCATAACAGAAAAATTTGATTGAGAGCTCGGTAGAAGGCGCAATTTGGAGAGATTTTCGGAGGAAATATTTGGGTAATGATTCCTAACTCCTTTATGGTTATATTCAACTAATCTATACTTGAATTCATCGTTAAATTTCGAATTTGGGGTGAAAAATTGAGAAATATTCTTAGGCCGAATTTTGGGGTTTTGATCGAGATTTTGGTATCGGATTTGAGTAATTTTGGTACGAGTAAACTCGTGAGTGAATGTGTGTTCGTATTTTGCGACTTTTACCCGATTCCGAGACGTGGGCCTGGGGTGATATTTTTGGCGTTTTTCCTAATTTCACGCTTTAGCTTCGAATTAATTGGATAAATTAGTTACTTGTAGTTATATTTACATTATGCAATTTATTTGAATAGATTCAGGCCATTTGGAGTCGGATACTCATGGCAAGAACGTGTTATCGAGGTGATTTGAACGGTTCGAGGTAAGTGGCTTGCCTAACCTTGTGTTGGAGACTTCCCCCTTAGGATATCTTGATATTATTTGGTGTGTGGGCGCCGTGTACGTGAGGTGACGAATACGTACATGGGCTATTATTGCAAAAAAATCCTGTCTATCCTTTTTAAATCATAAATTACTTCTCTTATTAAATTGTACTAATATGTTTAATTGTGTAGTTTAGACTAGAAAAGCATGCTTACGTGTTTTAACTGCCTATTTGACATTCTGTGCGTCGTGCTTAGTTAAATCCCTATTTTTCTTATTTGTGTTTAGTATAAACTGTATAACTCGATGCCATACATGCCATTTCATCTTGCGTTGCATATTTAAATTGGGGCTACGGACGTATTCCGGGAGATTCCCCTGTCTTGCATATTTGTTTTGGGACTACGGACGTATTCCGGGAGATCCCCCAGCACTGCATATTTACTTTGGGACTACGGACGTATTCCGGGAGATCCCCCAGCACTGCATATTTACTTTGGGACTACGGACGTATTCCGGGAGATCCCCTAGCACTGCATATTTACTTTGGGAATAGAGACGTATTCTGGGAGATCCCCCAGCACTGCATATTTATTTTGGGACTACGGACATATTCCGGGAGATTCCCCTCCCCCTCCCCCCCCATGTACTGCATATTTATTCGCAACTACGGGACGGCATCCCGGGAGATTTCCCACTGTGTTTACCTTGTTTTGAGCCGAGGGCTCCCTTAACTGTTAAATTTTCGAAAATCTCTTAAACTGTGTCACCATAAATTTTACTTATATTTTTTACTGTTTAATTTATTATATTTACTCCGGTAGGGCCTTGACCTGACCTCGTCACTACTTGACCGAGGTTAGGCTTGACACTTACTGGGTACCATTGTGGTGTACTCATGCCCTTCCCTGCACATGTTTTCGTGTGCAGATCCAGGTGCGAGCTATCAGCCTCGGGGTTAGTACGTGCTGCTGATTTTAGGAGACTTCAAGGTACTACTGCTTGAGTCCTCAGATCTTCGGAGTCCCCTTCTACTCTCTCGCCTAGAGACTTTCTTTATTATCTTCAGACTTTTGTATAGAGCTACATAGATTATAGCAGCTTGTGACTTAGTGATATTCCGGGTCTTGAAAAATTATTTTGTATATGCCGAGTGATACTACTCTTGGCTATTTATAATATGTTGTTTATCTTTAAAATATTATGTTTTCTTTATATTTTTTGCAATATTAGGCTTACCTAGTCATAAAGACTAGGTGCCATCACGATACCTTACGGAGGGATAATTTAGGTCGTGATAGCTAGATTTGCCATAAATAGTACCGAGTGACCGAATGATTAGTGACTAGTAGTACATAAGGTCTTTCCACTGAAATGTCACATTTCTCATATCATGCAGTATTAATCTATTTTGCTTGTACTGAGTTTAACTGTTGAACTTGAAAGCATGCCTATATTTCTGTACCATTATTTATGTACTGGACTGTACCTGTGGAGCTCGTCACTACTTTCAGCCCAGAGGTTAGTCTTGTTACTTATTGAGTTGATTGTACACATACTACACTCTGCACCTCGTGCGCAGATCCAAGTGCTTTCGGACACGGCGATTGTTAGACCTTAGTGTGCTACCACTTGGAGACTATCAAGGTAGTTGCTCGGCGTCCGCTGACCTTGTCTCTCTTTCCTTCGGTTATTGTACTGTTCTATACTTTCATACAGTGTTTTATCAGTCAAACTTTGTATTCATATTAGATTCTCATGTACGCAGTGATACCGGATTTTGGGAGTGTATTTATATATGTATTTGTGAGATTTTTCCACTGGATTGAAATATTTTATTTTCAAACTTAAGAGAAATTGTGGTTCATTGAGGTTGTCGGCTTGCCTAGTATTGATATAGGCGCCATCACGACAGTTGAGAGTTTGGGTCGTGACAAGTTGGTATCAGAGCCTAGGTTACATAGGTCTCATGAGTCATGAGCAGGTTTAGTAGACTCTTGCGAATCGGTGCGGAGACGTCTGTACTTATCTTCGAGAGGCTGCCGAACCCTTAGGAATTTCATTTTCTTGTATTCTATCATGTGACATTGATTCAACTTGAAACATAACTCTTTGAATTCCTTCCACGCATTTGTGTGCGCATGTGAGCGCTCGGTATCGTCTGTGCATCGCCAGCTTGTGATTCCAGGAATGAGGTTCGAGGTGAGTATTATGTGTTTTGGTGATGGGCCAGTCTGGAGGACTTGAGGCCGGGTTTAGACCGCTAGGGCCGCTTATCAGGCGGATCAAGCGGTTATTTACGCTTAACGGTTCGTCTTATCGGTTATCAACTTTTAAATGTATTAATCCGCTAGCCACCCGATAAGGTATCGGTTTAGCTATTATCGGGCGGTCTATCGGCCTATTTGAATCTGTATTACAAAGGCCTATTTTGGCAACATACTGATACAATTATAAGTCTGGATATACACTAATCTGCACATTCTACAAACATACTGATACAATAGAAGGCAGCAAGTTATAACCATCTATTTGTCTTAAAAAGACTTCAAAATTCTACTACAAATTCATTAGACAATGTTATTAGATGTGATTTTCTAGCAACAAATGCCTTGAATCTTGATCTGAAAAAAAAATGGAAAAGAGAAAACATAGACTAGTTAGCTCGAGTGTCACCTTTTCTCTATATTTAATACAGTGGTGACCGGGAAAAATAGAAAAGAAAAGGCATTTATTTTGGCGACCAACACTTGTTAATGGGAATTGATACTTGACAGAAGCTATATCATTAGGATGGAAGTCATATATATATATATATATATATATATATATATATATATATATTCTTAACGGATTAACAGTTTATCCGATAAAAAAATTGAATAATCCGTCCCCAAACCGATAAGCCGTTAATAATAAAATTTTAATCTGTTCCCCATCCGTTAAACCGATAACCCGATACCAATAAGCCATTAAGCCACTTTTGCGGTTCGATTTTCGGTTTCGGTTCGGTTTTGAACACCTCTATAGACCGCAGCTTAAGCTCGATATTTTTGATTGTGAGAACTTGTGCGTTTGGACTTATGCATTCGGCAGTATCCCTATGTGTACCTTATAATGTTGAGTGGAGGGTTTCTTTTCTCCCAGTGGGGTATATGTGTTGAGATTTGAGTTTGGATCAGTTGATAAAGTTGATTTGTCCATCATGGGGATGAAGGCAAGTTTAGTAGATGATTTTAGGTATTTTATGGTTTGTGTTACCTGAGCTTGTGAATAATTTTCGTGGAATTTACTGCGGGATTTTGTCAATAGTAGAGTATGGGTATGGTGAGTTATCAGATATTTTGCTATATGGCTTTGAGCCAAGTAGGGGAGTTTGCTATCTACGATTTGATTGCACGCTTATGTGCAGTATTGGTTTTGGTCCGAGGCATACTTGTTGATTAGTTATGGCTTGCAGAGGTTGAGATCGAGGATGATTCGAGTAAGAAAAATTCTTGATTGCGGGTTATATTGCACTTTATGAAAATATGAAAAATCATGAAATGATTAAATTGTTATTTTGAAGGATGTAGTGCGCACGAAGTATGAATTTGATTGGTGGTGTTAAGGCAGGGTTACTTCTTTGGGGGATGTTGTGCTAATGAGGCTTATGTCTTTCGGCCCGTTTGGGCAGTGCAATTTAGATTTGAGTATAATGGGTGACTTTCGAAAGGGTTCTAATGGATTCAAAATGTATGTGTCAATTAAACTTTTTTCAAAATTTGTATATCGCCAGAATCAGTTATTTACATTGGATGGTGCCGGGACTTGCGGTAATTCTATATGACTATGGATTCTACATTTCAGTGCAAGAAAGGTAAAAAGAAATAATTTTAAGTCCACATAAGGTCTTTTCAGTGTGGGAGTCTCGGTTGTGGTACTTTTGTGGTGCTTAAGAAGAATACAGTGGCTTATGGGCCTTGGGGCGGTATGGTTTTATGTTAGGATGTCTTGTAGTGAGTTGTGGGTAAGGATCGTAGTGTTCTGACAAGGAAAAGTGTCAACTTGAGGGTAATTCAGAAGAAACTCGAAGTAAATAGGATAACTAGGTAGTAGGCTAGACCAGTATGGTAATAGTATGCTCGATTCTTTTGGGTAATTATGATGTGGTGAGATTGTACAAATATTTTGGTGGCAATATTCTTGGGTTGGTGACCTGCGTGGCTTGGTCGAGTTAGAGGAATTCAGTTCTGATAGCTTGTTATGTGCAAATGGATTTCAAAGAGTTCTTGATAGTTTCAACCATAGTTTGAACCGGATATTTTCTACCGGTGTGGGGAACGTATTGTGTGTTGTGATTTTCTCTTGGAATGAAGCAAGAGGGAGGTTTCTAACTGACCGAGTATGTAATTTGCTGGTGACTCAGAGTTGATAATGAGATTCTCGTGCTTGTCATATGATGGCATGATAGATGTGGTGTGTTGTGCGGGATTAAGATTTACATGTACAAGGTGGCAGTTTATTCTTGAAGGGAAGGTCACGAATTCTGGATAGAATGGTCAGTTTCAGATATTTAGATTAATGTTATAAATGCTCGGTAATCCCTGAGAAGGGTGCGTATTATAGAAGGCGCATTGTATTTTGACTTACGGATGTTCATCGGTATTGCGGTACTCACCTAGGTGATAGACTGATGATATTCCAATTATTGCTATGCGACACGAAAGAATTATGGAAGTATTCCTAGTGAGATGATCTTGCATGAAGGATGTGATAGTCATTCGAGTGTTGGAGTTGTGATCAGTTACGGTGGTTCATGTGTTCTATGAATTTGGGGGATTGAGATTTCTCAGAAGCAAATTGTTTCAGGGTTGAGACCTTGTTGAGGTGAGTATTTTATTTAAACTCAGTGGAAGCACTAATTGCATTAATTATTTTTGATAGTTGCGCGCCACAAGTGCGTACATATGGGAGGTTTGAACCATGTGCGGGCATCGGGGCAAGTATTCATACTCGGAAGAATGCTTAGGCAAAGATATTCCTAGAGTTGATTGTTAAGGGTAAAGTTATAATATTTTTCGTATTCGTACCTTTTTTGAAAACTATCTGGATTACACTTGAGGTTACAAAGAGGCTAATTCCCTGAATAAATTGGGTAGTTACTATTTCTGCGTTAACTTGCCGATTTGAGTGCTGATAGCACACTTTGCACCTGCCTACTTTATGGCGTGTTATTTATACCAGTCTAGGAGCATGAGAATCTTAATTCATTTATCATATACATGTGTACTTATTTGATTGCTCCTGTATGATATGCTTGGACTGGAGGCCTGTGACCATGCCAGGCGGATTATATTATTGGCATGTGAGTTGTCCGTGCAGATTCAGATATTGATATTATAGCACTTGAGTTATCCGTGCGGGTCCAGATATTGATACTACAACACATGAGTTGTCTATACGAGTGATGTTAATGTGAGATCTAGAAGAGCTGGTTACTGTTATTAAATTCGTGTGTATTGGTTCTACTATATATGATGAGCTTATAGCATTGCAGTTGTGGTGGTGCTTGTTAAACTTGTAATGCGGTTCTCTTCTTTGAGACATCTACCATTTTGGGTACAAGGTTGCGCAGTTGTGGCTTGAGTTGTATTGGTGTGACATGTCTGTGGGATAGTTGTATTTAATAATATATGATCATTGGACCTAGAATGGGTACTATCATATTTTATTATGGTATATTGGGAGGATAATATTGAAAGTCGTCTTAGAAGGTGATTATGATTCTGGTTGGGCGAGAAAGCTTCATGACTTGTTGATCTGACAAGGGGTTATGAGTTGTTTCTTTCATTATCAGCAGTGTACGAATGTCTTAGAATGAGGTTTTGTTTAATATGGGGTTTAATATCAGTACAGGGTTGGTTTTGAGTAGTTACTGTGATCGAGAATGGTGCTGCGAGTATGCGAGTTGTGTAGTATTTTATGCGATTATATCTGGAGTTATGGCTATGGCTTGATACAGTTTGTTTAGACTTATACAGTATATAGATGTGAGATTCGGATCTTGAATAGAAATCCCGAATGTTGGAAATTGAATTCCAAGGTTTATGGGCTAAGGTTGAAGTAATGATCTTCAATTACATGGTATTGCCAAGCCTAAATGGAATAGGGTGGCATGGGATCATCAATGGGTATATGCATGGTAAGATGAAATAGTGATGTGGTGGCTTGAAAACAACTCTTGGCACGTTCGAGGACGAATTCTTATTAAAGAGAGGGAGGATGTAACGACCCGGCCGGTCGTTTTGAGAGTTGTAGCCCCACTCTCCTATTTACTGCTCATTCTGTACTTTATAGCTGTATTTTAACTTGCCGGGGTAGTCAGTTCGAGTCTGGAGAGATTTTGGAATGAACTAAGACACTTAGTCTCAAGGTTAAAAACTTAAGTTGAAAAGGTTGATCGGATATTGACTTATGTATAAACGACTTCGGAATAGAATTTTGATGATTTCAACAACTTCGTATGGTGATTTTGGACTTAGGAGCGTGTCAGAAATTTTATTTGGAAGTCCGTAGTTAAATTAGGCTTGAAATGGCTAAAATAGGAATTCAAGTTTGGAAGTTTGACCAGGGAGTTGCTTTTTGATATCGGGGTCTGAATCCAGTTCTAAAAATTTTTATAGCTCCGTTATGTCATTTATGACTTATGTGCAAAATTTGAGGTCAACCAGAATTGATTTGTTTGGTTTCGGCAAAGAATGTAGAAGTTTAAAATTCTTAAGTTTCATGAAGCCTGAATTGGGGTATGATTCATGGTTTTAGCATTGTTTGATGTGATTTGAGGTTTCGACTAAGTTCATATGATGTTTTAGGATTTATTGGTGTATTTGGTTGAGGTCTCGAGGGCCTCGGGTGAGTTTCGGACGGTTAACGGATCGAAATTTGGACTTAAACAACTGCTGGAATTTTTCTGATGCATGTATTTGGTTTCCTTCAATCGGGGGCAGCGACCGGGGGCACGCCTAGACATCAACTTTAAGTTATAATAAAAAGGGAACTTCATCCCATTTTCCATTTTAGATTTGTGTGTGAGAGTGAGGTAATCATAGAAAAAAAAAAGAAAATTAAAAACATGCCGACTCACGTACTTCATCATTCATAATAACAGTTTCAAGAGAAGTTCTTTAACAAAGAATTCACAGTTTCTGTAATTATGACCAATATTTTGGCTAATGGAGTCAATCTCACATAAGCATAAACATCTTTGCAAAGTGTAGACTTTGTTGGCAATATTTTTTGGGACCCAAAAATATTGCATTGTGTGGTGGACATCATTTGCACAAGTTGTATCTCTTCTTTTACACCTAAGAGGCCAAAACTTTTTTGCCTATGGGAAGATATTAGTTCATTTTAGACATACCAACAAGACTTGAGTCTTCATTTCTTGTTTCTTTCTTTTCTCCTTTATTAAGAGCGTTTTGTATGAGAGTTAAGTGTTGGGAAGCACTTGTGTGAACCCTTTCTTTGGAGTGATCTTGTGGGGTTATTCTCTTAGGATATTTGGGATTAATTAGAGTATTTACTCTAATTTTGTACTCTCTTTTGTACTCTTATTCGTATAGTGAAATTGCTCCTCTCCGCTTGTGGACGTAGGTCACTTTGACCGAACCACATTAAATTGGTGTCTTCTTTATCTGATTTAATTTCCGTTGTTATCAACTTCCATTGTCTTTGTTATTGTCATTATACTGTTGTTTGGCTAAATTCTGCACTACCCGGGTTCCCGATCCTAACAGTTTCAAGAGAAGTTCTTTAATGAAATATTTAGTTCATCGCTGCGATGCAAAAATTCCAAATGGCTTATGACATTTTTTCAACTGTTCTCTATAATTAAGAGATTTAATACCCAAAAACGGTCAAGATGGGAGAGCCACGTCCATATTTAGCAGATGCAAGAAAATTTTAGCAATCAAGAATATCAAACTGAGATGAGGTGCATAGTAATAGCAGCAATATTCACCTAGAAATAATTCTGATCGTGCATACTCAGATTGCAGGCCATTTAAGAGAAAAAGATGCATGTCAGCCAACACACTCAACAACAACAACAAACCCAGTGTAATCCCGCAAAGTACATAAGCTAAGTGCATAGTTCTTGAGAAGTTTTAACATGCCTCGCGTAATTCATTGAACGACTGGTTTATTAATCATGTTCTGCATCAAGCAGTTTCAAATAGAACCAGCACAGTTGCATGAGCCTACAGAGTCACGCAGAAAATACATATAATCGAACTAATGGAAATTTTAATTATGAATTGGTCAACAAAAAGTAAAAGAGAGAGCACACAATTTCTCAGGCTTTGTAATGTTGGGTTTGTTCTAATGCTCATGCTTTGATTAGGTTAAAATTCAGATGACAAACATAAATTTTAATGCAATCCACTGCTAACTTATTCATCTTCTGATCTTGATCTCCTACAGCGTAAATTTCCATCAGTTTTAACAATAACAACTTTTGAGCTAAGCAAATCGATTCATGGGAATGAAGATGATGCACATACAGCTATGTCAGCTCCAAAGTTAACACCTCAGTTCAATCTTGTAATCCACTGTATAAAAGCCATGGTCGTACCCATTTTTATATCATTGAAACGAAATACGACTCTACTTCTTCTCTCTATTCTTTGTTTTTCGCGTTGAGGTAGTCCTCTTGGAGTTATCTCCCTAAACAGTTTGATTGTCTTTGAGCTGAGGCAGCCCCTGGACTGTTTCTACTTTTGGTTTGCATCAGAAGCTAAATGTAGTACCAGGGGCTAAGCTACATTAGGTTAAGGGTGGTCAATTGATCACCCTTCTTCGAAAAATTACATTGTGTATATAGGTAAAATATTAAGTTTTAGAGGTATATAACATATATTGATCAGAGAATTTTTTTCTCTTCTTTCAAGTTTGAACACCCTTAGGGAAATTCCTGGCGTCGCCATTGTGCAGTACAACTAGCCCGACAAGTGATGCATTTTCCAAAAAAATTCATATTGAAGTTTTGTCATAGAAATGACTCCACTTGACTCTACAGGATCATTTTGAAGTAAGCTAGTCATCAAAAATGCAATTGAACTAGTAAGTAAGTCATGAATAATGTAATTAAACTTCTCGGAAACCACCTACTATTAATGAAAATGCAGGGCAAGAGAAGGCTTGTATTGTTCAACAGAAAAAAGAAGAGTGAAAAAGAGATGATAAAGCTACAAAAGAGACGATAAAACTACAATAATAATACCACAATAATAATACCACTTTGTATCAATATCCTTATAAAAAGAATTGAGCTAAGTAAATCACCATGTATGAGTTAATATGGTCTTATGATTAGTGTACTCAAACTTGGACAGTTCTCAGGAATATTATACAACAGAAGTTATATCTAATCTCCACAATATGAGTAGAAGGGAATTCAAAGGTCAACAGCGGCAATGTATAAAACTTTATTGCATATTTGGCACAAGTTTCTAATAAAACGGTCAATTCCAGATGAAAGTAGGACAAAAGAACCTGGACCTTCTGATTGGTATCAAACTTCAAATATATTATTCAGTAATTTATTAGCGTATGATTACTTTCTTGTTTCTTATTGTAGTTGACACATCCAAGAATAAAAGCAGATTAGAAAACTTCTCCAAAAAAAGTTACTTAAGTCAAGACACCAGTATGTATGCAAAGTACTAAGTACAAACCCAGAAAAACTAAGCTACCAGATCAAATATACTATTAAAATACTAAGATTCTATCTCTCTGAGAAAGAAGTTGGTCCCAGAGTCAAGGGAAGAGAACTCCTAGGAGAAAACACTTATTTTGAGGGAATCACTAGAGTACAATAACAAGAGGAATCCCACAAAATTCTCATGACTTATAGGAGCAATGCTAACCACCAGCAAAAGACAATAAAAGCATGTAAGTATTTCAGTCGTTCCTCTACAAACACACACACACACACAAAGAACATATATAAAACAAACCAGCACGTGCAAACATATGCCAAGACTGCAGCCACGGCAAAAGAATCATAGGAAAAAACGCATGTTTCATTGATCATAAGATAACTACATGCACAAGAATATGGTTACTAGAAATTCTTGAATTTTATAGAAGTACTAGAAAACAACCTTCTTTTAACGTTGATTCCACCCAATTCCCAAAGTTGGACACATAATTCAATGCTTGTTAGCTCTATATAAACCCTTTAAACAGAAAGAATTTCAAGAGAATCAAACTTCCTTGAATCACTGATACACACAGAAGCACATTACCTGTACCCAAATACTTTTAGATACCTTTTATAGCAAGGAAGAAGAAAGAGAAGAAAATGGCCAGTGGAGCAGCTGAAATGATGCTTCAGTGTGTCTTCGACGGAAGCTTGTCAATGTCAGACATGGATATTGAGAGACGGCCTTACCATAAAAACTGCAGTTGTGCATTGCACAAACAGAAGGGGAAACAACCAAGCGCTTGTGTCCACGGCAGGAACATATCACCCAAAAGGCTAAAACAGAAAGATATGACTTTGTCAATAGCAGCTTCCAAATTCTCTTCTCCGTCTTCTTCTTGTAATAATTCATCAGTCAAGCATGTACAGCACACAACTCCGACGTTAGCAAGTAATTGATACATTTTCAAATATATAGTCAGAAGCATAAGCATTTCCTAGTTCAGATCCTTTTGGCAGTTCTCTGAAAAGTGCAGCTTTACAATGGATTGAGTATACTGCTTTTCTTCTATTCATCTTCTGTACATTCAGGTAAGTTCATGTATAACTCAGTATCCTGTTCTTGCTGGAAACTTCCAAAAGAACTCTTCAGGATTTATATGAACAATAGCTCCATGCATTTTTCTACTTTCTTTCCAGGCTTTAACATTTTACAAAAGAACAAACCTCAGATTGATAGCAGACATTCACAAAATAAAATCTATTCCATAGAACTCTCAAGCTACATAGTCCAAGCACTGAAGTATGACAATGCAACATTTGGATCCACAAAGTTGATTGCTCTGTACAAGTTTGTTACCAGAACTAGTTTTTGTTCACTAACAGAGTTGTACACTGCTTCTGAAGTCTGCTAATTGAATTCACCATAACTTCTTGATCTTCACTTTCCTTTTATTTTTCTTTATAATTCTCTATCTTTACCTTTTGCTAATAGGTATAATTTGCTAAACTGATGAAAGGATAAAGCTATGAGTCCAACTTTTCTTTCTTCTCTCCTGTTAGGCTCCAAGTCCTCAAAATTAGCGCAATGGTTTGTTATTTCCACTTCTCATCCTCACAGCTCTCACTTCTGTTCCTCCACCAAACCAACTACATTGTCTGGGGAGCACATTCTCGGCATCTTCACCCGCTAGTTTCTCTATACCCAGATCCGGATCCAGGACTTAAACTTTATGGGTTCAGATTCACAATTCTACCACATCTCATCTAATTTAATGGGTTCAAAATTTATTATTTGTACATATTTAATGATTTTTTGGGCAAAAATACAAGGTATGAGCAAAAGCTATGGGTTCAATTCAAAACAATTCAAGAATTGTATACTTGATCTAAAATTTCTCATTGTTCAACACAAATGGTAAAATAATGCACCATGTTATAACTTTGAGACTATAAAACCAAGGTCATTCAATAATGTCAAGGGAAAAAATGTCCCAATGGCCTAATTTTATCTCTATTTCTGTACTTACCTTGCTTCAAAAATACAAAGAAACGTGTATGCATATACTTTGTAAGCTTTTCTCACCATTACCAGATCTATCCAAAATATCATTTCATCAATTTCTCCATCTTCAGAAAGGCCTAGAACAACAATTAAAAGCTTTTCTCCACATGCAAATCACAATAAAGACTTTTAATAATCAGCACAACTCTCTTATAAATCATCTCTAAATACTCTTCTTATTTCGTCCGGTCCTCGTGCCAGCAGGATCCATGTTTTCCAGTCAAGTGGACTGTAAGTGCAGGTTATTGTCTTGTTTATAAAAGAGTCAAAAGAAAGTTTTATTTCCAATATAATTTTCTTCATACTTAAATGCTTATCATCCTCTCGTACACTGGTTCATCCCTAATATATACTTACTAATTATATTAGATGGGCATCTATTGTTACCTTTCTCACTTAATTGTTAATTCATAGTACCATACCGTAGTTCATAATTATCTTTTCCCGCTCCATTCATGAATGCATACTATGTTGTAACTAAAAGGGGCACCCGATGAACTAAACTCCCTCTATGCGCGGGGTCCAGGGAAGGGCTGGACCACAAGGGTCTATGGTACGCAGTCTTACCCTGCATTTTTGACAAGGCTGTTTCCACGGCTCGAACCCGTGACCTCCTGATCACATGGCAGCAACTTTACCACTTACGTCAAGGCTCTTCTTTATTGCAACTAAGAAGATTTCCTGAAACTAAAGCAGGTTAGACTCTATCTTAAGGCAAAGTTCACCAAATAGACAAAACAAGAAACATAACACACAACAAATTCCTGAAATACAATTTTGAATAAAAGATGGACAAAGAGCACCTTGCCTTCAAATTAAAAATTGTGATCCCTCGTTTATTTACAACATACAGTGAAAAATAGGTGGAGAAAAAACATAAAGAGACCACCCTGTTGTCAGAACCATAGAAAAGCTATGCAGCAGGGGCAAGATAACGTTGCAGTCAGTATTTTCTTAGCTTTAAAGATCAGTAAATACTCGGAACAGCTTGTATAAGTTATTATTTTCCCTTTTGATTCAGAATATACATGCTAAAGTAGTCCATTAAGAGAGGGAAGTTTAGTTTTCTCTCTGTGTTTAGCTATAACGGATGCTTTGACCTATGTACTCCTGTGGCTTGAGAAAAAATTCCGTCCACAGCTATAAATCAAGAAAATCTTCTAATAGACTCAAAGGGAGATTTACCACTTTTCCTCTGCACATCAGACACTGTGCAACAAGTATTTACTAAGAATTTCATCCTTACCTTCAGGGCTTTTTGTAATCCATACGGTACCTTGCAGTAATATCATAAACATGAGTATAAGATTTTAAGCAGCAAAAATCTGTCAGTCTATGTTGCACGAACTCTCCAAAATGTTGCCGCATCCGTGTTGCATCCTTAAAAAATGCACTACTTTTGGAGGATCCGACACACACCCGACGACATTTTCGGAGAGTCCGAGCAACAGCTGTCAGTGACACTCTGTAAGAAATCAAAGAGAGTGTTAGTTCATTAAAAAGGCAAGTCCTAGATGGATTAATCCATTCCAAGAGTTCTGCACCAGAATGCAGAGGATAATAGACTACTTTTACCCCTTTACTAAAAGATGCTTAAATGAAGTCTCTTACAGCGTACAGAAGATGTGGCTGGATAAATTGTTTCAAAATCAATTTATCAAACAGCTATTTTCTTTTTATATCTCAATGTAGGATTCATTGTGAAAATTCCTGCACAAGTAATGAGAGAGGACTAAAGCCAAATAGTTACAGCTCGCTCCTCACCTAAGGAAGACTTTCTTTCTCAGACATCTGGAAGTCAAAATGATTTAGAGCCCTTTCATTCCGAAACAAGAGAAAAATATTATTCAGCTTAGATACTTCTAATGTTGTTTGAGCACAGACATCAGCAAATCAAACGCAATGAAAAAGTATCTTAATAAATAACAGTGTCATTATAGTGGCGAAACCAGGAATTTTCCCAAGGCTGCTCAAACGTAAAAGAAGCAAAAAAAAATTCCGAACAGAGGGTGTTCAGCATATGTTATATACCTCTAAAACCTAATATTTTATCTATGTACGCAGTATAATATTCCGACTAATTGACCACCCTTACTAGAGTGTAGCTTCGCCCGAGTGTCAAACCACCCCAATAAGCTGCATCGCAGCATGACAGTATCCAGACGTATGCTGCAGTTTGTAAATAGGAAAGTTAATCCAATAAAGTTATCAGTTATATAGTTGACATGACACTTGAACACTGAATACTGTTATACACATAAAAAGCATCAGCAGCTTGCGAACAAAAGAATGAATTGATGTCACTTAAACTTATACTTAAAAGAAAAGTTGATCTGGAGAAAGCCATGCAAACCCCTGTTCCTATAGGATTCCTAGGTTAAATGGAACAGAAGAGTAACAAAGAGACCTCCTCCTTCTGAGTAATCCTATCTATTGACGCATCAAATTTCAGGAACTGACGATTTCCTGAAAAAGAAACTGATGTCGTTTAGTTCAGCAAGAATCTTTGGAATTAAAGGAAGAGATCAAAGAGAACTACAAAAGTGACAATAGGAGCAACAAATAAGATGCCTCACTGTCTTTCAAGGAAGCATAAATCAAACAACTTGGAGATAAATAGAAGCCCACACTACCATATTACAGCTATGCAATGCACGATTTGAGATGTTATGCACCAAATCTTGCTTTCAACAGAGAAAAATGCTATATTCCAAAACGCAATCTTGGAATTGGCGTTGCTGGTTACTAGTAGCTGATACAAATAATCGAACAAGAAGACATGGGGAAGAAACTTCAGAAGCTCAATAGCTTGACAAGGAAAAGAACTGCTCAGGGAATATGACATTCCAAGAATTCAGCTCAAGAGGAAGAGATTATATCATGATCCAAAGGAAATTGTATACTCAGTGACTAAAGTGTAATTGTTTGTACAAAGGATTTATAGAAGAACAGTGTGAGAGTCCCAGTGAGTTAATTGCTTCACATGGCATGTAACTAACCAAGAGTTAACCAACTGCTCCTACCAACTAACTAAACTTACAACTTCTCAAATACTCCAATTCCGGTGCATCTTCACTTGTTGTATCTTAGCTTTCAAGATTTGGATGTATCAATGCCCATCAGTTCCAAGCACCCTTGTCTCAAGGGTATGAAAATGATGAATTATCTCCTCCCCGATCAAATGGAATTCGTGATAAATCAGATGGCAACTTTTGATGAACGAGATGATCACACACTAGACTCTGTTATATCACCAACCATGTCTTCAACTTTGCTGCCATAATTCTGTATATGCTCAGAGAAGTAATTGTTATGTCAATTCTATAACCAAGCATGTCTTAATTTCTAGAAATGTCAATGTTCACCATTGCTTAACTATCTTGATGTTAAGTTCACAGTTAGCAATCAAGATATCTTCAATGTTGATATGATTTTGTTTCTTGGCTTTACTACA
This sequence comes from Nicotiana tomentosiformis, assembly GCF_000390325.3. Taxonomy (NCBI): domain Eukaryota; kingdom Viridiplantae; phylum Streptophyta; class Magnoliopsida; order Solanales; family Solanaceae; genus Nicotiana; species Nicotiana tomentosiformis. The sequence continues at coordinate 14,406,431 of NC_090822.1, forward strand.
AAAGGCACTAAGCTTCCCTTCTAAACTAGCAGGACTATTTACCTCACCAGAGAGAGCTACGAAAGCCTTTTCAAATCTCCATTTCATGTTATTCATCAAGTTCCATTGATTGCAGTCATCTACAACCACTTCTATGGAATATTTCAACTTCAAATGGTTCACAGTCTTCTAACTCCTCTTTTTCTGGCTTTTCTTCCATTCCAATAAAGGAACTCTCATTATAAAGAGCGCTATTTTATTCAGCCATCCTATAACTTGTAAAGGAAGCATTTTACCTACTTCACCAATGTTAAATCCATTTACACCATATCCGTGTGCCTGTCCCAAGCTACTGACCACAAACAATCTGTGTATTCTGCCAAAAAGATGCAGTTTCTTCAACTGCCGAACTCATCTTTCAAAGTGAAGGGGCAATAGACTGGAATAATAGAAACTACTGATTGCATTCCTTCCCTTGATATCACCCTTGTCTTCAAGACTGAAATATTCGAGGGTCTATCGGGAACAACCTCACTACCTGCATAGGATAGGGGTAAGACTGCGTACTCACTACCCTCCCCATACCCCACTTGTGGTATTACACTGGGTTTGTTGTTGTTGTCTTCAAGAGTGGAATATGGAGTGGACATTCAATAATTGATGGCTTCCAATTGGGCAGCAATGCTACAGTTCACAAGGTACATAACATGGTCATACATTCTCATCGTCAACCTTATTGCTTTCTTGTTCCCAATAACATCTCAAGTTTCCACTAATAGAAAACAATCAAACCACACCTTTTTTTTGATAACCTAGAAATCCCCGAGAAGGTTCGAAACCATGACATGAGTCAAACCCACACATCACGCGTTGCGCTGTTATCACTATGACCAAAGCCTTGGGGGGCATCAATCCACACTTTTGCTCTTTGTTCTGCAATTAATTTTGGTCTTTCTATGTTATTACTTATTAGGAAGAGTGATTTCTCAATCTCTTCCCATGACCAGTTCTTCACATCGCTCTCAAAGTCGTGTTAGAAATTTTGGGAGAACAAGACAACACAAAAGAACACTCAAAACTCACAAAGAAGAAAGTGGAGGAAAGGATGATTTCTATTCAACTTGACTTGCACAAAATGGCTAGGAATACATGGCTATTTATAGAAGAAATATTTCATGTATCTAGCCTACACTACATGTAAACATAATAACTAAGTCCACACCTCACATCTTTCAAGGTACATGGATGACACTACTAGACATTGTACCTTTCAATATACATCAATGTGTTCATACTCTAATACATGTACTAACTTAATATTCTAGTTCATGAACTAAGGTAAACAAATGGATAGAAGTTTATATTGTTCACATTTCAACAAGTCGAACCATAAATCCCAGGAAGTCATGACCTTGAAAAGAGCTGAATCCGAATGAGCTTGCCATAAGAGGACTTCTTTCCAAGCAGATCTTGCAAACACATCATTAATTCTGCTGTTAATTGCATTTTTCATCAACCTGATTGATCATATTTGTGCGATCTCCATACCAACCTATTCCAAGCATTTCAACAACGCACTGACTTAAGGATTTAAATATACTCGAATGGTAGTGCAGTATCTTCAAAGTTCTCTTCCTCTGCAACAACCCCATACATAACCTTTGAGAGATACCAATCAGGCAGATCAAAACATTTTAATTTGATGGTTTCAGCCTTTAACTTTCTTAGCGCTGAACTTATTATACTTTTTAAAATTATGGGTTCAGAATATAATATGGTTAAAAAATTAGTGTTTTTTCACACACACACATGCATACATATATATATATATATATATATATATATATATATATATATATATATGTTTCGTGTCAAAAATCTTAGGTTCGTCATTGAAAATCCTGGATTCTTTCAACCCATAGCTAATAAGCTACATCCGCCACTACTAGTGGAGTACTATCCTGAACCTGTCTCACTCTCATTATCCATGAAAAGCCACCCAAATATGCTTATCTTCCAAAGACTACACATCACGCTCATTATCTGTAAAGAATGCATGAATAAACAAGTCTTCAAGAGCTTAAATTTCATTGTTTCTTTTCAGTAGTGACACTATATGAAGAATCGACATCTAAATCTCTCTTAGGCATTTCATCCAATACCTTGCAAAGATATGTTGTCTGCTTCGCTAGAAGATTTTGGGAGTGGAAATGATAAAAATCAGAGAGTTCAATATTTCACCTTCTTAATTGTAGAATTTAGCAATGTAGTTTTCCCTTCGTCTTCTGTCATCTTAGACACCATAAAGCTAGCATCAATTAGATATTTCTATTTCTTGTCATTTAGTTTTTTTTTATTCCATTAATTACTAATTCGGGCATTATTATCCCACATTCTATTTCAAACCACATTATAAATTATGCTAGAATTTATGAGGAAAAGAAAAATCAAACCAGATATTATACATAAAACAATGTTGATATTTTTGTGGAGATTATTTCCTCTATTAACCCAACCAAAGTGAAGTAGCAAGGTATTGAATAAGTCAAATGAAAATTAATTTAGCTCATCAAAATATTTGTTCTTTACAGTAGAGGCATTGTGAGGGGAGCCTTGGTGTAACTGGTAAAGTTGTTGTCATGTGATTGAAAGGTTATGGGTTAGAGCCGTGAAAACAACCTCTTGCAGAAAATGTAATGTAAGACTGGGTATGATAGACTCTTGTGATCCGGTCCTTCTACGAATCCCGTGCATAACGTAAGCTTAATGCACCGAGTTGTCTTTTACGGTAGAGGCGTTGTATTTACTATAGCAACGCGTTATACAAGTCAAATGAAGAGATAAGGGTAATGGAACAGTAAGCTGACAGTTATTATCAAATGACTTAAGCTTTGAAACTAAATGGAGTACTAAAAAATGGGACTAAATTATTTTTTTTTTATTTGTAACAGAAAATTCATTTAAGTATGCCTATAGAACTCAGAATGTCACTCAACCACCTTTCTCAAACTTTTAATTGTCAATACTTGTTTTTGGAAATATTTCCTATCTTTTACTATCTTCGTTCCAGTTTATGTGGACATATTTCCTTTTTGGTCCATTCCAAAAAGAATGATCTCTTTCTAAATTTGAAAATAATTTTGCTTAAACTTACAATTCTACCCTTAGTGAGAAGCTTTTATAACCACACAAATATTCTGAGCTCCTTTTTGAATTGTTTAGGACCACAAATTCCAAAAGTCTTCATTTTTTCTTAAACTCCGTGTCCAATCAAACAGGTTCACATAAATTGGAACGGAGAGAGTAGCTTTTATCTTCTTCTTCATTTTTATACTTTTTAAATATTATAATTTTTCTCTTTTTAATTTATATTTTGGATATATCTATAGAATAAATATATTTTATTTATAAAATAAAAAAATAGTTTTTAGCTTATATAAAACTGGAAAAATAATATAATTGAGCATAATTTTCAAGAATTTATAATGTATATTATAAAAATATATTTATTTTAAATAATTATTTTTATATTAAATTCATGTAATATATGTTTTACAACTTTTATTTTCTTTCATTCTCAATTGTGTAAATAAATTTTTGAATATTTGTTGTTAATATCAAAATTATTATTACGAACAAATTGTTCTAAATTATTTTTTTACTATGCTCAATTCTTTATTATTTCAATATTATATATGCTTAAATATTATTTATACTTTTTATTTTATAAATAAAATTTATTCTATAGGTAAGTCTATAATATAAATTAAAAAGAAAAAAAGATCATAATATTAAAAAGTTAAAAAATAAATAAAAAGAAGACAAAAGTTGATAATTTAGAGGGTAAAATAGGTATTTGGCAATCAAAAGTTTGAGAAATCTAGTTGAGTGACTTTCTGAATATTATATGCATGATTAAGTGACTTTACTATTACAAACAAAAGAACTTTAATAGGTAATTTCGGATAGTTTAGTGACCATTTGAGTAGTGCACTCTAAAAAATGAAAAAGATTTGTTGCAGACCATAATGTCAAGCCCAGTCAATTTAAACTGAGAGAGCCTTAGAGCAACGGTAAAGTTATCTCCATGTGATCTATAGGTCATGAGTTCGAGCATTGAAAACAGTCACTAATGTTTGCATTAAAGTAAGTTGTCTATATCATACCCCTGATGTACGACCCTTCTTTGAACTCTACATGAATGTGAGATACTTTATACAACGACCTGCCAATTTAAGACCTCAACGTGGTGAAACTTCCCAAGTGGAATATTGTCTGCTTATGGAGGCAAATATTTTGGCCTAGAGCCTCCTGCCAACCTCTCTTTGAGTTATATGCAGGGGCGAAGCTATATTGGCCCAAGGGTGGTCAACTAGGGTGGTCAACTAATCACCCTTCGCCAAAAAACTATACTACGTATAAGGTAAAATATTACTTGTTATTGATTAAAAATAGACTTTGAACACCTTTGCATAGCCCACTGGCAAAGAGTGTTCAAAATTTATTGAACACCCTTATTGAATTTTCTGACCTCGCCACTGGCTATATGTTGTACTAATCGGGCTTTGGTAGACATAACAACTACTTTTCCCTCCATAAAATCCCATTTACATGTATAAGTTTTTTGGAATGTGATAACTGAGAACTGTGAATTCTTCACTCGATCATTGTCATCATGTTCTGGCTTTAGTATTTGTCAAGCACATCTAAGCAAAGTTCCTAAATTTCAATTGAATTTCAAGCAGTAGCATAGTCGTATACAGTGAAGGGTGGTAAATTGAACACCGTTCGTCGAACAGTTATACTGTGCATATAGATCAAATGATGATCCATTGTGCCTATGATGGAACTATATCTGTATGTGATATAGAGGTTATGCAAAGGCCATATCATCACAATTGCAGTTGTGCATTACATGATTTAAAACGCAGGCACAATAACTATTGCAGTGTCACGACCCGAAATTTCCACCGTCGGGACCGTGATGACGCCTAACATTCAACTTGCTAGGCAAGCCGACATTAGAGAATTATTAAACCAATTCTTATTCAATTCAGTAGATAACAGTAAATAAACTAAAATGTAATACAGCGAGTGCGGAATAATATAAAAACTTTATTAATTACTACCACCCGGATCTGAAGTCACAACTCACGAGCTACTATGATTTACTACAAACAGAGTCTGAAGAGGAAAAATACATTATTTTGAAATAAGGAAACAGTAAATGATAACACTAGGAATTGACTCCAGGGTCTGCGGATGCCAACAGATCTACCTTGGGTCTCCTGACAGCAAATCCAAGCTGCTAAGCCTCACGATTGCTAGGCCCGGTATCAAAATCTGTACAAAAAGTGCAGAGTGTAGTATCAGTACAACCGACCCCATGTACTGGTAAGTGTCGAGCCTAACCTCGACGAAGTAGTGACGAGGCTATAACAAGACACCTACATAACAAACCTGTGCAATTTAATAGTATATGTACAAATAACAGCAAGAAAAAACTTGACAGGTAATATCGGAAGGGGGGAACATGCTGAGGGGAATACGAGATAGAGAACTACAACAAAATGGTAACTTGAACAGCCAATATACGATAAACCAATAAGAACAAGTAAACGCAATAAAGGAAAAATGCACGGCATCACCCTTCATGCTTTTACTCTCAACCTCACCATAAAATCAGTAGAAACTGCACAGCATCACCCTTCGTGCATTAACTCTCATAACATGGCACGGCATTACCCTTCGTGCATTAAAACTCACAATATGGCACGACATCACCCTTCGTACATTAACACTCACAATATGGTATAGCATCACCCTTCGTGCATTAACACTCTCCCTTACTATAATGCAATGAATAAATAACAACAGGGAGATAGAATAACAGGTACAAGCCTTACTTCCACATTTGGTTCCACAATATCAACCTCAACTTCGGAATCAATACTCAATTATCACCAGGAGATCCGTAAACATGATAAGAATGATCAATTTAGCAATACTAGTCTAAATACGGATAACATGAACAGAGGAAGCTATAATTACAAGAAACCAAGATACTTACCTCGCTCCAAAGACCAAACTCAAAGCTCAACCACGGCTTTTCCTTTCAAACAAGCCTCCGAACCAATAGAATCTAGTAATCTACCAACCAAACGATTCAAATTAAACCTTACGAATTACCCACGATTGTAAAGAATTCAATTTAGGCCATTACTGAAAAAGTCAACAAAAATCAACACCCACACCCGCTTGGTCCAAATCTGAAATTCGGACCAAAACCCGATTACCCATTCACCCCCGAGCCCGATTATGTAATTTATTTTGGAATCCGACCTCAATTTGAGGTCTAAATCCCCAATTTACCAAATCCCTAATTTCTACCCAAAAACTCCCAATTTCCACCATGAAAACTTTAGATTTTAGGTTGAAAACTTGTGAAATGTAGTGAAAGATTAAAGGGAAATAGGTTAGAATCACTTACCAACGATTTGGGGAAGAAGAAGTCTTGGAAAAATCGCCTCTAATGTTTTAGGTTTTGAAAATTTGAGAAATGAACCAAAAATCGCGTCTAAGTCATAGCTGTCTAGCTGCAGATGTCGCATTTGCGACCTGGGCTTCGCAATTGCGAAGCTCGCAAATGCGAAAATTTCATCGCAAATGCGAGAAACATCACACCTCTGCATTCTTCGCAAATGCGAAGAATAGTTCGCAAATGCGAACTCAGGCTTGATCGCAAATGCGAAGAATGGCTATGTCTGCTGCCTTCGCAAATGCAAACCAGTGTTCGCAAATGCGGACTTCCAGGATCGAAAATGCGATCAAAACTTCGCAATTGCGAAGGTCTCCCCCCTAGCCTACTGCTCGCAAATGCGATGGTCTCTTCGCAAATGCGAGGCTCGCATTTGCGAGCCAGACCTCGCAAATGCGAAGTCTGCAGATCAGTTGCAGCAGCTGTTATATTTTCTAAGTTCAAAACACTTCGTAGCCTATCCGAAATTCACCCGAGCCCTCGGGGCTCCAAACCAAACATGCCCACAAGTCCTAAAATATCATACGAACTTGCTTGCGCAATCAAATCGCCAAAATAATACCTGGAACTACGAATTGAACACCAAATCAAATGAAATTTTCAAGAAAATTTTAAAACCTCTATTTTCACAACCGAACGTCCGAATCACGTCAAACTAACTCCGTTTCTCACCAAATTTCACAGGCAAGTCAAAAATATAACAATGGACCTGTACCGGGCTCCGAAACCTAAATACGGATCCGGTATCAATAAATCCAATCATCAGTCAATTCTTAAATATCATAAATCTTTCAAACTTCCAATTTTCAACAAAAATCAATAACTCAGGCTAGAGACCTCCGAATTCGATTTCGGGCATACGCCCAGGTCCCAAATTACAATACGGACCCACCGGGACCGTCAAAATATAGATCCGGGTCCGTTTACTCAAAACGTTGACCGAAGTCAACTCAAATTAATTTTTAAGGCAAAAATTCTTATTTTTATCAGTTTTTAACATATAAGCCTTCCGGAAGAACACCCGGACTGCGCATACAAATCGAGAAAGGCTAAAATGAGGTTTTAAAGGCTTCGAAACACAGAATTTAGTTCTAAAACATAAGATGACCTATCGGGTCATCATATTCTCCACCTCTAAAATAATCGTTCGTTCTCGAATGGACATAGAAAAGTACTTGAACTGGTGAAAAGATGTGGATATCTACTTCGCATATCTGACTCGGACTCCCAAGTAGCTGCCTCAACGGGCTGACCTCTCCACTGCACTTGAACTGAAGGATAACTCTTAGACCTCAACTAGAATAGCTACTGGCTCCTCCTCGTAAGTCAAATCCTTATCCAACTGGACATAGCCGAAATCTAACACGTGGGACGGATCGTCGTGATACTTCCAGAGCATGGACACGTGGAACACCGGATGAACTGCTGATAACCCCGGTGGTAACGCAAGCCTGTAAGCCACCTCTCCTACTCTCTCGAGAATCTCAAAAAGTCCGATATACCTAGGGCTCAACTTGCCCTTATTTCCGAACCTCATTAAACCCTTCATGGGTGATGCCCGGAGCAACACTCTCTCCCCGACCATGAATGCAATATCACGAACCTTGCGGTCGGCATAACTCTTCTGCCTGGACTGAGCTATACGAAATCGATCCTAAATAATCTTGACCTTATCCAAAGAATCCTGTACTAGATCTGTACCCAACAACCGAGCCTCCCCCGGCTCGAACCACCCAACTAGGGACCGGTACCACCTACCGTATAATGCCTCATAGGGAGTCATTTGAATGCTCAACTGGTAGCTGTTGTTGTAGGCGAACTCTGCAAGGGGAAAGAACTGATCCCATGATCCTCCAAAGTCTATAAAACACGCACGGAGCATATCCTCTAAGATTTGAATAGTGCGCTCGGACTGTCCATCCGTCTGAGGATGAAACGCTGTGCTCAACTCAACCCGCGTGCCCACCTCATGCTGTATTGCCCTCTAGAAGTGCGAGGTGAACTGCGTACCTTGATCAGAAATGATAGACATGGGCATACCGTGAAGACGGATGATCTCGCGGATGTAAATCTCTGCCAACCGCTCTGAAGAATAGGATACTGCCATAGGAATGAAATGCGCTGACTTGGTCAGCCAGTCCACAATGACCCAAACTGCATTGAACTTCCTCTAAGTCTGTGGGAGTCCAACAACGAAATCCATAGTGATACGCTCCCACTTCCACTTAGGAATCTCTATCTGCTGAAGCAAACCACCAGGTCTCTGATGCTCATATTTTACTTGTTGATAATTTAGACACCGAGCTACATAAACAACTATATCCTTCTTCATTCTCCTCCACCAATAATGTTGCCGCAAGTCCTAATACATCTTGGTGGCACTTGGATAAATAGAATACCGGGAACTGTGTGCCTCCTCAAGAATCAACTCACGAAGTCCATCCACATTAGGCACACAAACACGACCCTGCATCCTTAAAACTTTGTCATTTCCAACAGTAAACTTCTTGGCACCACCATGCCGCACTGTGTCCCTAAGGACCAACAAATGAGGGTCGTCATACTGCCGATCTCTTATGCGGACAGACAAAGAAGACCGAGCGACTGTACAAGCTAGAACACGGCTGGGCTATGAAATATCCAACCTCACAAACTGGCTGGCTAAAGTCTGAAAATCTGATGCAAGCGGCCTCTCACTGACTAGAATGAACGCAAGGCTGCCCATACTCGCAGCCTTTCAACTCAAGGCGTCGGCCACCACGTTGGCCTTCCCGGGGTAGTACAAAATAGTGATATCATAGTCTTTTAATAGCTCCAACCACCTCATTTGCCTCAAATTGAGATCCTTTTGCATGAACAAATACTGAAGGCTCCGATGATCCGTGGAAACCTCACACGACACACCATAAAGATAGTGCCTCCAAATCTTCAGCGCTTGAACAATGGCTGCCAACTCTAAGTCATGGACATGGTAATTTTTCTCATGAACCTTCAACTACCGAGATGCATATGCAATCACCCTGCCCTCCTGCATCAATACCACACCGAGCCCAACACGGGACGCATCACAATATATCGTATAAGATCCTTGTCACGACCCAATTCTCCCTCCGTAAGATGTCGTGATGACACCTAGTCTCTACGACTAGGTAAGCCTGACAAAGATGCGAAAATAACAAAAATGGAAACAAAACTCAATAACTAACTGTAACAGATAACTACATAACTGATAACAATGCCGCTTGGCATTTACAATAACCAACACTCTAATAATACACAGTATTCCCAAGACTCGGAACATCATAAGTCACAAGCTACAGGAGGAAAACTAGTATCTCTATACACTAGAGTCTAATAAAAGTAGTAGGAAAGGTAAATGACATAAGAGGGAAATGGAGTGGGACTCCGAGGTATGCGGAGGCGGCAGATATACCTTGAAGTCTCCGTACAACAGCAAGCACTCTCAGCTAGTAGCGGGGCTGATAAGAAGTACCTGGATCTGTACACAAAATCCAAAAGAGTAGCATGAGTACACCACAACGGTACCTAGTAAGTGCCAAGCCTAACCTCAGTAGAGTAGTGACGAGGTCAGGTCCGGGCCCTACTGGGATATAATAATAAAACAGATGCTATAATAAAAATGAAGTAAAACGGAGAAGACAACAACAAGTATTTACAAAGCAATAACAACACCGCACAATGATGTAGCAACAGGGACGCTCCCGAGATATCGTCTCGTAGTCCCAAAAGTAAATATACAGGGAGAACTCCCGAGGTACCGCCTCGTAGTCTCAAAAGTAAATATGCAGGGAGAACTCCCTAGGAACCGCCTCATAGTCTCAAAAGTAAATGTGCAGGGAGAACTCCCGAGGAACCATCTCGTAGTCTCAAAAGTAAATGTGTAGGGAGAACTCCTGAGAAACCGCCTCGTAGTCTCAAAAGTAAACACATAGCTCAAATCGATAAATACCATAGTTAACAGCAAGATTTCTGTAGTTATATTGATAAAGAACAAGGAAAGACATAAAATCAACTAGGCATGCTTCACGGAGTTCAAATAAGCAATTAAAGCACGTAGACATGTGATATTAGACTAAACATGATGGCTACACATGTTGGAATAGCTCAATTAAGAATGAAAAAAACACTAATACTCATCTAACGGTATAACTCAAATTAAAGAAAAAACAGATTAATACCCAGTAAAATAAATCAGGTTTTACAACAAATAGCCCGTGTATGTACTCGTCATCTCACGTACACGGTGCTCACATATCACAACAGTACCAAATCCTAAGGGGATTTCCCCCACACAAGGTTAGGAAAGCCACTTACCTCGAACCAAGCTCAATTAATCGATAAAAATGCCTTGTCCACGAATATCCGACTCTGAATGGCCCAAATCTAGACAAAATCAAATTCATATCATAAATACAACTATAAGAAATTAATCTAATTAATGAAATCAAAGCTAAAGCAAGAAATTAGAAAATCGCTCCAAAAGTCTCCCCGGGCCCACGTCTCAAAATCGGGTAAAAGTCACAAAATATGAACACCCATTCACTCACGAGTCTAACCATACAAGAATTACTAGAAACCGACCTCAAATCACCTTCCAAAACTCAAAATTTTAGTCTATGAAGTTTCTATCATTTTTTCCCAAATTTGCAACTCAAATCCCTAATTAGATGATGAAAATAGCAATAGACTCATGAAATATAGTCCAATCCGAGTTAGAACCACTTACCCCAACAATCTCCTTGAATAAATCTTGAAAAATTGCCTCACACCGAGCTCTCAAACTCCCAAAATCAAAATGGGTAATCAACCCTCGAATTCCTCTTTTTTGCCCCGTAAACTTGCTTCTATGAGCCTTCAACCGCACCTGCGGTACCGTACCTACGGGAAATCCATCGCATATGCAAAAATCACTAAAGGGGCTGGGACCGCATCTGCGGCAAGGGGGCTGCACCTGCGTGTGCACGCCTGCGGAGCACTGTCCGCTTCTGCGGTCATTCACCACGCCTGCGATTCGTTTAACGCATCTGCGGGCATCGCAGATGCGGAAATTCCCTCGCACCTGTGATCCCTGGCCATGCTTCCAATCGCCGCTTCTGAGCTTTGTGCGTCACACGTGCGATCCCTCACCTGCGGTCTCCCTGCCTCAGGTGCAAAAACACCAGATGCCTAAAGACTTCAGCAACAACACCAATCCAACTTTTGATCTGTTAAGCACCTGAAACTGACCCGATGCCCCCGGGACCTCAACCAAACATACCAACCAATCCTAAAATACCATATGAACATAGTCAAGCCCTCAAACCACATCAAAAATTGCTAAAATCACGAATCATCCTCCGATTCAAACTTAAAGAACTTGAAACTTCCAAATCCGACAACCGATGCCGAAACCAACCAAACCACTTCCGATTGACCCCAAATTTTGCACACAGGTCATATTCAACCCTATGGACCTACTCCAACTTCCAGAATTGGAATTCGACCCCGATATCAAAAAGTTCACTGCCGGTCAAAATCTCCAAAACTTTGACTTTCGCCATTTCAAGCCTAAATGAGCTACAGACCTCCAAAACACTCTCCGGACACGCCCCTAAGTCCAAAATCACCTAACAGAGCTAACGGAACCAACGAAACTCCATTCCGGAGTCGTCTTCACACGTTTCTGATTACGGTTCAAATCCTAAGGCTTAAACCTCCATTTAGGGACTAAGTGTCCCAAAACACTCCAAAAACCAAAACGAAACCTCCCGGCAAGTCACAATAGCAGAAATGGATATGGGAGAAACACTTAATAGGGGATCGGGGCTATAACTCTCAAAATGACCGGCCGGGTCGTTACATCTTTCCCCTCTTAAAACAATTGTTCCTCCTCGAACGAGCATAAAGACATACCTGAAGTGGTGAAAAGATGAGGATAACGGCTGCGCATACCATGTTCGGTCTTCCAAGTCGCCTCCTCGACCGGCTGACCCGTCCATTGAACCTTTACTGAAGCAATGTTCTTTGACCTTAGCTTTCTGACCTGCCTGTCCAAAATTGCCACTGGCTCCTCAACATAAGATAGGTCCTTGTCCAACTGGATTGAGCTGAAATCCAATACATGAGTCGGATCACCGTGATACTTCCGGAGCATAGAAACGTGGAATACCGGATGAACCCCTGCAAGGCTGGGAGGCAAGGCAATCTCATAAGCAACCTCCCTAATACGCCGCAACACCTCAAAAGGACAAATATAGCTCAGGCTCAGCTTGCCCTTCTTTCCGAACCTCATAACGCCTTTCATAGGAAAAACCCGGAGGAAGACTCGCTCTCCAACCATGAATGCAACATCGCGAATCTTCTCTCTGGATTGGGCTGTGCGAAGTCGATCCTGAATCACCTTCACCTTATCCAGGGCATCCTGAACCAAGTCTGTACCCAATAATCTAGCCTCGCCCGGCTCGAAATAACCCACTGGAGACCGACACCGCCTACTATACAGAGCCTCATACGGTGCCATCTGAATGCTCGACTGATAATTGTTGTTATAGGCAAACTCTGCAAGTGGCAAGAACTTATCCCAAGCACCCCCAAAATCTATCACACATGCGCGGAGCATATCCTTCAGTATCTGAATAGTGCGCTCAGATTGTCCGTCTGTCTGAGGGTGAAATGTTATGCTCAATTCAACCCGAGTACCTAACTCCTGTTGTTCAGCCCTCCAGACCCGTGATGTAAACTGCGTACCCCGGTCAGAGATGATAGAAACCGGTATGCCATGAAGCCTGACGATCTCGCGAATGTAAATTCGAGCTAGCTGCTTGGAAGAATAAGTAGTCATCACAGGAATGAAATGAGCTGATTGGTCAGCCTATCCACAATCACCCAAATTTCATCAAACCTCCGCTGAGTCCATGGGAGTCTAACAATGAAATCCATAGTGATCCGCTCCCATTTCCACTCCGGAATCTCTAACTTCTAAAGCAACCCACCCGGCCGCTGATGCTCATACTTCACTTACTGGCAATTTAGGCACCGAGTCACATACTCCACTATGTCCTTCTTCATCCTCCTCCACCAATAATGTTGCCTCAAGTCCTAATACATCTTCGCGGCACCCGGATGAATGGAGTACTGCGAGCTATGAGCCTCCTAAAGAATCAACTCACGCAAACCATCTAATTAGGCATACATAGTCTGCCCTGCATCCTCAATGCACTATCATCCCCAATAGTGACCTCCTTAGAATCACCGTGTTGGACCGTGTCCTTAAGGACAAGCAGATGAGGGTCATCATACTGACTGATACGATCATAAAGAGAGACCGAGAGACCACACAAGTGAATACTCGACTCGGCTCAGAAATATCCAATATCACAAATTGTCTGGCTAAGGCCTGGACATCCAATGCCAATGGCCTCTCTGCTACTGGTAGATATGCTAAACTCCCAAACTCTCTGCCCGACGACTCAAAGCATCGGCCACCACATTGGCCTTCCCCGGATGGTATAAAATGGTGATATCATAATCCTTAAGCAGCCCTAACCACCTCCTCTTACGCAAATTAAGATCCTTCTGCTTGAACAAATGCTGCAAACTCCGGTGATCGGTGTAAATTTCACAAGGGACACCGTACAAGTAGTGCAGCCAAATCTTCAAGGCATGAACAATAGCTACTAACTCAAGGTCGTGGATAGGATAGTTCTTTTCATGCACCTTCAGCTGTCTGGGCACGTAGGCAATCACCCTGCCGTCCTGCATCAACACCGCACCGAGACCAATCCGCGATGCATCACAATATACAGTATAAGAACCGAACCTGTAGGCAATACCAATAGTGGGGTTGTAGTCAAGCTATCTTGAGCTTCTGAAAGCTCTTCTCACACTCCTCTATCCACCTGAACGGAGCACCCTTCTGGGTCAGCCTGGTCATAGGTGTTGCAATAGATGAGAATCCCTATACAAAACGACGGTAACACCCTGCCAAACCAAGAAAACTATGGATCTCCGTAGCCGATGATGGTCTAGGCCAACTCTGCATTGCTTCCACCTTCTTCGGATCCACCTGGATCCCATCACTAGATACTACATGGCCCAAGAATGCCACTGAGTCTAGCCCAAACTCACACTTTGAAAATTTTGCATATAACATCTTTTCTCTCAAGGTCTGAAGCACAGTCCTCAGGTGCTGCTCATGATCCTCCCGAGTCTGGGAGTACACCAGAATCTCGTCAATAAACACAATGACAAAGGAGTCAAGATAAGGCCGGAACATACTGTGCATCAAGTGCATAAAAGCTGTTGGGACATTGGTCAGCCCAAAAGACATTACAAGAAACTTGTAGTGACCATACCGAGTCTTGAAAGCAGTCTTCGGGATATCTGGCTCCCGAATCTTCAACTGATGATAGCCTGAACGTAAGTCAATCTTGGAAAATACTCTAGCACCCTGTAACTGATCAAATAAGTCATCAATACGAGGTAAAGGTTACCCGTTCTTCACAGTGACCTTGTTTAACTGCGATAATCAATACACATCCGCATAGAGCCATCTTTCTTCTTCACAAATAAGACAAGAGCACCTCAAGGTGACACACTGGGCTGAATGAAGCCCTTATCAAGCAATTCTTGTAATTGTTCCTTCAACTCCTTTAACTCAGGAGGAGCCATACGATACGGAGGAATAGAGATGGGCTGAGTGCTCGACAACAAATCAATACCAAAATTAATATCTCTGTCGGGCGGCATGCCCGGAAGATTAGCTGCAAACACATCTGGATAATCCCTCACTACTGGAACTGACTCAACTGTAGGGGTACCAATACTGACATCTCTCACATAACCTAGATATGCGTCACACCCCTTCTCAACCATCCGTTGAGCTTTAAGAAATGAAATAACTCGGCTGGAAGTATACTCTAAGGTACCTCTCCACTCTAATCACGGTAATCCTAGCATAGCCAGCGTCACGATTTTAGCGTGACAATCAAGAATAGCATAATGGGGTGACAACCAGTCCATGCCCAAGATAACATCAAAGTCTACCATGCAGAGTAATAATAAATCGGCTCTGGTCTCAAACCCACTAAGAGCAATCAAACACGACCGATACATGCGGTCTACAACAAGAGAATCTCCCATAGTAGTAGACACATAAACAAGAGAACTCAAGGAATCTCGAGATACGCCCAAATACGGGGCAAAATAAGAGGACACATAGGAATACGTAGAGCCTGGGTCAAATAATACCGACGCATCTCTATAACAGATTGGAACAATACCTGTAATGAAAGAGTCGGAAGTAACTGCCTCTGTACGAGTTCAACCTCCCCAACCTCCACCTCGAGCCGGCTGAGCAGGTGGGGCAGTAGCTGGTGCTGGAATCATAGCCTGAGGACCCGATGGAGCACGTGGTGGCTGAGAAGTCTACGGAGGTGCACCCCTCCTAAGTCTGGGGCAATCCCTCACCATATGGCGGGTGTTTCCACACTCAAAATAACCCCTCGGAGGGCGTGGCTGCCGTGACTGACTCGGGCCAGGTCTGCTGGACTGACCGCTAAAAGCACCCGGAGCAGGAGGCACACTAGATACTGGCGGTGCATAATAAAGCTCCTGGGGCCTAGAAGGGGCTGGAACACCAGTGGCGGATGGAAGAGCTAAATGAACGAGGCGACTTACATAACCCCTACCATGTCGGACTGCAGCTGGGGCACGATTACTGCTGTACGTGCCAGACTCTCGAGACCTCTTGGCCTCTCTCTCCTCTCTGTCCCGGCCAAGCATGCCCTCCAATCTCCTGGCAATACTCACACCTCCTGATAAGAAATATCCATCTCCAACTTCCTAGCCATACTGATCCGGATACTAAGGTGGAGTCCCTCAATAAACCATCGAACCCTCTCTCGAACTGTGGCAACCAAGGCCGGTGCATGTCAAGCCAAATCACTGAAGCGGATTGCATACTCTAACACAGTCATAGCACCCTGGCGCAGCTGCTCAAACTCTGCGCGCCATGAGTCCCTGAGGCTCTGAGGGATGTGCTCTCTCAAAAATATGTCCAAGAACTGAGTCCATGTAAGTGAAGCTGCCTCATCCGGACTACTCAACTCGTAAGCATGCCACCACTGATAGGCTGCTCCTCTAAGCTAGAAGGTGGTAAAAGAAACCCCACTCGTCTCTGCTACGCCCATAGTACGGAGAATACGATGACACTTCTCCAGAAAACCCTAAGCATCATCTGTAGCCAATCCACTGAAGGTAGGTGGGTGGTACTTCTTGTACCTCTCAAGTTTGAGCTGCTCTGCCTCAGAAGCGGCTCTCCTAGTCTCATGCTGAACCGGAGCTATCGGCGGCATAGGAATGAACTCTAGGGCCTGATTAACCTGGACCCTCTGCTCAGGAGTGCACGCTGCGGGAATCTGTGCCCCTCCCCTGGCCTGAGATGCGGCGGGAGCTAATGGAATCAATCCAACCTGACCTAAGTCGCTAAACATGCTCATAAAATGGGCTAGAATCTCCTGGAGGGCTGGTGCAGCAAAAGGAACCTCCGGTGCCTGCCCTCCAACTGGAGCTACTGGGGGCTCCTCTATTGTAGCTCGCGCGGGTGCTCTGGCTACACCGCGTGGTCGTCCTCTACCCTAGCCTCGGCCTCTGGTGGCTCTAGCAGGGGACGCAGGTGCCTGGTCATCAGATCCGCCTGTACGTGTCCTCACCATCTGTGAGAGAATAGAATATAGAAGTTTAGAATTTTTGATATCAACAAATTTCGCACGACAAGGAATCAAAGAAGTACAATTCTTCCTAACAGTTCCATAGCCTCCCGAAGATAAGTACAGATGTCTCCGTACCAATCTGCGAGACACAAATAAACCGGCTTGTGACTTACGACACCTATGAACCTAGAGCTCTGATACCAACTTGTCACAATCCAATTCTCCCTCGGTAAGATGTCGTGACGGCACCTAGTATCTACGACTAGGTAAGCCTGACAAAGATGCATAAATAACAAAAATGGAAACAAAACTCAACAACTAACTGTAACAGATAACTACATAACTGATAACAATGTCGCTTGGCATTTACAACAACCAACTCTCTAATAATACATAGTATTCCCAAGACCCGTAACATCATAAGTCACAAGCTACAGGAGGAAAACTAGTATCTCTATACACCAAAGTCTAATAAAAGTAGTATGAAAGGTAAATCACATAAGAGGGAAATGGAGGGGGACTCCGAGGTTTGCGGACGCGACAGATATACCTTTAAGTCTCCGTACAGCAACAAGCACACTCAGCGAGTAGCAGGGCTGATATGAAGTATGTGGATCTGCACACAAAACATGTGCAGAAGAGTAGCATGAGTACACCACAACGGTACCCAGTAAGTGCCAAGCGTAACCTCGGTAGAGTAGTGACGAGGTCAGGTCCGGGCCTTACTGGGATATAATAATAAAACAGATGCTATAATAAAAATAAAGTAAAATAGAGAAGACAACAACAAGTATTTACAAAGCAATAACAACACCGCACAATGATATAGCAACAAGGGCGCTCCCGAGATACCGTCTCGTAGTCCCAAAAGTAAATATACAGGGAGAACTCCCAAGGTACCACCTCGTAGTCTCAAAAGTAAATATGCAGGGAGAACTCCCGAGGAACCGCCTCGTAGTCTCAAAAGTAAATGTGAAGGGAGAACTCCCGAGGAACCGTTTCGTAGTCTCAAAAGTAAATGTGAAGGGAGAACTCCCGAGGAACCGCCTCGTAGTCTCAAAAGTAAATGTGTAGGGAGAACTCTCGAGGAACCGCCTCGTAGTCTCAAAAGTAAACACACATCTCAAACCGATAAATACCATAGTTAACAGCAAGATTTCTACAGTTAGACTGATAAAGATAAGGAAAGATAGGAAATCAACTAGGCATGCTTCACGGAGTTCAAATAAGCAATTAAAGCACGTAGACATGCAATATTAGACTAAACAGGATAGCTACACATGTTGGAATAGCTCAATTAAGAATAAAAAAATACTAATACTCATCTAACGGTATAACTCAAATTAAAGGAAAAACAGATTACTACTCAGTAAAATAAATCGTGTTTTACAACAAATAGCCCGTGTACGTACTCGTCACCTCACGTACACGGCGCTCACATATCTGTAACAATGCCTTTTCCACGAATATCCGACTCTGAATGGCCCAAATATAGCCAAAATCAAATTCATACCATAAATACAACTATAAGAAATTAATCTAATTAATAAAATCAAAGTTAAAGCAAGAAATTAGAAAATCTCCCCAAAACGTCTCCCCGGGCCCACGTGTCAGAATTGGATAAAAGTCACAAAATACGAACACTCATTCACTCAAGAGTCTAACCATACAAGAATTACTCGAATCTGACCTCAAATCACCTTCCAAAACTTGAAATTTTAGCCTATGAAGTTTCTACCATTTCCCCCCAAATTTCCAACTCAAATCCCTAATTAGATGATGAAAATAGCAATAGACTCATGCAATATAGTCCAATCCGAGTTAGAACCACTTACCCCAACAATCTCCTTGAAGAAATCTCGAAAAATTGCCTCACACCGAGCTCTCACCTGAGGCCCCCGGACCTCAACCAAACATATCAACAAATCCTAAAATACCATACGAACATAGTCGAGCCCTCAAACCACATCAAAAATTGCTAAAATCATGAATCATCCTCCGATTCAAACTTAAAGAACTTGAAACTTCCAAATCCGACAACAGATGCCGAAACCAACCAAACCACGTCCGATTGACCCTAAATTTTTCACACAGGTCATATTCAACCCTACAAACCTACTCCAACTTCCGGAATTGGAATCCGACCCCGATATCAAAATGTCCACTACCGATCAAAATCTCCAAAACTTCGACTTTTTCCATTTCAAGCATAAATGAGATACAGACCTCCAAAACACTATCCGGGCACACCCCTAAGTCCAAAATCATCTAACGGAACTAACGAAAATGACGGAACTCCATTCCGGAGTCGTCTTCACACAGTTCTGACTACGGTCCAAATCCTAAGGCTTAAACTTCCATTTAGGGACTAAGTGTCCCAAAACACTCCAAAAACCAAAACGAAGCCTCCCGGCAAGTCACAATAATAGAAATAGATATGGGAGAAGTAGTTAATAGGGGATTAGGGCTATAACTCTCAAAACGACCAGCCGGGTCATTACAATCCTGAACTTGTGGGCATCACCAACACCAGCGTTGTAGTCAAAGCGGTCTTGAGCTTCTGAAAGCTCACCTCATAACTCGTCTGACCATATGAACGAGGCACCCTTCTAAGTTAACCTGGTCAACGGGGCTGCTATAGATGAAAACCCCTCCATATATCGACGGTAATATCCCGCCAAACCCAAGAAACTCCCGATCTCCATAGCTGAAGTGGGTCTAGGCTAGTTCTGAACTGCCTCAATCTTCTTAGGATCTACCTGAATGCCCTCTGCTAATACAATTTGCCCCAAGAAAGTGACTGAATCCAATCAAAACTCGCACTTTGAAAATTTAGCATACAACCGGCTGGCTCTCAGAGTCTGAAATACAATCCTGAGATGATGCTCATGCTCCTCTCGAATGTGGGAGTAGATCAAGATATCATCTATAAAAACGATCACAAAGGTGTCCAAATAAGGATTGAACACTCGGTTCATCAAATTCTTGAATGTTGCTAGGGCATTTGTCAACCCAAAGAACATCACCAGAAACTCATAATGCCTGTACCGAGTTTGAAAAACTGTCTTAGGGACATCGGATGCCCTAATCCTCAACTGATGGTAGCCAGATCTCAAATCAATTTTTGAAAACACCTTGGCACCCTGAAGCTGATCAAATAAGTCATCAATCCTCGGCAATGGATACTTGTTCTTGATGGTGACTTTGTTCAACTGCTGATAATCTATGCACATCCTCATCGATCCATCCTTCTTCTTCACAAACAACACAGGTGCACCCCAGGGCAAAACACTAGGTCTAATAAAGCCCTTATCAAGCAAATCTTACAACTGTTCCTTTAATTCTTTCAACTCTGGCGGGGCCATACGGTATGGTAGAATGGACATGGGCTGGGTGCTCGGAGCCAAGTCAATACAGAAATCAATATCCCTATCGGGTGGCATCCCCAGCAGGTCTGCAGGAAATACCTCTGGAAACTCGCGAACAACTGGCACTGAATCCATGGAAGGAACCTTCGCACTGGAATCGCGGACATAAGCCAAATACGCTAGACACCCCTTCTCGACCATACGCCGAGCCTTTATATAAGAGATAACCCTGCTGGTAGAATGGCCAGGAGTCCCCCTCCTCTATAATCGAGGCAACCCCGGCAAGGCTAAGGTCATCGTCTTAGCATAACAGTCCAATATAGCGTGATAAGGTGGCAGCCAATCCATACCTAAGATAACATCAAAATCGACCATATCGAGAAGTAGAAGATCTATACGAGTCTCAAGACTCCCAATGGTGATCACGCACGAACGATAAATATGATCTACAATAATAGCATCTCCCACAGGTGTGGACACATACACATGAGCACTCAAAGAATCACGAGGCACAACCAAATATGAAGCAAAATAGGATGACATATAGGAGTAAGTAGAACCCGAATCAAATAGAACTGAAGCATCTCTACTGCAAACTGAAACAGTACCTGTAATAACAGCGTCAGATGACTCAGCCTTAGGCCTACCTGGAAAAGCATAACATCGGGGCTGGGCCCCACCACTCTGAACTATATCTCTAGGACGACCCCTAGCTGGCTGGCCTCCACCTCTAGCGGCCTGACCATGGCACGAGAACCCTGATGTTGTGAGCTGCCCGATGCCCGATGCCCGAGGGCAAAATCTAGCAATGTGCCTCGGATCATCACAAGTATAACAGGACCTCGACTGCTGTGACTGCTGACCCTGAAACTGATCCTGTCGACCTGAGTAACTACCCTGAAAATTCTGGAGCAGAGGTGCACTAATAGGAGCTGGTGGTGCACTGTAGGCTAGCTGGTCGGAATAAGGCATATGAGGGCCACGACCACCTGAGGCACCGTGGCATGCCTGGAGTGTTGAATGAAATGGCTTGGGAGGATGGCCTCTACCAAAAGTACCCCGGCCTCCAGATGAGGCATCGCTGAAACCCCCGGAATGACGTGGTCTCTTGTCAGACCCCTGACCTCCCTGAGCAAGAACCGTCTCGACTCGCCTAGCGACATTGGCAGCCTCTTGAAAATAAATCTCACTCCAAGTCTCCTTAGCCATCTGCAATCTGATAGGCTGAGCAAGTCCGTCAACGAACCTCCTTACCCTCTCTCTCTCTCGGTAGGAATCAGAAGAAGATTATGACGGGACAAATCCACAAAACGGGTCTCATACTGAGTAACAGTCATACTGCCCTGCTGGAGACGCTCGAACTGACGGCGATGCTCCTCTCTCAATGTGATAGGCAGAAACTTCTCTAGGAAGAACTGAGAGAATTGGTCCCAAGTAAGAGCAGGCGACCCCGCTGGTCTGGTCAATACAAAATCCTTCCACCATTTCTTGGCGGAACCCGTCATCTGAGACACAGCAAAATCGACCCCATTGGTCTCAACTATCCCCATCTTCCGCATAACCTCACGGCAGCGGTCAAGATAATCCTGTGGGTCCTCAGAAGGTGCACCACCGAAGTGAACTGGGAAGAGCTTGGTGAGCTTGTCCAATCTCAATAAGCCCTCAGAAGACATAGATGGTCCATCACCGGCCTGTGCCGCAATAACCGGCTGAACTACTCCAACTGGCTGAGCTGCTGGAGTCTGATACTGGAGAGCCATCTGCTCCGGAGTGTGAGTAGCAGGAGTCTGGGCTCCTCCTCCAGCCTGAGAGATGGCTGGTACCATGGGAAATGCGCCAGTCTGGGCCACACTCTCCATAAGGCCCACCAAACGGACCAAAGCATCCTGAAGCACTAGGGTGGCAATGAACCCCTCCGAAACCTGAGCTGGTCCGGCAGGAATAGTCTAGGTTGGAACCTCTTCGTCATACTTTACCTGAGGCTCCGCTGCTGGGGCTGCTGCTCGGGCTCTAGGCTGAGCCATGCCCCTGCCTCGGCCTCTGGCATGACCTCGGCCTCGACCTCTGCCCCTCGTAAGAGCTTCTACTGGAGGCTCTGGCTGCTGCTCAGCTGAAGAAGCGGTACGTGTTCTCGCCATCTGCGAGAGAATAAGATTAGAAGAGTTCCATCAGTATTGAGGAAACAAAATCGCACGATAGAGAAGAATAGAAGTGAAATTTGTTCCTAAACTTCATAGCCTCTAGGAGAAGTACAAACGTCTCCGCACCGATCCCCCAAATTCTACTAAGCTCGCTCGTGAATTGTGAGACCTAGGCAACCTAGTGCTCTGATACCAACTTGTTACGGCCCGAAATACCCACTGTCGGGACCGTGATGGCGCCTAACATTCCACTTGCTAGGCAAGCCAACGTTAGAGAATTATTAAACCAATCCTTATTCAATTCAGTAGATAACAGCAAATAAACTAAAATGAAATACAACCAGTGCGGAATAATATAAAAACTTCATTAATTACTACCACCCGGATCTGGAGTCACAACTCACGAGCTACTATGATTTACTACAAACAGAGTCCGAAAAGGGAAAATACACTATTTTGACATAAGGAAACAGTAAATTATAACACTAGGAAGAGACTCCAGGGTCGGCAGACGCCAACAAATCTACCTTGGGTCTCTTGACAGCAAATTCAAGCTGCTAAGCCTCACGATCAGCTAGGGCCGGTACCAAAATCTGCACAAAAAGTGCAGAGTTCAGTATCAGTACAACCGATCCCATGTACTGGTAAGTGTCGAGCCTAACCTCGATGAAGTAGTGACGAGGCTATGACAAGACGCCTACATAACAAACCTGTGCAATTTAATAGTATATGTACAAATAACAGCAAGGAAAAACTTGACAGGTAATATCGGGAGGGGAGAACATGCTGAGGGGAATACGAGTTAGAGAACTACAGCAGAATGGTAACTTGAACAGCCAATATACTACGAACCAATAAGAACAAATAAACACAGTAAAGGAAAAATGCACGGCATCATCCTTCGTGCTTTTACTCTCAACCTCACCATAAAATCAATAGAAACTGCACGGCATCAACCGTCGTGCATTAACTCTCATAACATGGCACGACATCACCCTTTGTGCATTAAAACTCACAATATGGCACGGCATCACCCTTCGTGCATTAACACTCACAATATGGCACAGCATCACCCTTCATGCATTAACACTCTTTCTTACCATAATGCAATGGACAAATAATAACAGGGAGATAGAATAACAGATACAAGCCTTACTTCAACATTCGGTTCCACAATATCAACCTCAACTTTGGAATCAATACTCAATTATCACCAGGAGATCCGTAAACATGATAAGAATGATCAATTTAGCAATACTAGTCTAAACACGGATAACATGAACAAAGAAAGCTATAATTACAAGATACCAAGCCCCACCTGCATGCTTTAACCCGACTACAATGCATAAGTACTCGTCACCCCACATATACGTTGTTCCCCAACATTTAAACATGTAATAAATAGACAAACAAGTTCTATTCCCTCAAGTCAAGGTTAACCACAACACTTACCTCGCTCCGAAGATCAAACTCAAAGCCCAACCACGGCTTTTCCTTTCAAACAAGCCTCCGAACCAATAGAATCTAGCAATCTACCAACCAAACGATTCAAATTAAACCTTACGAATTACCCACGATTGTAAAGAATTCAATTTAGGCCATTACTGAAAAAGTCAACAAAAGTCAACACCCACGCCCGCTTGGTCCAAACCCGAAATTCGGACCAAAACCCGATTACCCATTCACCCCCGAGCCCGATTATGTAATTTATTTTGGAATTCGACCTCAATTTGAGGTCTAAATCCCCAATTTACCAAATCCCTAATTTCTACCCAAAAACTCCCAATTTCCACCATGAAAACTTTAGATTTTAGGTTGAAAACTTGTGAAATGTAGTGAAAGATTGAAGGGAAATGGGTTTGAATCACTTACCAACGATTTGGGGAAGAAGAAGTCTTGGAAAAATTGCCTCTAATGTTTTAGGTTTTGAAAATTTGAGAAATGAACCAAAAATCTCGTCTAAGTATGCGAAGATTTCATCGCTAACGCGAGAAACATCACACCTCTACATTCTTCGCAAATGCGAAGAATAGTTCGCAAATGCAAACTCAGGCTTGATCGCAATGCGTCCCAGTGATCGCAAATGCAAAGAATGGCTATGTCTGCTGCCTTCGCAAATGCGAACCAGTGTTCGCAAATGCGGACTTCCAAGATCGCAAATGCATTCAAAACATCGCAATTGCGAAGGTCTCCCCCCCCCCCCGATGGTCTCCCCCCCAGCCCACTGCTCGCAAATGCGATGGTCTCTTCGCAAATGCGAGCCAGACCTCGCAAATACTAAGTCTGCAGATCAGTTGCAGCAGCTGTTTTGTTTTCTAAGTTTAAAACACTCTGTAGCCTATACGAAACTCACCCGAGCCATCGGGGCTCCAAACCAAACATGCACACAAGTCCTAAAATATCATACGAACTTGCTCGCGCGATCAAATCGCCAAAATAACACCTAGAACTTTGAATTGAACACCAAATCAAATGAAATTTTCAAGAAAATTTTAAAACTTCTATTTTCACAACCGAACGTCCGAATCACGTCAAACTAACTCCGTTACTCACCAAATTTCATAGGCAAGTCATAAATATAATAATGGACATGTACCGGGCTCCGAAATAAAATATGGATCTGGTATCAATAAATCCAAACATTAGTCAATTCTTAAATATCATATATCTTTTAAACTTTCAATTTTCAACAAAAATCAATAACTCGTGCTAGGGACCTCCAAATTCGATTTCGGGCATATGCCTAGGTCCCAAATTACGATACGGATCCACCGGGACCGTCAAAATACGGATCCGAATCTGTTTACTTAAAACGTTGACCGAAATCAACTCAAATTAATTTTTATGGCAAAAATTCTTATTTTTATCAGTTTTTAACATATAGGCCTTCCGGAAGAATACCCGGACTGTGCACGCAAATCGAGAAAGACTAAAATGAGATTTTAAATGCTTCAAAATATAGAATTTGGTTCTAAAACATAAAATGACCTATCGGGTCATCACATGCAGATAGAATAAAACATCGCATTTTCCAAGAAAAGATCATGGAATGGAGTCAGCTTGTCTGCGGGAGAATATAAGAATGCGCAAGGAGGAAAAGAAAAGAACAGATAATGCCAGCTCCTTATTCCGAGGCAAAACAAGACAAGATTCAATCTTGTCCCCCTATTTCTCCATCTCTTGATCAGGAATATTTCATGTTGTAAAATTTTCTATGTTTACACACAATTAATACTGAACTTTATATCAATTATTAATGTTATTGATAGACATGATTCATCTTTTGTAATAGAATCATCAACGATTTTAATGATTTAAAATAGATAAATATACCAGACAACAAAACTATTTTTTTTAATGAGATGGATAAAAAAAAAGATTAATCTAAGGTAAGATTTTAATTATTATTCTTTTTTTTTCATCTGATTGATAAAAATCAAAGAATAGAGAGGGTTTTGTATCTATTAATTCGGTCAAATAGACTGAGCAATTGGCATCGTTTATAAATTTGAAATCAATGCCTTTTTATTACTGATTAACTCTTATTTATTCCATCATAACCTTCATCTCATGTAAGAAGGCATTAGGTGATTTTTTTTTTTTATGTTTTCTAAGTATTCTTAGACATAATTATCAAATGTCGTAGGAAAAGTTTGGGTCTATCTATAAGGGGTACTTTAAAGCCCAACAAGATTATTAGTTAACTCTGGTATTCCCTATATAAGTACACATAAAGTGTACAACTAAGATATTGAATACGCAGTATTTCCCTACGTCTAGTCTTCTCCTAAAATCAGACTAGGGTAAAACTGTGGAATAAAATCAGACTAGGGTAAAACTGTGGAATAGGGCTTGCTTCGTAACATTGTGACAACCACCACCGGCCAGTAATTCTAGCCGTGGTTCATTTCAGATTTTCGCTTCCGCTTCACGAAGAACAAGTATATTCTCGTTTTACGATTTACACGCTACCTAATGGGTTTAGATTTATCACGTTCCTTCATTGGTACCAGAGCCATAGGCTGACTTTTTGGTCCGAAAAAATAATAGATAAATTCCGTCTTTTTTGTGAAACATATATGTTTTTCTATTTTCTGGTGTGCAATTGGAATGAATAAAATAATTTTATTACACTATTTTTAAATAGGTTTTTAAATCAGTGTATTAAGGTTTGAATACTGATTTTGAGAAAATCAGTGCTTATAATTTTTTGTTTAATCTGGCATTTTTTTTTAAAATATCAATTCTTGTTTCTGAAACTCATCAGAAAATAGTTGAAATTGATCCGAAAAACAAACAAAAAAAAAGTTATTTTGTTTGGTTTTCCGATCTATTGTCGTCGACTGCCGCTAAGGCCACCGTCGGCCACGGTCAAAAGGACGATGGTTGTTCTTGAAGCGACAGCGAAACGACCATTCAAACAATAAAAATAAGGAGAAGAAATATGGCTTCTCCAATTTTTCTAAACACTGCCAAGAAAATAAGAAGAAACAAAGGTTTTTCTTATAACAGTAGTAGCGGATAAAAGAGATGAAGAGAAATTAGAGTTTATCTCTTCCTCTAATTCGAAACTATTATTAATTTAAAAAAAAAACACAAAGAGGGAAGGATAAAACTTCTAAAGAAGTCATCTCGAAAACATGGTTGGCGGCTAAAAAGTCTAAGAAAAGGAGAAGGAGAATTAGTTTCTCTGTTATAACCCTTAAAAAATGGTTTTTCTGGGATTATGGCTTCACACGTTGTTGTCACCTTATCTTTCAAAGTGGACAAATAAAACAATTGGGCTGAAGGCCTATTTAAGATTGCAAGACTGATGGCTAAAGAAGCACGGGCTAAATTATTTTTTGAAGAATTAACCTAAATAGCCTCCAACCCAACTGCTTAAACTAAAAATAGCTGGTTGATATATAATATATGCATAATCTATATATAATATGTGTATAATTATATATAATTAATATATAATCTATGTATACCAACTAGAAAAAATAAATAGTGAATCTGACCGACTATTCGTGTAAAAATCCTATTCTTTATGGACAAAAGGCCCACTTTATGTCTTGTTTAATGTTAATTAGGCTAATGGCCTAAATCAAAATCTACAATAGGTTTTATTTTTTTTTAAATAAATTTCAGATTTCGGAAATTGGTCTTATGGACTTAATTTTCAAAATATAAATTTAGTATTTATATTATTTTATAAAAATTATAATTATTTTATTATCTCAATTGATTAAAGTGTTAATTTGTTTAACATTATATTTATTTGTTAATTTGTTTAACATGCTTTAAAATGTTAATTTATTTAACATTTTATTTATTTGTTAATTTGTTTAACACGCTTGACATGTAAATCGTTTTAACATTACTTTGGTTAATTAGTTTAACACAAGCTTTATGTTAATTTATTTAGCATGAAATCAATATTAATTAGTTTAATATTAACAATACTTATTAATTTGTTTAACATGTATAATATGTTAATTAGTTTAACACTAAAGTAAAATTTATGTGAATTTGTATAGCATGTAATAAATGTTAATTAGCTTGACATTAATTTTATTTGCATGCTAATATAAGTTATTTGTTAACTTATGATCCACATAGGATTATAAAATCATGAAAAATAATTATGTTGTCTTAAAAATGATTAAGACGCTTAGCTAGAAAATTAAATTTGTTAATTTTCATAATATTTTAATTTTTGGATGATGATTGGGAACATAGTGAACTTTCGACTTCATGATTAATATATGTGTTTATTAACTTAATCAATTGATACTTAGTATCATAATATATATGTTTGTTGAACATAGTGCCTCGCGTTATTTTTTATTTTTACATGATCCTCATAATATTTTTTATTTTGTTAAAGAATGACTACTTCTTCGAAAAATATTGTTGTTGAGCTCAACAAAGGGTTAAAACTCAATGGTGATAACTATGAAACCTGGAGCTTGAAAGTCCAGTATGTGCTAGAGGAGAAAGAGGCTCTGGAGGCCATTAACAATGTCATGAATGAGCCTGAGGAAAGTAACACTGCTCAGCATAGGCGTAAGCATGAAGCCTATGACAGTTGGAAGAAAAAGAACTCCATTGCTCACATTACGTTGTTAAGCACCTTGGATGATGACATCCTAAAAGAGTTTAAGAATCACCAAAGAGCTATGGATCTTTGGAATTCTTTGAGGAAAAGGTTTGATACATGTTCCACTGCAAGGCTGCGATCTTTAATGATCAAATTTGATTCATATAAGAAATGCATATGACACGACCCAATTTCCCCTCCATATGACGTCGTGACGGCACCTAGTCTCTATGACTAGATAAGCCTAACATTTGCGGAATAATAAAATGAAAACATGAATTAAACAACTAACTGTTCAAAATACACAGTAATCCCAAAACCCGGAATATCGTGAATCACAAACTATAGAAGAAAAAATCTAGCGTCTCTATACATCAGAATCTAACAAGGAAAATACAGAAGATAATGGACATGAGGAAGTGTAGAATGGGACTCTGAGGTCTGCAGACGCGGCATATATACCTTGAAGTCTCCAAAGCTGTCCCGGCTCACTGATAGTGCGGCTGATAAGGTGCACCTGGATCTGCACACGAAAAATATGTGCAGAGAGTAGCATGAGTATACCACAATTGGTACCCAGTAAGTGCCAATCCTAACCTCGGTCGAGTAGTGACGAGGTCAAGTCAGGGCTCTACTGGCAAATATATAATAAAAACAATATAGAGTGTAATACCGCAATAAAATAAGGGCTGAAATTTAACAACAATAAAAATCATAGAAGGTAACAGCTCAGTACACAAAAAACACAATAGGGGATCTCCCGAGATACCGTCTCGTAGTCCAAAACGTAAATGTGCAGGACAGGGGAATCTCTCGGAATACCGTTCTGTAGTCCCAAAGTAAATATACAGTACAAGGGGATCTCACGGAATACCGTTTTGTAGTCCCAAAGTAAATATTCAGTACAGGGGGATCTGCCGTAATACCGTTCCATAGTCCCAAAGTAAATATGCAGCGCGAATGATAAAAATACAACTGTATCACGAAATTCTTACAATTTAGACTAAGTACCAGTAGGGAAGAAGCAGGAAATTCACTAAGCATGCTGCACAGAATTCACATAAATAATTAAGACACCTAGACATCCTCACGTACACGGCGCTTACATATCACAATAGTTCCAAATCTTAAGGGGATTTCCCCCACACAAAGTTAGGCAAGCCACTTACCTCGAACCAAGCTCAATTAATCGGTCACAATACCTTTCCCATGAATATCTGGTTTCGAACGGTCCAAATCTAGCCAAAAGCAATTACATATCATAAATACAACAATAATAGACTCATCTAATTAATGAAATCAACATTTTAACAAAAATTTCCGAAATTAACTCAAAAATCGCTCGTGGGGCCCACATCACGGAATCGGGTAAAAGTCACAAAATACGAACACCCAATCGCTCACGAGTCTAACTATATAAAATTTATTCAAATCCGACCACAAATCCCCTTCAAAACTCGAAATCTTTGTTGAAAAAGTTCTTCCAAACTTTTCTCAATTTCAACCCCAAAAATCCGAAATTAAAGAGGAAATTAATGGTAGATTAATGGGATATAACCATAAATGAGTTAAGAATCGTTACCCAGTCGATATCTCTGAAAATCTCTCAAAATCTCGTCCAAATCCGAGCTCCCTATCTCAAGTTTTTGGTAAAATGGCAAAACCCCTGTTTTTTGGAAACTTTAACACTGCCCAGCGATTCCTTAATCGCGATCGCGGAAATAGCCTCGCGATCTCGAAGAACAACTTTGCTGCCCTAAATATTACTCTACGTGGTCACGTAAAACACCATGCGAACGCGATGCTCTGGCTCCCCTACTCACGTGATCGCGAACATCCGCACGCGTTCGCGATGAGCAAAGTGCGTGGTCCAGCTTTGGTACACTTAACCCTACGTGATCGCGATCATGTCTCTGCGTTAGCGAAGCACCACCTCACATCACTATGCGTTCGCATGCCCATGTCCGTGAATGCGAAGAACATTTCCATCACTGCCCAGCTAAGCTACGCGATCGCGAATCACCCCACGCGATCGCGCATAAGGAAACCAGAACTCAGACATCAGAAAACTTCAGCAACCTCCTAAGTCCAAAAATTGATCTGTTGGGCGTCCGAAACTCACCCGAGGCCCCCGGAACCTCGACCAAACATACCAACCAATCCTAAAATACCATACGAACTTAGTCGAGCTCTCAGATCACATCAAACAACGCTAAAATCACGAATCACTCTCCAATTCAAACTTAAAGAACTTGAAACTTCAAAATTTTACAACCGATGCCGAAACCTATCAAATCACGTCCGATTGACCTCAAATTTTGCGCACAAGTCATAATCAACATTACGGACCTACTCCAACTTCCGAAATCGGAAAACAACCCCTATATCAAAAATTCCATTACCGGTCCAAAACTCCAAAAATTCGACTTTCGCCATTTCAAGCCTAAATGAGATATGGACCTCCAAAACACAAACTGGACACGCTCCTAAAACCCAAAATCACCTAGCGGAGCTAACGGAGCCGGCGGAATTCCATTCCGGAGTTTTCTCCACATAGTTCCGACTACGGTCCAAATTCTAAGGCTTAATCTCTCATTTAGGGACTAAGTGTCCCAAAACACTCCGAAACTCAAAACCAATCATCTCGGCAAGTCACAATAGCATAAATAGATATGGAGAAAGCAGTTAATAGGGATTCAGGACTCTAACTCTCAAGACGACCGGCCGGGTCATTACATCCTCCCCCTCTTAAAATAATTGTTCGTCCTCGAACGAGCATAGAGACATACCTGAAGTGGTGAAAAGATGAGGATAACGGCTGCGCATATCCTGCTCGGTCTCCTAAGTCGCCTCCTCGACCGACTGTCCTCTCCAATGAACCTTCATGGAAGTAATGTTCTTTGATCTTAGCTTTCTAACCTGCCTGTCTAAAATAGCCACTGGCTCCTCAACATAAGATAGATCCTTGTCTAATTGAATTGAGCTGAAATCCAGCACATGGGACGGATCGCCGTGATACTTCCAGAGCATAGAAACATGGAATACCGGATGAACTCCTGCTAGACTGGGAGGCAGGGCGAGCTCATAAGCAACCTCCCCAACTCGACGCAACAACTCAAATGGACTAATGAACCTTGGGCTCAGCTTGCCCTTCTTTCCAAACCTCATAACGCCCTTCATAGGCAAAACCCGGAGCAAGACTCGCTCTCCAACCATGAATGCCACATCGCGAACCTTCCGGTCCGCATAACTCTTTTGTATGGACTGGGCTGTGCGAAGTCTATCCTGAATCACCTTCACCTTTTCCAAGGCATCCTGAACCAAGTCCGTACCCAATAATCTGGCCTCACCGGGTTCGAATCAACCCACTGGGGACCGACAACGCCTACCGTACAGAGCCTCATATGGTGCCATCTGAATGCTGGACTATAACTGTTGTTGTAAGCAAACTCCGCAAGTGGCAAGAACTGGTCCCAAGTACCCCCAAAATCTATCACGCATGCACGGAGCATATCCTCTAATATCTGAATAGTGCGCTCGGACTGCCCGTCCGTCTGAAGGTGAAATGTTGTGCTCAACTCAACGCTAGTATCCAACTCATGTTGTATAACTCTCCAGAACCGTGATGTAAACTGCGTACCCCGGTCAGAGATAATAGATACCGGTACACCATGAAGCCTGACGATCTCACGGATGTAGATTCGAGCTAGCTGCTCGGAAGAATAGGTAGTCATCACAGGAATGAAATGAGCCGACTTGGTCAGCCTATCCACAATCACCCAAACTGCATCAAACTTCCGCTGAGTCCGTGGGAGACCAACAACGAAGTCCATAGTGATTCGCTCCCATTTCCACTCCGGAATCTCTATCTTCTAAAGCAACCCACCCGGTCGATGATGCTTATACTTCACCTGCTGGCAATTTAGACATCTAGCCACATACTCTACTATGTCTTTCTTCATTATCCTCCACCAATAATGCTTCCTCAGGTCCCGATACATATTCGTGGCACCCGGATGAATGGAGTACCGCGAGCTGTGATCCTCCTGAAGAATTAACTCATGCATACCATCTACATTGGGAACACATAGCCTGCCCTGCATCCTCAATGCACCATCATCTCCAATAGTGACCTCCTTAGCATCACCGTGCTGGACCGTGTCCTTAAGGACAAGCAAATGAGGGTCATCATATCGATGCTCCCTGATACAATCATAAAGAGAAGACCGAGAGACCACACAAGCCAATACTCGACTCGGCTCAGAAACATCCAATCTCACAAACTAGCTGGCTAAGGCCTGAACATCCAACGCCAATGGCCTCTCTGCTAGTAGTAGTTATGCTAAACTCCCCAAACTCTCTGCCCGGTGACTCAAAGCATCAGCCACCACATTGGCCTTCCCATGGTGGTACAAAATAGTGATATCATAATCCTTAAGCAGCTCCAACCACCTTTGCTGACATAAGTTAAGATATTTCTGCTTAAACAGATGTTGTAGACTTCGATGATCAGTGTAAATCTCACAAGGAACACCGCACAAATAATGTCGCCATATCTTCAAGGCATGAATAATAACTGCTAACTCAAGGTCGTGGACAGGATAGTTCTTTTCGTGCACCTTCAGTTGTCTGGACGCGTAGGCAATCACCCTACCGTCCTGCATCAACATCGCGCCGAGACCAATCCGCGATGCATTACAATATACAGTATAAGACCCCGAACCTGTAGGTAATACCAATACTGGGGCTGTAGTCAAAGTTGTCTTGAGCTTCTGAAAGCTCTCCTTACATTCCTCTATCCACCTGAACGGAGCACCCTTCTGGGTCAGCCTGGACATAGGTGCTGCAATAGATGAGAATCCCTCTACAAAGCGACGGTAATACCCCACCAAACCAAGAAAACTCCGGATCTCTATAGCTGAGGACGGCCTTGGACAACTCTGCACTGCTTCAATCTTCTTCGGATCCACCCGGATCCCTTCACTCGATAATATATGACCCAAGAATGCCATTGAGTCTAGCCAAAACTCACACTTTGAAAATTTTGCATATAACTTCTTTTCTCTCAAGGTTTGAAGTGCAGTCCTCAGGTGTTGCTCATGATCTTCCCGAGTTCGAGAGTACACCAGAATGGCGTCAATAAACACAATGACGAATGAATCAAGATAGGGCCGGAACACATTGTGCATCAAGTGCATAAAAGCTGTTGGGCATTGGTCAGCCCAAAAGACATAACAAGACACTTAAAGTGACCATATCTGGTCCTGAAAGTAGTCTTCGGGATATCCGGCTCCCGAATATTCAACTGATGATAACCTGAATGTAAGTCAATCTTGAAAAACACTCTGGCACCCTGTAACTGATCAAATAAGTCATCAATATGAGGCAATGGATACCTGTTCTTCACTGTGACTTTGTTCAACTGGCGGTAATCAATACACATCCGTATAGAACCATCCTTCTTCTTCACAAATAAGACAGGAGCACCCCAAGGTGACACACTGGGCCGAATAAAGCCTTTATCAAGCAATTCTTGTAACTGCTCTTTCAACTCCTTCAATTCAGGAGGAGTCATACGATATGGAGGAATAGAAATGGGCTGAATGCCCGGCAACAAATCAATGCCAAAATCAATATCTCTGTCGGGTGGCATGCCCGGAAGATCAGCTAGAAACATATCTGAAAGTCCCTCACTACTGGAACTGACTCAACTGTAGGGGTATCAATACTGACATCTCTCACATAAGCTAGATACATGTCACACCCCTTTTCAACCATTCGTTGAGCTTTAAGAAAAGAAATAACTCTGCTGGGAGTATACTCTAAGGTACCTCTCCACTATAACCATAGTAAACCTGGCATAGACAGCATCACAGTTTTAGCGTGACAATCAAGAATAGCATAATTGGGCGACAATCAGTCCATGCCCAAAATAATATTAAAGTTCACCATGCTGAGCAATAATAAATCGGCTCTGGTCTCAAAACTACTAAGAGCAATCAAACACAACCGATACACGCGGTTCACAACAAGAGAATCTCTCACAGGAGTAGATACATAAATAGGGAAACTTAAAGAATCCCGAGATACGCCCAAATACGGGGCAAAATAAGAGGACACATAAGAATATGTAGATCCTGGGTCAAATAAAACCGACGCATCTCTATGACAGACCGGAACAATACCTGTAATGACAGAATCAGAAGCAACTACCTTTGTACAAGCAGAAAGTGCATAATATCTGGCCTGGCCTCCCTCTTTAGGGCGACCTCTACCTCCCCAACCTCCACCTCGAGCTAGTTGAGCAGGTGGGGTGGCAGCTGGTGCTGTAATCATAGCCTGAGGACCCGGTGGAGCACGTTGTGGCTGAAAAGTCTTTGGAGGTGCACCTCTCCTAATCCTGGGGAAATCCCTCACCATGTGACGAGTGTTGACACACTCAAAACAAGCTCTGGGAGGGCATGGCTGATGTGACTGGCTCGGGCCAGGTCTACTGGACTGGCCGCTAGGAACACCCCGTGCAGGAGGCACACTAGATACTGGTGATGCATAATAAGGCTCCTGAGGTCTAGAAGGAGTTGGAACACCGCTGGCGGCTGGAAGAGCTGAATGAACGGGGCAGCTCACATAACCCCTACTATGGTGAGCTGCTGGGACACGAGCACCAGAATAAGAACTAGTCTCTCGAGACCTCTTGGCCTCCCTCTCCTCTCTATCCCGGGCAAGCATGCCATCCAATCTCCTGGCGATACTCACAACCTGCTGATAAGAAATATCCATCTCCAACTTCCTGGCCATACTAATCCTGATACTGGGGTGGAGTCCCTCAATAAATCGTCGAACCCTCTCTCGAACTATGGCAACCAAGGCTGGTGCATGTCGGGCCAAATCACTGAAGCGGACTGTATACTCTGAGACAGTCATAGCACCCTGGCGCAGCTACTCAAACTCCACGTGCCATGAATCCCTGAGGCTCTGAGGGACATACTCTCTTAAAAACATGTCCGAGAATTGAGTCCTTGTAAGTGAAGCTGCCTCGGCCGGACTACTCAACTCATAAGCATGCCACCACTGATAGGCTGCTCCTCTAACCTGGAATGTAGTAAAAGAAACCCCGCTCGTCTCCGCTACGCTCATAGTACGAAGAATACGATAACACTCCTCCAGAAAACCCTGAGCATCATCTATAGCCAATCCGCTGAAGGTAGGTGGGTGGTACTTCTTTTACCTCTCAAGTCTGAGCTGCTCCACCTCAGAAGCTGCTGCCCTAACCTCGGGCTAAGCTGGAGCTACCGGTTGTATTGGTACAACCTCTGGAACCTGGTCGACCTGAACCCGCTGCTCTGGAGTACCGACGACGGGAGTCTGTGCTCCTCCCCCGGCCTGAGATGTGGCAGAAGCAAATGGAATCAATCCAGTATGAGCTAAGGTGCTGAACATGCTGAGAAACTGGGCTAGAATCTCTTGGAGGGCTGGTGCAGGAACAAGTATCTCACGTGTCTGCCCTCCAGCTTGAGCTACTGGGGGCTCCTCTGTAGCAGCTCGTGCGGGTGCTCTGGCTGCACCACGTGGACGTCCTCGGCCTCTACCCCAGCCCCGGCCTGTAGCGGCTCTAGCAGGTGGTGCGGGTGCCTGGTCATCAGATCCGCTTGTACGTGTCCTCACCATCTGTGAGAGAATAGAATACAGAAGTTTAGAATCTTTGAAGTCAACAATTTTCGCACGACAAGGAATCAAAATAGTGAAATTTTCCTAACAGTTCCATAGCCTCCCGAAGATAAGTACAGACATCTCGGTACCAATCCGCGAGACTCTACTAAACCAGTTTGTGACTCACGACACCTATGAACCTAGATCTCTAATACAAACTTGACACGACTCAATTTCCCCTATGTATGACGTCGTGACGACACCTAGTCTCTATGACTAGGTAAGCCTAACATTTGCAGAATAATGAAATAAAAACATGAATTAAATAACTAACTATTCAAAATAAACAATAATCCCAAAACCTGGAACATCGTGAATCACAATCTACAGAAGGAAAAATCTAGTGTCTCTATACATCAGAATCTAACAAGGAAAATACAAAAGATGATGGAAATGAGGAAGAGTAGAAGGGGACTCCGAGGTCTACAGACGAGGCAGATATACCTTGAAGTCTCCAAAGTTGTCCCGGCTCACTGATAATGCGGCTGATAATGTGCACCTGGATCTGCACATGAAAAACATGTACAGAGAGTAGCATGAGTACACCACAATCGGTACCCAGTAAGTGCCAAGCCTAACCTCGGTTGAGTAGTGACGAGGTCAGGTCAGGGCCTTACTGGCAAATATATAATAAAAATAATATAGAGTATAATACCACAATAAAATAAGGGCTGAAATTTAACAACAATAAAAATCATAGAAGGTAACAACTCAGTACACAGAAAACACAACAGGGGATCTCACGAGATACCGTCTCGTAGTCCCAAACGTAAATGTGCAAGACAGGGGGATCGCCCGGAATACCGTTCCGTAGTCCCAAAGTAAATATGTAGTACAGGGGGATCTCCCGGAATACCGTTCTGTAGTCCCAAAGTAAATATGCAGTACACGGGGATCTCCTAGAATACCGTTCCGTAGTCCCAAAGTAAATATGCAGTACAAGGGGATCTCCCGGAATACCGTTCCGTAGTCCCAAAGTAAATATGCAGTATAGGGGGATCTCCCAGAATACCGTTCTGTAGTCCCAAAGTAAATATGCAGTACAAGGGGATCTCCCTGAATACCGTTCCGTAGTCCCAAAGTAAATATGCAGCGCGAGTGATAGAAATACAACTACATCACGAAATTCTTACAATTTAGACTAAGTACCAGTCAAGGAAGAAGCGGGAAATTCACTAAGCATGTTGCACAGAATTCACATAAATAATTAAGACACGTAGACATGTTGTATTAGACTACACATGATAGCTACACATATTAGAATAACTCAATTAAGAATGAAAATAGATTAGTACTCATTAAAATGGTATGACTCAAAAATAACAGGAAAACATGTTGCTGCTCAGTAAGAAAGTCGGGTTTTACCACAACTAGCCCGTGTACGTACTCGTCACCTTACGTATACGGCACTCACATATCACAATAGTTCCAAATCTTAAGGGGATTTCTCCCACACAAAGTTAGGCAAGCCACTTACCTCGAACCAAGCTCGATCAATCGGTCACAATGCCTTTCTCACGAATATCCGGCTTCGAATGGCCCAAATCTAGCCAAAAGCAATTACATATCATAAATACAACAATAATAGACTCATCTAATTAACGAAATCAATATTTTAACGAAAAATCCGAAATTAACTCAAAAATCGCCCGTGGAGCCCACGTCTCGGAATCGGGTAAAAGTTACAAAATACGAACACTCAATCGCTCATGAGTTTAACCATATAAAATTTACTCGAATCCGACCACAAATCCCCTTCAAAACTCGAAATCTTTATTGAAGAAGATCTTCCAAATTGTTTCCAATTTCAACCCCAAAATCCAAAATTAAAGAGAAAATTAATGATAGATTAATGAGATATAACATAAAGGAGTTAAGAATCGTTATCCAATCGATATCTCTGAAAATCCCTCAAAATCTCATCCAAATCCGAGCTCCCTATCTCAAGTTTTTGGTAAAATGGCAAAACCCCCATTTTTTTTGGAAACTTTAACACTGCCCAGCGATTCCTTAATCGCGATCGCGGAAATAGCCTCACGATCGCGATCGCGAAGAACAACTTTGCTGCCCCAGAAATTACTCTACGCGATCGCGTAAAACACCATGTGAACGCGATGCTATGGCTCCCCTAGTCACGCGATCGCGAACATCCGCACGCATTCGCGATGAGCAAATCGCGTGGTCCAACTTTGGTACACTTAACCCTACGCGATCTCGACCCTGTCTCTGCATTCGCGAAGCACCACCTCACATCACTACGCATTTGCATGCCCATGTCCGTGAACGTGAAGAACATTTCCATCCTCTGCCCAGCTAAGCCTACGCGATCGCGGATCACCTCACGCGATTGCGCATAGGGAAACCAGAACTCAGACACTAGAAAACTTTAGCAACCTCCTAAGTCCAAAAATTGATATGTTGGGCGTCCGAAACTCACCTGAGGCCCCTGGGACCTCGACCAAACATACCAACCAATCCTAAAACACCATACAAACTTAGTCGATCTCTCAAATCACATCAAACAATGCTAAAATCACGAATCACTCTCCAATTCAAACTTAAAGAACTTGAAACTTCAAAATTCTACAATCGATGCCGAAACCTATCAAATCATGTCCGATTGACCTCAAATTTTGCGCACAAGTCATAATCAACATTATGGACCTACTCCAACTTCCAGAATTGGAAAATGAACCAGATATCAAAAATTCCACTACTGGCCCAAAACTCCAAAAATTCGACTTTCGCCATTTCAAGCCT
Source organism: Nicotiana tomentosiformis (assembly GCF_000390325.3). Lineage (NCBI taxonomy): Eukaryota > Viridiplantae > Streptophyta > Magnoliopsida > Solanales > Solanaceae > Nicotiana > Nicotiana tomentosiformis. The sequence continues at coordinate 14,445,727 of NC_090822.1, forward strand.
AAATGAGCCACGGACCTCCAAAACGCAATTCGGACACGCCCCTAAACCCAAAATCACCTAATGGATCTAACGGAGCCTACGGAATTCCATTTCAGAGTCGTCTCCTTACAGTTCTAACTACAGTCCAAATCCTAAGGCTTAAGCTCTCATTTAGGGATTAAGTGTCCCAAAACACTCTGAAACTCAAAACCAATCATCCCGGCAAGTCACTATAGCAAAAATAGATATGGGGAAAGCAGTCAATAGGGGTTTGAGGTTCTGACTCTCAAAACGGCCGACCAGGTCGTTACAGCCTAGAACATTCAAATAAAAACACATCTTAGGCAAATGACAAATATGGTCAGGGAGTTGAAAGATACATGTCATGTGTTGACTGATGAACAACAAATCCAAGTTGTCATACACTCTTTACCTAGTTTTTAGGATCATATGAAAATGCATTTGACCCATAATGAGCGAATCACAACTCTGGAAGATGTCCGGAGGCATCTTGAGTTAGAGGAGGAACGACTTGAGGCTGCAAAGCCAATAGCTGAGTTGCACGTGGCAACAACCTCCAAAATCAAGAGTGATTCAAAGAAAAGGAACCGGAAAAAGAAGAGAGGGCCACCTCAAGCTCAGCAAGCTCAGTATACTAAAAGGGCAAATACTGAAAAAGGCAAGAACAAACGTCCCAAACGTGTCAAAGTTGCTAAAGTGAAATGCTATAATTGTGACAAAAAGGGTCACTATGCCAGCGATTGCTTTGAGCCTCCTAGAAAGGTATTTCACGATGCTCGAATTAGTGAACTTTGTATTTCTAGTTCTATTTTTCTAACTGAATCTAATCCTTTGTGAATTATAGACTCAGGAGCAACAGACCACATAGCCTAGGAACGCAGTGCCTTTGTTGAATTTTAGCGAGTTCCACGTAGAGCAAAGTGGATATATGTGGGCAACAACAATAAAGTTGTTGTTGAAGGGTTTGGTACATGCAAGTTAGTCCTACATGGTAGTCGAGACCTAATACTACATGATGTTTTCTTTGCACCAACAATTCGCCAAAATGTTATTTCAGTTTCAGTTTTGCTTAATCTAGGATTTGACTTGTTTTGTCATGGCAATTCTGCCAAGTTGACTTTTGGTCCAACTTTATTTGGTTTTTGTCATGTGCGATTATGGATTAGGATTATGATTCATTTAATAATAATGCTAGTTTTTCTATATTTGTTTCTTCACATAAATATAATAGTGATGTAAATATATGGCATGCTAGACTTCGTAATATTGGCCAACAAAGAATGCAAAGGTTAGCAAAACAAGGTTTGTTTTCCAACATTGAACATGTGAAATTTTCCACTTGTGAAAATTGTCTAGCTAGAAAATCTGCAAGAAAATCTTTTGGTCAAGCGACTAGAGCTGAATATACTTTTTAATTAGTCCATTCGGACATTTGTGGGCCTATGAATGTTAGGTATAGGCATGGAGCAAGTTATTTTTTCATATTTATTGATGACTTTACCTGTTTCAGTTATGTCTATTTAATTTCCCACAAATCAGAAGCAATAAGTTGCTTCAAACGCTATATGAGTTTAGTGGGAAAATCAATTAGACAAGAAGATAAAAGCTTTTCGAACTGATCATGGTCGTGAATACTTATCAACCTAGTTTAATAATCTATGTAATGAAAAGGGAATAGTTCTGTAGCACCCCAGAAAATTTCGAAGAACTTAAGCGCTATTAAGAAAGTTGATGTGCGCTAATTATATTATTTTGTGTACAGACGAGGTCTATTAATATGATAGATATCAATTGGATATGATATTATGTGTACGAGACATATTATAAGTGATGTGGGGTCTAAGGATAGCCCTAAGTCCAAGTCAAGTTGGAAATTACATGATAGAATAAAGTTCCAAATGAGTACGCAACAGACCAAACTTTGGACGAGAATATATATAAGGATTTATGTGATATACAACCTATCAAATAAAAGATCTTCGAGCCTAGTTTCTAACGCTTTAAACCGTTTGTCATTTGGACATTCCTACAAGACGTTATGACTAAATTACCAAAGGCTGGCGGAGGAGTATGCGGATGCGAAACATCCGAGGCCACGTCCGAAAGAAAGGCTTGCAGTGAAGTGTTGCCATAGCATCCAAGTTCACATCCAAGCATCAAATAGGAGTGAAGTGGGGATGCGAAGCATTAAGGGCCGCATCCAAAACCCAGAATTCTAGGCTTATAAATACAAAATCGGGGGAAGAGAGTATTTTGTGTATTGGGGGTTAGGGTTCTTGATGGTGAAGAGACGATTTTGAGCTCAAATCAAGTCCAATCAACTAATGTAAGTTGTTAATGATGTTTTGGGTTAATTCTTACTCAATATACATGAGTTCTAACATCATTATTATATCTAAATACTAGATTTCATCATCAAATCCTCAAGAATACAAAAATCACCAAAGTTGTGATTTTTCAAGATTGATCTGCTAGAGGTAATTCCAATGATTCGAACTCATTTATTATGAGTAGTTAGAAGTATTTGAAGCATTTGTTACAAGTTTTAATGGTTGAAAGATTCGATTATAAAACTCTAGTTCATGGCATGAATAGTACTTTTGAGAAAATAAGAGAGAATATGAATGGTAATCTTGGCAGTGAAATTTATGAATACAATGAACCTATGGAATTATTTGTTAGCAAGAGATAAAAGTGATCAACTAAGTAATCACCCGAATTTTATATTTTACAAGTGGTGATTATGGAAGATGATGAATAGTAACTTGGTGGCAATGTACAATTGATGTAGTATCATTAATGACTTCGAATGGGTATTAAAACATAAGAATGAAGTTGAATGGTATAGCATGTAAAACTATTTGGCGATTTGAGTTGTTGGAGGCTTGTAGCCAACTTATGAGCCATATATGGATGTTGATCAATATCTTAGGTCATATTGTTATGAAATTAGGATATCTAATTGAAGATATCGATTTGTTGGTGATGTTGAACATTTTAATCAACATTGGAATAATGGAGGAGGATTGAAAGATGTAAATGTTAACAAAGTAAAAGCGAGATAAGTTGATTAAAACTTACTCTTCTTGAGGGACTTTCTCTAAAAGCATGTTTCGAGTTAATACTTAAGCTGTTTGTAAATGTGCTTTCGTGCTTGTGGGGACAAATACGTATGGATGTCTCCATGTATTAAAATATTATGTTGCATATGTAGTGTCATACTATTTTATAAAATTTTATTTTAAATCTTGTTGGCAAAATGACAATCAAGGTAAGTGTTATAAGTTTTTATCAAAACTTACGTATTTACAAGAGTATACATATTTGAGTGCTAAAGATAAGTTTTCGTGGAAAGTATTTCTTTTGGAAATTGACGAACAAAATAGCACTTGTGGTATCTTTTAAAGATTTATGTTAAATTGCTAAAGGATTTAGCATGTAAAAGGTTATTTATTTAAATTTTGTTCAAAGGATTTAAATTTTCTATAAATGCTATGATTTGATAAAAATAGATCATTTGAGGCTGCTATGCTATGAATCTATTTTTGAAGTATCAAATATTTTGGGGGTTACTTATGTTCACCGAGATTGGCTTCGGATATATTATGTTCGTTGTCATGAAACTACACGTGTCGGTGTAGGTATAGATGGCCACTATGTGGTATAGACTACAACAGAGTGTTCTCCCTCGAGAGAGTACTATTTTGTGCTATTATTAGCATGGCTGAGTCAATTCGTATGGCACTACGATGAGACGACCTGAGCAAGTAGGGTATATGATACTTGCCTCTAGGTACATAACCTAGTTGACCTTCTTATGTCGGTGATGGTATAGTACTCTAAGTGAAAGGTAAGGATGATTTTCTTATGTTTAGGCCTAAGGAGCCAAAAGTGATTTCGATGACTTAAAGCAAATGGAATGATTATTTATGATTTTTATCCAAAATCTTGGATTGATGTAAATGTTTTAAAAGTTTATATTGTGGGTTATATTTCACTTAGTTGTTATTTAAATAACAAGGGTCATGAATTGATAAAAAATTTTATCGTTTTATATTAAATATTAGTGCATTATTTTTATAAAGTTTGTCTCAAGAACTTAAGTTAGAGAGAGTCTATGACACTTATTGAGTACCGCTGTGGTGTACTCAGCCCTTAGGGGGCCCCCTCCAGGGCCCTACTTACTTTATATATTTCAGGATGATGTATGATACGTGGCATGCGGTCAGACTAGGATGACTCTCTTTCCGAGGTATTATGAAGCACCACTTTTATTTCGTGGTAGCTATCATGTTCTTCCTTATTTTATTTTGTTGGAATTACTCCAGCCGTTGGTTCTATTCTTTGGTATAGAAGCTACATAGATAGTTGTGAAAGGTAATAGTAAAGGAGTTGTACACGACATACATGAAAGTATATTTATTTTACTCGATCTCATTGTTATTATCATGAAAGGCGTCATGTGTGATTTTGAATTGGAAAATATTTTATCATTTAACTTGAAAATATATATGATTTTCAAGGAGCTTCCGCAGTTAAATAGGTTTTCATGCATATGATTTGGGTGCATCACATGGTTTGGTTCGCTCGGGTCAGGTAGTGTGTCGGGTGCCGGTCACATGATTTTGGGTCGTGACAAACTTGGTATCAGAGCACTAGGTTCTAAGTCGAGTCCTAGGAAGTCTATCGAGTCGTGTCAAGTAGAGTCCATCTTATCGGTGTGTTGCCGGCCACACATCTATCGGGGAGGCTACAGTGACATCTAGGGAGTTTCATTTTTTTCGTACTCTATATCGTGCGTTTGTGCCTGAAATAAGAGTACGGATTCTCGATCGTGTTGATTTCCTGTTGAGGAAGATATTGAAGTGGCGAGAATAAAGCTCAATGTTCAAGTTATAATACGATATGTTTGGGCTAATTGTCACGACCCAAAACCTAATCTATCGTGATGGCGTCTATCGTGAAACTAGGCAAGCTGACTCATTTCCAAACAAACCGATATTTTCATTTCAAAGATAATTTCAATACTATTTAACATAAAACCTTCATTTAAGGAGTTCAAATCAAAGAAAACAGAAGTGCGGAAAAGAAAAGCCTGACATCGGGGTGTCACTAGTCATAAGCATCTACTACAATCTGTCTAACAATATCAAGGCTAACTCAGCCTGGAAAATAGCTAAATACAACTAGAGGAAGATAAGAGGGAGAAGAGCAGGGGATACGATCGCCAAATAGCTACCTTGCTATCTCCAAGAAAATCTGCAACCAGAACACTCAATAACCACTACCGTGTCCAGCTACACCTGAATCTGCACACAAGGTGCAGGGAGTAACATGAGTATGCTAACTCAGTAAGTAACAACAATAAATAAAGACTTAGCAGTAGTGACGAGCAATAAAGCATATAACGTTCATATCATGAAATCTCAGTAAAGTAGAACATGCTTTAAAAATCGGTGTTTGAATCAAATCATCTCGTTTAAACCCGGTTCCAATAAAAATCATTTAGATATATTTTTCCAATAGTTTTTCAAACAAAGGCTCAATACAAAGGTGAGCAAAAATGATGAAATCATAAACAGCCCCTCGGGCAAAACATCACTCATATACAGCCCTTCGGGCAAACCTCACAGTCACTCGTGCCACTCGGGCATACCTCACAATCACTCTTGCCACTCGGGCATACCTCACAATCACTCATGCTTCCTAGTCACTCAGCACTCGGCACTCGGCACTCGCACTCAGTAGGTACCAACGCTCACTGGGGGTGTGTACAGACTCCGGAGGGGCTCCTTCAGCCCAAGCGCTATAATCTGCACGGACAACTCACGTGCTATAATAATAAAGTATGCTGCAGGCGGCCATCTCCGATCCATACCCATCCTCACAAATCAGGCCCTCGGCCTCACTCAGTCATAAATCTCTCAAGCCACTCGGGCATTTTAGTAAAATAGGGCATTCGGCCCAAAACATTTATATGCATCAAAATAGAGTCGTAAAACTGAGTTATGCGGTAAATAACTATAAACATGACTGAGTATAGATTTTCAATCGAAAATAATGAGGATGGTAAGAAACAGCCCCTAAGGGTCCAAACAGCATTGGCGCAAGGCCCAAAAATGGCATTCAGCCCAATTTACAGAAATTCTTTCTAAAACACATAAGTATCATATGGTTTCAACAAAATATGCAACTTTACAATTGCTATGGGACGGACCAAGTCACAAATTTCCAACAGTGCACGCCCACACACCTGTCACCTAGCATGTGTGTTACTAAAAATAGTAGAATGATACAAAATCCGGGGTTTCATACCCTCAGGACTAGATTTACAATCGTTACTTACCTCAAACCGAACAAATCTCTACCCCGCAATACTCTTGCCTCTGGACTCGGCTTCCAAATGCTCTGAATCTATTCACAAGCAGTACAATACCATCAATACGCGATAATGGAATGAATTCCACAAGAAAAGCTACAAAATTAGACCAAAACCCGAAATTGGCTCAAACCCGGCCCTCGGGCTAACGTCTCAAAATTCGACAAAATTTACAAAAATAGAAATCTCATTCACTCACGAGTCTAACCATACCAAATTCATCAAAGTCCGACATCGTTTGGTCCTTCAAATCCTTAAATTACTCTCCAAAAATTCCAAGCCCTAACACCTTATTTTTACTAATTACCATGATTAAACCACGGGAAAAATCACCATATATACAAGTATTAGGGCTCAAGTAACTTACCTCAATGAAACCCCCTTGATTCCCTCTTCAAATCTCTCCCAAAAGCTCCAAACACCGAATAGCAATGGTGAAGAATGCACCAAAATCGCGAAGGGTTCTATTTATTGTTTCTGCCCAGGTTTTTCGCACCTGCGGCCATTTTCTCACTCCCGCGCGACCGCACCTACGGTTCAAGGAGCCGCACCTGCGCAACTCACTTACGCACCCAGGTTCCGCATCTGCGGCAACATCGTCGCACCTGCGAAGGTGCATCTGCGCGTTTCCTCCGCTTCTGCGAAGCCTGCCCAGCATCGCCCTTTCCGTATCTGTGCCCCAGGTTTCGCACTTGCGGGCTCGTAGATGCGACTTCCAACTCGTACCTGCGCAATCTGCCTAGCCCAGCATTGCTCGCACATGCGCACTACCCACGTGCACCAGCGGCCTCGCACCTGCGAGGCTTTCTTCCGTAGGTGCGAAAATAGCAGTAGCAGCAGCTCCTGTTGCAAATTCCAACTTCGACAAATCCGTTAACCACCTGAAATTACCCCGAGGCCCTCGGGACCTCAACCAAAAATACCAACTAGTCATATATCAACATACAAACTTAGTCAAACCTTCGAATCACTCAAAACAACATCAAATTACCCTCAGATTCAAGCCTAAGAACTTCTAAATTTCCAAATTTGGCAACTGATGCCAAAACCAACCAAACCACGTCCGAATGACCTCAAATTTTGCACACATGTCACAAATGATACTACGAACCTACTCCAACTTCCGGAATTCCATTCAAACCCCGATATCAAATTTTCCACTGCCGACCGAAATCGCCAAATTTTCAATTTTGCCAATTCAAGCCTAATTCTACCACTGACCTCCAAATCATATTCCGGACGCACTCCTAAGTTCAAAATCACCTAACGGAACCATCAAAATTCAAATCCGAGATCGTTTATAGATAGGTCAACATCAGGTTGACTTTTTCAATTTAAGTTTCTACTTAAGAGACTAAGTATTTCAATTCACTCTGAAACCACTCTGGTCCCGAACCAACTAACCCGATATAACATAATATAGCTGAAAATCGCAAAAGAAGTAGAAATGGGGAAAACGGGGCTATAACTCTCGAAACGACCGGCCAGGTCGTTACATCCTCTCCCTCTTAAACATCCGTTCATCCTCGAACGAGTCTAGAAACATACCTGGAGTCTCGAATAGGCGTGGATATCTGCTCCGCATCTCCTACTTGGTCTCCCAGGTGGCCTCCTCCACAGGCTGACCTCTCCATTGCACCTTCACTGAAGCTATATCCTTTGACCTCAACCTTCGAACATGCCGATACAAAATAGCCACCGGCTCTACATCATAAGTCATATCACCCTCCTACTGAACCATGCTGAAATCCAAAACATGGGACGGTCTCCAATATACTTTTGGAGCATGGAAACATGAAACACTGGATGCACACTCGACAAGCTGGGTGGCAAGGTAAGCTTATAAGCTACCTCCCCTATTCTCTGAAGCACCTCAAAAGGCCCAATGAACCGGGGGCTCAACTTGCCCCTCTTCCCAAACCTCATAACACCCTTCATGGGTGATACCTTCAGCAAAACCTTCTCCCCTGCCATAAAAGACACATCACGGACCTTCCTATCCGCGTAGCTCTTCTGCCTAGACTGTGCCGTGCGAAGCCGCTCCTAAATCAATTTCACCTTATCTAATGCGTCCTGGACCAAGTCTGTGCCTAAGAGCCTAGCCTCACCGGCTCAAACCATCCAACCGGAGATCTACACCTCCTCCCATACAAAGGCTCGTATGGAGCCATCTGAATACTCGACTGATAATTGTTGTTATATGCAAACTCCGCGAGTGGCACAAACTGGTCCCATGAACCCCAAAAGTCAATGACACAAGCACGCAACATGTCGTCCAATATCTGAATAATGCGCTCAGACTGCCCGTCCGTCTGAGGGTGAAAAGTTATGCTCAACTCAACCTGAGTACCCAACTCTCGTTGCACGGCCCTCCAAAACTGCGATGTGAACTGAGTACCCCTATCTGAAATGATGAAAACTGGGACACCATGCAGGCGAACGATCTCCCAGATGTAAATCTCAGCCCACCGCTCTGAAGAGTAAGTAGTACCAACTGGAATAAAGTGCGCGGACTTGGTCTGTCGATCCATAATAACCCAAATAGCATCGAACTTCCTTGAAGTTCGTGGGAGCCAAACTACAAAGTTCATGGTGATCCGCTCCCACTTCCACCCTAGGATCTCCAATCTCTGAAGCAAGCCACCCGGTCTCTGATGCTCATACTTAACCTGCTGACAGTTGAGACACCGAGCCATAAACCCAACTATATCCTTCTTCATCCGCCTCCACCAATAGTGCTGCCTCAAATCCTGTACATCTTCGCAGCACCCGGATGAATGGAATACCGCGAGTTGTGGGCCTCCTCAAGAATCAACTCTCGAAGCCCATCTACATTAGGCACACATATCCGACCATGCATTCTCAGCACGTCGTCATCACAAATAGTCACATCCCTAGAATCACCTCTCTGAACCCTGTCCTGAAGAACGAGCAAGTGGGGGTCATCATACTGACGCTCCCTGATACGATCATAAAGAGAAGACCTGGAGACCACATAAGCCAATACCCTACTAGGCTCCGAAATATCCAATTTGATAAGCTGGCCAGCTAAGGCCTAAACATCCAATGCCAACGGTCTCTCTGCTGCTGGAAGATATGCTAAACTTCCCAAACTCTCTGCCCGGCGACTCAAAGCATCGGCCACCATATTGGCCTTCCCTGGATGGTATAAAATAGTGATATCATAGTCCTTAAGAAGCTCCAACCATCTCTGCTGATGCAAATTAAGATCCTTCTGCTTTAACAGATACTGTAGACTCTGGTGATCAGTATAGATTTCACAATGAACCCCATACAAATAATGACGCCAAATCTTCAAGGTGTGAACAATGGCTGCTAACTCAAGATCATGGACAGGATAGTTCTTCTCATGGGTCTTCAACTGGCGTGAGGCATAGGCAATCACCCTATTCTCCTGCATTAAAACACAACCAATGCCTATCCTCGAGGCATCACAATACACGGTGTAAGAACCTGAAGCTAATGGTAGAACTAACACTGGAGCTGTGGTCAAAGCAGTCTTGAGCTTCTGAAAGCTCTCCTCACACTCATCCGACCACCTGAATGGAGCACCCTTTTGGGTCAATTTGGTCAAGGGCGATGCAATAGATGAAAATCCCTCCATAAAGCGTCGGTAATAACCTTCCAAACCAAGAAAGCTCCTAATCTCTATGGCTGAGGACAGTCTGGGCCAACTCTACACCGCCTCTATCTTCTTCGGATCCACCTGAATACCCTCACTAGACACCACATGCCCCAAAAATGCTACTGAACTGAGCCAAAACTCACATTTGGAGAACATTGCATGAAGTTTCTTCTCCCTCAATCTCTGTAATACAATCCTCAAATGCTGAGCGTGCTCCTCCTAGCTACGAGAGTACACCTGGATGTCATCAATGAATACAACAACTAATGAGTCCAAATAGGGCTGAAATACACTGTTCATAAAATGTATGAACATTGTTGGGGCATTGGTCAGCCCAAAAGACATCACCAAGAACTCATAATGGCCATATCGGGTCCTGAAAGCTGTTTTAAAAATATCTGAATCCCGAATCTTCAGCTGGTGATAACTGGACCTCAAATCAATCTTGGAGAACACCCTCGCTTCCTGAAACTGGTCGAATAAATCATCAACACGAGGCAAAGGATACTTGTTCTTGACTGTGACCTTGTTCAACTGCTTGTAATCAATACACATTCTCATGGAACCATCCTTCTTTTTCACAAATAGAACCGGTGCACCCCAAGGTGACACACTAGGCCGAATAAACCCCTTATCAAGGAGTTCCTGAAGCTATTCTTTCAGTTCCTTCAACTCTGCCAGTGCCATACGATACGGTGGTACAAAAATGGGCTGAGTGCGCGGCACCAAATCAATACCAAAGTCAATATCCCTGTCAGGCGGCATGCCCGGTAGGTCTGCAGGAAACATATCTGGAAAATCACGTACCACCGGAACAGAATCAATGATAGGAGTCTCTGCACTAACATCCCTCACAAAAGCCAAATAAGATAGGCAACCCTTCTCAACCATGCGCTGAGCCTTCAAATATGAAATCGCCCTACTTGGTATATAATCTACAGAACCGCTCCACTCAACCCTCAAAATTCCCGGCATAGCCAACGTCACCGTCTTAGTGTGACAATCTAGAACAGCATGACATGGAGATAACCAATCCATACCCAATATCACATCAAAGTCAACCATACTGAGCAACAATAGATCCACTCGGATCTCTAGACCCCCAATAGTCACCACACATGACTGATATACGCGGTCCACAATAATAGTATCACCCACAGGAGTAGATACATATACAGATGAAACTAAGGACTCACGGGGCATATCCAGAACATGGGCGAAATACGAGAAAACATATGAATATGTGGAACCAGGGTTAAATAATACTGAGGCATCTTTGTGACAAACTGAGACAATACCTGTAATCACAGCATCTAAAGCAATAGTATTTGGTCTGGCAGGGAGAGCATAGAAACAGGCCTGACCACCCCCTGATCTGCCTCCCCCTCTAGGGCGACCCTTAGCTAACTAACCTCCACCCCGAGCTGACGGGGCGGGTGGTGAGGTAACTGGTGCTGTAGTTGGAGGTTGACTCCTCTGCTGAGATAGACCTCCATGACGACGAGGACACTGCCTCCACATATACCCAAGCTCCCCACACTCAAAACAACTCCCTGGTACTGGCGGCAGAAACTGAAGAGAACCCCTAGCACCGGGATGACTGGTAGAAGAACCTAGCATGGAAGAGCCCTGAACAGGTGGAGCACGGGATGAACTCTGAACTAAAAGGGCACTAACTAATGAGTGGCCCTGATGAGAACTATGAGAAGCATGGCCAGATGATGCACCCCGATGAAATGGCCGAGCTGATTGAGCCTGCCTGAAATGACGGCCTCTACCGTGCTAGAACTGACCCCCAAAAGGAGCACCGCTGAATCCACCCTGACCACGAGGCCTCTTGGCCTCCCTCTAAACCCTCTCCTAACCGTGAACCATCTCAACCTGTCAAGCAATGTCAGCAACCTCATCAAAGGTAGCACCCGAAACCCGCTCCCTGGTCATGAGCAACTGTAGCTGATAAGTGAGGTCATCAATAAACCTCATGATCCTCTCTCTGTCCGTGGGAACCAACCAGATAGCATGACGGGCCAACTCAGAGAAGCGCATCTCATACTGTGTCACAGACATATCACCCTGGCGAAGCCGCTCAAACTGTCTGCGCAGCTCCTCTATGCGGGATCGAGGCACGAATTTCTCGAAAAAGACCACGGAGAACTGCTGTCAAGTAAGGGGTGCTGCGCCAACAGGCCTACGCCTCTCGTAAGTCTCCCACCATCTGAGTGAAGCCCCAGAAGAAAGGTAGTGAATGAGACCCCCAGGTCTCCAAAATACCAGTAGTACGGAGTATCCTCTGACACCTGTCCAAAAGTGACTGAGCATCCTCTCTCTATGTGCCACTGAAAGGTGGTGGCTGAAGTCTCCCAAACCTCTCCAACCTACGCTGATCATCCTCAGGCATAGCAGGAACCACATAATCCTAAGCAACTACAACCGACTAGGTTGGTGGTGCCTCCGGTGTCTGAAGTCCCTAAATAACCTGCTCGGGTATGCGAGCGACGGGAGTCTGAGTGCCTCCCCTATCCTAAGAAGTGGCTGCGGCCGTCGAAATAGAGACCGCCTGAGCAAGGCCAGTACACGCTGTCAGAATCTGAGCTAGGGCCTCCTGAAGGCCTGGAATCACAATAGGCATAGGTGGTGCCTGAGCTGGTGCATCAACAACTGGAACCTAGTCCTGATCTAGGACAACCGGTGGATCTGCAGGTACTTTCCCAGCTGTTGTACGGGCTGCACCTCTGCCCCTACCATGGCCTCTACCGTGGCCTCGGCCTCTCGCTGCCCTGGCTGGTGGTATTGGTGGCTGGCCTTCCTGACCGGTAGTATGAGTCCTCACCATCTGTGAGAGAATAAAACAACAGATGTTTAGTTACTAGAATCAATAGATTTGCATGACAAAAATTCAAGAATGTGGAGTTTCCTAAAGGTTTTGCAGCCTCCTAAAGATAAGTGCAGATGTCTTCGTACCGATCCGCAAGACTCTACTAAACCCGCTCATGACTCGTGAGACCTATGTAACCTAGGCTCTGATACCAATTTGTCACGACCCAAAAACCTAATCTGTCATGATGGCGCCTATCGTGGAACTAGGCAAGCCGACTCATTTCAAAACAAACCGATATTTTCATTTCAAAGATAATTTAAATACTATTTAACATAAAACCTTCATTTAAGGAGTTCAAATCAAAGAAAACAGAAGTGCGAAAAAGAAAAGCCCGACATCGGGGTGTCACTAGTCATGAGCATCTACTACAATCTGTCTAATAATATCAAGGCTAACTCAACCTGAAAAATAGCTAAATACAACTAGAGGAAGATAAGAGGGAGAAGAGCAGGGGAGGCAATCGCCAAACAGCTACTTTGCTAACTCCAAGAAAATCTGCAACCAGAACACTCAATAACCGCTACCGTGTCCAGCTACACCTGAATCTGCACACAAGGTGCATGGAGTAACGTGAGTACGCCAACTCAGTAAGTAACAACAATAAATAAAGACTGAGCAGTAGTGACGAGCAATAAAGCATATAACGTTCATATCATGAAATCTCAGTAAAGTACAACATGCTATAAAAACCGATGTTTAAATCAAATCATCTCGTTTAAACCTGGTTCCAGTAAAAATCATTTAAAGATAAATTTCCAATAGTTTTTCAAACAAAGGCTCAATACAAAGGTGAGCAAAAATGATGAAATCATAAACAGCCCCTCGGGCAAAACATCACTCATATACAGCCCCTCGGGCAAACCTCACAGTCACTCGTGCCTAGGGCTGGCAAGTGGGCCGGTTCCGGGCCTAAACGGGCCAAGTGGGCCGGTCCAAATGGTCCCGGGCAGATTCGATAAGTAATAAGCTATATATACATCTTATATAAGATGTATATATAATATAGTATAGTATATATATTAAATGTATAATATATATATATATATATATATATATATATATATATATATATATATATATATATATATAATCGATATAATATATAAGCTATATTCGATAAGCTATATTTACATCTTATATACTATATATAAGATGTATATATAGTATATCGATATAAGATGTATATATATATATATATATATAAAAGCTATATATATATAAGCTATATATACATCTTATATAGTATATATAAGATGTATATATAGTATAGTATAGTATATATATAAAAGTTATATTCGATAAGCTATATATACAGCTTATATGTGTATGTGTATATATATATATATAGAGAGAGAGAGAGAGAGAGAAGAAAATTAGAGAGAGATTGTGATAGATTGATGATTTTGTAAGAAAAAATGAAAGAATGATGGGGTATTTATAGTTGAAAATAGAAAAAAAGTGTAATTATAAAAAGTTTGGTATTAAAACAAAGTTGGGGGGGTTAAATGTCTATTTTATAAATAGCCAACGGCTATTTTTGACAGTCCAACGGCTATTTGGGACCGTTTGGCCCGTTAAGGGACCGGGCCGATCCCGGGCTCTGGCGGGCTAAACGGTCCCGGGCCTGACGGGCCCAAATCATAGGACCGGCCCAGGCCCACTAAAATCGGGCCAAACGGTCCTGGCCCGTTTAGCTCGCGGTCCCGGGCCTAGACCGGCCCACATGGGAATACCTCACAATCACTTTTGCCACTCGAGCATACCTCATAATCACTCATGCCTCCCAGTCACTCAGCACTTCGCACTAACACTTAGTAGGTACTTACGCTCACTGGGGTTGTGTACAGACTCCGGAGGGGCTCCTTTAGCCCAAGCGCTATAATCTGCACGGACAACTCACGTGCTGCGCGGACAACTCATGTGCTATAATAATAAAGTATGCTACAGGCGGGCAACCCCGATCCACACTCATCCTCACAAATCAGGCCCTCGGCCTCACTCAGTCATAAATCTCTTAAGCCACTCGGGCATTTCAGTAAAACAGGGCATTCGGCCCAAAATATTTATATGCATCAAAATAGAGTCGTAAAACTGAGTTATGCGGTAAACAAGTATAAACATGACTGAGTATAGATTTTCAATCAAAAACAATGAGGATGGTAAGAAACAACCCTTAAGGGTCCAAACAGCATTGGCGCAAGGCCCAAACATGGCATTCAGCCCAATTTATAGAAATTCTTTCTAAAACACATAAGTATCATATGGTTTCAACAAAGTATGCAACTTTACAGTTGCTACGGGACGGACCAAGTCACAAATTTCCAATAGTGCACGCCCACACGCCCGTCACCTAGCATGTGCGTCACTAAAAATAGTAGAATGATACAAAATCCGGGGTTTTATACCCTCAGGACTAGATTTACAATCGTTACTTACCTCAAACCGATCAAATCTCTACCCCGCAATGCTCTTGCTTCTAGACGCGGCCTTCAAATGCTCCGAATCTATTCACAGGCAGTACAATACAATCAATACGCGCTAATGGAATGAATTCCACAAGAAAAGCTACAAAATTAGACCCAAATCAGAAATTGGCTCAAACCCGGCCCCATGTCTCGAAATCCAAAAAAATTACAAAACTAGAAAGCTCATTCACTCACGAGTCTAACCATACTAAATTCATCAAAATCCGACATCGTTTGGTCCTTCAAATCCTTAAATTACTCTCCAAAATTTTCAAGCCCTAACCCCTCATTTTCACTAATTACCATGATTAAACCAAGGGAAAATCACCATATATATAAGTATTAGGGCTCAGGTAACTTACCTCAGCGAAACCCCCTTGATTCCCTCTTCAAATCTCTCCCAAAAGCTCCAAAAACCGAATAGAAATGGTGAAAAATGCACCAAAATAACGAAGGGTGCTATTTATTATTTCTGCCCAGGTTTTTCGCACCTGCGGCCATTTTCTCGCACCCGCGCGACCGCACCTGTGGTCCAAGGAGCCACACCTGCGCAACTCACTTACGCGCCCAGGCTCCGCATCTGCGGCAACATCGTCGCACCTGCGAAGGCGCATCTGCGCGTTTCCTCCGCTTCTGCGAAGCCTACCCAGCATCGCCCTTTCCGCATCTGCGCCCCAGATTTCGCACTTGCGGGCTCGCAGATGCGACTTCCAACTCCCACCTGTGCAATCTGCCTAGCCCAGCATTGCTCGCACATGCGCACTACCCACGCGCACCAGCGGCCTTGCACCTGCGAGGCTTTCTTCCGCAGGTGTGAAAATAACAGTAGCAGCAGCTCCAGCTGCAAATTCCAACTTCGACAAATTCGTTAACCACCCGGAATCACCCCGAGGCCAACAAGTCATATATCAACATACAAACTTAGTCGAACCTTCAAATCACTCAAAACAACATCAAATTACCCTCGGATTCAAGCCTAAGAACTTCTAAATTTCCAAATTCGACAACCGATGCCGAAACCAAACAAACCACGTCCGAATGACCTCAAATTTTGGACACACGTCACAAATGACACTACGAACCTACTCCAACTTCCGGAATTCCATTCCGACCCCGATATCAAATTTTTCACCGCCGACCGAAATCGCTAAATTCCTAATTTCGCCAATTCAAGCCTAATTCTACCACGGACCTCCAAATCACATTCCGGACACACTTCTAAGTCCAAAATCACCTAACAGAGCTAACAAAATCATCAGAATTCAAATCCGAGATCGTTTACACATAGGTCAACATCCGGTTGATTTTTTTAACTTAAGTTTCTACTTAAGAGACTAAGTGTCTCAATTCACTCTGAAACCACTCTGGTCCCGAACCAACTAACCCGATATAACATAATATAGCTTAATAAAGCAAAAGAAGTAGAAATAGGAAAAACGAGGCTATAACTCTCGAAACGACAGGCCGGATCGTTACACTAATATCCAGAAAGTATCAGATTTGTTCAAAATGGAAGGATAAGTTAAGAATAGATTGGGAGTGATACAGTGAATGCATATGACTTCGATGAATAAAAATTATTAGTCGAATACTGAGAAATCATGGAAGAAAATAAGGTGATGATGTCAGCTAGTATTGTCAGTATAGTGTCATGACTTATAAAGAATTTTACTATAGGACGCGAATAAGGGAACTTATGTTAGACCTTAGATTTCAATTCAAGATTTTTCAAGTTATTGGAGCGACTGTTTACTATGGTAATCACCATTAATGAGTTAAGCAAAGGTAAAAAAGGAAGAGAATATTGTAAATGAAGATGTTGTCTTAAATTACCATGACAAGATATAGAGAGGTGATATGGATTTAATTGATAAGTGAATGTGAGTCATCCAAGTTTGTGGTAAACATAGTATGACTCGTAAGAAGTATGGCATAGTTAAGACAGTGTCAATAATGACCAAATACATCTTCCCAAGAAAAGAGAAAGGGGACTTCTTGATCATCCGTAAAGGGAATGTTATAAGACGAGAGAGATAGCCCTTAATTGTACTTGACATCGGGTTTCCCCTAAGCATGATAGGTTATCGTCATGATGGTGTCATAGGTAATAGAAGTGGCACATAAGAAATAAAGTACCATGTGTAAGTACGAGTTGAGGATAGATGAAGCATGATATATGTAAAAGATGGGCATGACAACCTTGAGTTCCTCCAGATAATGAATGTGATACAAATAAAAGTCAATCTCTAATTATGCATACCAAGGTATGCGAGGATAAAGTATGTGAACTTAAATAGGTAAGCGTAAAAATATTAAGGCATGAGATGCACAAAAGGTATAATCTTGGAGGTTATAAGAAACAATATAGGGTGTTAGAGAAGAAAAAGAAAATAACGTGGAATGATAATCTTGAGTTTTTCTAGTCGAGGTATGTCTTATTTTATTCTGTTGAAATGATGAAAAAATTGAGAATTTTCAATAATGATCTCAAAGCAACTCTATATGTTCCTGATATTGAAAGAACAGTTAACTTGTGAGTAAACGGGTCCTTATGATTCAAGAAGAATAAATACAGAAATGTCTCATGGGCTAAGTTAAATTTGTTGGAAAGTTATACATATAAGGTGTACGATGTAAAGCTCAAAACAATGATTGAAAGCGGTTATGGTACGGATTTGGAGATTGAGAAGTTACAAGAATTCTAAGACTACATGATAATGTGTCATAAATCCCTACATGAATGTGTATGGACGAGGTCAACAATACCATGAAGAATGGGAAAATATGCAAGCATATATTTATCGTATAAAACGTGTTGATGTAAATATGTGGTATTAGCTATGACCAAAAGAGTTCACATTGTGATGAAGACATGAGGTAATAAGACCCTACATGCATGCCATCTTTATCATAAGTATTAGCCTACTCGGTGGGATACCATCAAAATAAAGTTTCATGAAAGGACTTAAGATCAATAAAATATAATTTTAGAGATATATACTACGGAATCTCATATATATATATATATATATATATATATATATATATATATATATATATATATATATATATATATATATATATATATATATGTGTGTGTGTGCGGCTTGAGAACATGATGGTGGCATAAAGATAGGATGTGTAATTCTTACATGTAGTATTGTAAAGATGGTATATGTTGTGAAAAGTTATATAATGATATGTGGATTTAGCCTAAGGGAGTCACACTTTTTATCATATTCAAGCATGATATGAGAGGCGCAAGGTAGTCGTACTTGCTAGAACTGTATTAGAGCATGGATTGAAAGGTAAAATATTAGAAGAGATTTCAACGGTAGAGTGAACATGAAAGAGTGAAGTGCTAACTATAAAGATATCGTAAGGGCGGAAAATAATCACCCTTAGCAATATATGTTGCAGCTAGTAGCGACGTGATACTTGGATATGAAAATGAACAAAGAAAGCTCCTACGAGTATAACAAATATATCATACTGTCAGAATAATGAGCATATCGCTATAATGATGAAACAAAAGAAAATGTACGATGAAAGATTGAAGCTATAAAATAGATATTTCTAATTGGGGGATAAATAGCCCGTAAAAGCAGGTGAGCATGTAAATGGTCCGAGAAAATTTATTTGAAATTTCAGTTAACTCTTTGAGTGGTAGGTAAGAGTTTCAAATTTCATTTACTCCTAAGTGAGGAAGCGTCTGAGTAAGCAGATGTCACCTTTAAAGTGATGGTTTATAAAAAAAAAAAGGAAAGGAAAGGTTATAGTTACTAAAAACAAGACGAATGAGGTATTATCAGTAACCTTTATGATCAGAAGGGTACAATTTTCATGAAGTGTGTGTACGGTAATTACAAACTCATTACGAGCAATAGTTACGATGTTCTGCATCAGGGATGTTGAAAGTTATGTCTGATAGTCAAGTATTTAATGGGCAACTCGAATGTATTCCTACAACTTGGCGACAAGTGTGATTTGAATTAAATTCAAGTATTGGCGGAGAACAAGGAAGTACTTTGAATTGTACATAGGATTAAGTGGAATAAGAGGATATTTTAATGTGTACACACTTAGCACGAAATGAAATAGAAAAGGATAATGTAATGTGCATTCCTAAATGAGAAATGACTCTTGTACACCAAAAACGAAGTATGCCAGTAAAAAGCACGGGTTTAAGAAAGGGCACTAATCTTAAAAGGTGTACGTGTCATCGTGATAGCAATGATACGCGAGTGTTGGAAGTTTACGAGATGTGGTAGTATACCTATATTACACCCATAAGTAGATAAAATCTCATTTTTTTGTTAGAAAACCATCACAAGGAACTCAATAGAGTTAAGGAGTTGGTTAAAGTTAAGAAATGGAAACTTGAACCCTGGTATTCGAGAATGGATGGCAAAGTAGTATCGTAAAATGAATAAAACAGGGATGATTATATTTTTTTCCATAGAGAAAAGTTGTAAGAAATAATAGTTATCATGTTGGGATCTTCTGGAACTCCAAAAATCACGAGTGAAAGTGGGGTTATTAATTGCTATGATGGATGAATTTAGGAAAATATCTTATTAGTCTTTGAAAGGAACAGAAGAATATTCCAGAATAATTTTAACAATTATAGTACATCAAGAGTCCTAAGTGGGAAACATCATGTATGGAAACAAGAATCGTAAAAGTCAACAGATTTATTTGAAAGTGCTGTTTAGGAAAAACAATAAGCCAAGTCTACGAGTCGTAATGAACAAGATTTGCAGATACCAAGTGGGCAATATAACTTCGATCTCATAAACTATGAGATATTGCCTTGAGCAAGCTAAGAAATTAAGGGGGTATGAAAATAAGTTATTGTTTATTAAGGAAGTCCAATCACAGAGAGATTTTTGATTAATTTGAAGATACTTTTCAGGTACAACTTGATGTGTGCATGACTAAAGAAAATGCAATCATGTATAATAATGATGGGAGCTATGTATAGTAGCAATTATTGATATTGAATGGTACTCATATATGTTACAAGTTAAAAGTTTTAAAGATTTGCATTTGATGCACTTATGGTATATGTACGACCGAGTGAGGTCAAGATGGTACATTATACTGTGTATTGTTGGTTGTTGAGCGATATTGTTATTGGTGCCCATGTGGGGGCTTGTTCTGGATAGGTTAAAGTTTTTGGATAGTCCTAGTTATAGGGAAAACTCTGCCAAAATTTTAAAGAATTTGTAAAGATAGCCAAATTTTGAGGGCCATAAGTAAGTTGAGATTTTGGAAAGAAAGTATAAGACCCATATAGTCATAAGTTCCTATGCATAATGGTTAGAGGTAAAAGGATGCTAACTCTATTCTTAGAAGTGACTTGTAAAACATTCGAGGATGAATGTTGTTAAGTGGGGGAGAATGTAGTATCCTGGAAAATTTTGAAATACTTAAGCGCTATTAAGAAAGTTGATGTGCGCTAATTATATTATTTTGTGTACAGACGAGGACTATTAATATGATGGATATCAATTGGATATGATAATAAGTGTACGAGACACATTATAAGTGATGTGGGGTCTAAGGATAGCCCTAAGTCCAAGTCAAGTTGGAAATTACATGATAGACTAAAGTTCCAAATGAGTACGCACAAAATCAAATTTTGGACGAAATTATCTACATATATATATAAGGATTTATGTGTTATACAACCTATCAAATAAAATATCTTCGACTCTAGTTTCTAACTCTTCAAACCGTTTGTCATTTGGACATTCTTACAAGAAGTTATGACCAAATTATCAAAGGCTGGCGAAGGAGTCTGCGGATGCGAAGCATCCGAGGCCGCGTTCGAAAGAAAGGCTGGCAGTGAAGTGTTGCCATAGTATCCAGGTCTGCATCCGAGCTTCAAAGAGGAATGAAGTGGGGATGTGAAGCATCCAGGTCCGCATCCGAAACCCAGAATTATGGGCTTGTAAATACAAAATCGAGGGAAGAGAGTATTTTGTGTATTGAGGGTTAGGGTTCTTGATGGTGAAGAGACGATTTTGAGCTCAAATCAAGTCCAATCAACTAAGGTAAGTTGTTAATTATGTTTTGGGTTGATTCTTACTCAATATACATGAGTTCTAACATCATTCTTACATTCAAATACTAGATTTCATCATCAAATCCTCAAGAACACAAAAATTACCAAGTTGTGATTTTTCAAGATTGATCTGGTAGAGGTAATTCCAATGCTAGAAGTGAAATTTATGAATATAATGAACCTATGGAATTATTTGTTAGCAAAAGATAGAAGTGATCAACTAAGTAATCACCCAAATTGTATATTTTGCAACTGTTGATGATGGAAGACGATGAATAGTAACTTGGTGGCAATGAACAATTGATGTAGTATCATTAATGACTTCGTGTGGGTATTAAAACATAAGAATGAAATTGAATGGTGTAGCATGTAAAACTATTTGGCGATTTGAGTTGTTGGAGGCTTTTAGCCAACTTATGAGCCATATATGGATGTTGATCAATATCTTATGTCATATTCTAATATAATTAGGATATCTAATATTAGATATCAACTTGTTGGCGATGTTGAGCATTTTAATCAACATTGGAATAATGGAGGAGGATTGAAAGCTTGTGAATGTTAATAAAGCGAAAGCGAGGTAAGTTGATTAAAACTTACTCTTCTTGAGGGACTTTCTCTAAAAGCATGTTTCGAGTTAATACTTAAGTTGTTTGCAAATGTGCTTTCGTGCTTGTGGGGACAAACAAGTACGGATGTCTCTATGTATTAAAATATTATGTTGCATATGTAGTGTCATACTGTTTTAAAAAATTTTATTTTAAATCTTGTTGGCAAAATGACAATCAAGGTAAATGTTATAAGTTTTTATCAAAACTTACGAATTTACAAGAGTATACATATTTGAGTACTAAAGATAAGTTTTCGTGGAAAGTATTTCTTTTGAAAATTGACGAACAAAATAACACTTGTGGTATCTTTTAAAGATTGATGTTAAATTGCTAAAGGCTTTAGCATGTAAAAGGTTATTTATTTAAATTTTGTTCAAAGGATTTAGATTTTCTATAAATGCTATGATTTGATAAAAATAGTTCATTTGGGCTACTATGCTATGAATCTATTTTTGAAGTATCAAATATTTTGAGAGTTACTTGTGTTCACCGAGATTGGCTTCGGATATATCGTCGTTGTCATGAAACTACACGTGCCGGTATAGGCGTAAATGACCACTTTGTGGTATATACTACGACAGAGTGCTCTCCCTAGAGAGAGTACTATTTTGTGCTATTATTAGCATGGCTGAGTCGATTCATACGGCACTACGATGAGACGACCTGAGCAAGTAGGGTATATGATACTTGCCGCTAGGTACATAACCTAGTTGACCTTCTTATGTCGGTAATGGTATAGTACTCCAAAAGAAAGGTAAGTCTGATTTTCTTATGTTTAGGCCTAAGGAGCCGAAAGTGATTTCGATGACTTAAAGCAAATGGAATTATTAAGTATGATTTTTATCCAAAATCTTGGATTGATGTTAATGTTTTAAAAGTTTATACTGTGGGCTATATTTCACTTGGTTGTTATTTAAATAACAAGGGCCATGAATTGATAAAATTTCTTATCATTTTATATTAAATATTGGTGCATTATTTTTATAAAGTTTGTCCCAAGAACTTAAGTTAGAGAGAGTCTATGACACTTATTGAATACCGTTGTGGTGTACTCAGCCCTTAGGGGGGCCCCCTCCAGGGCCCTGCTTACTTTACATGTTTCAGGATGATGTATGATATGTGGCATGCGGTCAGACTAGGATGACTCTCTTTTCGAGGTATTATGAAGCACCACTTTTATTTCGTGGTAGCTATCATGTTCTTCCTTATTTTATTTGTTTGGAATTACTCCAGTCGTTAGTTCTATTCTTTGGTATAGAAGCTCCATAGATAGTTGTGAAAGGTTGTAGTAACGGGGTTGTATACGATATACATGAAAGTATATTTATTTTACTCAGTCTCATTGTTATTATCATGAAAGGCATCATGTGTGATTTTGAATTGGAAAATATTTTATCATTTAACTCGAAAATGTATATAATTTTAAGGAGCTTCCGCAGTTAAATTGATTTTTATGCATATGATTTGGGTGCATCACATGGCTTGGTTCGCTCGGGTCGAGTAGTGTGCCGGGTGGCCGTCTTGTGGTTTTGGGTCGTGACAAGTTCATCAGTTGACTATCCCAAATAATCTACAACAAAATGGTATTGCAGAGAGAAGAAATACAACTCTCCTAGAAATGGTTAGGTCAATGATGGTACAAGCTAACCTCCCAGTTAATTACCAGGGTGATGCGTTGCTTAACCTTTGTACTTAACCGAGTGCCTACAAAATCAGTTACTACTACTTCATATAAGCTATGGACTGGAAGACAACTCGACCTGAGTGTATTTAAGACCTTGGAGTTGTGCTGCCTATATACATGATTCCTTTCACAAATATGGAAAATTAGGCCCAAGGGGAAAGAAAAGTATCTTTATAAGATACTCTGAAACCTCAAAGGGTTATGTGTTTATAGGTCAGCAAGACAGTGGGAGTGTAGCTGAGTTTAAATCATGAGATGTCACATTCTTTGAGGATGAGTTCCCTAAGAAGGGAGAGGTAGGTCAAGACCTAATCTTATTTGAGATAATGGATCAAGAAGTACAAGGATCACTTCATTCAAGTGGGATAATTTTAGTAGATGATGCATTAGTTTCTCATCAAAGACCTCCTTCTTCATCAAATGCAAATGAAAGTAATCCTTCTACATTTAGTGGAAGTGACCAAATGGATCTTGATCCAAGTGGGAGCGAGATGGTCACAGATCTTGTTCCAAGTGAGATCAGGATAAATGTTCTTGATCCGAGTGGGAGCAACATTGATCCAAATGGGAACAATGATGAATCACAAATAAGACGTGGTTCTCGTAAAAATATTCACCGCCGACGATTTGATGTCGAAGGTGGCGAACTATTTATGATGCTCCTACAAGAAGAAAACGAGCCTAAAAATATAAAAGAAGCTCTCCCATGCCCTTCTAACGATAAATGGACAAAAGCAATGGAAGATGAATTGGAGTCTATGAGAGTCAACAAAGTTTTGGAACTAGTTGACCTCCCTAAAGGACGCAGAGAAATTGGGAGCAAATGGGTTCTCAAAATTAAGCTCAAGGCTGATGGCACAGTTGAGAGATATAAGGCTCGACTGGTGGCAAAAAGGTATATACAACACAAAGGAATTGTCACGATCCAAAATCTACTAAGGGTCATGATGGTGCTGAACACTGCTGTCAGGCAAGCCAACACTAAATAGTTAATTTAACTCTCATTAATCAATTATTTTTTGAAATCATAATTTCCTTTGAATAAATAATGAAAGATAGACTTTACAGAATAAAAATAATGTTCTTAACAATTTAAACACCGAACAACCTGTAATCACCCTAAAATCCGGTGTCACAAGTGCATGAGCATCAATTAGGAAAATAAATTAAATACAGCATCCGTCCAGAGTACAAATTTGGACAGGAAAGAAAAATACAAATACTCTGATGGAGACTCTGCTGGCTGCGAATCGTAGCATAAGATACAGCTCACTTAAGTCCCCGCAATAACCGTGCCTCTGCACCCACAAGGCCACTAGACATATATGCACCTGCACAAAAAATGTACAGCAAGTGTAGCATGAGTACGTAAATCAACGCGTACCCAGTATGTATCCCGTCTAACCTCGAAGAAGTAGTGACGTGGGGTCGACTCCGACACTTACTAAGGGCCAACAATATGATAATATGAAATTCTAATTAAGTATGATATATGAACAATAAAACTCATAACAAGAAATAATTGAACAATTCATCACCATATTTAAGAACCCAAATCACTTGCTTCATTTAAAACAAATAATCTTTCAAATAATGAATTTATGCCAATTATAAATGGGACTTCCAGTTCTATTATCACACATAAAATTCCACCAAGGACGTTCAGCCCGATCCAACATAAATGTAAATTGTGCATTGTCGAGGGTCGAACGGCACGAACCATAGATGCATCTATTAACCTGCTGAGGCGAACGGCCCGCTCCCATGAGAGTAGTAGAAAGAATTACCCTACTCGCGGAATATACTTGCGACGCGGTCAAATATAAATTATCAATAAATCATAACCATTTCTTGATTCTTTTCAAAATAAAGACAACTCAACTTGAAGATTTTAAATCCTTAAAATCCTCAACTTAGTTCCATTTGATACAATTAACAAATATAATCAAATAACAGTGTCCACAAAGCATGGTGTAAACCTAAAACTATACGGACGTAAACATGAATAGTAGCTACGTACGGATTCTCGTCACTTCGTGCTTACGTAGCCCCCACAAATAACAACACATATTAATTAAGTTCACCTATGGGGTAAATTCCCTCTTACAAGGTTAGAAAAGAGACTTACCTCGCTCCGAAGTTTCATCACCGGCTCCCAAGCCCTTCCAATAACTCAAACCGATTCCCAACACTCCAAAACTAGTCAATAAACGTGCAAATCCATAAATATATACTCTAATACTTATTATAATCCAATTTATAACAATTCCGAACTCCGCTTGAAAAGTCGAGAAAATCACCCTCGGGCCCACGTGCCCGGATTCTAAAATTTTTTGAAGATAAACTTTACCCATGACATCACGAACTCAAATATATAATTTATTTTCCATTCCATTCCCAAATTCGTCGTCAAAATCCAAAATATGAAATTCTAGGTTTTCTACCAAAACCCCACAATTTCTTCTAATTTCCATGCTTAAATCCTCATAGAATCTATGTATTTAACTTATAATAAGTGGGAATCACTTATCTCGTGTTGCTTGATGAAAATCTCCCTTTAGAGCTCTCCAGTATCGCCCCAACCAAGTGATAAATGAGAGAAGAAGAGCCAAATCTCACTCTTAAAACCATTTTGCCCAGCGCCAACAGTAGCCGCATTTGTGGCTTCGCAGGTGCGAGACCCCTTCCGCTTCTGCGCTCAACCCTTCGCTTTTGCGCTTGCGCAGATGTGGCCAAAACTCCGCACCTGTGGTCCTTCACCTGGGCCCTGCTCTGCTTTTGCGGCTCCTATGTCGCTTCTGCGCCCTCCGCACCTGCGGCCAGAATCTCGCAGGTACGGTTACACCCGATGACACCAGCCCTCAACCCTTCTTCCAAATCCCAACTCGATCTGTTTACCATTCGAATTCCACTCGAGTCCCTCGGAACCTCAACCAATTATACCAACACGTCCCAAAACACATTACGAACTCAGTCGTGCCTTCAAATCACATCATACAACATCAAAATAACGAATCGCAACCCAATTCACTTAATGAACTTTAGAACTTACAACTTTTATATTCGATGCCGAAACCTATCAGATCACGCCCGATTGACCTAAAATTTTGCACACAAGTCACATTCGACATTACGGACCTATTCCAACTTCCGGAATCGGAATCCGAACCCGATACCAAAAGTCCACTTCCGGTCAAACTTCTAAAAAACCTTCAAATTTCTAACTTTCGCCAAATGACCCCAAAATAATCTATGGACCTCCGAATCCACTTCCGGATGCGCTCCCAATACCAGAATCATCATACGAAGCTATTCCCAGTCTCGGAATCCCAAACGGACATCGATAACATTGAAATTAACCTCAACCCAAATTTATGAAATTCTTTCAAAATGCCAACTTCCACAATAGGCGCTGAAACATACCCGGGTCATCTAAAGCACGATCCAGACATACGCCCAAGTCCAAAATCATCATACGAACTTGTTGGAACCTTCAAATTCTGATTTCGAGGTCGTTTACTTGAAAATCCAACCTTGGTCAATTCTTCCAACTTAAAGCTTCCGAAATAAGAATTTTCTTTCCAAATCGTCTCTGAACTTTCAAAATTCAATTCCGACCGCGCGTACAAGTCATAATAAAGCTTCTCATGGCCTCAAACTGCCGAATGACGTGCTAGAGCTCAAAACGACCGGTAGGGTCGTTACATTCTCTCCCACTTAAACATGCGTTCGTCCTCAAACGTGCTAAGAACTGTGCTGGAGTTGTCTAAAATCACTGTTTAAAACCTCGTGCACCTACCCATGCTACCATCACTCAGTTGAGTACATTTGCTCAAGCAAATCTGAAGATTCCCCTTTTGTTTAGTCAAATTAGCCTTAGAGCCAAATTTCAACATCCGAAATTTTCTGCCAGGCCTGCTCCCATCATCCGAACACCGTATTAATCACCACATGATGCACCAATACATGCCTGCATACCTTTGCTGAATCCACACCATGCACCGTATAATTCACATGACCACAACACACCTCATGACACATATAAGTCCCGTTCCAACACTTGCAATACTGCCACGACGGAAAAGATGTGTAGAAACTCATAACCAACTGCTGAGTCAACAAATCATTGAGTCTATTCTCTTGACAAGAACCATGACCTCATTCTGAACCACGCAACGATAATTGCTCTTTAATATACTTCATCTAAATCTGATCGCACTGATCCCAGGTCCAAAATTATCATCTCACCCAGTATAAGTCGTTCCAGCAATAAGCCACCACAAACACCACTAAAGGTCTCATATGATGCCACCACATGCCAACAATCCACAAACTCGAATGTGGTATATAAGGAGAACGAACTCTGGAAAGAACTTCTCAACCCACATAACTAATTAAACAACCGAAAAGGTGTCATGAATTTTTCTCAGAAAATTCAGGACAAAACACACAGGAATAGATATAGGGAACTGTGCTCAATATCACACTGTTGCGGCATGCAACTCGATCCACACATGATACCGTTGTGGCGTGCAACCCAATCCAAACAACATATCTGTGGCGGCGTGCCACCCGATCCAACCATATGCCCGTGGTGGCATACCACCCGTTCCACACATGATAATCTCAAGAAAACACACATCGAGTTGTAACGCTTATACTTATGAAATTTCCGAATATCAACCATAAGCACGCCAAGTGCATAATACAAATCCTAAGGAGAAGGGTAGCGTCATACGCTATAAAACTCAAGCACAACTAAGGTGCGATATATGATCTGCATCTCGAGAGCCATCCTGCTCACAGAATACCACCTCTACGCGGGACCTCAACACATTGTACAATTAATCAAGCCGACTTATGACCCACATGGCACAATAAGGTATTACATGAAATAACTGGCGACGAAATTAACTTCCCACGCCCGAATACTTCTCCATAAGGAATGCTATGTTGAATGAACACAGCAGGCTAGTGTAGAATACACATCCACATCTAGACCCATCAACGGACCCCAAACCGATTCTGATCATAACATGCTTAGGCAAATACCCTCTCAAGGATCCATAATGGCCTTTTTCCCATAACATACAAGAACAGTCGTCGAATCCGGAACAAACTTCCACAATTTAAAACCAACTGAATAGAGCGCCTTTAAGGCCTAAACTCTCACATTAGCGATAGTACCAAATCTCCGGACTTGGTTTCAATCTTTAATTAATCAAGTGACTACATGTCACACTTATACAATCTTCCCATGGGACACGCTCCCATGACCTTCTGCACCATACAACGAGTCTGCACATCTATGCCACCGGCCACACAAACATTGTAAAGCAATCAAGAATCTGCAATCAGTACGCAAAGCCTCCCATATAAGATACCGATCCTAGGTGACGTCAAAGATAATACCAGCTGACTCTAACCATCTGAATCCTTTCTCGCTCATCCGAGCTCGTGATATTCCTGCAAACACCAAATGGCAACCTTGATCCTCGACTTCTGATTCCCATGCTACTTCCTGCACCTAATCATGCCAATATGCAAATGTACAAGAATTTCATCATAACTTCTGAACCACTAATAGAGTACACACTTCATCATATAGAGACCTTTCACTTAACTCATTTCAATAGAACCATAGTGACACACGACTGAATTCCCATAACCGTAGAAAATACAAACCTCAAGTAGTGGTCTAAACCACCATAAATCATCTGAGATCTATCTACACATAACATGTCACAATACTCAAATTCCCCCGGATAAAGTCAATTACGATAGCCATCAATGCCTACATTTACCGCCACAAATCACATGCATGGTTTAACACGCTGAAGGAACTGATCATTGCCGCCACCATGCCAATTCAACCATTGCTAACCGATCCGACTTCTTCTAATTTACCTTAGACTTGCCTTAGGAATAATGATAGCTTCATACAATACATAACAAACTCAATCTGCACTCATCCTGAGTGACCCCATTTCACGAGACCACATTGTCTCCAAAACCCACGAACCATCTCATACCCTCTTTGTGCGCATATTTGCGTATTTAACTGGTACACCCATTCTGACAATTTCTCTATGAATCCGAAGTCATTTGCTCCCATTCCTCTCATGTTACACCACAGACCAAAGATAACACAAAGCACTCCAAGCCCCTTATCATAATCCACTGCAAAAGCTCGATACTCAACCATACTACTGACTCAAAATCCTTAGGCAACACACTTTAACTTTTGACTCCACTGGGACCGTTGTTGAGAGTCACCCACTCTGACTTGGTCCCGAATATAATCAAACTCCAAGGCTCCACTAGCATATGAATGCCCTCTCAAAGAAGCACCCGGCTGAATCACTGTCCTTGTAAATCACCTCTACAAGAAGCATAAATCCTAAATCTTCCTAAAGCCTCAACATGAGTCAATAAGGCCAACTATAGCACACATTCCTCAATCCTTTGCTCAAATTACCTCTGATGTTCTCTTTCCTTAGTCGTAATAACCCACCAATATGTCGATAACCAGAAATATCACGAGTAGACAACCATGCAATTCCATCGTAGGCGGTGAGGGCTCTCCCACTTAGCTTGAAGCTACCATTGCATAATTCTGGAATCCACCAAGGCTCCTTATCCCACATTGACATGATCTTGCACAATCAACCTGCCAATTTGCCTCAAAATCTTCCTGTTAACCATTTTATAAACACTTTGAATCACTAGCCACGTTTTCATATTCAACCTCACACTGGATAGCTAGTAGAATTCTTCGTAGAAGCTTCGTCAGCCACGCGACCACTGACCTGCTCATAGGAGATAACCCACATGTGGAAATTACATGCCGACATCTTCCAACGTCGTTGCACTGGGTACACTTACTACATAATCAGTAACCCATCCTGAGCCTGTGCTCATTCACCAGCTGTACAAGTCCATTCACTCCTCATGGACATCAACTAAAAGGTGCAACAGTACATTCCCATCCAAAGTCATGATGTATTCTTCCTATCAGGCAACTCCTTCCCGTCGTATCCACTCTCCTCTGTATAATAGCCAATATTCCAAATTAAGTCCATAGACCTAGTCACTGTCCACCATGAAATCCCGAATCACTTTAAACTTTTCCCAAGGCATATAGTCATCCTACCACAGAACCCATATGTTACTCTGCCACTCTCCCACTTTGGTCAAACCCTCTCCTTTAAGCAACTACCCGACTTCTGTTTCTCACACTTGGCCTTCTAGAAATTTAACCACCGCAAAACACCCCCCACATGTCATTCCTCATCCTTCGCTGCCCAGTTGTTGCCTTAACTCAATATCTATCTCCGTAGCACTTGAACCAATAGATCACTACCAATATTAAACCCCTGAGAAGATCATCTTCCTCGAGCCGTTAACATTAGAAATACCCATTTAAATTCTGGAATTACTGCACTCCGTTGTTTCTGACAACCGCTTCTCCGGCACAATCTCACACTACTCTGCCCCGAAGGCAAACTGATGAAGACCATGACACCAGCGAACCTTAACGTGTTCAAGAGGGATGACGACACCATATCACAGATGAAAATTCCACCACGCTCGAAAATACCAAGTCTCGTTACTCCATCAACCCAAACCTAAACATTTATAGTCTGATTGTCTTTCCTCCGCCAGAAATAATATACCGAATCTCTGAATCATGCACTGAGTAAACCTTCTTCCAAGTCATTCACTGCTTCGACGCATAGACAAGCATCCTACAATTACACCAGCACAGTGCGATAGCAATGTGCAAGTCGTCATAACAATCAATGCCAAGTCTCAAAACCTTAGGTAATACAGATACTGAGCTGAAACGACAGAACGGCATTCCATAAGGTGACGACAATAGCCCAAAGTAAATATGTAGGGAGAACATCCTGCACCACATTTGTAATGCCATTAAAATTCCTCGATTCCAAATTTATAACAAGCACTTCACATCGCATAAGATTGAATAGGAAGGAAATGAAGGCATACGCCTCAAAGGAATCAAATCGCACGATGAGGAATCAAGAAGGGAAGTGCTCCTAACAGTCTTGTAGCCTCTCAAAGATAAGTACAAACGTCTTCATACCGATCCGCAAGACTCTACTAGACTCGCTCATGACTCATGAGACATAAGTGAACCTAGTGATCTGATACCATGTTGTCACGACCCAAAATCTACTAAGGGTCGTGATGGTGCCGGACACCGTTGTCAAGCAAGCCAACACTAAATAGTTAATTTAGCTCTCATTAATCAATTTTGTTTTTTGAAATCATAATTTCCTTTGAATAAATAATGAAAGATAGACTTTACAGAATAAAAATAATATTCTTAACAATTTCAACACTGAACAACCTGTAATCACCCCAAGCCCCGGTGTCACAAGTGCATGAGCATCAACTAGGAGAATAAATTAAATACAACATCCGTCCATAGTACAAATTTGGATAGGAAAGAAAAATACAGATACTCTGAGGGAGACTCTGCTAGCTGCGGATCGTAGCATAAGATGCAGCTCACCTAATTCCCCACAATAACCGCGCCTCTGTGCCCACAAGGCCACTAGACATATATGCATTTGCACAAAAATGTGCAGCATGTGTAGCATGAGTACGTAAATCAACGCGTACCCAGTAAATATCATGCCTAACCTCGAATAAGTAGTGACGAGGGGTCGACTCCGACACTTACTAAGGGCCAACAATATGATAATATGAAATTCTAATTAAGTATGATATATGAACAATAAAACTCAGAACAAGAAATAACTGAACAATACATCACCATATTTAAGAACCCAAATCACTTCCTTCATTTAAAACAAATAATCTTTCAAATAATGAATTTATACCAATTATAAAAGGGACTTCCAGTTCTATTATCACACACAAAATTCTACCGAGGACGTTCGGCCCGATCCAACATAAATGTAAATTGTGCACTGCCGAGGGTCGAATGGCACGAACCATAGATGCATCTATTAACCTGCCGAGGCAAACGGCCCGCTCCCATAAGAGTAGTAGAAAGAATTACCCCACTCGCGGAATATACTTGCGACGCATTCAAATATAAATTATCAATAAATCATAACCCTTTCTTGATTCTTTTCAAAATAAATACGATTCAACTTGAAGCTTTTAAATCCTTAAAATCCCCGACTTAGTTCCATTTGATACAATTAACAAATATAATCAAATAACGGTGTCCACAAAGCATGGTGTAAACCTAAAACCACTCGGACGTAAACATGAATAATAGCTACGTACGGACTCTCGTCACTTCGTGCATACGTAGCCCCGACAAATAACAACACATATTAATTAAGTTCACATATGGGGTAAATTCCCTTTTAGAAGGTTATAAAAGAGACTTACCTCGCTCTGAAGTTCCATCACCGGCTCCCAAGCCCTTCTAATAACTCAAACTGATGCCCAACGCTCCAAAACTTGTCAATAAACGTGGAAATCCATAAATATACACTCTAATACTTATTATAATCCAATTTATAACAATTACAAACTCTGCTTGAAAAGTAGATAAAATCACCCTCGGGCCCACGTGCCCGGATTCCGAAAATTTTCGAAGATAAACTTTACTCATGACACCACAAATTCAAATATATAATTTATTTCCCATTCCATACCCAAATTCGTGGTCAAAATCAAAAATACCAAACTCTAGGTTTTCTACCAAAACCCCACAATTTCTACTAATTTTCATGCTTAAATCCTCATAGAATCCATGTATTTAACTTATAATAAGTGAGAATCACTTAACCCGTGTTGCTTGATGAAAAACTCCCTTTGGAGCTCTCCACTATCACCCCAACCAAGTGAGAAATGAGAGAAGAAAAGCCAAATCTCGCTCTTAAAACCATTCTTCCTAGCGCCATTTCCGCATTTGCGGAACAGTAGCCGCACCTGCGGCTTCGCAGGTGCGAGACCCCTTCCGCTTCTGCGCCTTCTTCTGCTTCTGCGCTCAACCCTTTGCTTCTGCGCTTGCACAGATGCGGCCAAAACTCTGCACCTGCGGTCCTTCACCTAGGCGCCCTGCTCCGCTTCTGCGGCTCCTATGTCGCTTATGTGCCCTCTGCATCTGCGGCCAAAATCTCGTAGGTGCGGTTACACCAGATGACACTAGCCCTCAGCCCTTCTTCCAGGTCCCAACTCGATCCGTTTACCATCCGGATTCCACCTGAGAACCTTGGGACCTCAACCAATTATACCAACACGTCCCAAAACACATTACGAACTCAGAAGATCCTTCAAATCACATCATACAACATCGAAATAACGAATCACAACCCAATTCACTTAATGAACTTTAGAACTTTCAACTTCTATATTCGATACCGAAACCTATCAGATCACGTCCGATTGACCTCAAATTTTGCACACAAGTCACATTCGACATTACGGACCTACTCCAATATCCGGAATCGGAATCCGGCCCCGATACCAAAATTCCACTTCCGGTCAAACTTCTAAAAAACCTTCAAATTTCTAACTTTTGCCAAATGACCCCAAAATTACCTACGGACCTACGAAACCACTTTCGGATGCGCTCCAAATACCAAAGTTACCATACGTAGCTATTCCCAGTCTCGGAATCCCAAACAGACATCGATAACATTGAAATACACTTCAACCCAAATTTATGAAATTCTTTCAAAATGCCAACTTCCACAATAGGCGCCAAAATACACCCGGGTCATCCAAACTCCGATCCGAACATACGCCCAAGTCCAAAATTATCATACGAACCTGTTGGAACCTTCAAATCCTAATTCCGCGGTCGTTTACTTGAAAATCCAAACCTTGGTCAATTCTTCCAACTTAAAGCTTCCGAAATGAGAATTTTCTTTCCAAATCGTCTCCGAACTTCCTAAATTCAATTCCAACCACGCATACAAGTCATAATACCTGAAGTGAAGCTACTCATGGCCTCAAACTGCCGAACGATATGCTAGAGCTCAAAACGACTGTCGGGTCGTTAGAGGAATAGACTACGAAGAGACTTTCTCGCTTGTTGTACGATTTACCTTTGTTCGCCTAGTTCTAGCTATTGTTGCATACTTGTATCTTGAATTACATCAGATGTAAGTAAATACTGCCTTTCTCAATGGAGAATTAGATGAATAAATTTATATGGAACAACCAGAGTGTTTCATTGAAAATGGCCACGAACAAAAAGTTTGTAGACTTTTGAAGTCTATTTATAGCCTCAAAAAATCTTCAAGGTAGTGGTACATACACTTTCAGAATATTCTTGTATCCAATGGTTTTACCATGATGGATGAAGACCATTGTGTTTATACCAAAAGATCAAGGAACAAGCTTGTGATTTTAATATTGTATGTAGATGACATACTTATAGCTGGAAATGATAAAGAGTTTATAACCGAGACAAAGTCATGGTTATCATCCCAATTTGAGATGAAAGATATGGGTGAAGTTGCATATATTCTTGGAGTTAAGATTTCAAGAGATCGTCCAAAGAAACTATTGTATCTCTCACAAGAGAATTACATTAGAAAAATTCTTGAACGATTCAATATGAAAAATAGTAGCCCAGTTGAAACTCCTATCAGTAAAGGTCATACCTTGGGAAGTCAGATGTGTCCTAAGGCTCCTTGTCACGACCTAAAATCTCACCTGTCGTGATGGAGCCTATCTCAATACTAGACAAGCCGACAATCTCAATAAGCCACCATATCTTTTAAGTTTGAAAAACATAATGTTTGAATTCAGCGAAAGAAATCTCATAAATACAGATATAAACACTCTCAAAATCCGGTGTCACTGAGTACATGAGCATCTAATATGAATACAAAGTCTGACTGATAAAACACTGTCTAAAAGTATAGAATAGTACAATAACTGAAGGAAAGAGAGTCAAGGTCAGTGGACGCGAGGCAGCTACCTTGATAGTCTCCAATTGATAGCACTCTGAAATCTAACAGTCGCCATGTCCGAAAGCACCTGGATCTGCACACGAGGTGCAGAGTATAGTATGAGTACAACCAACTCAATAAGTAACAAGACTAACCTCTGGGCTGAAAGTAGTGACGAGCTCCGCAGGTACAGTCCAATATATAAATAATGGTATATAAATGTAGGCATACTTTCAAGTTAAACTCAGTTTAAGCAAAATAGATCAATACTGTATGATATGATGAATATGATACCTCAGTGGAAAGACCTCATGTACTACTAGTCACTAATCATTCGGTCACTCAGTACTATTTATGGCCAATCCAGCCTAGGGATATTCCATTCAGTATATATATACACATCGACTGACAGTCAGTCACTCAGTACCGTATAAAGCCAATACAGCCCTAGGGTAATTTATCCCTAAATATAAATGATACGGACAAGATCCATGTCTAGGGAAATTCATCACAATATAAATAAGTAAGGCAATTCCATGCCCAGGGAAGTCCATCCCGAATATATAATCATCTACGCTCATTAGGGGTGTGTCCAGACTCTGAGGGGCTCCTTCAGCCCAAGCGTGATATAAAGCAGATATGGCCTACTACATGCGGGTAGTCCCGATCCGTATAATAACAAAGTCTATAAGTTCTGCTGCAGGCGGGCAGCCCCGTTCCATATAGTAATAATATATATAAAGCCAATATGGCCTGCTGCAAGTGGGCAACCCCGATCCCATAAATATCCTAAAAATGGATGAACATGACTGAGTATGAAATATAAATTTTTAAAACAATTAAATTCAACAGCAACACGACCCTGTGGGTCCCAAAATATCGGCATGTAACCCAATCATGATCTTTAATACGAGTCTCAGCTCAATTTTCCTAACACGTGGAAAATATTCAGATAATAACATGATTCTTTAATTTTACAACTTCACAAAATTTATTCAAGTCACAATTTCTATGGTGCACATCCACACGCTCGTCAACTATCGTGTGCGTCACCTCCAAACAATTTATATAACACCAAATTGAGGGATTCATACCCTTAGAACCAAGTTTAGAAGTGTTACTTACCTCAAGCTGTGCAATTCTTTACTCTGCAATGCCTTTGCCTCGCGTATCGGTCTCCAAATGCCTCGAATCTAGTCATAAATAATTTGATTCAGTCAAAATAAATTATAGAAATTAATTCCATATGAAAATATAAATTTCCCATCAAAATCTGAAATTTCACCCAACAATCGCCCGTGGGGCCCACGTCTCAAAACCCAACAAAAGTTACAAAATTCGAAAGCCCATTCAACCACGAGTCTAACCATACCAATTTTACCAAATTCCGACATCAACTCGACCCTCAAATCTTCAAATCTTATTTTGAAATCCCTAGGCCTAAATCTTCTAATTTCACCTCAAAAACATGTAATTTAGTCGAAATACTCAATGATAATCCAATATTATTGACTAACAATGATCACAAGTGACTTACCTCAAGTTCTCCTTCGAAATCCCTCTCACAAATCGCCAAAACCCGAGCTCAAAATGTCAAAAATGACAAAAATGTCGGAACTCCTCTATTTTGTACACTGCCCAGTGCTTTCGCACATGCGGCTCAATTTCTCGCTTCTGCGAGTCCGCTTTTGTGTCTAAATCTCCACTTCAGCGGAATCTACTTACTCTAATTGCCTCCACTTCTGCGAGCCTTGGACCACATCTGCGCAATCGCATGTGTGGAACTCACTATCGCACCTGCGGTCCCTTCGCTTTTGCGTCCCCAACGCCGCATCTACGACCTCGCAGGTGCGGACCCAATCTCGCACCTGCAACCTTTGCTCATTTCTCCAAACTCCGCACCTGCGCTCCACCTGCCGCACTTGTAGAATCTCACATGCGGCTTAGACTCTCGCAGGTGCGATCACACCTGAAGACAGAAATTTTCCAGATTTCTTTTAAGTCCGAATTCGATGCGTTAACCACCCGAAACTCGCCCGAGGCCTCCGGGACCTCAACCAAATATATTAATAAGTCCTAAAACATCATACGAACTTAGTCGAACCCTCAAATCACATAACACAACGCTAAAAACACGTATCACACATAGATTCAAGCCTAATAAACTTTGAAACTTCCAATTTCTATAAACGACGCTGGAACCTATCAAATCATGTCCGATATACCTCAAATTTTGCACACAAGTCATAAATGACATAACGGATCTAGTCAAATTTCCAGAATCGGATTCCGACCCCGATATCAAAAAGTCAACTCCCCGGTCAAACTTCCCAAAAAATCAACTTTCGTCATTTCAAGTCTAATTCCACTACGGACTTCCAAATAATTTTTCGGGTACGCCCCTAAGTCCACAATCACCATACAGAGCTATTGGAATTATCAAAACTCTATTCCGGGTTCATTTATATATAAGTCAATATCAGGTCAACCTTTTCAACTTAAGTTTTCAATTATGAGACTAAGTGTCTCAATTCATTTCAAAACCTCACCGGACCCGAACCAATTATCCTGGTAAGTCATATAACAACTGTAAAGTACAAATTGAGCAGTAAATGGAGTAACGGAGCTGTAATACTCAAACGACCGGCTGGGTCATTATACTCCTGAAAAGACAGAAAGAATGAGTCGAGTTCCTTATAGGAGCGCAATCGGAAGTCTAATGTATGCTATGGTGTGCAATAGACCTAATATCTGTCAAGTAGTTCGCTTGGCAAGTATATATCAAGCCGACCCAAGTTTAGCACATTAGCAAGCAGTAAAGAGGATAAAATGATGCTGATCGTGGAGGAGATCTAGACGAGAGGAAGTCTACCTCAGGACATGTTTTCTTACTCAGTGATGGCGCCATATCATGGAGTAGTAAGAAACAATCATATGTATCAATATCTACGATGGAAGCCGAATATATGGCTCTCGCATCAGCAGCACAAGAAGTTATTTGGTTGAAAAAGTTCTTGGAACACTTGTTGGATATCGCAGAAAATATTGAGCCAGTATTAGTCTACTGTGACATTGAAGCTGCAATATCCTCTATTAAGGACCCTAAGTTTCATTGTAAAACCAAACACATAGATATCAAGTATAACTATACAAGAGACATGATTAGACGCAAGGTAGTGAATGTGAAGTATTTGTCTACAAAAGATATGTTAGTAGATCAATTGTCCAAGCCTTTGTTTAGAGATGCATTTGTGAGACACATTAGGTCTCAAGGCTTGAGTAGACTTTGATATTCTTCATTTTGTTATTCATTTTTCGGGTTCACAAAATTGATGTTCTTTAATTATCAATAAAATAGATTTACATATATATATATATTAATAAAATTGATTTACATACATATATATTTTTATTGTTGAATGTTATGTACATTCTTTGTTCATTTTTTTATAAGTATGTTGAGTAGACAAGAGGTTGGCCTTCTCACACAAGAAATCGCCTCCTTATCTTAGTGATGTGAGGAGATGAGACATGGTTTTAAACAAAATTATCATAAGGATAATTTGAGAGTTATTCGCTTAAAATCAGAATGTCGTTTAAACAATGACATAAGGACATTAGGGTAAAAAAGATTCACCTAGTCTACTTTGTGAGCTAGATGTGAGTTAAATATGATTTTGTAGATCAAGGATTTCAAATTTAGATACTTATGGTGTCTAAATATCATCTGTACAACATTCTTTATGAGATAAAGACATATGCTCCTTGAGAAAAAGGAGAAAATGTTGTAGCACGTGTTTCATACCATGTGTGCTAATATCGACCAATTGGGTTAACATAAGTCCATTCTCAACTTATTATTGTGTGAGACCCAGAGCTTTCATGTTGGTTCAAGATTTTGTTCCCTCGGAGACTCCAATTAGATACTTGAGACTTAGTGTAATGTTAGCTATCTTAGTGTATTTCCAAAAGACCATGTACACAGATTCGATCTAGCGGAGCATATATAGAAAAGCAGTCAAAGTAATGTTAAGGGGATCATGAGAAGAGAAAGATCATTAATGCAATCTCATTTATTTGTGTTCACTGGTGCACCAGTTATAACGTATGAGTTATGATTGTGAATACAAGAAATAATGATATATGAGATTTTGAGATTATATCGAATGTGATTCCTATAATCTAGGGTACTGCATACTTTATGATCTACATGCAGGTTTGTACTCGACGAGAGGCTATATACTCTTAACAAATGTATAACACTTAGCTCTCACAGTATGTTGGTCGCACGGTCTACTTCCCTGTTTGAATGATTGAGGAGGTGAGATGAGAATATGTTTCTCAGACTAGATGAGCACCCCCATTATGTGTGAGTGGGAGATATAGGAAATTTTGAGTCCACCCATAAGGGGTGCTTTAAGGCCCAATATGATTATTAGTTAACCTTATATTTCCTATATAAGTACACATAAAGTGTACAACTAAAGATATTGAATACGCTGTATTTTCCTGCGTCTAGTCTTCTCCTAAAATCATATTAGGGTTTAGACTGTGGAATAGTGGGTTGCTTCGCAACACCGTGACAACCACCACCGACCAGTGATTCCAGAAGCGGTTCACTTCAGATTTTCGCTTCCGCTTCACGAAGAACAAGTAAGTTCTCATTTTACGATTTACGCGTTATCTAATGTGTTTAGATTATCGCGTTCCTTCAAATGTAATAGTCAAAGTAGCATGTATTTGTAGTTGATTACTATAGTAAAAATTGAGTAAATTCATCGTTTTTAAATTTTATACAAAAAATTAATTTGGCCGGGATTTGGAAATTTTCGACTCCAATTAGCTGATTTGGCAAGCTTGAGCAAGAAATGTATCTCTTCTTTATTTGTATATAATAATATGTAAGAAAGATACTTTTAAATAAAAATATATATATTTCGAATCTAGTAAATAAAATAAATTGTTAAAATTTATGAATTCGAACTCTTGGGAGCCATTTGGTTGGGAAACAAGTTTTCAGGATTAATTATCCCAGAATTAATTATTTCGGGATTATTATCCCACCTTCTCATGCGGACAAAAATAATACTACAATCTCAGGATAACTAATCCCGAGATTAGTTATACAAGAATTTTATCCCAATTAATCGGCATAAACTCCTCTCAAATTTAATCTTGAAATTAATTATCTTTTTATCCCTTGTACCAAACAAGTCTTTAAAGTTTAAATTCTTAATTCCGTCTAAATAATGGTAATTATACATTATTTTAGAAATTTATGTAAAAAACAAATCTTAAAGGGGAGATAATATGGATAATGGTGTACTAAAATATTAAAAGGTAGGCCCCACCTATCTTTTGTGTGGCCTGCGCTCTCCACGTAACAAATAATTCTATCTTCTCAATCTCTATCACTAGTTTTCCCCCACCACCATGAACCGTCGTCATTATGGGCTGCTCCGCCACCCTCCTCCCTTCTCCTCCTCCTCATCTCCACCGTCCCCCCACCTTCAAACCGCTCCTCAACCGCCGTTCACTTCTCTTCCTCTCCACCACCCTCTCATTCCCCGCCACCACCATTTCAACTTCCTCCGCCACCCCACCCCCCCAACCAGACACCACCATAACCGAACGTGTCTATTTAGACTTCAGCATTTGCCCTAATTACTTCACAAACAGAACTCTCGGCGATGACTTGTCAAATTGCTCTGATTCTGAGCCAATTGGTCGCCTTGTTCTTGGCCTATACGGAAACTTAGTTCCTATAACTGTTTCAAATTTCAAATCTATGTGTACGGGTACCTCTGGCTCAACCTATAAGGGCACTTTGGTCCAGAAAATTTTCCCGGGTCAGTTTTTTATGGCGGGAAGACAGGGTAGGAGAGATAAAGGAGAAGTGAAACCACCGTTGGAATTAATTAGGAATACAGAGACAGTTGAATCTAAAGCTTTTGTTTTGGAACATAATAGGGGTGGAATAGTTTCATTGCCTTTGTCTGAGAATGATGATGATGATGATTTGAAGTTGAATCCTAAGTATCATAATGTGGAGTTCTTGATTACTACTGGACCTGGTCCTGCTCCTCAGCTTGATAGCAAGAATATTGTTTTTGGAACTGTTCTTGAAGGTCAGTCCTCATAATCTATAAATTTATAACCTCTTTCAGTTGAGTTAACTTACCTTATATACATTGACAATACAAAGATTTTTTACTTATTTGTCTATTTAAACTTGTTGTAGGAGGTAACATGCCTTATATTCCAGTTAATAATAATCTCAAAATTTATGAACAGCTAGTGTATTTATCTCTTAGGTGATTTGATAGTGTAATGTTTCTTTTACCTTGTCGGTGTATAGAAGTTGAACACTTTAGTTAATCCCACTATAGTTCTAAGCTTTACCAATTGAGCTAACGTTGGAAAACTTCTTTATTTTAGTTGGCATATGCATTTTTAGTGTAAAATGGTGCCTTGATATAGTGTATGTTGTGACAAACTCAAATGTTTGCTTAAGAAAGTCTGTCAAATATGTTTTGATTAGAGAAATACGGGTGAATATTTTATTGAGATAATGGACCTAGTGAAGCAGGATGGACAGATTATTGACTAGTCGATCCCAAGTAATTTGGAATTGAGGCATAGTTGATTGACTGATTAGTCCATGTCGATCCCAAGTAATTTGGAATCGAGGCATAGTTGATTGACTGATTAGTCCATAGATACATCATATGGATGTGTAGTTCTAGAATCAGTCTGTTACTTTGCTATTGTGCCATTGGTTTAAGTCTTTTATTACCTTATTATTGGTTTTA
The DNA here is from genome assembly GCF_000390325.3 of Nicotiana tomentosiformis. Classification (NCBI taxonomy): domain Eukaryota; kingdom Viridiplantae; phylum Streptophyta; class Magnoliopsida; order Solanales; family Solanaceae; genus Nicotiana; species Nicotiana tomentosiformis. The sequence goes on from NC_090822.1 coordinate 14,488,184, forward strand.
ATGGTATAAATTCAGAGCCATTTTCTTTACTAAGTAAGCTATTTCTTTTTTTTTAAAGCAAAACTGTACATTTCATCCCTGAGACTTCAATTTGGTTCTTGTATTTTTGGTTGAGTGATTAAAGACCTCACTTTTAATGGCTCAATCGAAAGAAGGCTTTGTTATTATATATGAACAGGTGCCCGCCAGATGACATGCTAGCTCGATCAAAACCTTAGGGTTTCTCAAGCTTTATCCTCTGTGTTTACAATTGATTCTGACTTCTATCTCCTCTCCTTTTAATCATCCTGTCTGCTGCTCAAACCAGTAGCAGAGGCGCCTCTGAGCCTTACATTCTTGTAAGAAAGTCTTCTTAAATGGAAAAATGGGACGGGATGTGCGCATAACGAGTTTCTTTGATTGCTGGTGAAATGCTGCATTAGATGCTAATTGACTTGTTCACCCACTATCTTAGTCAATTCAGCTACCTGTTAATTTGCTTTGCTCTGTTGTTGTGCAGTGAGATATTTTTTTGGTAACACTTGTGAAATATTACAATACCAACAAAATCAATTCAATACACCTAAAGAGCACTCATAGTCTTGCCCCTTCCAGGAAAGTTGCAGGTACTAATGAGTCTCAAATATCTCTAGTTACACAAACTCTGTATAAGAAAAGCACTCTTCTGACCTCTTTTTGATCCTCTATACATGTCTAATCTCTCCCTAATTACTGCCTGTATTTGTTGTAACACAAAACTGCTATGTGCACTTTGCCCTCTAAAGATCCTATAGTTCCTAGCTATCCATATTTGATATATCATTGCTCCATAAATTGCAACCATGATTCCTTTCTTGAACCTGCTCCAGTGTTTGTGCTTTATCCTGATCAATGCTTCCGTTATTTCCTTGTGTTGTAGTTTAATCCCAATCCACTGTTGCAGTGTATCCCATGCCACTTCTGCCCGGTTACACTCATAAAACAAGTGTGTTGAGCTCTCCAGCTTGTCCTCCTCACATAAGCCACAACTAGTATTATCACATACAAGACCAATCCTCTGCATCCTCTCTTTTGTGAGCAATCTATCTTGTGCAGCCAACCGTAGAATGACCCTATGCTTCGGTAGTACGATCCTACTCCATATCAACTCAGCAGCTTCCATCTTTGTTGCATCTCCCAGTAACTCCAAGTAACCTCTAGAAGCTGAGTAGTGTTATTAGAGGTTAGGCAGTATCTCCCTTCATTATACCATCTTCCCATTCTAAGTTTAATCTTATGCAATTTCCTCCAATACCAACTACTATCATTGGATGGAATATGCATCCAGAAATCATGCTCGTCATTCATATAAATCCCATTCACCCATTTCACCCATAAGATATCCTTCTTCTCCATTATCAACCATATCAGTTTACCAACCATTGCTATATTCCATAACTTGCACCCTTTAATGTTTAGTCCACCCTGTTTCTTTGGACGACAGACTTTATCCCAGGCTACTAGTGATATCTTCTTCTTTTCTGTTGTACTGCCCCATAGAAATTCCCTACACTTCCTATCAACTTCTGATAATACACTTTGAGGTAGAATGAAAACTGACCCCCAAAAATTGTGTAGTGAGAATAACACTGAATTTATGATCTGCAGTCTGCCTGCATATGACAAATGTCTAGTTGCGTTGGCCCTGATTTTGGTTGTGATCTTCATGCTCAGTTGGTAGCATTCAAGTTTATTCCACTTCCTTGATGTCAATGGAAGCCCCGGGTATCTAATTGGGAACTTCCCAATTGAGAAGCCTGTAATATTCTGCAATCGTTCCTTAGTGGCTGCATCAACCCCTGCAATAAACAAGTTAGACTTATCTATGTTTGCCTCAAGCCCAGTAGTTTTTGAGAAATGTTTCAAAGCCTCCATCACTCTTTGGATTGAAGCCTCATTCCCTTTACAAAAAATCATTAAGTCATCCGCAAATATAAGATGAGTCAATTTTTGCTTTTTGCACATTGGATAGAATCTGAAGTCAGGCAATGCACTCATTTTATCTAGGATCCTAGACAAGTACTCCATTATCATCACGAAATAGGGGAGAAATGGGGTCCCCTCAACCCCCTTCTTCCTTCAAAATACCCATGATTTCCTCTATTCACTTTCAGTGAGAACTTTGTAGTTGTAACACACACCATTATTAACTTTGTGAACTTTTCTGGAAATCCATATCCAAGCAGCATCTCCTCTATGCAGTGAGATATTGCTGTGGCATTATTTGAGACTTAATATTGCCAGTTCTCGATAAGATTCAAGTCTTGCTCTCTATCATTTAATCAACTGTCTCTTGTAGAGGAAAAAAAAATAGGACAACAGATTATGCAAATTCACAGTAAAGAAAGACTCAATGTAAAAGCAATAAAGCAAGACTCAATATAAAAGTTTCCGGTTTAAACATGCTGTGAAGTGGGCTAAACTCACATCTGTGAACAGTGAAAAGCTACTCATCCAACATATTTTCTTCAAGGTTTACATTCATCACTCAACGAGCGAAACAAGACGAGAGGGTCGGCCTAGTGGAAGGACCCTTCACCTCCAATTATGAGGTTGGGAGTTCGAGTCACCAAGTGGGAAAAGAGAAAGACTATTATTGGCCCCTGGGGATGGGATTCCATATGAAAAAATAAAACTAAAGAAAGGACCTTTTGGGATGGTACAAAAAGACCCTATCCTCCTGGAGGAGGGGCGAAGCTATGTGTGGCCAAGGGTGGTCAACTGAATGCCCTTAGTCAAAAAATTATACTATGTATAGGGTAAAATATTGTACTTGTTATTGATTAAAAAACTTGACTTTGAACACCCTTCAATAGCCCGTGTTCAAAATTATTGAATTGGTCCCTTCCCTATTTAGGTCTGCAATATATATATATATATATATATATATATATATATATATGTGCAGCGAAAATACTGCATTACTTAAAGTGACATGCCACTACTTTTTTATACTAATACCACTTTCTGCATAGTTACTAACATGAAACTTACATGCTGAAACAGTATCCATCTATTCATATCAAAAGTTCTCTTTTTTCTTTTTCTTGCTCCATACTACAGGTATGGATATTGTGACAAGTATAGCTGCCATTCCCACTTATAAACCATCCGAAAATATTCGACAGTATAATGGTTTTGCCGAGCTTCTTGGAGATGGAAGAGCAAAAACTGCTCGCGCAATCTGGAATAAACCACAAAAGACTGTTTACATCAGTGACTGTGGAGAACTCAAAGTGGCAAAACCTACACTTTCGCCTAGCCTACCTTGATATGTCGACATCTCTTCACATTCCTCATTTTATTTCCATACACTTTGTTATATATTACCATGACTTGTATAGGATTCTCTTTTCTGTATGTTACATTTGAGAGAAGAGGATTCACATAATGCACAGATTTTAAGTTGATAAGTCTGTATGATTAGGGATAATGTTGGAATCAATATAGAAAAAGGCCAATGAGCTTAATAAAGCTAAAGTATTTAGTGGAGGATTTTGCAAATAGAGATGGTTGGAGAGGCTGATCCGTAATGTAAAGGCAGTGAATCTATTTCTTTAAGTATATATTTATATTTCAAATAGATTTAATGTGTCCAATTCATCGTAGCTTTAGTTCAGCTGTTTAAATAAAAAAATCTATGCAAGTTTGAGGGATCGTCGATGAATTCAACCTTAAATTTTCTTCTATACACGTATGTAGTGTTTGAAGTCCGTGGCATGCATCCATTAGCACTGTACTGTTGATTTTTTGGGGGGCGATTAGCTTGTGAAGAAGCAAGCTTATCACCTTGCATTATGTCAACAGGTTCCTCCACCAACTTTAAGTCACCTTTATTTTTCAAAAATAGACCAGAATAAAGAATAAGGTAGTCTATATCTTGTATCAAAATATCGTCATTTCTTGATACATCTCTAGTGAATGTTGGGGGGGGGGGGGGGGGGGGGGTGACAATTAACCCAAATAGTCACCCACTTAACCTCTTAAACTAAAAATAGTCAGCGGATATATAATATATGTTTAATTCATGTTTAATTATGTATAATCAATATATAATGTATATATACCGACTAGAAAAAGTAAATATTGAATCTGACCGATGAATGTCCATCGGTCATTTGGACCTATAGTAATGGACCAGCCCATGGGATTCTTCTACTCATCTGACCTAAGCCCCACGTTACTGAAGCCCTTGACAAAATATACCAAAGTCAGTTACAAGTTGTACTTTCATGAATTCCCAATAAATAATTGAGAGAGAGATTTGGAGTGGGTAAGACCATTGTTTTAAAAGTCGTGGGCATAAGGCGAGATATTTTACATATATCTCAGCGAGGCGTAATCCCCGAGGCACAGGGCGTAAGTCTCATAGGTATTTAATTTTTAATATTTTATAAAATAATATAATTACAGTAAATATTTATAAACGGGTAAAATTGCATAAAAATTAAAAAAAAATATAAATATATATATATATATATATATATATATATATATATATATATATATATATATATATATATATATATATATATATGTGTGTGTGTGTGTGTGTGTGTGCGCGCGCGCGCGCGCGCGCGCGCTCCATCCCCACAAAAATCTAGTCAAAACAATCTATTATACGCTACTTAGAAGTACAAGTAACTTGAGTCGAAAAGAATAAAGTTTTCTACATTGAGAAACAAAAAGGATGACTAACCTACAATTTGAACTTTGAACTTGTTGTTATGAAGGAGAATAGAGTTCTCTTTGTATTTGTAAAAATTAAATTGAATATTTGTTGATGTTGGGAGATATTAGAAGACTAGCGGACAAGGTAAGAATTGGGAAAGACCATGAATTAGGACTTCAATCAATAAAAAAAAAGGGTCTTGACTTTTAAGCTAAATACATTTCAGTTCCTTTTTAAAACTTTTGAGTAATTACCAAGCTGAATTTTGAGAATTTGGATATTATATGAATGACTTATTCAACAAATTTTGTTTTAATTTGAAAAAGTCTCTGGGCTTACGCCTCACTAAAAAAATAAGCCTCAAACGTACGCCCTGAATTGTTGGGCGTACGCCTCTTGAGACTTTCGCTCCACATCATCGCCTCGTAGCGTTTTTGGTGCGCCTCAACCCAGGACTCACCCCGAAAATGCCTTTTAAAACACCGATAAGACATGTAAAAGAAGAAGATTTTGGTTATATACAAAAATTGACAGTGTAAAGTTGTTTTGCGTGATTAGTGGAGTTTAACTTATTATAATAGATTTCTTATTATTTGTACTAAATTACTAACTAATTAATACTTATTTCTTAGATCTTAAACTCCAAAGAAGAAAATGAAGACAAGAGGAGAAGAGCAAAGCAATCTCCCTACCCTACACTACTAAAAAGGTTATTGAGGTAAGACAATGTCAAAGCATATGAATTTCAAGTTGACTAAGTCAACTTCACTGCTGCTAAGATTCATGCGAGCTTTTATTAAAAGCAAATGCTTTTCTCCCACGTGATTGACCAATGGACAATACAATGTTCATATTCCATTTTTCTTCCATACACCACTAAAAATTATGGTTCAAGCTTTTTCACATATCTTAAGTATGCGTTTGGACATAAGAATCGTAAAATTCGAAAAAATGGTAAGTTAAAATGTTATTTGAAATTTAGAATTGTGTTTGGACATAAATTTCAGTTTGGGTTGTTTTTGAAGTTTTGTTAGTGATTTGAATGAAAATTTTGAAAAATAACTTTTTGGAGTTTTTTAAAATTTCAAAAATTTTCAAAATACATCTTCAAGTGAAAATTGAAAATTTTATGAACAAACATTGATTTCGAAAAAAAGTAAAATTTTTTTGAAAAAAACTTCCATTCTAAGTCCCAATTGGACTTGAGAAAAAGATTGGATTTTAAATATGGGTAATAACTTTTACAACAATTAGTTCGAGTCTTGCAAATGGAAAATTTCTTGGTAGGAAGTGTTTTACTTCTCTTAGTAGGCTTAACATACATAAATTTAAATTAGTCGAATAAGTGAGTTTTGAATAGTGAATGATTAAGGACCCATTTGTCCATAATAAATTTTTTCTTTTTCGAATTTTTTTTTTCCAAAGATGTGTTTGTCACGAAATTTTGTAGGTTTTTGAAAAAAAATCGAAAATGAGTTTTTCAAAATTTTTAGAAAATTTTTTTTCTTATCTCACAAAACTGCAATATTTTTTCTAGTGAAATGCATGTCCAAACATAATTTTAAATTTCAAATACTCCCATTTTTCAACTTAACTTCAAATACTATTTTTTTTAAAAAAAATTATAATTTTTAGTCCAAACGCCTACTAAATAAAGAAGATCGATTTAAAAAGGCAGCCCGCTACACAAAGCATCCCGCATTCACGCAGGATCCGTGAAAAGACTACCTCCCAAGGAGTGTGATATAAACAGTTTATTCTAATACAAGCATTAGTGGTTGATTTCGAAACTTGAACCCCAAAAAAATTCATTTTGTATAATTGGCTAATTTGGAGAGAATGAATGTAGCTAATATTGTGAACAACAATGATTCATGCAAGAAAGTAGTTGATGTCATTTCATAATTTGATAAGGAAATTTCCTATTACACAAAATCATGCTTGATTAGGTTGGAATAGAAGGGGTGGTCCATTGAGCTAAAAAGATGTTTCATGATGATGATAAAGGGATAAGATTTCACAAGTACAACAAAAAGGGACCACTGACACTTTGCTAAAACAAAGTCATTGAAAGAAAAAGAGGTCCCCAAAATGCAAAGCCCCATTTGTACAAGCAATAAGAGAAGGACCACAATTCCACAACCAAGAATTGAACATGGTTTCAACTTGGTGATCAATGCTCAGAACCTGTCTTTTTTAGATCCAAATGTTTTGGGATCGAATATATATATATATATATATATATGCGTGTGAAAAATAAGTATAAATAAAGTTACATATACATTTTAAAACTCGTTCTTTCAATTCAGAATATATGTCATTTAAATTCTAAATCGGTCGCAGACACACAGGGAAGAGTGTATTTTAATGTGTATGTAGATTATCAAATTTAGTTTCTTGTTTGCAAATTTTTGATGTTGGTGATAATAGTGAATGTTTTTCAATATATCAGAAGGGGACCACTGACTCTTAGCCAATTTTGTGTCTTTTTTTAGGCTTCCATTGCGAAGCTTTGGGATGCCAATTGACACTTATTTCGTGTATTGAGCTTTTGATATAATACTGGTTCCTTTTCTTTTATAAGAAAAAAAGATTTTTCATTTGGTATTCATTACTTGTATTGGGGCTCAAATAAATCTGAATTCGTATTTGAAAACTTTATATTAGGGGTAAAGTGCTTCCTAACAAAGGCAACTCTATACTCAAAGATCGAATTAAAAACCACTAATTAAAGATGAATAGGTATTTATCATTCACTATAATCCTTACAAATCAGGTTCTTACCACCAGGGGCATATGCACCTTGTTGCATGCGGTGTCACGGAATACCGCTTTTTCAAAATTTATTGCTATAGATATGCATAAGAAAATAAAAAATATTGAGAATAAATATAAAAATCGGTTATCATTATAGTAATTTGTTTGTTAGTCTATTTCTTCAAATTATGGCTCAACTTATGAAGTATCTTGAGTACGTCACTGCTTACCTCAGTACAGGGGTGGATCCAGTTTTAGGGTTGTGGGTTCCCGTGAACCTAGTAGCTTTTGCTCAAATCTTGTATTTGTATTAAGAAATTCATTAAATATCTATAAAAATCTAATTGGGGACTCAGTTATTATTATATATATAACTCGAAATCGTTGTAGGAACTCATAAACTTCAAATTCTGGATCCGCTTCTACCTCGGTATATAATTATAAGCTTTGAAGAGAAATTTGCCACGAGAATTAGGAAGAATGAAGAATAAGAAGCTTTTTATCTTTTTAAAAATCATACTTTCTTTATTTATGATAGGGAGTATCAATTGATAATTAAACAACTAGCAGTAGGTAATGCTTATTAATTTGCAAGATCATCTCATGTTAGAATAATTAAGTGCTAATTGTGCTTCAACTTATCACAATTAGAAACGTTAACCATCAAAAGAACAAACAAGACAGGCCACCAAACCTTTTTCTCATTTAATATGTTTGATTAGTTAATGGCTTGTAGGTCCTAATCCTAATTAATTAAGTACTAATTAATCTCTATACTGCATTTACCTTTATCATCAACGATGAGGCGGACGTAGTATTTTATTTACGGGTTTAATTGAACTCAATACTTTCGACGTAGAGTAAAAATTTATATGTAAAAATTTGTTAAAATTGCAAAATTATAGATATGAACCCATAATTTTAAAAATATAATGAATTAAATACTAAAAACCATAAAAATTGAACTCATCCATCTCTAGACGTTATCTCAAAAGGAAAAAGAAAACAGAAAAAAGATCTCCTCACATAATTTAATTATAATATTAATTAATTGATAATAATAATCACAAATGGGCTTGGTTGAAACTAATAAATTTGTTAATACAAAGAATATCTACCTTTCGTCATGTAGCTGAATTGAATGAACAATTTTTATACTTTTCGTATTTTTATATTTTTATTCTGCTAAATATCTTTTGTCTGAAACTATGATTAATCACAGGGGATCCTGAGATTTTTTGTCAAGATAAACATAAGACAGGAGACAATGTTGTTAACTGATTCCAACCACATCGTATTTAATTTATGAGTGGATAATGCATTGTTATTAATACTAATAATAAACAAGATGATAATGCATTGTTAATTAGTACTAATAAACAAGATGATAATGCATTGTTAATTAGTACTAATAAACAAGATGATAATGCTTGATTATTATTATTAAAACGTTTACTTGGATCACCTTTAACCCACAAATCCCAATTAATCACTTGTTTAAATACCTAATTAGGATCATCATTAACACGTCCTCTCCATTTAATTTGATCCACGTTTTTTAAATATAATATACTTAAAAATTAAAATCATGCATTCTGTTAAAACTACTTAGCCATGGCACGATCAGACATAAACGTAAGTGATAACTCGACTTGTAATTGGTTTTAAAACTACTTGTGTCGAGATATACATGATCTTTGATACCACGTTAAATAATTTGAGTATTTAATTCAAAAATTTAAGGCAATAAAAAGCTAATTCTTTAAACGGAAAAGGGTCAAAATTATCCTCAAACTATCAAAAATAACTTAAATTTACCCTCCGTTTGTTTTTGGTAGCAAATTTGTCCTCGCCGTCTAAAAATTGGACCATTATTGCCTTAAAAACTAACGGCTGTCACATCAGCTTTTTAGACATACTTAAATATTACGAAAAAAGGGTTAAAATTGCCCTCGAACTATCGAAATAGCTCAATTATATCCTCCGTTTGTGTTTGGTACCAAATGTGTCCTTGGCATCTAAAAATAGACCATTACTGCCATAAAAACTAACGGCCGTCACATGAGCTCATGTGAACAACAAAAGTGTATCTCCAGACGGATTTTAAATTTCTTTCTCCATTTTCATTCATTGACTCATCTAAGTGTTGCCCCTTCCAAATAATTAAAGTTACACCAATCTTATTATGGAAAATTTAGTTGGGCTATTCTTAAAATTCACAAATCTGTAAAAAAAAATCTAATATACTATACAAGAAATAAAATATCAACTTTTATCACTTAAAATCAGAAATCTTATCACAAAAATGGTGGAAAACAACAAAAGTTGCATATTGCAGTACTCCCATGGCTAGCTATTCAAGCTCATAGCTCAAAAAGGTCATAAATTAGTTGTAGAGATATATCCTTTTAAAAATAACTCTCATAAAAAACTCGAAAACCATTAAAATGAGACTATCCTCTAAAATACTATACCCTTCCACTTCCGGCCTTCATCAACAGAAAAGAAAAGAAGACCGACCGCAAATAAGACCTAGACCCAAAACCTCATAAAAATATACACGTTTAGACACTACCTAATCCTTCTCCTCCTCACTGGCCTAGCTAGCAGGCTATCTGAAGTGATTCACTATGCCTTCACAGGAAATGCAGCAACCCCTCGCAGAAAATGGGTTCTTGCGGTGGAGAATTTTTTTTTTTGTCGTGTTGTACTGGCATGTCAACATGATTATAATATTTAAATAGGTCCAAAAGGTAATGTGACAACCGTTAGGTTTTAGGGCAAGGACATATTTGGTACCAAACACAAACGAAGGATATAATTGAGCTATTTTCGATAGTTTGAGGGCTAGTTTAATCCTTTTTTCCATAATATTTAAGTATGTCCAAAAGCTAATGTGGCAGCCGTTAGTTTTTAGGGCAATAATGGTCCAATTTTTAGACGGCGAGGACAAATTTGGTATCAAAAATAAACGGAGAATATATTTAAGCTATTTTCGATAGTTCGGGGACAATTTTGACCATTTTTCGTTCTTTAAAATAAAAGACAGAAAGAGTAATATTTCAGATTACGGCAAAATGAAAGAGTGATAATTCATCTGAAAAGGGGTTTAAACTTAACACATGTTAAATTTTGATTATCGAGTTTTAAATACATTAAAATCAATTAATATGGGCCAAAATCTCTAAAAGATTGAAATGACAAGCTAATAATGGTGGTTGTTAGGAGATGTAATCAATAATCATGTAGGAGACAATGAGGATTAGTACATGACATTTTCAATGCATCCAAAACTCTCCAATTCAATATATCTAAATTAAAGAAAATAACCTAACGTTATGGCCTAATGATCAATAGAATATGTGAGAAACCATGAGATCTCAAATTTAAATTTTATATATTCAAGTCTTGATGAACAGAGTTATCCGGTACCTGTTACTGGTAGGAGGTGGTAGGTGTCCCGAAAAATTAGCCGATGTGTGCGTAAGCTGATCCGAACACAATGATTATCAGAATCTAAAAAGGAAAATAATCGTATTATTTCAATTTTGATCCTTTGTGCTCTTCAACTAAATATATTTAACTTTTAGGATTAATTAACGAATGTGCATATTAAATAGACAAAAACTTATATGTACTAGACATTTACATTAACTTGATAAATACCAACAGCCTGAAGGTAACCTTTTTGCTTGTGCAATTACCAATATAGCTCACATGTCATATATTGTGGGTTGAAAAAGCCAAATTAAATAAAAATAGTCAAGAAGAAAAAACCTAAAACTCTGTCATTTTCAAAATATGAGATTGAAACTTTAAAAAAAAAAAAAAACATTTGGGTATTGAGGAAAAGGGAACAAAATGGATAGCAACCAATCATCTTTATTTCTGGTTCTAAGGCAAGACATAAGTAATAAAGTAAATATAAGAACATATATGGACATGACTTGTTTTTCAATTATTTTAATAAATTAAATAATTGAGATATAAATTTAAGTCAAAGGTAAATCTTTCTACTCTCCTATTTTGAGTTTCGTCGTTATTTTTGAGATCACAAAATCCATAAAATAAAATAAGAAAGTTCCATTTTTGTAGTACTTATTAGTTAAAGAGTTGGAGCTTTCAAAATAATATAATCATCCCTGAAACTTTAGGTTTTCGTACAATAACAAACGTGTCAGTGAATATTGATCTTGTCTTACTTAGGTCACCAAAATTTATTAAATATTTGAATGTTTTTGTGGCCCCCGTTATAGAAGATGGCAACATGTACAACTTGTGATATTTCAGATGAGGACTTCTTTTCAATGTTCTGTTTGAGAACTAAAAATGGAAAAAAAAAGAAAAGAAAAAAACGCAAAGAGGGAAAATAAAAAGAACAATGAAAAGAAGAGTAGTGGTGATACATTTTGGAACTATCGTAAAAAGGAAAAGGGAACTATTGTATTTGATTGAAATTAATATTACAAACAAAAGTTTTGAAGTTAAAGTTGAAATACAATATTTGGGAGTGTTATAAATACTTTTTTTAATTTCAACTAAATATTGTCCGATCAGTAAAATATATTCTTGAATTTCGCTATCTGAATTTGTTCATTGATTGCAAAGTTGACCAATTAACGAGGAACTTATGCAAGGTATTATTTTTTTTTTTTGGTTTTTTTACCGGATGTTTGGTATTCTCATTGGAGTCTCTCGACTAATAAGTCGTGTAAGTCCCACTAAAGAGAGAAGCATTCCGTATTAGAAATTTTTCATTATAGAAATGATACCAAATAACCACAGTAAAGGACTACTATTTAGAAATTAATTTATATGTTCTAAATTTCAGTTTCTTAATTTAATTTTTTGCGACATAAATATGATAAAAATAACACGTGCTAGTCAGTTTTCGGACTGGTAATTGAAAAATAGCCATCATTTGTAAAGTTATTGAAAAATAGCCACTATTTTGCTACAACACGGAAAGTTCCAACATAATATACTGGAGATTTGTGCACCTGTGTATGAACTTCCAGCATATTATGCTGGAACTCCAGCACACGAAAAGTTCCAGCATAATATATTGGAGATTGGAGTACCTGTATATGAACTTCTAGCATATTATGCTGGAAGTTCACATGTAAAAAAATCGAACTACAATATATTATATTAGAATATTTTCCGAATTTTGAATAGTATTTTCGCTCAAATTTATCTTTACATAAAAAGTGGATAAATTTCGATTACTTTTGAAATTATATCTATTTTTCAATTAACACTCATAAATCTGACTATTTTTGAATTTTCATAAACTGCGTAAGGCCCACTAAAAAAAAGAAACTCTCTTCACCTACAAGTGTTTTTTGTTTTTATGAAGACACAATCCCACGGTCCAACTAGTGTCAATTCCAAACCCCTACGAATTAATGCACAAGGTACATTAACACTAGTGAATAGTATAAACAAGTAAAGGAGAATTCTTGTGTGGTCCCAATCAATACCAATAATTGCCACATAGTAGTGGTAGATAAACATGGTATGTGAGAGAGAAACTATAAACATTTCATACTTTTTTTTATATCTAATTTAACCATAGTTTAATGTTGTGTCTTAGTGTTGAGCCATTCGCTTGTGTTTGGTTCATACCCTTTCTTTTTTGCTTTGCTCATTCGAAGTCTATTTTTAAAGATGCCTTAGGTGAATTTTACGTGAAGTGGATGCTCATAACTTACAATAAGAATGTTTTTATTTGCTTATTTAGCTCACTCACACTTCCAATTTGTATTTGTTTGTTCAAGAAAAGGGTGCAATCTTTTCTAGGGGTTATTAAAGTCACATTGATTTTTAAAACAAATAGTTACATTGGTCTAATGCCTCAATTGGGGGCGGAGTTAGAGGTGCAAAGGATTCATCCGAATCTTCTCCCCAAAAAATTATACTATATACAAATTTAAAATTATTTTTTATGTATATATAGTATGTATTAATTCTCTTTGGATTATTAATGTGCATATTTCTTCATACGTAGAATTCCTTTAACGAAATTGCCTCAAATAACGAGGTTCGCTGTTCACTTAAGGTACGCGGAGAAAGGAACGCACTCCAAGGAAAATAATATCGATAGCCTACTCTAATGTATGCATTCGTTAATGCTTCCACATTTCGAGCAAATATAGGTAGTTAATATACCTATTGATTTATAATAAATATCGGAATCGAGTAAATGTAACAGGCCACATTTGTCTCTTAAATACTCCTACCATAATAGACCATGGACAACAAAATGATATTTTGACTTTTTCGGAGACAATGTGACCCCAATATTTTTACTTTTTTTAATCCTTATAGTTAATAAGGGCTATATGACTTTCGGTCTTGTCAAATTAAAATTTTGCAATCACCTTTTTCATAGGCAAAAAATGAGTTTTCTTTTTCTCCGTTTGAAATAGAATTGCAAATTGTTATGTGTTCAAAGTGATATTTTGTTTTGCCTTAACAAAAATTGTTGCTATTGTAAAATCGGTTTTTCTACTAATAGCATGTTTGGCCAAATTTTTCCAGACTGAAAGCACTTTTTGTTTATTTTTTTTCAAAGATGAAATGTTTGGCCAAGCTTTTAGAAGGAAAATAAATGCTTTTGAGTAGAAGTAGAAACAGTTTTGGAGAAGCAGAAAAAAGTAGCTTCTTTTGAGAAACACTTTTTTAAAAAGCATTTATGAGAAAAAAATTCGCTTAGAAACACTTTTTTACATCTTGGTCAAACACTAATTGTTGCTCGGACGCGCTTTTCAAATTAATTAATCAAATACAAACTGTTTCTCACCAAAAATATTTTTGAGAAAAAACACTTATCAAAATAAGTTAATTTTAGAAACTTGGCAAAGCATGCTATAAGACTTCTTTATTTTAACAAAGCACCTCTATATGGTATAAACTCATTTAATTGTTGCTTTTACGTTTGTAGTGTCAATTTGTAATCACGCATATAAAAAGGGTAAACAGAAAATATAAAACAACATCAACAACTCAGTAAAATCTCATAAGTGGAATCTGAGAAAGGTAGAGTGTACGTAGATCTTAGCCCTACTCCGGATGAGTAAAGATACTATTTTTGAAAGACTCTTGGCTCAAGAAATAAATAAGAAACATAGCTCTTTTTAAATGACCAAAAAAAATACAAAATCGAAAAAATAAAAATATATCACATACAATACAAAAGAGGAAACATGAAGATAATTCATGCTATATTATGTAACTTATGTGTGGAAATACATAGGTTACATTTAAATTCAACATTGGTGTTCAATTAATGAGGTCCTTTAAATTTTGTGTTTGACGAGCGCAAAACTGGTGTATAAAACTTAGACTCTCTAGTCAAAGATAGTATAGTATTTTAATCGTCTCCACAGAGAATGGTTTAAATAATGTTTAAATAAATCTTTAGCTTAACACTATTCATGAAAATAACCTTTGATTTGGTATCATCAACGAACTACGGGTAAAAAACTAACATTATCAATTACGAGTGAATAATAAAAATTGGGTAGCTAAGTAGTAACGATAGAATAACAATGAGAGAAATAAGGGCTTGACAAGATACGTGTTCAACCATTATTCGGGGTATAACTCTGTGTTCAGTTCACTCTTAAGTTTTATTGACTCTTCCGATTTTAATAGATGATTAGGCTATCTTAAGAATTCAAATTCTTCTTCCGAATGAATTAGAGTTCGCTAAACAACCTAATGATATGTGTTGTGAACATATGCAAGAATACGTTGAATGAATGATCTTACGGAGAACGCCTATCGACTATTCCTCTAAATTAGGCCAATCGATATCTCTACAAACTCTTTCGATTACCTTTAAGAGTCATGAAATCAACCCAAACAAGATAACACAATGAGAATTGTAGCAACACTTCTCTTTCGATTAAAGTAAAACCACAATTAACTTTGCAATTCAATTAGAAACTCGTTCAAAAAATTCAAACAACTAACAGAAATCAAACCCAAAATAATAGACAAGTCACAGTATCTGTCAATAACCCTAAGAAAGATTACTCCATAGTGAAGAAGTTATTCATCACAAGAGTATTAAGAGAACAAAAAAATATTACAACCCACGAATTCAAACAAACTTTCGTATTTAATGATTCAGATGAAGTATTAAAAGTCTATGTTATTTTCTTACCTTCTTCTCTCCAAAAGTTGCTCCCAAAAATTCAAGATGCCTCGTTTGGGACGAGCTTTGGCTTCACATAGGTCAAAAGAATTTCTCTCACATTACAAAAATAGGCCTGGCGAAAAATTCTCGAAGACGTATGTGCACGGCCATGCATCTGGGTGTATAGGCGCGCATATTGCCGTGCATCTTGTACATGCCGTATGTGGTATGTACGCGCTCAAGTGCGTGGTTGGGGTTGTTCGTGCGCGACCGCATATGAGCCTTTCTTTCTCTCTCAACTTGTTTTTCTCCCACTTCGTGCACTATCTGTTTATTTATCCTCTCTGCACCACCTGCACTGAAGGCAACATATTAGACCATAATCAGGTTAAATCCTATCAAATCAACCAAATCATGGACACAAAGAAGGCCTAAATGTCGAGTAATTCTAAGCTCAACAATGGCATGCCGAACTAATATATAATTTAAATTTGATGAATTTGCACTAAAAATATTATACCTTTAGGAATCGTTTGATAAGTTATATAAGAATAGTATTGAATATGGTATATTAGTAATGTTAAGATTAATTATGCTGGGATCCGTTATGCTTTGATTATTTCTTTTTCACGATTTGATTTGGTGTATTAAAAATAATATGAATTGCATATGGGTGTCTACATGCTTATCCATGTATTAAAAACTATGGTATTACTAATGTCATGGTTTGCTATGTATTAGTTATACATATGATAAAATCAAATAGGGTGTATAACTAATACATGTAGGGATTATTTGATTTGAAGACAAGTTATGTTGAGATTAGTTATGTTGTGATTAATTATCGAGATATTATTTCTAATTCATTGTTTAGTATATTGTAATAATCCAGAGTTCGTCAATTTTATTACTTTATCTTGGCATAACCTATACTTGTCAGATAGTAGAATAGTAATTCAAGATAAGTTATCCCAAATTAAATGTAAGACTCCGTAAAATTTTACCTAGAACTCAAGGTTTCCGGTGCCCAAGTAGGCTAATGCGTTAGAAGGTAGTATAATTTTTGCAGCCCATTATGCGTCCACATAATAATTTTGCGAACCGCAGATCTGCCGCAAAGTGCAACAGAAACAATGCCAATTTTTGAGGTCATTTTGTGGTTCATTATGCGACCGCATAATCATTTTGCGGGTCGCACATCCGTCGCAGATTCAGCATAAAAAATTCCGCAGAGGAAATTTTGTGGTGCGTTATGAGACCGCATAACTGGTCTGCGGACCGTAAACCTACCGCAGACCTGACCCGAGCAGCCTAGTTTGGGAGGGTGATTTCGCGCTCCCTTATGCGGATCGCATACCTGTTCTGCGGTTCACTCTGCGACCGCAGAATTGAGTTCGGAGGGTTCATTTTCTATTTTCTTATAACCGACCCCATTTTGATTAAAAGCCATCGGGACTCGTTTAGAAGGCAAAGATCTGATATTTTAGTGAGATGGGAAGGGAGCAAGGGAGAGAAAGAATGTCACTAACATCTCCACACTTCAATTCCTTGCATAAGCCTAAGAAGAATTCACAAGGAAAACTTGCAAAATTGTCTACTAAAGAAGTAAGGTTCTATTTCGAATTTGGGGCAGAAGATGGGTAATGGGGAGTGTGATTCTTGGGAATGGGAGTTATTCTTGTGCATGCATGTATCAATAAAGGTGGTGGGGAGGTTATTGAACTAATATGAGTAAACTCTTGGTGTTGGAATGGTAGTGGGGTGAAGGTAATCCCATAAAAGAACCTTGTCACCAAATTGCACGCCTGGTGCTTGATGAAATACTTAAATGAGTTGAACCCATAAAAAATATCCCTAATTATGATTTAATTTTGTCATGTCTCTAATTAGATTAATGTCGTTAGGAGCTTCGGAACGTTGTAGTAAATTTAACGAAAGCCCAAGACAAGTATGTTGGCTAAACTTCTCTCCTAGAATCAAATTTCATGATATTCTCGTAAGCTCAGTGTGATTGGCCCAAGTCCTATTTCTCATGTTCCGAGTCATTCCTAGTAAATTCAGCGATTTCAAATAAACTTTGTGTTGTAAGATGTATACTCCAAAATGTGTCCCAATTGCCTCTATCATATTACGTTCTCCTTCGGGAATGTATTCAAGTATGACTAATGTATCAAAATGTTATGATTCTATTTTATCACTTAACATCAAGGACCAGGTTCATTAGGTTATAAACATCACTGTTCAAAGTGTAAAGCACAACCTTTTTCCCCCTTTTGGCATCATTGAAAAGTTGCATAAATAAGTAAGATAACCAAATTTTAAAACTTACTCATGGCCACTGGGGCTACTTCAAATGCAATCATGGGTTAATCATCATAGATCAAGCTAACAATTTTAACCATCAAAGAAATATAAACAAACGGTTAGAGCAAAAGACAGTGAATTTCATTGATGATTGATAAGCTTCTACCACAAAGCATAAGAAGAAATAAAAATACTAGAAACATGAACAAAAGAAACAAAAAAAATCCCGAACTGGGTCACTGGTTGATCTACACTAGGCTAGGAGGCTTAAGGTCGAGAAGGACTAGGTGTTTGGTTTTTGGCTTGGAGGAGTTTCAGCATATCCTGAAGATTGCCATCATTCTTCTCCTTTTCTCTTGCCAGCTCAGTTCTGAGAGCATCTCTCTCAGTTTCCATCTCTGCCAACCTCTTCTTCATCCTCTCAATCTCATCATACTTAGCCCCACTTTCTTTAGTAGGTCTGCGAGGGTTTCCTCTACAGATGAACCAGGTTCATCTCTATTTTTTCCAAGTTGAACAAGCCCTTCAGCAGCTTCGCCAGACCCACTTCCCCATGTTTTCTATACACTCTCGTCTACTCCACCAGATTTCTCTTCCTAAACAACCATTGCACCGGTGTCTTTGGTTAAACTTACAGGAGTGGGTGAAGGTTCAGCCACTCTTTTACCCTTTTCCCTCACAACACTCCTAACTCCCTTGCTCTCCTTTTCTTTTCCCTTTTTATTTTTACCACCAACTTCTGCAGACTCAGTAGTTTCAACACCTGCTATAGACCCTACCAGCACAAACCTATTCTCCAAATTTGTATCAACTTCAGAAATTGTCTCAGGAGTAACTTTAGGGCCAGAAGTACCTGTTCAGTTTCAGAAGAAACCGTTTCTTCCCCCTCAGTAGCAGATTTAAATTAGTCTTCAGATTTTTGAGGTTCCTGGACCTGGCTATCCTTTAATTGTTTATCTAATTTCTTGATTTGTTCTCTCCCTGCAACAACCTTGCGAGCAAGCGTCTTTACTATTTTCTTAGAGGTTGGGGTGGTGGAAAGGATGATAGTGGGTGTGGACGTCTAATCAAACTCAATTTTAGTTTTGAAAAGACTTTGGAATGTATCCCTAGAATCTAGGTACGTCAATTCGGTTGGGATTCTTTTGAATGGAACTGGTTCACTTGTAATAGATAAGTCCAAAAGGAGTTTGGAATTAGGTAGGACTCTGCTCATGATCCAAATATTATTATTTCAAATTATGTAGAGTGTAAAAAACATACCGTGTTATCTTTGATGAACCAGGTTCTTCATTGATAATTCTCTTGTGTAAGTCTAAATTTGCCAAAATAGAAAAAATATCATTAGAGATTAATGAGTCATTTTAACACATGGCACAAGAGTATACTATTGAAAGTATGATTCTGAGAAAAAATTAATCTAATTATATACACATTTTCAGATTTTCTAACCAAAAATAATTTTTTTTCAATTGTTTTTTTTAATTTTTTTTCGTTGTGAATTCTGAACTGGTCCTTTTAGGTGTTCTTATTTATCCTTAATTCTAACATGTTCCTTTCAAAGTGATCTCTACTCAGGGCTTTTGTGAAGATGTCAGCTATTTTCTTGTCAGTAGCATAAAATTCCACAGTGATCAACCCTTTTTCATAGTTATCCCTCAAAAAGTGATGCCTAACATCTATGTGCTTAGTTCTCTTATGATGAACCAGGTTCTTGGTCAAACTAATAGCACTAGTGTTATAAAAAAATGAGGATACAACCAACATCAATTCCAAAGTCCATTAATTGATGTTTGATCCATAACAATTGAGCACAACATGAAGCAACAACAACATACTCAGCTTTAGCAGTAGATAAGGCCACTGAATTTTACTTTTTGGTAGCCCAAGACACAAGACATGAACCAATAAAGTGTGCCATACCTGAGGTGCTCTTTCTATCCATTAGAAAACCTGCATAATCAGCATCAGCACATCCCACTAGATTGAAATTACTACCTTTTGGATACCATAGACAGAGATTAGTGGTGCCTTTTAGATATCTCAAAATTCTCTTGACAACAGTCAAGTGAGACTCCTTTGGATTTGCCTGAAATCTTGCACAAAGGCCTACACTGAAAACAATGCTAGGTCTACTAGCAGTGAGATACAACAATGAGCCAATCATTCCCCTATACAAATTCTAATCAACAGATGAACCAGGTTCATCTATATCCAACTTTGTAGCTGTTGCAATATGAGTGTCAATTTCTTTATAATCTTCCATTTTAAACCTTTTAAGCAACTCTTTTACATACTTCTGCAGATGGATCATAGTTCCATTTAAATTTTATTTAATTTGTAAACCTAAAAAGAAATTAAGCTCGCCCATCATGCTCATTTCAAATTCACTCCCCATTAGTTTAGCAAATTCTTTACTTAACTTTTCAGTAGTTGCTCCAAAGATTATATCATTAACATATATCTAAACTACAAAGAGATCTTTACCTTTTTCTTTCAAGAACAAAGTATTGTCAATTTTACCTCTCTTGTAGTCATGCTCAAGCAAAAACTTTGATAATCTTTCATACCATGCCCTTGGAGCCTGCTTGAGCCCATAAAGTGCTTTGTCAAGTTTGTACACATGATCATGACTTTCCTTGCTTTCAAACCCCAGAGGTTGCTTGACAAACACTTCTTCCTTTAGATAGCCATTGAGGAAGGCACTCTTGACATCCATCTGGTGAAGGGTGAATTCCATGTAAGCAGCAAAGGCTATAAGGAGCCTTATTGCTTCCGACCTTGCAACTGAAGCAAAGGTTTTATCATAGTGTATGCCCTCCTCTTGACTATATCCTTGAACCACCAATCTTGCCTTGTACCTTGTAACTGTTCCATCTTCATCAAGTTTGTTTCTGAAGACCCATTTTGTGCCAATTACTGATCTGTCCTTGGGTCTTGGTACCAGATGCCAAACTTGACTCCTTTTAAATTGGTTGAGTTCATCTTGCATTGCATTTACCCAGTCTGCATCCTGCAAAGCCTGAGCAACATTTTTAGGTTCAATAAGAGATAAGAAGGCATCAAAAGTACAAAGATTTTTTAATGAAGATCTTGTTTTAATTCTAGAGGTTGGATCAGTGATTATGTTCTCAATGGGATGAGAACTTTGATACTTGTAAGATTTTACAACCAACTAGTTTCCCCTTGACGTTCCTTCAATGCTTTGTTGTTGTGGAACGGGTTCATGGACAGGTTCCATTGAGGTTTGAGGATCATTTTATCTTTATTCTATTCCCCCTGTCAGGTTGCCCTGGGTAGAAGGACCTGTTCCATCACCTGTTCCTTCTTCCAGTGCAACTTTAGTCTGGGCTATGGTTTCATTTAAGTTTCTCACCAGCCCAATTGCTTCATCATCATGTTCCTGTCTCTCATAAAGAATGTTAGTTTCATCAAAAACCACATGAACACTTTCTTCAACACACATAGTTCTTTTGTTATAAACCTTATAAGCTTTACTATGTGAAGAATATTCCAAGAATACTCCCTCATTACTTCTGGGATCAAACTTACCTATGGAGTCTTTACCATTATTGTGCATAAAGCACTTACATCCAAATGCCCTAAGATGGGATATGTTTGGTTTTCTCCCTTTAAGTAACTCATAGGGAGTCTTCTCTATAAGAGATCTAGTCATGCACCTATTTATGATGTAGCATGCAGAATTTACAGCTTCTGCCCAGAAGCTATGGGGCAGTTTACTAGAAAGAAGCATAGTCCTAGCCATATCTTCAAGTGTTCTATTCTTTCTTTCAACTACTCCATTTTGTTGTGGAGTCCTAGGAGCAGAAAAATTATGATCTATACTATGCTCATCATAAAATTCAACAAATTTAGCATTTTCAAATTTAGTGTCATGATCAAACCTAATTGATGCAAGCTGATTACCTAGTTGTTTCTCAATTTTTCTAACAAAAGAAGTGAACATGTCAAATGCTTCATCTTTAGATGTTAAAAATAATGTCCAAGTAAACCTAGAGTAATCATTAACAAGCACCATCACATATCTTTTACCACCTCTACTTAATGTTCTCATTGGACCACAGAGATCCATGTGGACCAGTTCCATGGTCCTGGTGGTGCTTACCACTTTGTTGCATTTAAAAGAGGATCTTATCTGCTTTCCCCTTGCATAAGCCTCACAAACTTTGTCTTCCTTGAACTTGATGTTAGGCAACCCTATCACCAGGTCCTTGGAAACTAATTTGTTGAGCTGACTCAGACTTGCATGTCCAAGTCTCTTGTGCCAGAGGAGGGGATCATTGTCCAACACACTTAAGCAACTGAGTTCATTTTATGAAAGTGTGGACAGATCTACAATATATATATTGTTCACTCTTTTTCCCTGCGAAACAATCTTGTCAGTGGTAAGATTAATCATAAAACATTTGATAGAGGTGAATTCTACCAAGTTACCTCTATCACACAGTTGTGATATACTGATTAGACTGTATTTTAAGCCATTTATCAAGTAGACATTCTCAATAGAGTGAGAATCAGTCTTACCTACCTTTCTAACTCCAATGATCTCACCTTTCTTCCCATTTTCAAAGGAGACATTACCTCATGTAAGGTCCTAAAGTAAAAGGAACTTGTTTTTGCTTCATGTCATGTGCTTTGAGCAACCACTATCCATGTACCATATTTGGCTGCTCCCCTTCACTTGGACCTGCAAAAGGAAATCAGGGGTTAGTCTTAGGAACCCAAACTAGTTTGGGTCCCTTTCTATAGGCAAAAGGATGAATCAGATTCTTTTTAGCCCAACTTGGTAGCTTATTCTTCCCTTGAACAAATTCTTTGTTCTTTTGGCTTGCCTTTTCTTTTGCATTGCATTCACTTTTATAGTGACCTGTTTTACCACAGTGAGTACAAATCTTGTTCTTAGGAAGTGTAAGGTACTTACTTTTGGGATTCCATTTAGGTGGCAGATTTCCAAAGCCAAGTCCTCTTCTATTGATACTATGATGTTCCTGTAGACATGAAAGTGCATCGGATGACCTGTTCCATTTACAAGTTCTGTCTAGTTCATGCTTGACTTTGCCTAGATCCTCCTTCAAAATTCTAACATGCTCATCCTTCTTATACAACTCATCTTTTAGTTTACCTACATTTTCTTCTAGAGTGAGTTGTGTGCAATCAACTGTCTTCTTACTTTTTCCTAATTTCAGTTTTAGATTTTCAGATCTAAGTTCTAGGACATTTGATTCATATGCATGAACCTGGTTCTTTAATGCAGTATTTTTACTTATAGTCTCACTAACCCTAAGTTCTAGGTTCTTACACTTTGCTTTCAAAATCACACATTCCTTAGACAACTGTTCCTTTTCATTGTTTATATCCTCAGATTCATCAATGAAATCTAGAAGTAACTCAGATAGCCTTTCTTTAGACAAAAACTTAATCTTGTATTTTAGATGGATTATACTTACTTTAGATTCCTCATTGGATTCTCCAATTGCCATAAATGCTTGTTCATCTCCATCTTCATCATCTGAGTTCTCATCTGAGCTTTCTCCCCAAGCAGCAACCATAGCTTTTGTCGATCCTTTGTTCTTCTTGGGATGAACCTGTTCCTTCGTTCTGTTTCTTCATTCAGCTTTTTCCTTCTTCCATTCAATTTTCTATTGAGGGCAGTTTTTGATGTGGTGATCAGTTTTCCCATACTTGTAGCAGCCCTCATTGGTCTGTTTTTCAGTAACCCTTGGTTTGTTGTAGCCTCCACTTATTGAAGAACCCTTTTACTCTCATTAGGTACTTCCTGAAGTCCTTTGTGATCATAGCCATTTCATCTTCCTCTAAATCAGAACCTTCAGTGATTTTGAGTGCTAGGCTCCTTTCCTTATTGGGTACATCCATCTTCTTGGTTTGCCTTCTAAGTTCATAAGCAGTGAAATTACCAATTAGCTCACCCAACCTAAGAGTGGCAATGTTCTTTGATTCATGAATGACAGTGATTTTGCTCTCCCAAGTAACTGGCAGAACCCTTGTCAAAATCTTCTCAACTCTGTATTCTTCATAAATAATCCTTCTAAGAGACTTAAGTTCATTTGTCAATGTAGTGAACCTTGTATACATCTCTTGGATGTTTTCCCCTCCCTTCATGGTAAAATTCTCATATTGAGTATATAGTAGTGTTCCTCTAGACCTCTTCACTTGAGCTGTTCCTTCATGGGCCACTTGCAAAGTGTCCCAAATTTCCTTAGCAGTGGTACAACTTTGGATTCTACTGTACTCATCTGGACCAAGTCCATAAACAAGCCATTTTTTGGCTTTAGCATTCTTCTCCCATTTCTTCAAGTCGTCAGCAATGCAGTTAACTCTTGTTTTTGGCACCTCTTCTCCTTCGGCATTTATCTTCATGGTAGCCAGTGGACCATCTGTGACAATGTCCCATAGCTCATAGTCTTCTCCTATGATGTGATCTCTCATCCTGTTTTTCCACCAAGAGTAATATTGGTCATTGAAGAGTGGTAGCCTAGCAGTGGATTGCCCTTCCCAGTTTTCAGGTGGTGCACTCCTCTTGATATTCTCCTAAGGTGTTAGCATGTTCAAGGATAACCCGCTCTGATACCAATTGATGTTTTAACTTCAATACCACACAAGAGGGGGGGTGATTTGTATGGTGCCTAATTTTTCGCGTGCACGGATTATTTTTAGGACCTGGTTCTTTTTTGTGTTCCATATACTACTGTTGCGGAATAATAAATTCAAAAATTAAAGAACACAATAATTTTTACGTGGAAAACACCTGGCTCAAAAGGTGAAAAAAACCACGACCTACTACCAGTAGGATTTCCCAAACTCTTCACTAAATCACTGAGCCAAAAACTGTATTTACAAAACACTTTTGTAAACCTAGAATTAACTATAATCACGTTGTGGCACACAACCTCTAACTGTTGCGACAACTTCAAGTTAACTCTAACTTGAATACTCTGAGTACCTATTACAAATACTTCTAGATAAAGCTGAAAGGTACAATATGAAAACACCTACTACAATTGAACTAGAATAAAAAATAGACACTTGGAACTGGTTCTTCTATCTTGTTCATGTAGCTTAAGGTTCGCACACTTGAATCACACACGAACTGCTTGCAAAATGCCTTGCTATTTTGCTCTCAATTCACGTTTAACTTCTACTTTTGTGCATCACATGTAGAATAAGAACATCCTGCGATTTATAGAGTTAGTAGAGTAGAAAATAACTAGAGTTCTAATGCTACTCTTCCTTGGTGGAAGAGTTCTAATTGATTTCAACTTCTAACTCATTCCTTATCTTGGATAGTGTTATCTTTGATTAAGGAGTCCTTCTCCTTATCAATTGTGCAACCTTTTCGATCAGGAGATATCAATTATACTAAGTTAAGCGTATCTCCTTCACGTGCATCTCACATGCTCGAATATGCCCGTGTCTATGCACACAAGGGATGGACCTGGTTCATGCCTGAGCTTCCTTTGTCAATCTTCAAAACTAACCTTCACTTGGGCCAACAAAACTCAATGTGCTTAAGGCCCCGATTGTTCATATACATACTAAAAGTCTTGATTTCAAATGCTCTTATTATTGATAATCTATGATGATGCTTCAAAGTGAAAGAAGTGAGTATGAGATATAAAATATGGCCATCGTGCCAAGAATGAAATTACACATGTGGCTAATAGAGGAAATGAAATGAAAGGAATGTATGAAAGACTATGAAATGAGTTTTAATTTGTTTATATAATAACTGTTTTGGGAGCATCGTTTAGTCACCGAGGAAGTGTAGGTTAAAATAACCTAACCCCGAAACTACACATATCGGTGTAGGAGTTATTGAGGGGTAAATCCCCGTATTGATGTGTGGAGATTATTACCCTTAAATGGGATGAGATTGGTGTGTTGAGATTATTCCCCTTATTTAGGATGAGGTGATTGCTAGCGGAAAGTGATGTCGATCCACACGGCATTGTGGTGATACGGCTTAGCCGATCGGGCTGAGATCGGATGCCCTGTCGCGCACATGGTGGTGTTGTGATCGGATGTCTTGGGATAAGATGGCTTAGCCTATCAGACCGAGATCAGACTCCGTGCTAAAATAACGGTGGTATATCGGTACCAAAGATCTCCCCGTATAACAATATTGATATTCAATGAAATATTATCCTTCTCTTAATTTGATGCTTTATTATTGTTTGAGGTCCTCATTGATTCTATGTTTCTTTTTTCTTGTACTGTTTCTCGATTCTTTAAGAGGGGTTTAGTCTTACATACTAGTACTATTCTATATGTACTAACATCCCTTTTACCGGGGGCGTTGCATCTTTAATGGATGCAGGTGGTTCCACAGCAGGTATCATCGATCGGTGATAGCAGTACACCATCTTCTCTGCTGAATTGGTGAGCCCCACTTCAAATCGGGGACTTATATCTTTTGTTCCCTGTGTACCGTGTTTTGAGGTATAGTTGGGGCCTTGTTGCTTGCACCATCATGTTACTCCTTTGTATCTATTAGAGACTCCGTAGACATATTGTGAATTGTATTGTGATTTTGGAAAGTTAAACTAGAAATGTTGTACATGTATCCCATGTTCCCACTTCTAACTATGAATGTGTAATATATTTTTGGAAATTGTAAATGAAGTCACTACTGGTACTGAAATTGGTGTCGTTAATGTGATCTTCTCCTTGTCCATTTAATGGAATACATCTTCACTTTATTCATGGGTAAGGTCGGGTAGAAGGCA
This sequence comes from Nicotiana tomentosiformis, assembly GCF_000390325.3. Lineage (NCBI taxonomy): Eukaryota > Viridiplantae > Streptophyta > Magnoliopsida > Solanales > Solanaceae > Nicotiana > Nicotiana tomentosiformis. The sequence continues at coordinate 14,514,846 of NC_090822.1, forward strand.
ACAAGTAGGCTTTCTTGATTGGGATATCTCAGTTGAGCGTCGGTCGCTCTCCCCAAGGTCGGGGCGTGACAAGCTTGGTATCAGAGCCTAAGGTTTTAAAGTGTCATAGGATATCTCGGAGCCATGTCTAGCAGTGGAGCCGCTTCAGGCCTAGTCAAGGCAGCAGGGGATCCTACCAGCAGGGTTAGTCTGGTAGGAAATTCCAGCAGCAGTAGAGGCCCCCATGCCCTAGGTGTGGGAAGATGCATTTTGGGTCCTACTACATGGACCAAACCATATGATACGGGTGCGGTATTAGAGGTCATATCTAGAGGGATTGTCATTTGTCCCGCTAGGGTGTGGGTAGGGGTACAACACAACCAGTCAGTTCTGTAGCTACCATGTCCGCAGTACCTCCTCCAGCTCGAAACACTCTAACACCCGCAGGGTATGGTGCAGCTAGGGGTGATGCACAAAGCTCGTGAGGACCAAGTCGTTTCTATGCTATGAGGGTTGCCAAAGTTCAGAGGCTTCTTTAGATGTTGTCACATGTATATTGACTGTCCAATATCATGATGTTTATGCTCCCATAGACCCTGGTTCCATTTTGTCTTATGTCACTCCTTATGTTGCTCTGGAATTCGGGATAGAACAGGAACAACTTCATAAGCCGTTCTCCGTATCTACTCTAGTTTGTGAGCCTATTGTGGCCGCACGGGTTATAGGGATTGTGTTGTCACGGTGCGTGGTCGAGACACCATGTCCGATCTCATTGAATTGGGGATGGTTGATTTTGATATGTTAATGGGGATGGACTAGCTTTATTCATGTTTTTCCAAGCTTGATTGTCGAACTAGAATAGTTAGGTTTGAATTTCCAAATGAGCTAGTCATTGAATGGAATAGGGATGATGTAGTGCCGAAGGGTAGGTTTATTTTTTACCTTAAGGTCGCGAAGATGATCAACAAGGGGTGTATTTACCATTTGATCCGGGATCCAGACACCGATGCTAAGGCACCTACACTTGAGTCTGTGCGAGTTGTGAATGAATTTTTGGAAGTTTTTCCTGATGAGCTCAGTGGGATCCTGCTAGACAGGGAGATTGATTTTTGGATCGATGTGATACCGGGCACGCAGCCTATATCCATTCCACCCTACAGAATGGCGCCGACGAAATTGAAGGAACTAAAAGAGTAGTTGAGGGATTTGTTAGAGAAGGCTTTCATCTGACCGAGTGTTTTGCCTTGGGCGCACCAGTTCTCTTTGTAGGGAAGAAAGATGGGTCGCTAAGAATGTGTATTGACTATCGGCAGCTCAACAAAGTCATAATAAAAAATAAGTACCCACTGCCAAGGATAGATGACTTGTTCGATTAATTGTAGAGTGCCAGGTATTTATCCAAGATTGACCTAAGATCGGGGTATCACCAACTGAAGATCAGGGAGCAGGATATTCCGAAATTAGCTTTTAGAACCCGATATGGGCATTTTGAATTTTTTGGTGATGTCTTTTGGGCTAATGAATTCCCCGGCAGCTTTCACGGATCTTATGAATCGAGTCTTCAAGCCTTTCCTCGGCTCTTTCGTGATAGTATTCATTGACGATATTCTTGTACATTCACGAAATCAGGAGAACCATACCGATCATCTCGGGGAAGTTATGCAAACTTTGTATCAACACAAGTTGTATGCGAAGTTTTCGAAGTGTGAATTTTGGCTAGAATATGTCGCATTCTTGGATCATGTCATCTCTAGTGAAGGAATTAAGGTTGATCCTCAGAAGATCACAGCTGTAAAAAATTGGCGTAGACCTATAACTCCAACATAGATTCGTAGTTTCTTGGGCTTAACTGGGTATTACAGAAGATTTGTGGAGATGTACTCTACTCTTGCCTCTCAATTGACTAAATTAACGCAGAAGGCGATTAAGTTTCAATGATCAGACGCTTGCGAAAAGAGCTTCCAAGAGTTGAAGAAAAGACTGACTATGACACCGGTGTTGACCCTACCGGAGGGTACAGATGGGTTCGTAGTATATTGTGATATTTCATTTATCAGCCTTAGGTGTGTATTGATGCAACATGGCAAGGTGATCACTTATGCTTCTAGGCAACTCAAGAATCATGAGAAGAATTATATAACACATGACTTGGAACTTGCGACGGTGGTATTTGCACTGAAGATTTGGCATCATTACTTGTATGGGGTCCATGTAGATATATTCACGGACCATAAGAGCCTTTAATATACCTTCAAGCATAAGGAATTGAATCTGAGGCAAAGAAGATGGCTTGAGTTACTCAAGGACTATGACGTCGATATCCTATATCATCCGGGGAAGGCTAATGTTATGGCAGATGCTCTTAGCCGGAAATCCATAGGTAGTTTGGCTCACTTGGATGTATCTCAAAGGCCGTTATCCAAGGAAGTTCACCGGTTGGCTAGCTTGGGAGTTCGTCTTGCGGACTCTAGTGAAAGAGGGTTGGTGGTGCAAAATAGGGCTGAATCATCACTTGTAGTAGGAGTCAAGGAAAATCAATACGACAATCCATTGTTGGTGCAGTTGAAGGAGGGGGTTCATAAACATAAGACCATGGATTTCTCTCTTACCATGAATGATGGTACACTGAGGTACCAGGGGCGATTATGTGTTCCAAACATAGATGGTCTCCGAGAAAGAATCATGATCGAGGCTCACAATTCCAAGTATTCCGTGCACCCAGGCTCTACAAAGATGTACCATGATCTTAAGGAAGTCTACTGGTGGAATGATATGATGAGGAATGTATCAGACTTTGTGGCAAAATATCCAAATTGTCAACAAGTGAAGGCCAAGCACCAAAGGCCCGGTGGGTTGGCACAGAACATAGAAATTCCAATGTGGAAGTGGGAGATGATCAATATGTACTTTGTGGTAGGTTTACCTCGCACGCCTCGCAAGTTCGACTCGATTTGGGTGGATGTGGACCGACTTACGAAATCAGCATACTTCTTACCGATTAAGGCTATCGACACAGCAGAACAATATGCTCAATTCTATATTAAGGAAATAGTCAGGTTGCATGACACTCAAAATTCTATCATCTCTGATCGGGGGGCACAGTTCACAACAAATTTTTGGAAGAAATTTCAGCAAGTTTGGGTACTCAGGTGAATCTTAGTACAACCTTCCATCCACAAACAGACGGACAAGTAGAATGGACTATTCAGACACTTGAGGATATGTTGTGCGCTTGTGTTCTTGACTTTAAGGGTAGCTAGGATGATCATTTGTTGCTCATAGAATTTACCTACAACAACAGTTATCATGCTAACATTTAAATGGCACCATTCGAGGCTTTAAACGGTAGGAGATGTAGATCTCGCATTGGGTGGTTTGAAGTTGGGGAAGCAGAGTTGTTAGGCCCAAACCTCGTACACCAGGCTGTGTAGAAAGTTAAAATCATTAAGGAACGGTTAAAAACTGCCTAGAGTCGCCAGAAGTCCCATTCGAATGTACGTCACATGGATTTGGAGTTCAAAGAGGATAATTGGGTATTCTTGAAGGTTTCCCCCATGAAGGGTATAAAGCGATTTGGGAAGAAAGGGAAATTGAGTCTGAGGTATCTCGGACAGTACAAAATCATTCGTAAGGTTGTTCAGGTGGCTTACATGCTTGAGCTACCTCTAGAGATGTCTTTAGTGCACCTGGTGTTTCATGTATCCTTGTTGAAGAAGGTGGTTGGGGACCCGTCGCTTATTGTTCCAGTAGAAACTATTGAGATCAACGAAGAATTTACTTATGAGGAGATTCCAATTGCCATTCTTGATAGGCAAGTCTGAAAGCTGAGGAATAAGGAGATTGCCTTCGTGAAAGTGCTATGGCAGAATCAACAGGTTGAAGAGGCCACCTGGGAGGCCGAGGAAGAGATGAAGAAGAAGTATCCCCATTTGTTTGAATAACTATGTAGTTGTGTTCTATGAAAATGTTAAAGAGCTTACTTTCTATAAATTGTGTTTAACTTGTATAGCTTATGTTAATGATGCTCCTCTTGGTAATGTAATGCTTATGGAGTTAGGGTAGATGTTGTTTTCATGTTGTGATACATCGTTGTGTTATGGTTATGTTGTTAGGATTGATTTCTAGGATTCTTTAACAAGTGGATGGGCCCAATTACAGGGGAAACTCTGCCGAAATTTCTGGAAATTTTGGGAGTTGGCCAAAATTTGGGGGCTTGAGATATGTGAAGGAATATGTGGATTATATTGGGTGTTCCTACGCGGACTCTACTCCCCATTCTAGGATGAATGATCCTAAGCAGGAGAGGATGTAAGACCCCGTAAAATTTTACCTAGAACTCGAGGTTTGTGGTACCGAAGTAGGCTAATGCGTTAGAAAGTAGTAGACAATCTTTGCGGCGAGCTTGCGCGCCGCGGTACGGACTTTTTGGGTAGTTCAATACGTTGGGAAGTTGGAAGAATAATTTTTGCAGAGCATGTCATTTCTGTTGTCCATTATGCGGCCGTATAACTACTCCGCGAACCGCAGATCCGCCGCAAAGTGCTACAGAAATAATGCTAATTTTTTAGATTATTTTGCGGTTCATTATGCAATCACATAATCATTTCGCGGGCCGCACATCCGTCACAAATTCATCATGAAAAATTTCGGAGAGGGACTTTTACGGTGCGTTATGCGACCGCATAACTGGTCTACAGATTATAGACCTGACCCGAGCAGCCAAGTTTTTGAGGGTGATTTTGCGGTTCGTTATGCGGACCGCATAATCGACCGCAGAATTGGGTTCAGATGGTCCATTTTCTATTTTTTTAAAACCGACCCCATTTTGATTAAAAGCCATTAGGGCTCGTTTAGAAGGCAAAGATCTGATATTTTTGTGAGAGGGGAAGGGAGCTAGAGAGATAAATAAGGGCACTAACATCTCCACACTTCAATTCCTTGAACAAGCCTCAGAGAATTCACAAGGAAAAGTTATAAAATTGTCTACGAAAGAGGTAAGGTTCTAGCCCAAGCTTTCTTTTTCGAATTTGGGGCAGAAGATGGGTAGTGGGGAGTGTGATTCTTGGGAATAAGAGTTCTTATTGTGCATGCATGTATCAATAAAGGTGGTGGGGAGGTTATTGAACTAATATGAGTAAACTCTTGGTGTTGGATTGGTGGTGGGGTGAAGGAAATCCCATAAAAGAACCTTGTAACCAAATTGCACGCCTAGTGCTTGATGAAATGCTTAAATGAGCAGAACCCATAAAACCTTTTGTCATGTCTCTAATTATATTAATGTCGCTAGGAGTTTCGGAAAGTTGTAGTAAATTTAACGAAAGCCCAAGACATGTATGTTGGCTAAACTTCTCTCCTAAAATCAAATTCTATGATATTCTCGTAAGTTCATTGTGATTGGCCCAAGTCCTTATTTCTCATGTTTCGAGTCATTCCTAGTATATTCAGCGATTTCAAATAAACTTTGTGTTGTAAGATGTATACTCCAAAATGTGTCCCAATTGCCCCTATCATATTACGTTCTCTTTCGGGAATGTATTAAAGTATGACCAATGTATCAAAATGTTATGATTTGAAATCATGTTTCAATTGCAAGTTTATTATGCCTAATTTTGAAAGAAACTCAATGTGCTTTAGGCTCCGATTGTTCATATACATACTAAAAGTCTTGATTTCAAATGTTGTTATTGTTGATAATCTATGATGATACTTGAAAGTGAAAGAAGTGAGTATGAGATATAAAATGTAGCCATCGTGCCAAGAATAAAATTACACTTGTGGACAATAGAGCCAATGAAATGAAAGAAATGTATGAAAGACTATGAAATAAGTTTTAATTTGTTTATATAATAATTGTTTTGGGAGCATCATTTAGTCACCGAGGAAGGGTAGGTTGAAATAACCTAACCCCGAAACTATACATGTCGGTGTAGGAGTTATTGAGGGGTAAATCCTCGTATTGATGTGTGGAGATTATTCTCCTTAAATGGTATGAGATTGGTGTATTGAGATTATTTCCCTTATTTGGGATGAGGTGATTGCTAGCGGAAAGTGATGTCTATCCACACGGCATTGTGGTGAGACGGCTTAGCCAATCGGGCTGAGAACGGATGCCATATCGCGCACATGGTAGTGTTGTGATCGGATGTCTTGGGATGAGATGGCTTAGCCAATTGGACCGAGATCAGACTCTGTGCTAAAATAACAGTGGTATATCGGTACTAAAGATCTCCGTGTATAACAATATTGATATTCACTGAAATATTATCCTTGTCTTAACTTGATGTTTTATCATTGTTTGAGGTCCTCATTGATTCTATATTTCTTTTTCCTTGTAATGTTTCTCGATTCTCTTAAGAGGGTGTTTAGTCTTACATACTAGTACTATTCTATATGTACTAACGTCCCTTTTGCTGGGGGCACTGCATCTTTAATGGATGCAGATGGTTCCACATCAGGCGGCATTGATCATGATAGCGGTACACCCTCTTCTCTGCTGAATTGGTGAGCCCCACTTCAAATCGGGGCCTTGTATCTTTTGTTCCCTGTGTACAGTGTTTTGAGGTATAGTTGGGGCCTTGTTGCTTGCACCATCATGTTACTCCTTTGTATCTATTAGAGACTCCATAGACATATTGTGAGTTGTATTGTGATTTTGGAAAGTTAAACCCACTTCTAACTATGAATGTGTATATTTTTGGAAATTATAAATAAAGTAACTACTGGTATTGAAATTGGTGTCGTTTGTGTGATCTTCTCCTTGTCTATTTAATAGAATACATCTTTATTTTATTCATGAGTAAGGTCGGATAGAAGGTATCAAGTAGGCTTGCTTGATTGGGATATCTCGGTTGAGCGCCGGTCGCGCTCCCTAAGGTCGGGGCGTGACAATAAATCAATAAAATTGAATTATCTTGAGATTATGTTTGATTATCCATCATACCAAATGACCCCGTATTAGTTACACATATGTTAAAAAATACTACTACTAAACAAGAAATTAATAATACCAAAACTATATATATATATATATATATATATATATATATATATCTACGCTCTATATAATAAATTATTGAATTCATTCAAATCCAGGCGCGGATGTAGCATTCCGATGACAGGTTTAATTGAACTCATAACTTTCGACGCGGAGTATAAATTAATGTGTAAAAATTTACTAAAATTGCAATAAATAGTAGATTGAACTCATAGTATTAAAAATATAATGGGTTCAATGCTAAGAACCTTAAACGTTGAACCCATAAAATTTATATCATGGATCCACCTCTGTTCAAACCCAATCCCAAAAAATATCGTCTGCCATTGTGGCTTTGTGGGGGCATAATGCCCTCGGGTACAACTAATACAACAACAACATATCTAGTATATTCTCACAGTATGGAGTCTAGTCGAGGTATAATTAATGACTAATAGAAAACAAGATAGATAATATAAAATAAACAAGTGATATTCCATTTCTTTTTTGTTAATTAACGAATTTTATTAAATGACAGTTTGGTGCATATAGCATTCCGTATTCATGTAGGGTCCAGAAAACGGTCATAACCCAAGAGGCATGATATAGACAACCGACCCTAATATAAATATAAGTGAGTGTTTCTAACTGCTCGAAACCGTTACCTATAAGTCATACAAATATAGAAATATATACGAATATAACTAATACCACATCTTCAATTAGTCAATTTCTATTTTTGCCGTCTTTAATTAATATAAAGACAGACGTAATACAAGGTATGGTGGACTAACGAACAAATATCTTCGAATTTAAAAAAGAGAGAAAAAAAAAGAGTAATTAGGAGTAGTAGATTGACAGGTACAAGATCAAGGCGTTGATTGATGAGCGATTGCCATTGCAGTGACGGCAACTACAGCAATACATAATATAATATATTAAATTAAATAAAAGAAGTAGGTAGGGGACCAATCTCGTATAATTGGACACATGTTAATAGGTCAGCCCCACAATTCCCCTTTTTATGAATAGCCAAAAAGCAGCTCCTCCTGCTCCCATTGCTGCCGCGTCTGATTACTCTTTTTTTAAAAAAAATAATAAAATGTTATTATTTATTATGAAAATAATTATAATCTGAATGTCCATTTATTACTCCGCTATAGATAATCTTCTTGAAGAAAATTATCTGTTTGGTACTCTATTGAAGTTTATCTACAAGTAGTTGATGCAGGCAGGTTGCAAGCAAATCCATGAAATGATTTGCAATAGTTTCATATTAAACAAACAGGTTGCAAGCAGCTCAAGCAGACAGTTTACACGCAGCTCAAGAAAAACCTCGTAGCTGCTTCCTGAAAAGTCTCGCAGCTGCTTCCTTTCTTCTATAAATAGAGAAGTTTTCAGTTCATTATGTACATCAGTTTGAAGTTGAATAATATATCAACCTCTCTCTATACTTGTTTTCGGTTTATTTACTTTACAGTCTTTATTTTATAACACGTTATCAGCACGAGACTCTGCCATTTTGAGCACTTACTTCGAATTTAATTTCTATTTCAATGTTCATCTTCGATGTAAGGCGATACTCTTATGTCCGTGGTTAGATCTTGTTCATTCCGAGCATTATAAGCCAGATTATATCCTTGAACTAGTGAGTTTTTCTTCTTAATAGCAGTGATTTAGATATCACTTACGTCTGGAGTGGCCAAATTTGTATAATTTAATTTGAGCCTTTTGCTTATATTTTAATATCTTTACCATCGCTTACTTGGTTATATGTTACGTATACAGTACCTATTTTGGTATTTGCTTTCATCATAATTATCTTAATAAAGGATTACAAAGTGGATAAAATTGTTAGTTGTACTTAAACTCCATCAAAATTTGCAAGAAATATACAACCACCAGAAGTGGTTATGTTTCGTATATCTCATTGTAACTAAATTTTGTTAACCACCAGAAGTGGTATATGCATATGACCACTAGAAGTGATAATTTAGGTTTTCTATGGTTACAATTAAAGATAAGCTAGAGAAATATTCTCTATATTACATGCATGCCTCGATTTGCTCCTGAAGTAGTAAATATTTTAAAAGAGATTGAAGCATCACAATTTGATGTGATTAATGCGCGTTCAAATAATTATGTTCGATTTCTTGAAGGATGAGAATTTTTTATAAATATTAATCCATTCCCATGAAGTGAATGTGATAATATTAATAAAGCTGTAAATATGAACGCGCTCTTGATGAAAATATATTACAACTCACCTCCTGAAGAGGTAGAATAATAGAGGATATACATATTATTTTTGTAGCATAAAGATCATTGTCATACGTACCTGTTGTACGTAAAACATCTTGGATAATTTTATTAAGTATTATTCTAAGGCAAAATTTCTACTACAACCACATTGATATATTATGGTTAGTTGTTATTAACTACCCCGAAGAAAATAACAACTCATGTATATTTCCTTGGAGGATGTAATGACTATGTGGTTGCCGCTTTGATATAAAATATTCAGACATTAATGGCGTTTCTCCCTGAAGGAGATATTTGTCACAAAGTTGGTAGTAAACAAAATATTGAAATTCTTGATTTCTGATATTTATAAAGTTAGAATTGTCTTTATATTGTTTATTTGATTATGATTTTCTCTCATGATACCAGAAGTGTCTGAGAAATATTTGATAGTACAAAATGTATCAAAAACTCCTGAAGAACTAACTGTTTGTTTAAAAGACACGTGACACCAATAGTGTCCAAATAATATTAGATTGTGGATAATAAATGAAGGCTCTCGAAGAGCTTATATACAAATATGTCATTCATGTTATATGATTATGGTCAAAACATATGTTGTAGTAAACCCGAAGTTTACTAATACAAATGGCTATCATATTGAGACTACAAATGACTGAAAGATTGAAAATTTTCATGTCTCCACAATCATAGAGGGTAAAATAATATGTATATGAGAAGTGACCCGTCTTATTCTTCAATTTGTACTATATCATTTATTACAGTAAATCAGAAGTTTACTAATGCAAAAGCAGTCACAGTAAACCAAAAGTTTTACTGAGGCAAAAGTAGCTACTGTAAACCAGAAATTTACTAATACAAAAGTAGCCACAGTAAATAAAAAGTTTACTGATGCAAAAGTTTGTGCCATAGTAAACCAGAAGTTTACTTAGAGATAGCACATGCCATGATAAACTTGAATTTTTTTTTTTGCCATTTTTAAATGAGCTATTTGAGAATTCAGATAAGCATATACTGAAGAACTAGAAGATTCTTCAAGAATTCTCTTGTGTTACTTGTTCTCATAATAAATTGATTATACCAGCTAAAGTTGGGACTAAAACCCTTGAATTGTGGAATATATAAAAGGTGAATATGAGCTCATTCACCTATCATGTGAACCACTTATAGATGCATATATGAGATGGTTACATGTGTGTTTATTGTCAACCTACAGTTTGGCATTTGAAATTGCCTTTCTCAATTAAGAGCATAATTTTCAGATTATGAAATCAAGATAGTTTATCTTGATGATGTTGGTTTATATCCAAGCTAGTTTAGCATTGAATACCTCGTATTAATGGCTAAACTATTGCTTATGAGAACAAAGACTCATATGTTGGTCTAAGATTTCCTAAATTGCATACAACAACACTTGTATGCATCAGACCAGCAAAATATGATAAGTCTTCCTCTCACAATTGGTTTAGGATAAGAAACCAAATATTTTTACTATCTAATAACTTTTGATGTATGGTATAGGATTAATCTCTCTACCACAATGTACAAAGATAGGTTTCCCAAAGAAGACTGGGGATATGAGTTAGTTTTTCTAACATTTGGGGGATGGAATAAACAACTGAAAAATATGCTATATAAATCAAATTATCATTAATATGATCCTCACTTAGAATATAATTCAAGTCAAATGCCAGAAGCATTTGCTGATCCAAAATAAAATATCATATTTCAGCTGCAAATGCTCCTATTAAGATTAAAGTCCCCGAAGGATAAAGTTTACTGCACGCATGAAGCGTAGTAAACCGACCGGTTTCAAAGGTAACAATCCTTGAAAAGGATAGGAGCAAATGATCAAAATGATCATAATGAGGAGGAATGAGCTCTAGAAGAGCCCACGACATAATATTTCATGAAACTCCAGAATAAGTTCAGGTGCCTGAAAATAAAAAAAGTGATGAGATCTCAACAAGTTATGTCACTTGCGAACCGATATAAAATGATCGTCGACGATATATTTGATACAATATAGTGCACAATATTGTGAGGATCAGACATGTAATCCAGACACTTGAATATGTCATGCCATTTAGATGCAAGTCATAACCTATATGACTCATTTGATTAAATTTATATAAAGATCCTTGAAGAATTTAAAATGCCTGAAGCATATAGTTCAATGTATCGTGAAATATACTCAATTAGATTACAAAGATATTTGTACGGTTTAAATCAATTGGACACATGTGATATAATCGCCTCAGTGCATATTTGCTAAAAGAAGGTTATATAAATGATGGCATTTGTCCATGCATTTTTACAAAGAAAACAACATCAGAGTTTGTTATACTTGCCGTTTATGTTAATGACATAAATCTCATAGGAACTCCAGAAGAGCTCCAAAGGGAAAAACTTTGTCTTGGTCTGCAAATTGAATATTTAGCAGACGAGATCTTTATGCATCATTCTGTCTATACAAAAAATATCTTAAAACTCTTTTACATGGACAAAGCGCACCCATTAAGTATACCAAATGGGTATTCGATCACTTGAAGTGAATAAGGATCTGTTCCGACCTCCAAAAGAGGATGAGGAACTCCTTGGTCATGGACTCTATCTCAGTACAGTTGGTGCACTTATGTATCTTGCTAATGCAAACAAAGGTGATGCAAATCGTATTGGTTATGCAGATGCAGGTTATTTATCTGATCCCCATAAAGCTCGATCTCAAATCGGGTACGTATTTATATGTGGAGGTAATGTCATATCACGACACTCCACAAAGCAATCTATTATTGCCACTTCTTCAAATCATGTTGAGATAATAGATATTCATGAAGCAAGTAGGGAATGCGTATGGTTGAGATCAGTGATTCATTTTATTCAAGAAAAATGTGGTTTGAAATGTGATAGAAGATCCACAATTTTATACGAAGACAATGCTACATGCATAGCCCAATTAAAGGGAGAATTTATAAAAGGAGATAGAACGAAGCACATTTGACCAAAATTATTTTACACACATGATCTTCAGAAAAAATGGTGACATCGATGTGCAACAAATCCATTCAAGTGACAATCCAGCAGATTTGTTCACTAAATCTTTGCCAACTTCAACTTTTGAGAAGATGGTATACAAGATTGGAATGCAGAGACTCAAATATTTGGAACAAGGTTTTCATCAGGGGGAGTGAAATGCGCGCTGCACTCTTTTTTTCTTACTAAGGTTTTCCCATGGCGTTTTTCTTATAAGGTTTTTAATGAGGCAGCTAGAATTACGTATTACTAAATATGTGTACTCTTTTTCCTTCACTAAGATTTTTTTCACTGGGTTTTTCTTAGTAAGGTTTTAACGAGGCACAATATCTTTTAAAGAACATCCAAGGGGGTGTTATGAAAATAATTATAATCTGGATGTCCATTTATTACTCCGCTATAGATAATCTTCCTGAAAAAGATTATTCGTTTGGTACTCTATTGAAATTTATCTACAAGCAGTTGATGCAGGCAGGTTGCAAGCAAATCAATAAAATGATTTGCAGCAGCTTCATATTAAACAGACAGGTTGCAAGCAGTTCAAGCAAACAGCTTACAAGCAGCTCAAGAAAAGCCTCGCAGCTGCTTCCTGAAAAGCCTCGCAACTGTTTCCTTTCTTCTATAAATAGAGAAGTTTTCAGTTCATCATGTACATTAGTTTGAAGTTGAATAATATATCAACCTCTTTCTATACTTGTTTTCGGTTTATTTACTTTAAAGTCTTTATTTTATAACATTATTATTACTATTGCTCATCATGTATTTTTATAAACAACAACAATATATCTAGTAAAATCTCACAATTAAAATTTAAAGAGAACAGTGTGTACACAAACTTTATTATAGTCAACAAGTTTAAAAGTTTTCTTTTTTTTCCTTAAATTTTGTGTTAAGTTCAAATACTACCACATAATTGGAGACAAAAAAAATTCGTTCTAATATTTTTTTCATTTACAAAATTTTAATTTTTTTTTTAATGTAAAATATATTTTCAAATATAATTTTAACTTCTAAAAACTATTTTTGACACCCTTTGAATTGTTCAAAAACTATTTTTCGAAGTTTCAACTAATTTATTCAAATGGCAGCTAAAAATCAAAAGTTTCGTTGTTGCGATAGTAGGGTGGGCCAAAACGGATCTTTTGCCGGCTGTTTCGGACTTGGTTATGTGCATTACGGCGCGTGCTCCCGACATTGGTCCCAACAAATTTAAGAGGAGGGCGTGACGCGTGGGAAACAGTACGGAATTTTAAGACCACTGACTCTCTCTTTTATCTCTGTTTCTGGCAACAGCAAAAGTCTATTCCCTACTCCTACGCCTGTTCCTACACCCCCCCCCACCCCCAAACCCCATCTTCCCCTTTACACTTACTTTTCATTTTCTGCTGTTTTACGCGCGCGCTTTTTTTCTACTCCTAGCTGGTACTAGTATTAGTAATACTACTACCTTTTATCCTATTTTCTCATTCCATAATAATGTCGTTACGGCGGTGTGTTTGGAAACCACAATCTTTGGGCGTTAATGTATATTTAAAAATCGATAAAATTGATTGTATCGTATCGTATTTAACTGATTTCAGGTTTTTTTTTTAATAAAATTATAAATTTTTATATAAATTTATAACTGTATCAATAATTAGGGTAGATTTTTTATTTTATGAAAATAAATCAAAAAAATACTGAATCGTATCGAATAAATTTATATATGAAAATTATATTTATATATTAAGTTTAAAAATAATAAAATATTAATTTTTTCCTTGGGCCTTGGAATTATGAAAATAGTTACAAACCAATAAGTAGACAAAAATGAGTTGCTCTAGTGGTAAGCACCCTCTACTTCCAACAAAGAGATTGTGAGTTCGAGTTACCCCAAGAGCATTTATTCTAACGTTGGCTTGCCTAGAAAGTGAAATGTTAGGCGTCATTACGGTCCCGAAGGTGGGAATTTCGGGTCGTGACCAGTTAGTATCAGAGCACTAGGTTACTTAGGTCTCACGAGTCACAAGCAAGCTTAGTAAAGTCTGAAGGATCGGTACAGAGACGTCTGCACTTATCTTCCAGAGGCTACAGAGTTTAGGAATAATTTTACTTATTCCATTCCTTATCGTGCGGCATTGATTTAACTTGAAACATATATACCATATTTCTTTGTATCCACTCATATATGACATTGCACACTCGGTATCAGTTTTGCGTCGACAGTTCGTGATGCCACAAATGGACTACGAGGGAGCCAGAGATGCTCAAACATTGCCTCAACGTGTGGTTCTGATGGAAGATGCAGACGCATTGAGAGATCACCGAGTATTGAGAGATCACCCAGTGAATCATGTGAGGGGTGCAACGGACCTTGGCATCTGGTTGATTTATATGAGTTGTGAAGGTTAATATTGTGGATCATCGGACGATGTGACCTATGACTTCGCGCCGAGTAGGGGAGTCCACTATAAATGGATGGATTCCAGGGTCATGTGTTATATCGGTTTTGGCCTGAAATATATATATATGTGGTACTAAAAGGTTCCCCAAAATTTATACATGTTTAAGGCCAGAGATTTTGTAGAGGATAAGGTTAGGACTTGCGGTATGTCCGCCTCTTTAATAATCCTATGCTTCAGTACCAAAGGAGCTAGAGAAACAACTTTAAATTTACAGAAGGTCTACTTAGCGTGGATGTCACGGTTGCGGATTTTGGGTTGCTTCGGAGGAAGTACAGTGGTTGACGAGATTCTGGACTATGTGGTTCGTTTCTCAATCATGTCGGTTTCTCTTCGGTATCTGTACGATTTGGTTAATTTCCGGTATTTTTCAATCATGTAGCGTTTCTCTTCGATATATGTACGATTTGGTTAATTTTCGGTATTTCTTTGTCACGTAAAAGTCATTAGCAGAAGTAGAATGCAATAACATATGTACTTTTATAGGACTTCGCAAAACTCTCTAAACAATTTTACTGTTTAAAGGGTGATGAATTAAGAAAAAATGAAAGATGATTAGAGTATAGATCCATCAACTATTCTACAGCAGTATAAAAGAAACTAACAAAATACAAAGAAAATATAAATCACTTGAGTGAAAAGATATTAACCAAGTTGGGACTCAAAAATAAAGTCTAAAGATTAAATATACAAAAAGATAAATCTCAACACATGAAAAAAAATATATTCAATACATTGTAGTTTGCTACTTATAATCACTAGAATAGTTTGTGTATTGCTAGTGAATATGCTGAAAATAATTTAGTTTTAAAAGGAGTAGATAATAAGTTTGGGAATTAGTATTTTGAGTTTAATTACTTGTTGGTTTGTAACAACAACAACAACAACAACAACAACAACAACAATCCAGTATAATCTCACTAGTGGGGTCCGGGGAGGGTAGTGTGTATGCAGACCTTACCCCTACCCTGGGGTAGAGAGACTATTTCCGATAGACCCTCGACTCTCTCCCTCTAAGAACTCCCCATCCTAGAATAAGTTTTTTTAAAAATTAATTAATAACAAAGGAACAAATGCAGAAATAAAGTATGAAATAAAGTGAATAATCCATAATACTAGCGATGTCTGAATACCATCCTAGAATTGGTGTCACAAGTGTACGAACTTCTAGAATAATACAAACAATGGTCTAAATAAAATAAAGTTGTCTTAAAGAAAGCACACAGCTAAAATAAAGTAGAAGGGGACTTCAGAACTGCGAACGCCGTGCAACTATATTTCAAGTCTCCACTTGTAGCTGAATACAAGCACAATCTACAGTACGCCGCTGGGACCAACTCCGGAATCTGCAGAAGTAGTGCAGAGTGTAGTATGAGTACAACCGACCTCATGTACTTTGTAAGTGCTTAGTCTAACCTCGACGAAGTTGTGACGAGGCTAAGGCAGGTCACTTACATTAACGTGTACGCAATAATAGTAACAATAACAATAATAGAAATAAAATAAGTAACTCATTTCAATAGTTGAAGCCAACTCGGCAGTCATAACCAACTATTATTTCAATCAATTTCCGCTGCGGCGTGCAACCCGCTCCAATAATATAAACTTAAAATATAATCCGTTTTGGCGTGCAACCCGATCCCCCAATATATTGCTTTTCATTTCCGTTGCGGCGTGCAACCCGCTCCTGCCATATAATTTAACAACTCTTAAATATAATAAAAATACTCCAATAAATACCACATTCGGTAAGAAATTATTAGGCAACAATGCACACAATATTTATAAATTATTTAGGAATAAGTAATGACAAATAGCAATTAATTGTGGAAATCAGGGAGAAAATAGGCAATTTAATTTTTAATATGCTAAATGTCAAGTAGCAATTAAGTTACATAAGTCAAATAAATATGTAACAACTATAGCATGGATTCAAGACATAATAATGAACAAGGAATATGAGAGAAACAATTAATATAATAATTAATTCATGTTTTAAAAAAATTTATGATTTCAAATAATTATGCAAACAATTAATTTGATGACATATAGACACTCGTCACCTCGCCTATACGTCGTTCACATGAATTTCATATAACAAATCATTCAAAGGTTCTATTCCCTCAAGTCAAGGTTAACCACGACACTTACCTCGCTTCGTAACCAAATTCAAGATTCTAATAAACCCTTGCCTCGCGAATTAGTTTCTAAAAGCCTCAAATCTAGTCATAAACAATTCAATATACTCAATACAAATCGTAGGAATTAATTCCATATGAATTTACTAATTTTTCGGATTAAAATTCGAAATTCATTTTAAAAATCGATAGTGGGGCCCACATCTCTAATCCTGGAAAAACTCACAAAATCTGAACACCCGTTCCGATATGAGTTCAACCATATAAAAATTATCGAATTTCGATATCGGATTGACCTTCAAATCTTTATTTTATATTTTTGGAAGATTTTATAAAAAATCTGATTTTTCTTCCATAAATTCATAAATTCATGACGTAAATGCATATGGAATCATGAAATACAATCAATATTGATAAGGAACACTTACCCCAATATTTTTTCGTGAAAATCACCCAAACATCGCCTTACCCGAGCTCAAAATCGTGAATAATGAAAAATGGGGCGAAATCCCATTTCCAGAACTTAAGTTCTGTTGCCCAGTCATTTACCCTATGCGATCGCGGCCAAACTCTGGCGATCGCGAAGAACAAAAATTTTCCAGCATTTTTTTACTATATGCAATCGCGGCTATTCTCTCGCAATCGCAAAGAATAATTTTTCCATCAACCTTCTCCAATTCTTAGGGACAACTTCTAGTAAAATAGTCATAACTTGTTGTAAAAAACTCCAAATAACAAATAGTTTATCTTTCTGAAAATGCAACACCAAGATATACAAATTTCATCTTTTGGTAATCTCCTAATTCCTTATATATTTCGAGATATAAGCTGTCAAAGTTAGCCTTGTGCAACACAAATTTCTTCTTCGCGATTTCCAAATATTTTCCAGGATAGTTTGTAGTGTACCAACCATAACTTTTTGTACACAACTTCAAATACCAAAACTAGATACAAAGGGCTACAACTTTTATTTTTGGATCATCTCCAAATTCCTTATAGATTGCGAGATATAAGCTTCCAAAGTCGGGTCAGTGAAGCAGAAGTTTCCTCTACGCGATCGCGAAAGGTCATCCGCGATCGCGAAGCACTAGTCAATTCTCCCATTTTACTCATCACGATCGCGGACAATTACCTGCTATCGCATAGACAATGATGTAGCCAATTACAATTCACACCTCGATTCAGACTTACGAGTTCACACCTCGATTCAGACTTACGAGTTTCAAACTTTTCAATTTACAAAACTCGTGTCGAAACATGTTGAATGAATCCGAAATGACTTCAAATTTGGCACACAAGTTATAAATGACATAGCAGAGCTATTTCAATTTTCAGAATCTCAATCCGAGTCCAACATCAATAAAGTCAACTCCACGGTCAAACTTTGGAAATCTTTAGCCTTTATATTTTTAGTTTTTCGTTAAATGGCGATAATTTGAGCTAGGGACCTCCGAATTCAATTCCGGGCATACGACCAAGTCCCAAATCACGATACGGACCTACTGGAACTGTCAAAATACTGATCCAGATCTGCTTGCTCAAAATATTGATCAAAGTTAACCCAATTGAGTTTTAAGCTCTATTTTATATTTTAATCAATTTTTCATATAAAAACTTTTTGAAAAATTATACGGATTGCGCACGCAAGTCGAGAAATAATGAATAGTGTTATTTGAGGTCTTAGGACAAGGAAATAATTTATTAAATTTAAAGATGACCTATCGGGTCATCACAAGGATACTATTCATCATACTATAATTCCTGATGGTGACTTTCAGAGGCGAACGCATAATTTTAATATTACGTGAACACCACTTTAATAATAAAATTAAAAAAAATATAAGTTGTAAGAGCCGGGATTGGAACCTAGGTCATGAAGAGAGTGTATATACTTAAGCACTCCTACAAACTATCGCTTTTGTCCAAATTTTGTGATTTTTGGCGGTAGTGTAAAATTTGAACGGGTCCTTACTGTATATTTAGATATATATATGAAGTATAAATACATTCTTTTTGCCGAACCTAACGGGTTCCCCCATCCCAAAGTAAGTCCGTCCTTGGCACTATATACAATTACCAGGCCTAGTCATTATGCAATATAGTAATTACTCCCTCGTTCTATTTTATGTGATATGATTAATAATAGAAGGTCAAGCTGACTAACTATTATGATATAGAATTTTAATTTTTTTAAAATAAAAAATTACATATTTAGGATTATGTAAATAATTTTATAAGTCACAACAATTAGGAATTCAAAATATTTATAATTAACCTAGTCAAAGAATTTTTTATTTGACTATCTAACTATTAAGAGAAATTTTCATAAACCACTTTCTTTTAAAGCCTAGTAATTATAATTTGCCTAATTACCATTCATAATTACTGTTCAATTGCTAGTAACTTGTATTACTTGTATTCAAACACGCAACGAATACAACATGTGTCAACTGTATTCCTCTAACCAACTAAGCTACGAGAGTTTGTTGTACTCTTGTTTCAGTTCAAAATAATTAATCTCTTATTTTATGGATTTGTTATAAAATTCAAATATAACTACGAATGATAAATTTACTTAAAGTATAGCTACAGATGATAAATACAGTGTAAGTATTTAATGTGTAGCGGAATTTATCCAACCATTAACTGTGCCATAAGAAGTGCAACAAAGGGAGTACAAAATTCTGTTTGTTTCATATAACATGTTAGAATGTAATTTCCTGTTATTATTTGTTTGCACAAATGTAGCTAGCGTAAATACCTCATGCTTTACGATAATAAAAAAAACAAAGCTCCATAATTAGATATAATTAATTTTGTAAACGGTCAAACTTCTTTATAATAATCTTGTTTGTTCTGATATTATTTGACTGTTATAGTGATGTGCTGCCATAAATGACATATATTATAACATAATATAAAAATTTATTTTGAAAAAACTTAATTTTTATAGTGAATGATTGTTATATATAGATATTATTATAAATATAGGACGTTAACACAAGCCTACAAATAGGAGAGAAGAAATTATAACTCCAAATGCAAAAGTAAATGGGGACCAATTAAGATAACGATGGAGCAGGGACAAGATAGCTCTGGAATAAGTTTGACATATGAATAGGTGCAATCTTCGTTTATAATGCATATATGACAGTCTCAAATTGTACAAGAAGAAAAAGGAAAAAGATATACATATTGACAATTAAAATACCGATGATTCCATATTGGGGCCTTATTATTGAGAATATGATAGTTTTAGTATAATGATTTATTAATTCAAAAATATACTTCCAACAAATGGGGTAGTTGATATATTTCATACGGTGTCAAACGGTACATAAGTTTAAGTGGCAGAATCAAGATTTTTCACTTCAAAATATAAATATAAATAATAAATACATGTGAACTTTTGAATTGTGTTAAAGTAACTATGTCGTAGGATTATTTTTTTCAAAATTTTTCTTAACATAATAAAAATTCAAATGATGACGCTAAATAATCTTATTTGTGCAAATCGCACTTTATAGAGAGTAAGCATAATAAATCACCTTTTCATAAATAATCATATTCTTTATATTCATTTATTCATGTACATGTTTCAAAGGATGTATCTACTAGCCAATCTAATTTAATTTTCCGAATTCTTTTCAAATAATATCATAGGGGATACAATAACTAACACTTTTACGCGACTTTCTAGATTGACGAGTATTTGTTAGAACTAAGTTAAAGTATATCTAAAATTATAAGCCATTGTATTAAACTCTTTTTTTAAATTTTAACTAAATATCAAGT
Source organism: Nicotiana tomentosiformis (assembly GCF_000390325.3). Taxonomy (NCBI): domain Eukaryota; kingdom Viridiplantae; phylum Streptophyta; class Magnoliopsida; order Solanales; family Solanaceae; genus Nicotiana; species Nicotiana tomentosiformis. The sequence goes on from NC_090822.1 coordinate 14,535,467, forward strand.
AAGTGGGAACCGCTAGTATGAATTTTCATGTATATGTTCATCTTCCTTTATCTCATTTTAAAAGGTCATAATATCTTTTAGTAGGAGAAATTGATTACGACTCTCAAAAATATCTTTATCTAGTGAATATCGTGATAATAATATAGTACTCCGTTCGATTCAGAATAATTAATTTTTTTAGTTATTTTCACATATATTAAAAGATTTACCTTTTAATATTAATTAATAATAAAATTGATCATATTAACTTTTATAATCTCTTCACATAAATACTCTATTATAACACTATTTACTCTAAGGATAGTGTAAAAAAAAAATAATTTATTTATTTTTAAAATCTAAAAAAATTACTTATTTTGAATCATAAAAAAAAAAAGTTAAAAAATTACTTATTGAACCGGAGTGAGTAGTATTATATTTAAAATTTAAATATGTGGATTATATATGTACACTCCCATTGTTTATAAACGCTGTTGTTTTTTTCCTCTCCTACTTTTCATACTTCCCTCTTTCTTCTCTCTTCTTTCTTTCTCTGTACCAGTTGAAAAATGAACACAGAACTTTAAACAAACACTATACGCTACTACTCCTCTATAGTATTAGCCATATTAGCCATGGCGTTTCAGGACCATTTTTCTCAAGAAATGGCTACTCTTCATCAACAACAACAAAACGCTGCCGTTTTACGTTCCATGTTACCTGAAGATCATCAATCTCCTCGAAAATCCCCTCCTACTTGGCTCAACACTTCTCTCCTCCGTCAACATAGCTCCGCCGCTGCCGTCTCCGCCGCCGGAGGCAACGGAAACAACTTTCTCCACCTCCAAACTTCAAACTCCGACTCCTCCAACTCTAACAACCAGTGGCTTTCTCCTACCGCCGCTGCATCCGCTGGCGGCGGCGGAGGAGGAGGAGAAGAGCATAACGATGTGAACACAAATAATAATAGCAACAGTAATAATAATAATGAGGAGGGTGAGAACTCGTGGGAGAGAGAGAAGTGTAAAGCGGATATATTGAATCATCCGTTATACGATCAGTTACTGTCGGCACACGTGTCTTGCCTGAGAATCGCGACGCCGGTGGATCAACTGCCGCGGATTGACGCGCAGTTAGCTCAGTCGCAGAACGTGGTGGCTAAGTACTCTGTTCTCGGTCAAGGTCAACCGCTTCTAGATGATAAAGACCTCGATCAATTTATGGTAACTTTTTTTTTTTTTTTTTTCATTTCTTCATATATTTTAAACCTTCTTAAACGAATTCATCCATATGCTCATATCTATGTGTTTGAATTTTCACGTTTAATTTTCTAAAGAGTTATAAAACATAGATATTTTGTTAATTTTGTGTTGAGTTTCAATTTTAAGTAGAAATTTTACAAACTATTTGGCAATATTATTTGGAAGATTACATAGATTTATTTGGCTATGATTTATGTTTTTCATATTGTAGTTGAAAGTTTAAGTTCTATGCACGATCGGTGTTAAAACAATAGCTAAGTATTCATAGCAAGCCTGATATAGGAACCCGGAAAATAGAGTAGTACACTGTCAATGGATGTAACTGAAATCCTATAGTTTCTAGTAGAGTAGTATTTTTATGTAGTTTGTAAATGTTCAAGTTTTTTTTTCTTTTCCTAAAAAAATGCTTAAGGAGTTAATATATGTATTTACAAGAGAAATTTGGATATGTTAACCTTTGTACTCTTGAGCTTTAAATTTCTTATTAGGACGGAGGAAGTGTTAATTTGAAAATTTTCACCTTGGCATTTATATGCTTGAAAGCTGAGCTCAGCCGGCGCATATTTTTGGCTGTATTTGGTGATTTGTAGCTTACGCCATAGAACTTGGAAGCCATCGACCAATGTTTATGTAGAATGGATAATGAATAGATTGTCCTTGATGTCATTATGGTGAGGTGGATCTTGAGGAAATGCAATTGAAATTGTTGTGGTTTAAATTTTTTCTTTTTGGGCTCTATTTGTATTTGCCTATTCTGTGATTAGAATAACTATTTTTGATAAGAAAAAAAAAGAAGCTATTCCAATCATAGAATAGCTGAAGTAGGTGAGTACAAGAGTTGAATAAAAGGCTTAATCTTTGGCTTCTCTTATTATTCTGACGATTGCCAGTGTTCACTGATATGTGTTTCTATCTGAAGATTGCTTTTGAACTTACCAAACTTGAACATTTCAAATGAATTAATCTGTTGATTGTGTTACTTCCTGTCTGAATTATGGCCATAGGGAGAAGCTTTAGCTTGAGATTTATGCTGTTGGTATATCGGTGGTTTTATCATTAAATTATAAATTCGTGACTATTACAAGTGGCAGAGTGATCTTGATGTCACGATGCACTAAGTTTAGTCCTTTTTTCCTTTTATCATGGAAACAATAGTCATTTCAACTCCATATAAACCTGTACAATGAGTAGAGTTAATTCGGTCTAGGTGAAAATATGGTTGTGAGCTGCTCTCTTGATTGTTACACTAGTTTTGCTGTTCTTTGTGACGAGCATTCTGGTTTTTGAGATCGTTGCGTGAACTTGTAACAGTGGTGTACGCAGGAATTTTCTAAGTGGTGTCAATATTTGAATAAGTAATTAAATGAATAAATTACTGTAATGATACACTGTCATTTTTTATATTTTTACCCAATAATTTTATTTTATTTATTATTTATACATACAGAATGCGAAAATATTTCGATGAAGCTGTGTCATGTGACACCGCTTCAAGCAGGTGCCTACGCCCCTGTTTGTAAACCTTTTAAGAAATATGATTCCTTGAATGCTGGTTCCTTGTTCAAGTTCTCTGCATCAATGGATTCTGTCCGTCTATTTTTGTGAGGATTTCAGCTGTGCTTCTATCTTGAGCATATCTCTAAGAGGATATTTCTGAGAGTTCTAACTATTAGTAAGATCTTAATAGAAATATCTAGATGTCACATCAAAAAGGAATCTTTTTATCCTATAGGCAGCAGGCTAATAATTGATGACCCCTAATGTTAGGGGGAGTGTTTTGGAGAATCTCTTTAACATGATTTTCACCCCTAGGGCTTCATGTGCAAAGGTTTCTGCCTTATTGCTATCTGTTGATCTCTCAGTAATAATGGTAAACTAGCTGATTTAACTAAGTATAGTTTCTGTCAACGGACTGAATATTTACCTAGGTAAATTTTTAAAGAATTCATGTGCTGCTGCTCAATAATATAAAAAAGCCAACTTATGATTGATTAAGGAAAAAGGAAAGAAAAACAATTTTGTATATGATTATGATTTTTGAAAGATGCTCTTGCTATTTAACTGTCTTATAAGTATAAGAAGTTGAAAAGGAAACAGATCAAGTTTGTATATGATGTACTAAATCTACAGTTCAATGCTACTTTTTGTTTCCAATTTGAAGTAGTATATATTTATCCATAATTATGGAATCCTTAAGCATGGGGGAATGTTTAGTCCCCTCTAGTTTTCATTCTTTAGTTCAATGTTGTCAATTTTATGGAAATTATGAATCACAGGTGCTGATATCAGTTTAAAACTATGAACCACAGGTGCTGATATCAGTTTAAAACATGTTCGTGTTTACATTTCTGCGTTCTCCTTTAATTAGTCTTAAGAGCAGATTTTATAATCAGAAATTTAATCAGTTTTTACACACATTAAGAGATATGGCATATTATCTCATATTTCATGTAATATTTACCTCGTCTGATTTATCTTTGTTTCTTCTGATGTAGACACATTACGTTCTGTTGCTCTCTTCATTTAAAGAACAACTGCAACAACATGTTCGTGTCCATGCAATGGAAGCAGTCATGGCTTGTTGGGAGCTAGAACAATCTCTGCAAAGTTTAACAGGTGATAGTTTTCTACTGTCTTTTTCTTAGTTTTCTTTTTTTTCTGTGCTGCCTATACTTTAAACTTTCGAGTAAAAGTTAACATCATGTCAATTTATCCTGTCTCACTTTTTCCTTTCCTTTGGTATTTTCATCCTCATACCTTTATATTAATATTACTGTCATTGCCATGCCAAGATACCATGCGCTTGCAGTTACACCATAACCTATGTCGCTTGGACTCTCCGAAAATATTGTCGGGTGTGTGTCGGATCCTCCAAAATGAGTGCATTTTTGGGGGATCCGACTCCGCACAACATAGACCACAACCACCGTATGCGGTTCTCATGATTGACTCATTATAAGAGTTGTGCATCTGTTATAATGGATAGAGTGCTAGCCTCATTCCTCTAATTCACATGATATTCTTAGTGATGGTTTTTATGTAGTGTTTGATCACTAAATAAGTGAATTATACTCTTTGCTGAAAAGAGAAGAAAAGAATCTCTACTCCAGCTTTTCTGCCGTTATATATGCATTTGGCCAAAATTGCACTGCTGACATTTAGTTACGGATGATCTGTCAACCAACAGGAGTAGCACCAGGGGAAGGTACAGGAGCAACCATGTCTGATGATGATGATGACCAGGCAGATAGTGACACTAACTTTTTGGAGGGAGGTTTTGATGGATCAGATAGCATGGGCTTTGGTCCTCTTGTACCTACTGAAAGTGAAAGGTCCTTAATGGAGCGTGTTAGGCAAGAACTCAAACACGAACTCAAACAGGTAAAGTAACATAACTTTTGGCTGGTCTGATAATTTTGAAATCATAATTTAGTAAAAAAGAGTATTCTTAACAGGTTAAACTTATAGATAAGGTGGTCACCAATGGTGGATCGAACCCCCTTCACGGGGAAATTACACTGTACATATAAGGCAAAATCTGTTTTGTACCTCTATATATTATATTTTGAGTCTCCTTGACACAATTCAAAAGCATAGTTCAGTGGTCAAGGGGGTTCAAAATATTTGTGAGGTTGTCGGTTCAATTCTCATTTACCCCATTTGCTTTTAATTTTTTAACTATTTTCGTTTTTTGAACCCCTTAGCTGAAATCCTATTTCCACCACCGGTGGTCACACCATTCTGTATGTTTCAAAATATAAGAGGTCCTTGGTTCACGTCTCACTGTCACTCATTGTTAAAAAGATGCGAGTGGTCGTGATGAGAACATAATTAAGTAAATAAAAGCGTATCCTCTCTAATAACTTAAACTTTTAGATGAAGCGGCCGGCCATACAATTCAACTTATGCTTTATGTTTTCTTTTTCCTCTAGCTAATGAGTTTCTTGATTTTGTTTTCATTAAAGGGTTACAAGGAGAAGATTGTTGACATTAGAGAAGAAATTTTACGAAAAAGAAGAGCAGGAAAGCTGCCTGGTGACACTACATCTGTATTGAAAGCTTGGTGGCAATCACATTCTAAGTGGCCTTATCCAACTGTAAGTACCAAAATAAAGTTCCTATATACGATACATTCAAGATTCTCTTTACTATATATCTCACTTTATGTGAATAAAATTTATGTTAGGAGGAAGATAAAGCGCGATTAGTGCAAGAAACAGGTCTGCAGCTAAAGCAGATAAACAATTGGTTTATTAACCAAAGGAAAAGGAACTGGCATAGCAATCCATCGACATCGACTTCACAGAAAAGCAAACGCAAGAGGTAGGGCGATTACCATCCCTTTTCATTAATCATGTTTTAGGATTTCTTTTTTATGCTAACCGCGATATTCAAATAAAGTAGTGCAGGTGAAATCAAGCAGTGAGAGGCTGATGAAGTATGGGAATATGAAGTTTTCTATGTTGTAGCAGAAAGCCAGTGTAAAGCTGATTAGCAAACAAAACATGAATTGGGAGCTGAATGCCGAGTTTTTGGCAGATGAATTGAAGTAAATTGACCACTGAAGTTCCCAACTGACTTGGTTGACTAAAATATGCTTTAGAAAGAGTATAGATACTTGTGAGAGTAATAGCACTTATTTATGAGGTTTTTATGTCAAAGCCTTTTTAGTACAACAGGTGCTAGTTTATATAATTTTGTTTCTACCACTTATTGGAAGCTATGTAATTCTGAATGCTAGTGTTGCTCATTTTTGTGAATAGAAGTTGTAGAATATAATTAGATTATCCAAACTCCACTGAGCTAGGAAGGAAAAAAATAATCTAGTATTCGATTGGTTGGTCTAGTTTATGTGAGAAACTAAAAGCATTTGAGGTGTTAATATTATTCTGTTTCAGAAAGAATGAGATTACTGAGTCGTTGGGTGGAATCAAACAATTTCAAACACCTTCAATTATAAATATATTAATTTTTATTATACATTTTATTAGATGACTAAGTATGTAAAATATTACTCCACGAACATAATTTTAATATGGATTTGTTTATGCAATTGCTGCTAAAGCTTTTCCTTGTGTAAAGGTTTTGCTTTAATTTTTTCTGGGGTCTTTTAATATGATATTCTTCACTAAAGTAAGTATTAGTTGGTGGGTTGGTATTGACCTTATAAGTTTGTACCATTTAACTGTAGTATATACATTTTAGTGGGTGGTAAATGATGAGCACGACATATATAATTATTGTAACTAATATGATGGTCTGTTTAATGGGATGGTTTGGTACTACTTCGACGGTATGAACGATTTCCCCTGTTAGTTGAAAAGACGTTACAAAAACAGTATTGTACAAATTATTATCACTCTAATGCCAGTAGCCCAATAGTATCATTTACAATGTTAGTAAGTAGTAGTATTTAAATATAATACAATTATTAATTTAAAATTCAAAACTATAATATATAGAATCACTCAAAATTTTCATAAACTCTTTAGGGTGTACTTAACCATCCGATGATACTATATATTTTTCATATCGTCGTACACTCAAAAATAGTTTTACGGTTTATACGTGAACTTTGCGAGATAAATAATTACTAAAAATATTGACTTTATTGTCATTTGGATGAATTCACGTATCAGAGTCTAATTTATTAAGGCAATATCAAGTGGTATAAGATTATACTAATTCTTTCCGAAGTTTATACAAGCTTGTTTTATATAGTTAATTTACATACAAATTTATGAATGTTACACACTTTTCTCGACATCTTTCTCTCAATTAAACTTTCCTATAGTTAGATTAGATCAAAATTTATGATTATTACACACTTCTCTTGACATTTTCTCTATATTATACTTCCGTTCATGGTGTTGAATTTTACGAGATACTAATTTTAGGATCAGAGGCGGATATAGGATTCTGAGAAGACGGGTGCACTATTTCGGGATGGGAAACATCAAGTAAACTTCAGGTGGGAAGTTGCATGAGAATTGATTGCTTTAGTGATTTAAAGTATAAAAAGGAAAAATAAGGGGCCAAAACCAGTGTACCACTTCACCTCTTTTGACCATGGGTTCCATTAAATATGTATATGTAATTTTGCCAAATTATGTACATCATATATATACTTTGACCCGAGGACCACGGGTTCACGTGAATCACATTTTATACCATGGATCCACCCCTGTTTAGGATACGCGCGTTACGCGTGTACCCCATCTCAACAAATACAAAATTTTAGAAAATTACATAAATATTATATTAGAATTTGTGTTTGAGGCATAAAATAAAAATTAACAAAAGTTCAAGTTTCTAAAAAATATTGATCCGACTTAGCTAACGTCAACGAAGGAAGAAACTCTCAAGACAAATAGACAATTGTTCTATATCTAGGATCAATAAGAAATATCATATCAATTGTTTTCAACATATTAGAAAAGACTAAATTACTATTGCAAAAGGTATTCTTTAACCGCTACATTTTGATAATTCTATTATTTCTTCACTATGATGTGAGCTTTCTTTCTTTGTTCAAGTACATAACTATGCATCAGAATATTTTTTTTATGGAAGTAAGAGTCTAAGATTGGAATGAAATAATTACCGTTAATGGATTCTAAAAGGACCATGTTAATCTATGAGCCAAAAATATGGAGTTTATGTTAAGAAAATCCTCAAAACTTTGCACCGAAGCTAAAATAATAAAGTACCAATTGTGTATTATTTGTTATTTTTTAGATGCAAATAACTATCTAGAATAATTATGTATTTTTATTTGTGGGTCATATCAATAAAAATCGGCTAGAGCGTTATTATTTTATTGCTTAATTAAAAAGGTACAGCCAAAATAACGGAGTCGTAATTATTTTCAAAAATTCACAATATTTTTGAAATGCTACCTATTATGTTGTTTAAGTAATTTCAAAAATAGGTAGCATTTCAAAAATATTGTGAATTTTTGAAAATAATTACGACTCCGTTATTTTGGCTGTACCTTTTTAATTAAGCAAGAAAATAATAACGCTCTAGCTGATTTTTATTGATATGACCCACAAATAAAAATACATAATTATTCTAGATAGTTTTATATATATATATATATATATATATATATATATTTATTTCTTTGACAGGCCCACGCGTTTTGTTTCTCATTAGAAAAAAAAAACTCAAAACTTAGATAGCAACTTCTAAAGTAATAGCGAAAAAAAAAGACTTCTAAAGTCATTTAATTACTATTGTTTTAGAAGATATCGAAAAACTCAACTACTAATTCTTAAAAAAAAAGGTAATTTAAGTAAGAAAAGAATCTTATATATAATTCCCACTTAGTATTAGGAGTTTTTTTCTAACTCAAATAAGGAAAAATTTAATAGTCAAACTTTAAATTAATTTGAAAAGCCTAAATATTAGGAAAATAATTTAAATGACTATTTTGTCTAGTGTGAAACCTAATTTTAAAGGGTAAAAAAGGCGAACGACATTTCGCTAAGGGCTTTCGTCCTTTTAATATAATATAGATAGATAGATATCGATGTAGATCCTACTTAGTATTAGGAGTTTTTACCTAACAACTTGTTTGGATGGTTGTTACCCATTGTATCGTATTGTATTGTTGTCCCAAAACAATGTTTATTTTGATTGCTTCATTAAAATTGATTGTATTGTATTGTTAAATCCATTGTTGCGGAATAATGAAAAGTCACATTTTTTTAAACAACCGATTTGGTGGGGTGAGATTGTTTCCTATTTTTCTTTCTAATTATGCTCTAACTTATTACTCCATAATTCTATTTTACCCTTTACTTTTTTTATAATTTTAACTCCAAATCTCCCACCTATAACCTACTTTGTCTTCATCCCTTCTTTTTCTAGAATTTCTGCCGCTTCCATCTCCAACGTAAAATACTAATTTTGTTAGAATTTGCATGTGTTTAATTGCTTAATCTATTTAAAAGTCATATTTGGTGTTAAATTAGTAGAAAGGGGTTTCTTAAATTATTTTATGCGTAATGCTTGATAAATTTAATATTTAAACAATTGAGGGTATTTTAATAAATTTACCAGTTACAGTACAATACGATACAGTCAAACCAAACATTAGTATGTTATTTAGTAACAACAAACAATATAATTTATCCAAACGATGTATTTATAAAATGATACAATACAATACAATACAATACATTATAAAACGATGGGTAACAACCATCCAAACGAGCTGTAACTCAAATAAAGATAGATTTAATAGTCAAATTTTAAATTAATTTGAAAAGCATAAATATTAGGAAAATAATTTAAATGACTATTTTGTCTAGTGTGAAACCTATTTTTAAAGGGTAAAAAAGGCGAACGATATTTCGCTAAGGGCGTTCATGCTTTTAATATAATATAAATTCATGTTTTTCATTGACTTTTTACCTACAATAAATATTTTAACTTCTTCAGCACGTAAATTACCATTCGTATTTATATTTGAATTTTATAGCAAATCCACATGTAGTACTGAAACAAGAGTTTAATTGTTTTGAACTGAAACAAAAGAGCAACAAACTCTCATAGCTCAGTTATTTAGAGTACCCAATGGGAAATATGTTATTTCGCCTTGGTGTGTTCGTGCGCGAATGAATGCAGTTGACAGTTGCGCGTCTGAATACAAGTAATACAAGATATAACAATTAAACAATAGTTGTCGGTGATATTTAGGTAAATTATAATTATGTATGGTAATTAGTTTTAAACTGTAGTACTTTATGAAAATTCTTAAAAATATACATATTTCCCATTGTGTCTCCCACTCCCCACCCTAACATTTATATCCCTTCTCGTCCAATTAGAATGGGCTGGGTAACAACTGAAAATGGTGATAAAAAGCATTTAACTTCGGGCCCGTAGTTTAGTTCAAATCAAAATTTATGGGCTGGCCCAAAAGATTAAAATGCGGATAGGTCAATTATTATGAGATTTTACTGTAAAAATAGTACATGCTAGTCAGTTTTTGGACTGGTAATTAAAAATAGTCAATGTTTGTAAAGTCATTAAAAATAGCCATTACTTTGCTGAAACACAGAAAGTTCCAGCATAATTGTAATGACCCGGCCAGTCATTTTGAGAATTTAAGTCCCATCCCGCGACATAAGGCCTTGAGCAGCTTCGTATTATGTGCCTTGACTTGCGTGCATGATTAAATTCAATTATCGAGTGATTCGAAGTGAATTGGGACACTTAGTCCCTAAATGAGAGCTTAAATCTTAGAATTTGGACCGTAATCAGAACTGTGTGAAGACGGATTCGGAATGGAATTCCTTCGACTCCGTTAGCTCCGTTGAGTGATTTAGAGCTTAGGAGCACATCCGGAATGTGTTTTGGAGGTATGTAGTAGATTTAGGCTTGAATTGACGAAAGTTAGATTTTCGGCGATTTCGACCGATAGTGAAAATTTTAATATCGAGCTCGGAATGGATTTTCGAAAGTGGTTGTAGGTTCATAGTGTCATTTGTGACCTGTGTACAAATTTTGAGGTCATTCGGACGTGGTTTGATAGGTTTCGGCATCGGTTGTAGGAATTTGAAGTTTCAAGTTCTTTAAGTTTGACTTGGAAGGTGATTCGTGATTTTAGCGTTAGTTGATGTGATTTGAGGGCTCGAGTAAGTTCGTATGGTATTTTAGGATTGGTTGGTATATTTGGTTGAGGTCCCGGGGGGCTCGGGTGAGTTTCGAGTGCTTAACGGATCAAACAGTTGGATTTGTGTTGTTGCTGAAGTCTTTAGGCATCTGTCATTTTCGCACCTGCGGTGGAGAGACCACAGGTGCGTGATCGCACGTGCTGTGAGGCGAGAGCAGAAGTGGATTTGGGATGTGTGGTCAGGGGTCGCAGGTGCGAAGGGAAATGCCGCATCTGCGATACCCGCTGATGCGCTAAAGGACACGCATGCACGAAGGAGATCGCAGAAGCGGACAATAGTCCGCAGGCGCGCACTCGCAGGTGCGGCCCTTTTTTCGCAGAAGCGGACCCAGCCCTCTTAAGTCATTTCCGCACCTGCGACCCAAGGTCTGCAGATGCGGAATAACTGGGCAGAAAAGGGGCAGATTCGAGGGTTCGTAGTTCACTTCACAAATTTGATTGAGAACTCGGTAGAAGGCGAAATTTGGAGAGATTTTCGGAGGAAGTTTTTGGGTAAGTTTTGAGCATAGATGCTCACCCTTGTTTACTTGCCTTCTATGTGAGAATGACTCTATTGGCACGTGAGTCGTCAGTGCGGTTATGTGATGACCCAAAATGTCATCTTTAAATTTAATAATTCATTCTATGTTCTAAGACCTCAAAAAGCACTATTTATCATTCCTCGCCTTGCGTGCGCAGTCCGTAAAGTTTTATGGAAAGTTTTTATATGAAAAATGAATTAAAATATGAATTAGATCTTTAAAACTCAACTGAGTTGACTTTGGTCAATATTTTGAGCTAATGGACTCGGATCAGTATTTTGATAGTTCCGGTAGGTCCGTATCGTGAATTGGAATTTGGGCGTATGCCCGGAATCAAATTCCGATGTCCCTAGCCCGAGATACGAAATTTTGATAAAAATAATTAAAAGTTTAAGTTTAAATAATGACTGGATGTCGAATTATGTGCAAACGATCCCGGAATAGAGTTTTGATGATTCCAACAACTTCGTATGGTAATTTTGGACTTAGGAGCGTGATCAGAATTTTATTTGAAAGTCCGTAGTGAAATTAGGCTTGAAATGGCTAAAATAAGAATTTAAAGTTTGGAAGTTTGACCGGGTAGTTGACTTTTTGATATCGGGGTCAGAATTCAGTTCTAAAATTTTTCACAACTCCGTTATATTATTTATGATTTGGGTGCAAAATTTGAGGTCAATCGGACTTGATTTGATAGGTTTCGACATCAAATGTAGAAGTTGGAAATTCTAAGTTTCATTAAGCTTGAATTGGAGCATGATTCGTGATTTTAGCATTGTTTGATGTGATTTGAGGTTTTAAATAAGTTCGTATGATGTTTTAGGACTTGTTGGTGTATTGGGTCGAGGTCTCGAGGGTCTCGGTTGAGTTTCGGATGGTTAACGGATAAAAAATGGGACTTAGCTGCTGCAAAAACTGCTACAATTTTTCTGCTGGAAATCCTATAAAAATCGGGCTACCTGCCAAAATCGGATTGCCTGTCAAAATCGGACTCTCTGTCAAAATCGGACTCCCTGACAAAATCGAGCTCCCTGAAAAAATCGAGCTCCATGTCAAAATCGGACTCCCTGTCAAAATCGGACTCCCTGAAAAAATCGAGCTCCCTGACAAAATCGAGCTCCCTGTCAAAATCGGAGTCCTTGTCAAAATTGGATTCCCTGACAAAATCGAGCTCCTTGACAAAATCTAGCTCCCTGACAAAATCGAGCTCCATGTCAAAATCGGACTCCCTGACAAATCGAGCTCCCTGACAAAATCGAGCTCCCGGACAAATCGAGCTTCCTGACAAAATCGAGCTCCCTGACAAATCGAGCTCCCTGACAAAATCGAGCTTCCTGACAAAATCGAGCTCCTTGACAAATCGAGCTCCCTCACAAAATCGAGCTCCCTGACAAATCTGTAAGTTATAAAAACAGGGGACTTTGTCCCATTTGCCTTTTTGACGAATTGGAGCTTGAGAAGAGGCGATTTTGTTATATTTTCAAGGAAAAATATTTGGGTAAGTGATTCTAACTTGGATTTGGTCAATATACATGAATATATCATTGTTTTCACCATTTAATTAGTATTTTGAGATTAAAATTTGTGAAATTTTATAAATCTCATAGAAACAAATTTTTGAGATTTCGGTGTCGATCCGGAGTCGGATTTGAGTGAAACTAGTATGGTTGGACTCGTAATTGAATGTGTTATCGAATTTTGTAAGTTTTACCGGATTCCGAGATATGGGCCCCACGGGCAATTTTTGAGCTAATTTCGAATTTCATTGAAAAATATAATATTTTCTTATGAAATTGATTTCTATAATTTTTGTTGATCGTATCGAATTAATTATGACTAGATACGAGTCGATCAGAGTCGAAAATTTGAGGAAAAAACATAATACTTGGTTAAATTGGAGCAAGTCGAGGTAAGTGACTTGTCTAACCTTGTGTGGGGGAATTTTCCCCTAGAATTGATATTGACGTGATTATTGAAATGTGTTGAAAGTCATGTACATGAGGTGACGAGTGTGTACACGGACTAAATGTGAATGATTATATTTTTAAATTGTGTAGATCACTGTTGCGCATTTATTAAATTATTTTATCTTGTTATATTCTTCATCATTGGTCTGAGATATATACTTTAAATTGTTTGACCTTTTCCTGCTATTTGTTATACCTATTTAGTTGAAACTTGATTTCTTTTACACCGTGCATTATTTGAAGGGTGATTTTCTTTAAATTAAACATTATTAATATGAAGTATTTGACATTTTTAAATTTGATATTGAATGCAACGTATTAAAGATTTTTAAATATTATTTTTCTGAATTATTTATTCTTGAATTTTTTTGTAAGCTTTTTGTACTCATTGTGATAGAGCCGTGAGCTCTTTATTGTGGAAAAATATTATTGATGATTTATTTTGGCATGAGCCGTGAGCTCTTTATTGTGAAAAAATATTGTTGTTGAATTATTTTGACAAGATAAATTATTTGAGCATTTGAGGTAAAAATTGTGATATATTGTGATATTGATATGCATGCGGTGGTATAAGATCTGGGTATTGAAACGCATGCGGTGAGATAAGGGTGGCTTGATACGCGTGGCTAGTAGGGGAAACTACTAGAAGTCATGCGGTAAGGATGGCTAAAACGCGGGATGCTATTTCGGAAAAACTATTTTCTTTAAAATAAATTGTGAAGGCTCCCGCTGTGAGATAAGAAAATGTGATATTGTAAATTTATTTATGATTTGAGACTACGAGGCGGTACCTCGGGAGTGCCCTTGTTGATATTGATTTATGGCCGCAGTTGCCTTGATTATTTGTTGTGATTTTCTTAATGTTGAAAGGAAATTCTGTTTTGTTTCCACGAGATATAATTTGCCATTATTTTGCGTAATTAAATGGTGACTTACTACTTGATTCATTTCCAATGTCATTTTATTTCACTATATTGTTAAACATTTTACCATGCCATTATTATATTCCAGTAGGGCCTCACCTGACCTCGCCATTACTCTACCGAGGTTAGGCTTGACACTTACTGGATACCGTTGTGGTGTACTCATACTACACTTCTGCATATTTTTTGTGCAAATCCAGGTATATATTACCAGCCTAGACGCCAGTGAGTTACCTGCACACGGAGACTTCGAGGTATATCTGCCAGCGTCTGCAGACTCCAGAGTCTCCTTCTATCATGTTATGTTACTTCCTTATATTTTATTTAGATCTTGATATATAGATACATTGAGAATAAATTCTTAGAAGCTTGTGATTTATTTCTACCGAGTTTTGGGAGTTGAAATTGTTTGAATTGTAGTTTATTTATTTCAGATATTTATTATTATTCCGCATTATTAGGCTTACCTAGATTTAGAGACTAGGTGCCATCACGACATCCTACGGAGGGAATTTGGGGTCGTGACAGGTTATGAGGTGTTATGAGGGCATAGGATGCCAAGTGTTAGGGTTCAGGTATTGAGACCCGTGAGTTGCGAATTTGTCAGAGGTTCGGTGCCTCGTGGAGTTGTTGGCTAAAACCTGATGTTAAAGCGGTTGTAGTTACTGAGTTATTACTTGTCCTTGCTGTATTCGTGATTCCGGATTTAGGTTGTGTTCCATTCACTTTGTCTGCGTCATTTTCGTGATATTCCATTGATACTTGTTGTTTCTTGTGTTAATGTCATTACTGTATTGTGAGCCATATTGCATAGTCCTTATGTAGACATTTTACTTCTGTTATTCATGTACTTATATCTATTCAGTTTATTAGATCAGTGGGTGTCTTGACTGTTCCTCGTCACTATACCGCCGAGGTTCGTCTTGATATTTACTGGGCACCACTGTGGTGTGCTCATGCTACTCTTGTACACATTTTTGTACAGATCCAGGTACTTGTTCGTTAGCTAGCTGTGTGGACTATTGCTTTGGAGACTCAAGGTAAACCTGCTGCTGAGTTCGAAGGCTTCGGAGTCACCTTCAAATTTTCGTTTTGCACTGTTCATTCATGTTTCTGGATAGTTGTATTTAGAGGCTTTCTAGCAAACACTCTGTAGAGCTTATGACTTGTACTACCGATTTTGGAAATCGTAAGAGATTCTATTTAAATAATGTTGTTGTTTTAATTATTGTTAGACTTACATGGTAGATAATATACTGGAGTATGTAGCTCCTGCATATAAAATTCTAGCATATTATGTTGGAACTCCAACACACGAAAAGTTCCAGCATAATATGCTGGATTATGGAGTTCCTGTGTATAAATTTCCAGCTTATTATGTTGGAACTCCAGTATATTATGAAATTCCAGCACATTATGTTGGAATCTCATATTCCTAGTAGATTCAGTGATTCAGTGATTTCAAATAAGCTCTGTGTTGAAAGATGTATACTCCAAATATGTCCCAATTGCCCCTATCATATAATGTTCTCCCTCGGGAATGTATTCAAGTATGACCAATGTATCAAAATGTTATGATTTGAAATCATGTTTCAATTGTAGGTTTATTATGCCTAATTTTGAAAGAAACTCAATATGCTTAAGGCCCGTATTATTCATATACATACTAAAAGTCTTGATTTCAAATGCTCTTATTGTTGATAATCTATGATGATGCTTGAAAGTGAAAAAAGTGAGTATGAGATATAAAATATGACCATCGTGCCAAGAATAAAATTACACTTATGGCCAATAGAGCCAATAAAATTAAAGGAATGTATGAAAGACTATGAAATGAATTTTAAATTCTTTATATAATAACTGTTTTGGGAGCATCGTTTAGTCACCGGGGAAGGGTAGGTTGAAATAACCTAACCCTAAAACTACACGTGCCAATGTAGGAGTAATTGAGGGGTAAATCTCTGTATTGATGTGTTGAGATTATTCCCCTTAAATGGGATGATATTGGTGTGTTAAGATTATTCCCTTATTTGGGATAAGGTGATTGCTAGAGGAAAGTGATGTCGATCCACATGACATTGTGGTGAGACGGTTTAGCCGATCGGGCTCAGATCGGACGCCATGTAGCGCACATGGTGGTGATGTAATCGGATGTATCGGGGTGAGATGACTTAGCCGATCGGGCCGAGATTGGACTCCGTGCTAAAAACACTATGATATATCGGTACTAAAGATCTCCCAATTTAACAATATTGATATTCACTGAAATATTATCTTTCTCTTAACTTGATGTTTTATCATTGTTTGAGGTCCTCATTGATTCTATGTTTCTTTTTATTTGTATTGTTTCTTGATTCTTTAAGAAGGTGTTTAGTCTTATATACTAGTACTATTCCATATGTACTAGCATCCCTTTTGCCGGGGGCTTTGCATCTTTAATGGATGCAGGTGGTTCTACAACAGGCGACATCAATCATGATAGCGGTACACCCTCTTCTCTGCTGACTTGGTGAGCCCCACTTCATATTAGGGTCTTGTATCTTTTGTTTCTTATGTACAGTGTTTTGAGGTATAGCTGGGGCCTTGTTGTCGGCACCATCATGCTACTCATTTGTATCCATTAGAGACTCCGTAGACATATTGTGAGTTGTATTGTGATTTTAGAAAGTTAAAACTAGAAATGTTGTACATGTATCCCATGTTCCCACTTCTAACTATGAATGTGTAATATATTTTTGGAAATTGTAAATGAGGTAACTACTGGTATTGAAATTGTTGTCGTTCGTGTGATCTTCTCCTTGTCTATTTAAATGGAATACATCTTCACTTTATTCATGGATAAGGTCAGGTAGAAGGTATCAAGTAGGCTTGGTTGTCTAAAATATCTCGGTTGAGAGCCGGTCGTGCTCCCTAAGGTCGGGGCGTGACAATAAATCAATAAAATTAAATTATCTTATGATTATGTTTGATTATATATCATACCAAACGACCCCGAATTAGTTATACATAGGTTAAAAAATACTACTACTAAATAAGAAATTAATAATACCAAAGCTAATATATGTATTATTTTCGTTGTGTAAAGGTTTTGCACGTATTTTTTACCCGTAAAGTCATATTCTGAGTTATTCCTAGTAGATTCGGTGATTTCAAATAAACTTGTGTTGAAAGATGTATACTCCAAATGTGCCCCAATTTCCCCTATCATATCATGTTCTCCTTCGGGAGTGTATTTGTGATGACCCAAAATGTAATCTTTAAATTTAATAAGTAATTATGTGTTCTAAGACTTTGAAAAGCACTATTTATCATTCCTCAACTTGCATGCGCAGTCCGTATAATTTTCCGAAAAGTTTTTGTGTGAAAAATAGATTAAAATGTGAAATAGAGCTTTAAAACTCAACTGAGTTGACTTTGGTCAATATTTTGAGCAAACAAACTCCGATCAGTGTTTTGAAAATTCTGATAGATCCGTATCATGATTTGGGACTTGGGCGTATGTCCGAAATCAAATTCCGAGGTCCCTAGCCCGAGAGATTGAATTTTGATGAAAAAATAAAAGTTTGAAAGCTTAATGATTTTTAAAGAATTTCTGATGTTGGATTTATTGACATCGAGTCTGTATTTTGGTTCTGGAGCCAGGTATAGGTCCACTATAATTTTTGTGACTTGTCTGCCAAAATTGGTGAGAAACGGAGTTGATTTGACGTGATTCAGATGTCCGGTTGTGAAAATATAAGTTTTAAAGTTTTCTTGAAAATTTTATTCGATTTGGTGTTCAATTCGTAGTTCTAGGTGTTATTTTGGCGATTTGATCACACGAGCAAGTTCGTATGAAGTTTTTGGACTGGTGTGCATATATGGTTTGGAACCCCGAGGGCTCGGGTGTAATTCGGATCAGGATCGGCGCATTTTGGAACCATGAAACTGCTGAACATGCTGCTAATGGTTTCCTTCTATGCAATCGCGTGACTGTGTCCGCGATCGTGATGGCTTAATGGTCACGTATGAAATTTGTACTATGCGATCGCATAATGAGGTCCGTGATTGCACAGTTGCAGCAACTAAGTCACCGCGAATGCGAGGGCCAAGCCGCGTTCGCGAAGAAGGAATGAGGCAGAAGTTGAAGCACAAAATTTGTGCTACGCGATCGCACAAGGTAGTCTGCGATCGCGGAAGGCTAAGAAGTTGTACGCGTTCTCGTAGAGTTAAAATTAATAGGCAGAAAATGTTCTACACGATCCCGAACGAATTCCCGCGATGAGTAAAAATCTGGGCAAACAAAACTTAAGTTCTAGAAATGGGATTTCGTCTGAGTTTCCACCATTTTTCATTTTTGAGCTCGGGTTAGGCGATTCTTGGGCGATTTTTACGGGAAAACATTGGGGTAAGTGTTCCTTATCCTATATTGATTATATTTCATGATTCCATACTCATTTATATCATGAATCCATGAAATTTTGGGAGAAAAATTAGATTTTTATAAAATCTTCCAAAAATAAAATTTTAAGATTTGAAGGTACATTTGACATCGAAATTTGATAATTTTTTTATGGTTGGACTCGTCTCGGAATGGGTGTTCGGATTTCGTAAGTTTTTCGAGATTTGAGACGTGGGCCCCATTGTCAATTTTTAAAGTGAATTTTGGATTTTATCCGACAAATTAGTAAATTCATATGGAATTAATTCCTATGATTCGTATTGAGTATATCGAATTGTTTGTGAATAGATTTTATACTTTTGGAGACATTCAAAAGAAAAAGATGTGGTCGAATAATTGATAGAAATTGCAAAGCGAGGTAAGTGTTGTGGTTAACCTTGATTTGAGGGAATAGAACCCTTAAATTATTTGTTATGTAAAATGCATGTGAACGACATATAGGCAAGGTGACGAGTGTCTATATGTTGTCAAATTAATTGTTTGCATAATTATTTGAAAATCCTAAATTTGTTTTAATACACGAATTAATTGTTATGATAATTGTTTTTCTCCTATTCTTTGTCAAATATTAATTCTTGAATTCCTGCAATAATTGCTACATGCTGATTTGATTTATGTGCATTAATTGCTACTTGACATTTAACATATTAAATAGTAAACTGCCTATTTTCTCTCTGATTTTCATAATAAATTGTTATTTGTCATTGTTTGTTTCATAATTAAATCATAATTATTGTATGCTTGGTGTCTTAAAAACTTTATATTAATTGTTGCATTTATTGAGGTAATTTCTTCTAACAGAATTGATTGAAATGAATATATTGGGGGACCGGGTTACACGCCGCACTTGTATTAAAAGTCCATATTGAGGGATCGGGTTGCACGCCGCAATATCTTATTTAAAAGTCTATATATATACTTGATTAAAATAAATATATTGGAGGGTTGAAAATAAATATATTGTGGGAGCGGGTTGCACGTTGCAACGGAAATTGGTTAAAATAATAATTGGTTATGACTGATGAGTTGGCTTCAACTATTAGAAATGAGTTACGTGATTTAATTCTATTATTGTGGTTATTACTATTATTGCGTACATGTTAATGTAAGTGACCTGCCTTAGCCTCGTCACTACTTCGTCGAGGTTAGGCTCGGCACTTACCAGTACATGGGGTCGGTTGTACTGATACTACACTCTGCACTCCTTGTGCATATTTCAGAGTTGGACTCAGCGGCGTACTATAGACTGGCTCGAATTTCAGCTACCCATAGGAGACTTGAGGTATAACTGCACGGCGTCCACAAATCTGAAGTCCACGTCTACTTTACTTTAGCTGTGTGTTTGTTTTCAGACAGCTTTATTTTATTCAGACCTTTATTTGTATTATTCTAGAAGCTCGTGCACTTATGACACCAATTCTGGGATGGTATTTAGACAACGTTATTTTATGGATTATTCACTACATTTCCGACTTTACTTCCGCATTTAATTCTTTGTTATCAATAAATTTAAAAATTATTTTAAAATAGATAATATTATTCTAACGTTGGCTTGCCTAGCAAGTGAAATGTTAGGCGCCATCACTGTCCCAAAGGTGGAAATTTCGAGTCGTGACAGTTGGTATCAGAGCGCTAGGTTACATAGGTCTCATGAGTTACGAGCAAGCTTAATAGAGTCTGAAGGATCGGTATGGAGACATATGTACTTATCTCTCAGAGGCTATGATGTTTAGGAACCATTCTACTCTTATTCTCTCACAGATGGTGAGAACACGTAATACGTCTACCAATGGATAGGGACCAGAGCCTCCGGTGGAAACTATGGCCATGGATAGAGGTTGAGGCCAAGGTCATGCTAGAGGATGAGGCAAAAGTAGAGCTCCGTCTAGAGCTCGAGCAGCAGATCCTGTTGTAGAACCTCAGGTGGACTTTCAGGAGGAGGTTCTAGTTCAGAATGTACTAGTTGGACCAGTTCAGGTCCCGGAAGGATTCATAGCTACTCCAGTGCTTCAGGACGCTTTAGTCCATTTGGTGAGTCTTATGGAGGGCGTGGCCCAGAATGGTACATTTCTAGTGGCACCAACCATATCACAGGCTGGGGGAGGAGCACAAACTCCCACTACTCCTGCTCCGGAACAGACGGCTCCCCAGAATCAGGCTCCAACTGCCCTACCAGTTGGAGTAGTTCAGCCAGTTGTTGCGGCACATACCCGTGATAGGCCCGCCATGTATTTTGAGGCCTTATTGAGACTGGATAAGTTCACTAAGCTCTTTCCAGTTCACTTCAGTCGTACACCTTCTGAGGATCCACTGGATTATCTTGACCGTTGCCATGAGGTGCTGCGGAACATGGGTATAGTTAAGACCAAAGGGGTTGATTTTGCTGTATTTCATATGACGGGTTCCGCCAAGAGGTGGTGGAGAGATTATACATTGGCCAGACCAGTCGGATCGCCTGCACTTACCTCGGAGCAGTTCTCTCAGCTATTTCTGGAGAAGTTCCTTCCTATCACACTGAGAGAGGATTACCGTATGCAATTTGAGTGTCTACAGTAGGGCAGTATGACTGTTACTCAGTATGAGTCTCGTTTTGTGGATTTGGCCCGTCATGCTCTCCTTTTACTACCTACTGAGGGAGAGATGGTGAGGAGGTTTATTGAGGGACTCACTCACCCTATTAGGCTTCATATGGCCAAGGAGACCGGAAGCGAGATTTCTTTTCAAGAAGCTGCTAATGTCGCGAGGAGGATCGAGATAGTTCTTGCACAGGAGAGAGGGCAGAGGTATGATAAAAGGCCTCATCAGTTCGGTGGTTTTAGTGGTGCCTCGCCTGGAGGCAGGGGTAATTTTGGTAGGGGTCATCCTCCCAGACCGTTTCATTCAGCACTTTATACATCTCCCGGTGCTTTAGGGAGTCACGGTCATATTATTCCTTACTCTAGGAAGACAACACTTAGTGCACATTCAGCTCATATCAGTGCAACACTATTCTAGAGTCATTACAACGGTTATCCGGCCCATTCAGGTCATCTTCAGCTCCAGCAGCCACGACATCAGGATGAGTGTTATGAGTGTGGGAACATTGGTCACATCAGGAGGTATTGCCTTAGGTTGGCGAGTAACAGATCTCGGTAGGATTCTCGTGCCATCATACCGACACCGGTTGCTTCATCTCCTGCTCAACCAGTTAGAGGTAGGGGTCAGACAGCTAGAGGTGGAGGTCAGGCCATTAGCGGTAGAGGTAAGACCATTAGAGGTGGAGGCCAGCCAGCTAGAGGCCGTCCCAAGGATGCAGTTCAGAGTGGTGGGGCTCAGCCGCGATTTTATGCTTTTCCAGCTAGGCCAGAGGCCGAGTCATCTGATGCTGTGATCACAGGTATTATTCCAGTTTTCCATAGAGATGCTTTAGTTCTATTTGATCCAGGATCTACTTATTCCTATGCGTCCTCCTATTTTGCTTCATATTTGGTTGTTCCTTGTGATTCTCTAAGTGCTTCTGTGCGTGTATCTACACTGGTGGGAGACTCTGTTGTAGTAGATCATATCTATCGTTCGTGTGTGGTTACTATTGATAGTGTTGAGACTAGTATGTATCTTCTACTTCTTGATATGGTAGATTTTGATGTCATCTTGGGTATGGATTGGTTGTCACCTTATCATGCTATATTGGATTTTCATGCCAAGACAGTGACCCTAGCCATGCCGGGGTTACCTCGGTTAGAGTGGAAAGGAACTTCTGGCCATTCTGCCAGCATGGTTATTTCTTATATGAAAGCTCGGCGTATGGTCGAGAAAGGGTGTCTAGCCTATTTGGCTTATATTCGCGATTCCAGCGCGGATGTGCCTTCTATGGACTCAGTACCTGTGGTTCGTGAATTTTCAGAAATATTTCCTGCAGATTTGCCGGGAATGCCACCCGACAAAGATATTGACTTCTGTATTGATTTGGCTCCGGGCACTCGGCCCATTTCTATCCCACCATATTGTATGGAAGGAGCAGTTACAAGACTTGCTTGATCAGGGATTCATTAGACCTAGTGTCTCACCCTGGGGTGCACCAGTACTATTTGTAAAGAAGAAATATGGCTTTATGCGGATGTGTATAAATTATCGATAGTTGAACAAGGCCACTATCAAAAACAAATATCCGCTGCCAAGAATTGATGACTTATTTGATCAGCTTCATGGTGCCAAGGTATTTTCGAAGATCGCAATTTCCAGAATCGGATTTCGATCCCGATATCAAAAAGTCAACTTCCCGGTCAAACTTCCAAACTTAAATTTCTATTTTAGCCATTTCAAGCTTAATTTAGCTACGAGCCTCCAAATAATTTTTCGGACACGCTCCTAAGTCCAAAATCACCATACGGAGCTATTGGAATCATCAAAACTCGATTCCGGAGTCGTTTGCTTAAAAGTCAAACTTCAGCCAACTCTTTTCATTTAAGCTTCTAAACAAGGATTGTTCTTTCAATTTAATCCGGAATCATCCGAAAACCAAAGCCGACAATTCACACAAATCATAATACACATTACGAAGCTGCTCAAGACTTCAAATTTTTGAACGGGATATAAATGCTCAAAACGACAAGTCGGGACGTTATATTCTCCCCCACTTAAATATATGTTCGTTCTCGAACGTGCCAAGAGTTATTCCTAAACCTTCAAATCACTATTCCACCTTACCACGCATATACCTGGAGTGATCCCACGTCATCCTATTCCATATAGGCATGACAGCATAACATAATTTAAAATTATTAATTTAACTTTAGCCCATAAATCTCGGACCCCAATTTCTAACACCCGAAATTCTTTTCAAGACCCGAATCTCACATCTACATACGGTATAAGTTTGAACAAGCTGTATCAAGCCATAACCATAACTCCAGATATAATCACATAACATACTACACAACTCGCATACTCGCAGCACCATTTCTGATCAGGGTAACTACTTGAAACCAATCTGGTACTTGTATTAAACCCCATATCAAACAAAACTTTGTCCAAAACCTTCGTACACTGATGATAATGAAAGAAATACACAGAATCTCATGACCCCTTTTCAGATCAACAAGTCATGGAGCTCTCTCGCCCCAACCAGAACCATAATCACTTTCTAAGCCGGCTTTCAATATTATCCTCCCAAATATAACGTAATCAAACCTGATAGTACCTATTCTAGGTCCAATGACCTTATATTATTAAATACAACTATCCCACACCAATATAACTCAAGCCACAACTGCGCAATCCATGTACCCAAAATGGAAAAATATCTCAAAGAAGATAACCGTATTGCAAGTTCAACAAGCATCACCATAACTGAAATGCTATAAGCTCATCATATATAGTAAAACCAAGACACACAAATCTAATCACGGTAATCAGCTCTTCTAGAGATCACATTAACATCACCCGCACGGATAACTCACGTGCTATAGTATCAGTATATAGATCCGCACGGACAACTCACGTGCCAATAACATAATCCGCCTGGCATGGTCACATGCCTCCAGTCCAAGCATATCATACAAGAGCAATCAAATAAGTACACATGCATATGATAAATGAAATAAGATTTACATGCTCCTGGATTGGTATAAATAACACGTCATAGAGTAAGCATGTGCAAAGTATGCTATCATAACTCAAATCGGTAAGTTAACGCAGAAATAGTAACTATCCAGTTTATTCAGGGAATTAGCCTATTTGTAACCTCAACTATAGCCCAGATAGTTCTCAACAAAGGTACGAATATGAGAAACATTACAACTTTATACTTAACAGTCAACTCTAGGCATATCATAGCCTAAGCATTATTCCGAGTAGGAGTACTTGCCCCGATACCCACACATGGGCTCAAAACCTCACATATATACGCACTTGTAGCGCGCAACTATCACAAATAATTTACGCAACTAGTGCCTCCACTGAACTTAAATAAAATACTCGCCTCAAACAGGCCGCAACCCTGAAACAATATGCTTTTGAGAACTCCCAGTCTCCACATTCATAGAATACATAAATCACCATAACCGATCCCAACTTCAGCACTCGAATGACTAACACATCTTTCACGCAGGATCACCTCGTGAGGAATACTTCTATAATTCTTCTGTGCCACATAGCAAAAATTCGAATACCAGTAGTCTATCAACCAGGTGAGTAGCGCAATACCAATGAACATCCGTAAGTCAAAATACAATGTGCCTTATGAAATGCGCACCCTTCTCAGGGATTACTGAGCAGTTATAACATTCATCTAGATATCTAAAATTGACCATTCTGTCCAAAATTCGTGATCTTCCTTTCAAGAATGAACTGCCACCTTGTACATGTAAATCTAAATCTCGCACAATACACTACATCTATAATGTGAAAAGCACGAGAATCTCATTATAAACTCTGAGTCACCAGCAAATTACATACCCGGTTAGTTAGAAATATTTCTCTTGCTTCTTTCCAGGAGTAAATCACAACACACAACATGTTCCCTACACCAGTAGAAAATATCCAGCTCAATTCATGGTAGAAACAATCAAGAACACTTTGCAATCAATTTGCACATAACAAAGCTATCATAACTGAATTCCTCTAACTCGACCAAGCCACGCAGGTCACTAAACCCAAGAATATTTCCATCAAAACATCTGTAAAGTCTCATCACATCATAATTAACCCCCATAATATCACAACTGAAACACCCATTATGAAAATATCTTATGTGAATTTAAAATTATTCCTTTTTTCCTTTCTTATACTGGAACATATAATCCATAGTCATACATAATTACCGCAAGTCTCAACACCATCAAATGTAAATAACCAATTCTAGTGATATACAAAATTCAAAAATTTTTCAATTGCCACATATACATTTTGAATCCATTAGAACCCTCTCGAGAGTCATCCACTCTGCCCAAATCTAAATTGTACCACCCAAACTGGCCGAAAGACACGTTCCCATTAGCACAACAACACTCAAAGAAGTAAACATGCTTTAACACCACCAATCAAATTTATACTCCGTGCGCACTACATCCTTCAAATAACAACTTAATCATTCCATGATTTTCATATTTTTATAAAGTGTAATGTAACCCGGATTCAGGAATTTCCTTACTAGAGTCATCCCCGATCTCAACCTCTGCAGTCATAACTTATCCACAAGTATGTCTCAAACCAAAACTAAAATTTAACATATAACCATAAAATTAAATCGTTAACAGCATGCTCCCCCACTTGGCTCAAAGCCATAGATCATGACATTCAATAACTGACAATACCCATACCGTATTACTGCCATGATACTACAGTGAGATTCAACTAAATTCTTCACAAGCTCATGCAACACCAACCATAAAATACCTCAATCATCCGCTAAGCTCGCATTTATTTCTCTTGACAGTCAAGTCAACTTTCTCAACCAGATTCAAATTCAAATCTCAACATGTACACCTCGCTGGTAGAAAAGAAACTCTCCACTCAATATTATAATGAGCACACCTCCGTAGATTACTCCGCATGAGATAACCCACAAGCTTAGCCTAAAATTAACATCTTGATATACCCTTTCGCAGACACAATCGCTATGCTATCACTTAATCTTCCTGAGTCTAGACTCATTAGCAAGACATGAGAATTTAATTTGTCCAACAATTTAACAACGTGGAGGATCCTTGAACACATTCATACTCGAGACTATACGTCAAATCAAGACAGACAACAAGCACCCAATAGCCTTTTTTCCATCATATTCAAGCTATCTGAACACATCCCGCAGTCACATCAAAATCATCACATAGTCAATTCAACCGCTAATCGAGGCAAAAATTTTACTCATAGGGACACTACCAGACGCATAAGTCCAAACGTATAAGTTCTCACAACCGAAACTACCGAGCTTAAATTGCGGTCTAACCCTGGCCTCAAGTCCTCAAGACTGGCCCATCACCAAAACACAGAATACATATTTCGAACCCCGTTCATGTAATCACAAGCTGACGATGCACAGCTGATACCGAGCGCTCACATGCGCACACGAATGCGTGGAAGGAATTCAAAGAGTTATGTTTCAAGCTGAATCAATTCTGTACGATAAGGAAAGAAAGATGGAAAATTATCCTAAATGCCCTGTAGCCTCTCGAAGATAAGTATGGACGTCATCATACCGATCCGTAAGACTCTACTACACACTTGCTCATGAATTATAGAACCTATAAATCTAGAGCTGTGATACCACTTTGTCACGGCTCAAACTCTAACTAGCCGTGATGGAACCTAACCTCACCCGCTAGATAAGCCAAATAACAACAATCTGATTCAATTAATATTTAACTGTCTCTAATACACTCCCCAATGACTGGTAGTATAAATCACGAGCTTCTAAGATTTAGAATTTACAAAGCTGGTGTGAAATAAAAATATGTCATATGTTTGAAATATACATTAACAGATTAAAATTCTAAAGCTACCATGAACAAGAGATAGCAATAACCGGAAAGAAAGTACATCTTTAGATCCAGCTCTCACCGTACGCAGCTAAATCAGCATCTGAAATCTACACGCAAGGTGCAGAAGTGTAGTATGAGTACAGCCGGCCCCATGTACTCAATAAGTAACAAGACTAACCTTTGGGCTGAAAGTAGTGGCGAGTTCAAAAGTTATAATCCAATATAAAATAACAGTACAGAAATGTAGGCATGCTTTCAAGTTGAACAGTTAAACTCAGTACAAGCAAAATAGCCCAATTCTAGATGATATGAGAAATATGACATCTCTATATCTATATGCAAATGTACATACTGTATGTGATGCACTTCAGTGGAAACCTGATATACTCAAATCACAAAATACTCAATCACTCAGTACTGTATATGGCCAATCCAGCCCAAGAAAGATTCATCCCATATATATATATATATATATATATATATATATATATATAGACACACACACACACACACACACACACACACATCGACTGATAGTCTGTCACTCAGTACTGTTTAAGGCCAATCCAGCCCAGGAGAAGATCCATCTCCAAATATAAATGATTCAGACAAGATCCATATCCAGGGAAGATCCATCCCTCAATATAAATTATTCGGGCAAGATCCATGCCTGGGGAAGATCCATCCCTCAATATAAATTCTTCGGACAAGATCCGTGCCCAGGGAAGATCCATCCCTCAATATAAATGCTTTGGGCAAGATCCATGCCCAGGGAAGATCCATCCCTCAATATAAATGATTCGGACAAGATTCATGTCTTGGAAAAATCCATCCCTCAATATAAATCATCTACGCTCACTGTGGGGGAGGGGGCAGACTCCGAAAGGGCCCTTCATCCCAAGTGTGATATAAATCCGATATGGCCTGCTGCAGGCGGGCAGCCCCGATCCATATAATAATAATATATATAATACCAATATGTCTTGCTGCAGGCGGGCAACCCCGATCGCATAAATATCGTAACAATGGATGAACATAACTGAGTATGAAATGTACATTTTAAAAACAATTAAATTCAACAGCAATACGACCTTATGGGTCCCAAAAATATCGACACGTAGCATAAATACGATCTTTAATACAAGTCTCAGCTTAATTTCTCTAGCACGTGGATGATATGCAGATAATAACATGATTCTTTAATTTTAAAACTCCACAGAATTTATTCAAGTCACAATTTCTATGGTGCACGCAACACGCCGTCACCTAGCATGTGCGTCACCTCCAAATAATTTATATAACAAAAAATTTGGCAATTCATACCCTCAGAACTCCTCAGAGCCCCTTAGAATTCGGCAATACGAGATGATCAACAAATGAAAGTTATAGCCCTTGATGTCTAGTTTCCAGAATGCTTATATCTCACAATCTATAAGGAATCTAGAGATGATCCAAAAATAAAAGTTGTAGCCTTGGTGTCTAGTTTGCAGAAAGTTAAACCATTTGTCATTTGGAGTTCTGAGGGTATGAATCGCCGAATTTTATATAATATAAATTGTTTGGAGGTGACGCATATACTAGGTGACGGGCGTGTGGGCATGCACCATAGAAATTGTGACTTGAATAAATTCTGTGGAGTTGTAAAATTAAAGAATCATGTTATTATCCGCATATCCTCCACTTGCTATAGAAATTGAGCTGAGACTCGTATTAAAGATCGTGTTTAGGCTACATGTCGATATTTTAGGGATCCATAGGGTCGTATTGCTGTTGAATTTAATTATTTTTAAAATGTATATTTCATACTTAGTCATATTCATCCATTGTGACGATATTTATGGGATCGAGGCTGCCCGCCTGCAGCAGGCCATATTTGCTTTATATATATTATTATTATATAGATCGAGGTTACCCGCCTGCAGCAGGCCATATCGGCTTTATTATTATATGGATCGGGGTTGCCCGCCTGCAGTAGGACATATCGGCTTTATATCACGCTTGGACTGAAGGAGCCCCTCCGGAGTCTGCACCCCCACAGTGAGCATATATGATTTATATTAAGGGATGGATCTTCTCTGGACATGGATCATGTCCGAATTATTTATATTGAGGGATGGATCTTCCCTGGACATGGATCTTGCCCGAAGCATTTATAATGAGAGGTGGATCTTTCCTGGGCATGGATCTTGCCCGAAGCATTTATATTGAGGGGTGGATCTTTCCAAGGCATGGATCTTGCCCGAATCATTTATATTGAGGGGTGGATCTTCCCTGAACATTGATCTTGTCCGAATCATTTATATTTGGGGATGGATCTTTCCTTGGGCTGGATTGGCCTTATACAGTAGTGAGTGACAGACTATCAGTCTATGTGTATATATATATGGGATGAATCTTCCCTGGGATGGATTGAACATATACAGTACTGAGTGATTGAGTATCTTATGATTTGAGTATATGAGGTTTCCACTGAAGTGCATCGCATACAATATGTACATTGGCATATAGATATAGAGATGGCATATTCCTCATATCATTTAGAATTGAGCTATTTTGCGTGTACTGAGTTTAACTGTTCAACTTAAAAGCATGCTTACATTTCTGTACTGTTATTTTATATTGGACTATACCTGTTGAGCTCGTCACTACTTTCAGCCCAAAGGTTAATCTTATTACTTATTGAGTGCATGGGGTCGGTTGTATTCATACTACACTTCTGCACCTTGCGTACAGATTTCAGATGTTGATGTAGCTGTGTACGGTGAGAGATGGATCTGAAGATGTACATGTATCCTAGTTATTGTTGTCTCTTGTTCATGGTAGCTTTAGAATTTTAATTTGTTCATGTATAATTCAAATAGATGACATATTTTTATTTCACACCAGCTTTGTAAATTTTGAATCGTAGAAGCTCATGATTTGTACTACCAGTTCTTGGGGAGTGTATTAGAGTCAGTTAAATATTAATTGAATCGGATTATTGTTATTTGGCTTACCTAGCGGGTGAGGTTAGGTACCATCACGGCTAGTTGAATTTTGGATCGTGACATGTATACAAAGGATATACTATGTATCGACTGTATTCACTCGTGCAACGAATACAATCAAAGCATAATACAAAAATACAGAAAATAAAATATTCTTGTTGAGAGTCGAACTCAAGATATGTGCTTCATAAGCTAGTGTTCTAAGCAACTGGGCTATGAGAGCTTGCTTCTATCTTGTTTCAGTTCAAAATAATTGATCTTTTGTTTCAGTATTATATGTGGATTTGTTATAATATTTAAATATAGCTACGAATGATGATTTTTTGAAAAGTGTAGCTATGAGCGGAAAATAGCTATTCTCTTACGTACAGTAAAGTTCACATAATTTGCATACCGTGGAGCTGCTTTAACTGTGATAGCTAACAACTGCTCACCCGGGAAGCTCTCCCTAATTTACCCCCTCTTCAACCACATGCGCGAGGTTCTAATCGCGACAAGTAATCAGTCACTTGATTTTTGGTCCCCTTTCAGTCTCGGATCTCCATATCAACTTCTTGCAAAAGATGAACCAAACGAATTAGTCTTGGTTTAGCATTCTTTTCTTAAATAAATACACGATGGCGACATGATCAGTGTAGACCATGACTTTAATTTCCACCTAGTAGGGCCAAAATTTGTCAAACGCCCATATCCCACATTCTATAATTAGCAAGTACAATAATATAAAATCAATTACGCTTAAATGATGGAAAATACGATTTCTTGGATCAAACACACCTTTAAACAAAATTTATGGCTTCTCACATAAACTTTGAGTTGATATATCGAAAGAAACAGAAATTGTCCTATCAATACCATATTAAGGGATCTTAACATTTTTAGCCAGACGGCTAAAAATATTTTCACCCGCCTAGTTGTAACTATTTGTAGCTCTCGCCGATGTACGCTCAGTTTATAACAAATGTATAATCACTACATGATGTACGTATACTAATCATATACAGATTATACCATGATTATACCAGATAAAATTTGTAAAACGTAAAGAACAAGGTTATTTTTGTTGTTGGCTTTGTTGGGCTACTGTGGGAGTAAAATGGTTGGGGAATAAAAAATAGTCAAATTTACAACTGGTAATTGAAAAATAGCCATAGTTTAAAAAGTAATTAAAATTTTGCCATATTTTCATGTAAAGATAAAATTTGAACAAAACACCCTTAAAAATCTAGAAAAATCAAGCATAATGTGCTGGAGTTCGAATGTTTTACATATGAGATTCCAACATAATGTGTTGGAATTTCATAATATGCTGGAGTTCCAACATAATAACCTGAAAATTTATACGTATGAACTCCATAATTCAGCATATTATGCTGGAACTTTTCGTGTGTTGGAGTTCCAACATAATATGCTAGAAGTTTATATGCAGGAGCTCTATACTCCAGTATATTATGCTGGAACTTTCCGTATTTCAACAAAATAATGGCTATTTTTTAATGACTTTACAAACATTGACTATTTTTTAATTACCAGTCCAAAAACTGACTAGCCTGTGCTATTTTTACAGTAAAATCTCATAATAATTGACCTCTCCGCATTTTAATCTTTTTGGGCCAGCCCATAAATTTTGATTTGAACTAAACTACGAGCCCGAAGTTGGATGCTTTTGGGATTTTTATATTCCTATACACTATTTGAAACTTTATTGCCCTCCCTACTTAAGTTTCAATTTAATTACATAGCCATATACAATTTACCAATTATATATATTTTAGGAATTTAATGAAAATCAATTAACTCCTATAATCTCTCTAACGTACATATCCCACCCTCTTCCCTCCCCCCTCCCCTCCCCGTTTCTCTCTCCATACCCCCACGATTCTGTACTATCTCCCTCCATTAATGCCCTCTTCCACTTTTCTTCAAAAATCTTTTATAATCTCTCTCAATTTTTCTGAATTCTCGCTCTAAATCCCACGAAAATAGTAGTTGCTTGTTCGTCGTGACATTAGTGCATGTTCTGAAAACTCTCATAATTACTGATGTTGGCTTATTCCTTGTTTTGGAACGTGTCAATCTCATTGGCTCTGATGCAAGGCACTATTTGAACAATGTAAGTTTTGATCTCATGTTCTTCATTATTGAAAGAAAAAAAAGTTTATATTTTGTCCTCCAGCCAGCAATTTTTGTGCACAGATATATAAATTCATTCTTCATTTAACCTCACAATTGTTCGCGAGTTGGTAAGAAGTCAGAAATTGGACAAAGAATAAAGAGTGCTCAAATGGTGTTTTGAAGATGTTTGACTCTCCACCATTGACAACCATTAAAAAGTTTTGAAGTTTAGAATGCGAATTTGGGTTTCCAAAAACCATTATTTGTTTGGATTGAGTGTTGTTGCAAATAATTGAGAATATTGTTTGGAGTTTATATCTCAATTTTGAGGGTGTTTGGTGAAGATTAGACCTGATTTTTGCTGAATTTCAGATTGAAACTCGGAGAAGAAGAAGACATGATAATTGTATGTAAATTATATTTTTTTTTTGTAGTTATATATATATATTTTTTATTTGAATGTTGTATGAAAGTTGAACAATAGTAGTATAATGTATGAATCGTTGTATAAAATTTGTATTTAAGTTATCAATACAATCTTTTTACATAAAGTTATTGATATGTATCAAAATTGTATTAAGAGAGTAAGTTTTGATTGGAATTTTAGAGAGGAAGAAGCACACACCACATACAAAATATATACAAATCATATACAAAATATATACAAATCAGATACAAAATATATACAAAGACATATTGTATAAAATTTGTATAAAATTTGTATTTAAATTGTATGATATTGTAGTTATATATAACTGAGTAGAAATAATATATGGAAGTTGTAGATAAGTTGTAAATAAGTTGTATAATATATAATTAATTGTATGAAATTTATTTTTACTCTGTATAAATGAGGTACAAAATATACAAAACACATATTGTATAAAATTTATATAAAAATTGTATTTAAGTTGTATGATATTGTAGTTGTATTTAACTGTGTAAAATAATGTATGCAAATTGTAGATAAGTTGTAAATAAGTTATATAATATATAATTATTATGTATAAATCAAATACAAAATATACAAATGATATAATGTATAAAATTTGTATAAAAATTATATTTAAGTTGTATATTTAAGTTCGCGACGTTGCTTTATGGATAGCTAAATCCTTTGGGGATGAGCACAATTCTCTTATTCAAGCTGAAATTAGGTTGACTGATATATCAAATATTAAAATGTCAGCTTCTGTCAAGAGAATATCTTTCGTTAGTAACAAGTTGGAATGCCCAGAGACAACAACTTTACTTTTGCAAGATAATGTTCCCCTTCGGAGAATTCCCATAAGAGTTCTGAATCTGAGTAGCACTTCTATTCGAGCACTGCCTTTTTCAATCGATAGTTTATCTCAACTACGCGCTCTAGTACTACAGAACTGCTGCTACTTGACAGAGTTACCACCTATTGGTAATCTTCGCAATTTGCAATTGCTTGATTGTGATAATACAAGGTTACATCGTCCGCCGCCAGGAATGGACGAGTTGACAGATCTGAGGGTATTATATCTGCCTGCAACTGATTTGGAGAACATTCGCGAAGGAATCCTTCTCAAAAGGATAGTAAAATATAGAACTTTACAGCTCTTTCATTCTGTTGTAATTTATACATTGTCTAGATGGGATTTTTTCGTTCCCCGGTTCGAGTGTTAGTGGTCCCGATAAAAAGTCATTTCACATTAGCTTATGAGTTTGTTACAGAAAACAGAACAGAACGTATCCTGCTTACTCCTCTTTCACTTTTACTGGCTTCTACTTGTCCTTTTTTTTTATTGGCTTATTTATAAAATGGTATCAACATTTGAGACGACTCTCCCCGGCCAATCCGCAGTCGTCCGTCCTTCCTTAGAACCACTATCTCTTGATTGATCTGTTTTTTCTACCTTTACAGGTCGCTCTGTAAGTTCACTAGCAATACACCAATACAACACTAGCTATAGTAGTAACTAGTACAATGAGTCAGGGGTCGGGTGAATTCAATAATAGACGTCTGTTGGCATTCCAGCCTTCCTTCTCCTTTCAGGGAGAGCTAATGCGAGTATTTTGGTTTGTAGGTAATAAAACCTACTATTCCGCTATGAGGGAAAGGAGTGAAAAGCTATGTGAAGTAAAAGAGGAGTTAAGAAAAAGTCTTGTGCTGGGCTGGTTATTTAGAGCCGGCAATTGGCTGTCGGATTTCGTCCCGTAACTAGAAGAAGATCGCTTCGGGGTCACTGTGGTGTGGCTGAATGTAGAGCAGTCCGCCGTTACAGCCTTTGATCGGTAAATTATTTATAACTTCGGAAGATGGTCAAGGTAGCTTGCTTCCAAGCCACTGCACTAGATGGGCATGTAGTCGTTGTAGGGAAAATTTTGAATATGTCGATTGTAATACAGTTTTTTAAGTATTAAAAAAAAAGACCAAAACAATTAGCAAACAGAATTCCGTAAATATAAGTTCGATCTAGAGAGAAAAGGGGAGAGAGGAGAGAAAAAAGAAAAATGTTATAACTAAATCCCTTAATTGAAGGCACTAATTGTCATACATAATTATAATTTACCTAAATATCACCCACAACTATTGTTTAATTGTTATAGCTTGTATCATTTGTATTCAGACGCACAACTGTCAACTGCATTCGTTCGCGCACGAACACACCAAGGCGAAATAACATATTTCCCGTTGGGTACTTTAACCAACTAAGTTATGAGAATTTGTTGCTCTTTTGTTTCAGTTTAAAATAATTAAACTCTTATTTCAATACTATATGTGGATTTGCTATAAAATTCAAATATAAATACGAATGGTAATTTACGTGTTGAAGAAGTTAAAATATTTATTGTAGGTAAGAAGTCAATGAAAAAGATGAATCTATATTATATTAAAAGCACGAAGGTCCTTATCGAAATATCGTTCACCTTTTTTACCCTTTAAAATTAGGTTTCACACTAGACAAAATAGTCATTTAAATTATTTTTCTAATATTTAGGCTTTTTAAATTAATTTAAAATTTGACTATTAAATGTTTTCTTATTTGAATTAGTATTATTTGAGTTAGCATTTGAAATCAAGACTTTTAGTATGTATATGAACAATACGGGCCTTAAGCACATTGAGTTTCTTTCAAAATTAGGCATAATAAACATGCAATTGAAACATGATTTCAAATTATAACATTTTGATACATTGGTCATACTTGAATAGTGTCACGACCCGAAATTTCCGTCTTCGGAACCGTGATGACATCTAACATTTTACTTGCTAGGCAAGCCAACGTTAGAATAATATTATCCATTTTAAAATAATTTTTAAATTTATTGATAACAAAGAATTAAATGCGAAAGTAAAATCTGAAATGTAGTGAATAATCCATAAAATAACGGTGTCTAAATACCATCCTAGAATTGGTGTCACAAGTGCACGAGCTTCTAGAATAATATAAATAAAGGTCTGAATAAAATAAAATTGTCTGAAAACAAACACACAACTAAAGTAAAGTAGACGTGGACTTCAGAATTGCGGACGCCGTGCAGTTATACCTCAAGTCTCCTATGGGTAGCTAAAATCCAAGCCAGTCTATAGTACGTCGCTGGGACCAACTCTGAAATCTGTACAAGAAGTACAGAGTATAGTATCAGTACAACCGACCCCATATACTTGTAAGTGTCGAGCCTAACCTCGACGAAGTAGTGACGAGGCTAAGGCAGGTCACTTACATTAACATGTACGCAATAATAGTAATAACCACAATAATAGAATTAAATCATGTAACTCATTTCTAATAGTTGAAGCCAACTCAGCAGTCATAACCAATTATTATTTCTACTAATTTCAGTTGCAATGTGCAACCCGATCCCACAATATATTTATTTTTAACCCTCCAATATATTTATTTTAATCAAGTATATATATAGACTTTTAAATAAGTCTGTTGTGCCGTGCAACCCGATCCCCCAATATGGACTTTTAATACAAGCTTGTTGCGGTGTGCAACCCGGTCCCCCAATATATTCATTTCAATCAATTCTGTTAGAAGAAATTACCCTAACAAATGCAACAATTAATATATATATTTTAAGACAACAAGCGTACAATAATTATGATTTAATTATGAAACAAACAATGACAAATAGCAATTTATTATGAAAATCAGGGAGAAAATAGGCAGTTACTATTTAATATGCTAAATGTCAAGTATCAATTAATGCACATAAATCAAATCAGCATGTAGCAATTATTGCAGGAATTCAAGAATTAATATTTGACAAAGAATATGAGAGAAATAATTATCATAACAATTAATTTGTGTATCAAAACAAATTTAGGATTTTCAAATAATTACGCAAACAATTAATTTGACGACATATAGACACTCGTCACCTCACCTATACGTCGTTCACATGCATTTCACATAACAAATAATTTAAGGGTTCTATTCCCTCAAGTCAAGGTTAACCACGACACTTACCTCGCTTTGCAATTTCAATCAATTATTCGACCACAACTTTTCCTTTTGCATTTATCTCCAAAAGCGTCAAATTTATTCACAAACAATTCGATATACTCAATACGAATTATAAGAATTAATTCCATTTGAATTTACTAATTTTTCGGATAAAATCCGAAATTCACTTTAAAACTTGACAGTGGGTCCCGCATCTCAAATATCGGAAAAACTTATGAAATCCGAACACCCATCCCGAGATGAGTCCAACCATACAAAAATTATCAAATTCTGATGTCAAATGGACCTTCAAATCTTCAATTTTCGTATTTAAAAGATTTTATAAAAATTTAATTTATCTCCCAAAATTTTACGGATTCATGATATAAATGAGTATGGAATCATGAAATACAATCAATATAGGATAAGGAACACTTACCCCAATGTTTTCCCATAAAAATTGCCCCATAATCGCCTAACCCGAGCTCAAAAATAGAAAATAATGGAAAATGGGACGAAATCTCATTTCCAGAACATAAGTTCTGTTTGCCAAGATTTTTACTCATCGCGATCGCGGGAATTCGTTCGCGATCGTGTAGAACAATTTCTGCCTATCCATTTTAACTATACGCGAACGCGACAGTGCTCTCGCGAACACGAAGCACAAGTTCTCAGCCTCCCGCGATCGCGGACTACCTTGTGCTTCAGCTTATGCCTCATTCCTTCTTTGCGAACGCAGCTTGGCTCTCGCGTTCGCGGTGACTTAGTTGCTGCAAATGTGCGATCGCGGACCTCACTATGCGATCGCATAGTACAAATTTTATCCGTGACCATTAAGCCTTCGCGATCGCGGACACAGTCACGCGATCTCATAGAAGGAAACCAGTAGCAGCAGGTTCAGTAGTTTTATGGTTCCAAAATGCGCCGATCCTGATCCGAATTACACCCGAGCCCTCGGGGTTCCAAACCATAAATGCACACCAGTCCAAAAATATCATACGAACTTGCTCGTGTGATCAAATCGCCAAAATAACACCTAGAACTATGAATTGAACACCAAATCGAATGACATTTCAAAAAAACTTTAAAACACATATTTTCACAACCGGACGTCCGAATCACGTCAAATCAACTCCGTTTCTCATCAATTTTGGCAGACAAGTCATAAATATTATAGTGTAGATTTCGGCATCGAATGTAGAAGTTAAAATTTCTTAGTTTTATTAGGCTTGAATTGGGGTGCAATTCGTATTTTTAGCATTGTTTGATGTGATTTGAGGCCTCGGCTAAGTTCGTATGATGTTTTACGACTTATTGGTATATTTGATTGGGGTCCCGTAGGCCTCGGGTGTGTTTCAGGTATATTTTGGGTGTTATCGGATCATTTTGGGCTACTTTGGTTCCCGGTTTTCTGATGTTTGGTATTGTTCTTTGCGTTCGCGAGGAGCCTCTCACGTTCGCGAAGAAGGATTTTGCTGCTAGGACTTTGTTCTTCGCGTTCGCGAAGAAGGAATTTCTGTTGTCCGTCATCTGACTTTGAAAGCTTATATCTCACAATCTATAAGGAATCTAAGATGATCTAAAAATAAAAGTCGTAGCCCTTGGTGTCTAGTTTGCAGAAAGTTAAACCATTTGTCATTTGGAGTTATATACAAAGAGTTATGGTAGATACACTACAGGATGTCTGGGAAGAGTTTGGAAATCTCTGCTGCATAGGGCTGACTTTGGAAGCTTATATCTCGCAATTTATAAGGAATTGGGAGATGAT
Source organism: Nicotiana tomentosiformis (assembly GCF_000390325.3). Taxonomy (NCBI): domain Eukaryota; kingdom Viridiplantae; phylum Streptophyta; class Magnoliopsida; order Solanales; family Solanaceae; genus Nicotiana; species Nicotiana tomentosiformis. The sequence continues at coordinate 14,573,995 of NC_090822.1, forward strand.
CAACAAATGAAAGTTATAGCCCTTGATGTCTAGTTTCCAGAAAGTCAAACTTCGGTCAAATCTTTTTATTTAAGCTTCTAAACAAGGATTGTTCTTTCAGTTTAATTTCGAATCATCTAAAAACCAAAGCCGACAATTCACACAAATCATAATACATATTACGAAACTCCTCAAGACTTCAAATTGTTGAACGGGATATAAATAGTCAAAACGACAAGTCGGGTCGTTACAATACATTCATATATTTTGTATTGGTTGTATTCGTTGTGCGAACGAATACGGTTGATATAGGTTGTATTCGTTGCGCGAACAAATACAGTTGATACAGATTGTATTTATTGCGCGTATGAATACAAGTGATAAATGCTAGTAACAATTGAACAATAATTATGAATAGTAATTAAGCAACGGCCAAGTACATAGACGACCCCTCTAACATGGCATCAATTTTTATTTTGGCACTTCATCTCAGCTCTATTCTATTTTGGCACTCCAATCCTATTTCTTATATGTCATTTTAACACAAAAACTTTTATCCAATGTAAAAATGCAGCGCATATTTATACTTGCTTCTAATGTGTAACAACCATCCAATTAGATTTAGACACCTGTTTTTTAATCCTTATCAACTGGGTTTAACCCAAATACTCGATTTTGTAAATTATTTACCCCAGGTTGGTTACCCAAATATAAAAATCCCTTATTTTCTCTAATTCCCAAAGTCGTCTGTCCTAATCCCACTCCCCAAGTCACTAGCCTTTGGAGATGAAATCATCTATTATTGAAGGATTCTTCATCATATACAGTTGATATTTGGATGTACATTTGATAGTTACGGCTGTTTTCGGGAGTAACCATTGTTCATTGTCGTAGTTCTTGTACTATAGTCGAGGCGTCGCCTGAATTTGAAACTTATGAATTTGGGAATTTGAAGTGCCAAAATGAAACATAATTGAGATAGAGTGTCAAAATAAAAATTAATATCAAGTTAGAGGGGTTGTCTATGTATTTGACCTTAAGCAATTTATAATTACGTATAATAATTACGCTTTAAACTGTAGCGCCTTACTAAAATTCCTAAAAAACAAAGCAAAAGGAAAGTTGCTTGGCCTTTCCTATGCACACTAGCGTTCAAACTATTCTAACATAAGAAGATCTAACAATATTTTAACCATGTTGTATCACTTTGGAAACAATATTCAGGCATTATTTTAATTGTTTTTTCAATTTTCCATAACGTGAAAGATAGGGGGAAAAGAGAGGAAAAGAAACAATAAAAATCAAACACATACCAATTATATAATATATTGTAATTGCTATCACTAAACTATATGGGGTCGTTTGGTATGATGGATAAACAAAAATAAATCCGAAATAAAAATTTAGTATCACTTTATCTCTTGTTTGATTATTATTCCTGGGATATATTATCACATAATTAAATATATTATGGGGATATATTATACATGTCAGGGGATGGAATAGTAATCCAGGATAAATTATCCATGCAGTAAAAGTAACAATCACATGATTAATACACATACTAATCGAATAATAAAAAATAATATCAGAATAATTAATTCCTTTATAACCGATTTAAATAACTAATCTTAGCCTAACATGTCTTCAAACCAAACGACCCCTTGATTTACACAATTATTCATTTGACTTATTTTAGGACCAATGAATCTTCCAAAAATCTCCAAAACGCCATTTTTTGGTCAATTTTCAAAATATTTCAAGGAATAGAAGTTTCTTCACAACGTGGGCTGGAGACAGCTTGTCTATAAAAGCGGCGGCTATTTTTATTCTAAGCCGTCTTTGGCCGGTTTTTTTTAAAATTGTATTATTATTTTATTTTATTTTATTTTCCCTTTTTATTTATTGGTCAAACTTTATCTTATCCTATCATTATTAATATAAGAATAGTTTTTATTGTATTTTACCTTTGGATATAGTCACCAAAGAAAGAAGTGTAATTTTCTTTTACTTTACTTTTACAATAAGCAATTCAATCGTTTACTTTAACATGAAAGGTTTTTATTCTAGATTCATTTCCTTTGCTAAAGGGATTATGAACTTAACTTCTTTCTCTTTTTTTTTCATTGGGGCTTAAATAAATTTAAATTTGTATCAAAAAATCTTATATTGAAAATAAAACGCTTCCTAACAAAGGTATTATACAACAAGACTATGATTAAAAGAAAAATTACCAAGAGGAATAAGACTGAAGTAGAAGTTGGCAACAGGTAATTCTACAAGAATTATAGGATTATCACATGATAACATCTTGCTTACAATAGGAAAAAGTTTTCTTTTCTGATTTTTAATCCTAGCCAAAATACATTTATTCCTTAACTAAACATGAGATAAAATATGGGTTAATGTCACATCATCTCAAAACTAATAAGTAACTATGATATTTCTTTTCACCAATTTTCTTACTAAGATAATTCAATACCTCTAATTAAGGGCAAGAGGCTCATGTTAATTTTAGAATTGAGGCATCCAAAATAATAAATAAATATCAAAGAATGTTAATCTAATAACAACATAAATTAAACTCTAACAATGAAAAAAATTTAATTTTACCTCTATATAACAAATAAAAGAAATATATATATATATATAACCAATCTCATACACCATTTATGCCAAGTTAATTTTAGAATTGAGGCATCCAAAATAGTAATAAATATCAAAGAATGTTATCTAAATGAACAAAAGAATTTTACCACTATATATAACAAATAAATGAAATTATGTATAAAACCAATCTCATACACCTTTTTCTCCCCTCTAATTACACATAAATCATAAATCACACACATCTTAATTTTTTCTTTTTTCTTCCAATAATAATTATCATAATCCAGCATTTCTCTGTGTATTATTATTAGTAACAACAGAAGCAGAAAAGGGAGCAGGAGCAGCAAACCGAGAAGAGAAATTACGAAAAAGCCCATCATCATTTTCTACAGCTTCATCTCCTTCATCAAAGTTAAGAGCATAACTATCAGAATCATACTGAAATTGCTGCCCCTTAGATTTTTTGGAATTACAATATTTCCCCATTTTCCTAACAAAATTCTTCCATTTTGGTCCAGCTACAAGTTCTGAATATTCCTTTAATTCCTTCATCTTTGTCACCATCCATGAGTCTCTGTCTTCACCTTGTTGTAATAGTGAATTTGCTTCACCTTCTTTTGATTGAAAACAGGGGAATCTGAAACAACCACAAAAAAGTGAAGGTTCTTCTTGGTAAAAATAGTTTTCTGTTCCTTCTTGGGCATTTTCTCTGATGGGTGAATAATTGTTGTTCATCATCTCCTGTTTAATTTTCTTGAAAATTTCAGCAATAAGTTGAGCTTGGTGTCAGTGTTTTTGAGTTTTGGTTGGGTTTGGGGGGGGGGGGGGGTTATTGGTAGGTATATATGTGTATATTGGTGTGTATATATGTTTAATTTTCTTGAAAATTCAGCAAAAATTTGATCTTGGTGAGTGTTTTTTGGGGTTTTGGGGTGGTGGGGTTTTAGGTTTGAGGGGTGGAGTGGGGGTGGGGGGAGAGGAAGAAAGATTAGTGGTGGAAGATGAAGGAAAAGGGTGGGTATATATATGTATATTGGTGTATGTATATGTTTAATTTTCTTGAAAATTCAGCAAAACAATTGATCTTGGTGTGTGTTTTTGAGGTTTTGGGGCAGTGGGGTTTTAGGTAAGGGGAGAGGAAGAAAGATTAATGGTGGAAGAAGGAGAAAGATGGTGGGTATATATATTGTATATTGGTGTATATGTAATATAGGTGCGTGTGTTTTTTGTGTGGGGAGACGGCACAGAAAGAACAAAGAAAAGACAGAGAAATGGGGTAATTGACGATTTTTCTTTTGACTAGTAAAGGTTGATTATTTTCAGCAGTTATATGATTTTTCTGGTCAATTCTGGAGTTTAAAATTATTGTTATTTTGTGAGAATACTCAAGGGGTTGTACTTGATATTTTCTTTTATGATAAATGTTTGTTATATTTCTAGAGATTAAGGGAAAGTATTTTTTTTTCTTAGAGCATAGGTTGTCTCAAATAATAGAGGGAAGTACACAAATCGCCATTTTTTAGGGCTGATATTTCGGGATTAACTAATATTTATTTTGTCCTAAAAATTTAAACTAAAAATCTTAACTTCAAAACTTTGTTTCTTGAAAAATTGAACTAAAAACAAAAAATCAGAACACAGTAACTAATTTTTAAATAGTAGCCCTCTAGAATAACAACCTGGTGTCATTTCTACCAAATAATATACGAAGAAAGTTGCAATAGTAGCAGCAGTGCCGGGACTAAGATTTATATTAAGAAAAGCCAAAATATAAACATGTAAACACATAAAAATGTTAAGAAATAAAAATAAAAATAAATAATGTATATATATATATATATATATATATATATATATAGAACAGATATATCTACGTCCTCGTAGTGTAAATTTCCGACAAAGGAGTCTCAACTAATTCACATGGACAAGGGTAGCTCCGCGAAAGAATAGGAAAAGTATTCTCCCTATATTTTTTATCAGGACAGAGCCTACCACAAGAATAATGTGCAAAAAAACAACCCATTTATGATGATTATTCTGAATATTGGGCCAGTATGGAATATTAGTAAAGTCAATTACAATTTATTTGAGATTACAGTGTTGATTGTTTGATTATAGGGTTACCTAAATTAACCGCTGCTAGACAATTTTTGTGATGTCATTAGATTCGAATTTCGAACTATTGACACTGTTTTAAATTGTATTTGCATTCTAAACGAAAGCTGAAGTTCTCTTATGACCTTCTATAGTACTTATTCTTTACTGTTAATTCAATAATAATTGAAAGCAAAGTACCTTGAAAACTTTTTAAGGCTCGAAAATGCAAACGAAATTAAAATTGGGCTTTTGAAACATACTCTTCAATCTCAATTGTGTAATATAGTTAAGGAAAACTTGCTAATAATTCAAAGAGTTTTAAGTCATCTAAGAGACATTAGGATAAACCTTTAAGAGGACAACTTAATTTCTGATAGGGGCGTATCTAGCCTTAAATTTTTGAATTCCCGTCAATTGTAACTTTTATCCAAATCATGAATTTATATTGAAAAATTCACTTAATATTTATAAACATTTGACTATGAACCCATTAAATATTGTTTATATAACTCGAGATCATTGTAGAAATCATAAATTTCAAATTCAAAATCTGCCTTTGATGTATGAGATTTACAGTTCAAAATAGTAGTAGTCTAGTGACTTTAACTCATTTCAACCAAATAGTTAGTGAATTATCTTTCTCACCATCCAACTAAATTAGAGTGAATTAAGCATTTAAAACCTGCTACGAAATTGGTAAGCGTGAAAAGACATTAATCCTTAAACTCTCTGTAACAAATTAAAAATAAAAATGTTCAAAACTAAAAAGGGACTTAATAAGAAACACAACGGTAATCTAAATATTATATTAGCAAGTCTAATATAATAATCACAACTAAGACCATTCAAGAAATATATAAATTAGTCAGGGGCTGTAGGGTAGACTGTAGAGAAGTCTTCAAAGTAAATAAAAGAAGAAAAGGGAAAGACAGCAGTGTTAGTTCGCGTTCACAACGCGTGGAAGGATTTATATCATATCATCATTTTGGTGATATGACTTTTTCTTTTGGATACCAAACAATTATTTATATCAAGAACATACATTCTTTTCTCTTACTCAATGCATTATGTTTTAGGAACATAATCTTTCAACACTAAGTATTGATTTTTGATAATTGATATCAATCATACAATCTTCGGCTTATGAACGTGACCCTGAATAGGTGGGTGTGAAGAACATAATTAGGTTAGAAGACTAGTAAGCGAACAGTCTTTCCTTTCATTCCAATAGTAGTAGTAGCATTATTCTAGTATTTTCTAATTCTTAGAACTCTATTGCTCCCTAATGTTGCATGCGTGGTTTCTCCTACCACTACTAGAAATTCGGTGAATTTTTTTTTTAATATTTTAATTTTTTTTTTTTTACGAAACCGACCGACTTCGGTCAGCTTTTTTTGGCGCAAAAATGCGAGAAACTATTTTAGCATCCTGCGAAATTTATTTTTTAAGAAATCGGCCGAAATCGGTTGGTTTTTCATATAAAATAAATTAAAATTAATATTAAAAAAAATGACCGAAATCGTTCGGTTATTTCAGTCAGTCATTTTAAAAAACCGACCGACTTCGGTCGGTAATTTTATATTTTTAATAAAATCGACCGAAATCGGTCGGTTATTTTCGCGCGAAAATACAATTAACAACAACAACAACAACAACCCAGTAGAATCCCACTAATGGGGTCTAGGGAGGGTAGTGTGTACGCAGACCTTACCCCTACCTCAAAGGAGTAGAGAGGTTGTTTCCGAAAGACCCTCGGCTCAAGAAAACAAAAGGACAAAACGACAAGAGGAGACAACATTAGTATCACCACAACAATCATAGAAAAAATAGGAACACCATGAAATGGAGAAGAAAGATGCAAAGCAAAAACGATAGCTAGTAAATAGGACATGCACTGAAAAGCGAAGTAGTAAAATACAATATTGTCACTAGCTACCCTAGACAAAAACCCTACGTGGCCAGTCCCACAATGGTACGAAGTAAGTCAAGACTCAACTACATCCTAACCTACAACTCTAATACTCGACCTCCACATCTTCCTATCAAGTGTCATGTCCTCGGAAATCTGGAGCCTCGCCATATCCTGTCTGATCACCTCTCCCCAGTACTTCTTAGGCCGCCCTCTAACTTTTCTCGTGCCCTCCACAACCAGCCGCTCACACCTCCGTACCGGAGCATCTGGGCTTCTCCTTTGAACATGTCCGAACCATCTAAGCCTCGCTTCCCGCATCTTGTCATCAATGGGAGCCACGTGGACCTTCTCCCAAATAACATCATTCCTAATCTTATCTATCATAGTGTGCCCGCACATCCACCTCAACATTCTTATTTCTGCTACTTTCATCTTCTGGATATGTGAGTTATTAACGGGCCAACACTCAGCCCCATACAACATGGCTGGTCTAACCACCGCTTTATAGAACTTACCTTTGAGTATTGGTGGCACACTCTTGTCACACATGACTCCAGATGCTAACCTCCACTTCATTCATCCTACCCCAATACGGTGTGTGATATCCTCGTCGATCTCCCCTCCCCCCTGGATAACTGAACCAAGGTACTTGAAGCTGCCTCTACTCGGGATGACCTGTGATTCAAGCCTCACATCCACGCCCACTTCCCCTGGCTCAGCGCTGAATTTACACTCCAGGTATTCCGTCTTCGTCCTGCTCAACTTGAAACCCTTCGACTCAAGAGCCTGGCTCCAAACCTCTAGTCTCTCGTTAACACCGGCTCGCGAGTCATCAATCAGAACTATGTCATTGGCAAATAGCATGCACCATGGCACCTCCCCTTGAATATGGTGTGTTAACGCGTCGATCACGAGGGCGAATAAGAACGGACTGAGCGCAGAACCTTGGTGTAACCCCATTACAATCGAAAATTGCTCAGAGTCGCCTTCTAATATCCTAACCCGAGTCTTAGCCCCATCATACATGTCCTTAATCGCCATAATGTAGGGAACCGACACACCTTTTGCCTCCAGGCATCTCCAGAGAACTTCTCTAGGAATCTTGTCATACGCTTTCTCTAGGTCAATAAAGACCATGTGCAGATCCTTCTTCCTCTCTCTGTACAGTTCCACCAACCTCCTAACAAGGTGTATAGCTTCTGTAGTCGAACGTCCCGACATGAACCCGAACTGATTATCGGATACAGACACTGTCATCCTTACCCTCACTTCAACCACCCTCTCCCACACTTTCATGGTATGACTCAGTAATTTGATACCCCTATAATTGTTACAACTCCGGATATCATCTTTGTTCTTATACAATGGGACCACCGTACTCCACCTCCACTCATCCGGCATCCTCTTCGCCTTAAAAATAATATTAAACAACCTAGTCAACCACTCCAAACATGCTCTCCCCACACACTTCCAAAATTCCACCGGAATCTCGTCTGGCCCGGTCGCTCTGCCCATACTCATCTTTCGCATAGATCCCACGACCTCATCAAAATCGATACGCCTGCAGTACCCAAAGTCACGGTGACTCTCGGAATGCTCCAATTCGCCTAGCACAATATCCTGATCTCCTTCTTCATTCAAATTTTTATGAAAGTAAGTCTGACATCTCCTCTTAATCTGGACATCTTCCATTAATACTTTACCATCTTCGCCCTTGATGCATCTCACTTGGTCCAAATCCCGAGCCTTCCTCTCTCTCAACTTGGCCAGCCGGAATAACTTCTTCTCCCCACCTTTTTTCCCTAGTTCCTCGTACATACGACCATATGCAGCAGTCTTAGCCTCTGTGACCGCCAGCTTAGCCTCCTTCCTAGCTGTCTTATACCTCTCCATGCATGCTTGCCTCTCCTCCTCATCTATGCTCCCCACTAACTTCAGGTACGCCACCTTCTTAGCTTTCACTTTACCTTGAACCAGTTTATTCCACCACCAGTCTCCTTTGTGCCCACCAAAGATGCCGTCGAGACTCCTAACACCTCTCTCGCAACCTCCCTAATACAATCTGTTGTCGCTGACCACATAGTGCTCGTGTCACCGCTGCTCCTCCAAGCTCCTATAGCCTACAACCGCCCTTCCAACTCTTGGGCTTTATCCTTAGTTAAGGCTCCCCACCTGATTCTCGGACTTCATCGAGTAGACCTTTTCCTTCTCTTTAACATAATACCAACGTCCATCACCAAGAGCCTATGTTGCGTCGCGAGTATCTCACCTGGAATCACCTTGCAATCATTGCACATTCCTCTATCACCTCTACTGAGGAGAAGATAGTCAATCTGAGTCTTCGCCACCGCATTTTGAAAAGTAACCAAATGCCTCTCCCTCTTTGGAAAGCTAGAGTTCACAATCACCAGCCCAAAAACCTTAGCGAAGTCCAACAACGATGTACCTCCTCCGTTCCTCTCCCCAAAACCGAAGCCTCCATGCACCTCGCCATAACCACCTGCAGTCGACCCAATATGCCTATTGAAATCCCCTCCTATGAATAGCTTCTCAGTAGGCGAAACCTGACACACAATCTCATCTAACCCCTCCCAGAAACATCGTTTAACCTCCTCATCTAGGCCCACATGCGGCGCATAAGCGCTAACGACATTTAGGGTGCACTCTCCAACCACCAACTTAATAATCATCAATCTATCATTTACTCGTCTAACCTCGACCATAAACTCTCTGAGTTCCCTATCCACTAAGATGCCCATTCCATTCTTACCTTTCTGGACTCCCGAGTACCAAAGTTTATACTCGTCCGCGTCCTTCGCCCTTGACCCTACCCACCTAGTCTCTTGGACACACACTATATTGACCCTCCTCTTCTGGAGGATCTTCGCCAACTCTATAGACTTACCCGTCAATGTACCTACGTTCCATGACCCAATTCTCAACCTACAGACACCCTTGTTCCCTTTACCTCCCTTGCCTCCCACCCCACCTCCTAACCCCTGCCCTACCTCCTGCCCCACCCTCGTTCCCCTCGAGGGACATGACCTCACTCGACCATCCCAGACCACAACCACTATAACTACGGCAGAGTAAGGGGAATCACTATCACGCACAATATAACAGATCAAACCAGAAGAAGACAAGTTGCAACTACAGGCACACTAATACGGTGAATAAACTAATACGAACTAAGTTGACAACAATTTAACTAACACAACAAAGAAAAATTGGAAAACGGGAGGTACCAACTCACACGAGTCCAATATTAACAAATAGCAAATTTTAAGCAAGAACAATAGAACCTGAAGTCACAACGAGTACTGAGAAAGGTATTGTCCACAACAGCTATGTTTTGAAAGTTTTCGCCCGCTTCGCCCGAGGTTCGTTGGAAAATAGTCTTCGCCGCCACCACCGCTAGGCTAGGTCAGTGCGCCAGAAAGTAGGGGGACGAGGTAGAAGAGACCAGGTATAGGGGAGAGAAAGAAGGGACAAGAAGAAAAGGGAAAGGGAAATAAAAGGGGGGGGGGCAGATCTGGGGAGCAAAAAGGGGGACAAGAAAACAAAAAAAAAGGGAGGGGGAAAGGGAAGTAACGGGAAGAAGCAGAAAGCAAGAGAGAGAAAGAGAGGAAAAGAAGACAAGGGGTGGGGTGGGGTGGGGGCCGAGGGTCTTACCTGGTCCGCCGGATGTCCGGTGATTTAGAGAGAAAGAGATGTGTGAATATAGAAAGAGAAAGAATAGCTGCACTCTAGTAGCTCAAATTTCATAAATGGATTTTTTTTGGTCATAAAATACAATTAAAGAGTACAAATAAATTAAAAGAGAAAGTCATAAACTAAAATATACTGATAGTCTAGTGGTAGAATAGTATCCTGCCATAGTACAGACCCTGGTTCGAGTTCTAGACAGTGCATTTTTTAATTGCATAACTAAAAATACCGACCTACTTCGGTCAGTTTTTTCGGCAGAATTTTCTTTTTGGGTCGTTTGTGAAAATTAATTTACCGACCGAAATCGGTCGAAAATTACGACTGATTTCGGTCACTATTTTTTACCGACCAACTTAATTTTGACAGATTAAAGTCGGCCGGAAATCGGTCGTTTTTTTAATTTTTCGACCGATTTCGGTCGGTATTTTTGGACGATTTTAGACAGTTTTCTAGTAGTGTACCATCTTGTTGTTACCGCTTCCCTTACTTTTACACTATTACATTTTTTCTCTATACTATTATGATTTTGTATGCTTGCTTGGAGCCGAAGGTGTATCTGAAATCGCTTCTTTATTTGTACAAGATAGCAGTAAAATTGCGTACTCACAACCCTCCTCAAACCCTAATCCTTATGAAATTATACTAGTTTGTTGTTGTTGATATCAATGCTACCATCTCTGACCTCTAATCTAGCCAAAAAGTGGAACAATTAAATAGCAACATAATTAATTAGCTGGTTTCATTATTGATTCAAAATAAAGATCATTAAAAAATAAGTTAAATAAGTACTACTCCCAAGTCCCAACTCCCAAAAAGATAAGAGATCCGTTAGGTACTGGGGCCGTAGGGTAGGAAAGTCTTAAAAGTAAATAAGAATATGAACATAGTTAATTACCTGGATTCATTATTGGATATGCTTTTTTTCTTCTTTTTGGATAGCACACATAATTAATTACATTAATTAACCACCTATAATATTTTCTTGCACTTAAAATCCATAATGTTAGACAAAATTAGTTGATGGTCTACATAATGAACTATAATTTTGCACCCCTGTATATGAAATCTTATGAGATTGTAGTAGGTGTAAAGGACCCATCCACAACCACTTTTGCAAGCCAACTCAATGAAATTGTAATATTTGAGATCATATTAGTGTATGACGATGTTCCTAGCCACGAGACGAGGGTAGTCTCTTGCAGTTAAGTCGTCTTCAACTCTTCTTTTCTTTTTTGACCGTTGTTAGCTGTTTTTTCCTGGATGAGCACATTGATTTTAAATTTTTTTTTTATTCTCAAATCATTTTTTGTTCGGTTAGGAAGAAAGCAACTCGGGGCCTTTTCCGGGACGAGCACATTGATTCTAAATTTCTTTTTTATTCTCAAATCATTTTTCGTTCGGTTAAGAAGAAAGCAACTCCTTTCCTTCACTGTAAGCAGAGTCAGTCCCAAAAAGAAAGTACATGTTCCAAGAACCATATGGCGAATACAATTCTATTGATTTCTTTTGGTTGCAAAAAGGAGTTAATCGAATTTAAGTGACACAATTTTAGACTATGATTAATGAAAAGCGCATACAAACTCGAGAAAGATAAGCTTTCTCTGTTCTTGTTTGGTTGTTTTCCAGTTAAGTTTGACAAACTAAACCGTGTAATCCCCCACCACCACCCCCCCCCCCCCCCCTCATTTTTCCATTCTTTTCAGTTGTAGCCAAACTTTCAAACAGTTGACATTTGCATTAAATTGGCTTTACTAAATACAGGAAGATTCAGCTATGATAGACTTCACAATTTCATAATTTTTCAAGTAACCACAAGAAAATCCCAATTTCAAAAATCCTAATACAATCAAACTTCTTTATAACGATCTCGTTTGTTCCGATATTTTTCGTCTGCTATAGTGAAGTGCTGTTATAGAGTACATATATTACAACATAACATAAAAACCAGTTCCGAAAAATATTTGACTTTTATAGTGATAGGTTTTTATATAGAGATGTTATAGAGAGCTCTGATTATAGATTTATAGCCAACACAAAAATTCAACCCTATTCGTCATATTTAGTTGCATGTTTAAGTCCAGTGTTGGACTCAGATTCTCTGCATCTTTGCAAAAGTGGAAACTTCATCCCCAAGCTAATTCAAGAAAAAAAAGAAAGAAACAACGAACCAAGAGAGTAAAAAGAAGAGGAATCATATGTCAATTCACAAAACAATATGTGCATCACAATGTTTATATATCAATCAATCAACTATGCCTCTATCCCACAGGCAAATGTACCATTGTAGGGTGGATGTATCATTGTAGATACAGGTTCAACTGGACCCATAATTTTTGGCGTGAAATATAAATCTGTATAAACTTTACTGAAATTGTAATTATAGTAAACATGAATCCATAACTTAAAAAATATAACGAGTTTAATGATAAGAATCTTAAAAGTTGAACTCATAAAGTTTAAAATTCGAATCCGCCAATCCCAACCTAGTTCATCAGAATGCCTATATTAAAAGAAATGGAACGAAAAAAGAAAATAACGAGTTTTTATGCTTATATATGTCAATTTGATCAGTATCTGTGACACAGCCACGTTTGATTGCATTAGAATGCTAAAGGAAGCCAATAATTAAATGGAATGGGATGTAAATCTAAGTACCAGAAAACAAAAACAAGATACCACTATATTTTTTGTTACATTTATAAGCTAAATCTATATACCAACTTCAGCTTCCACATGTCAATCAAGGTAGAAAAAAACTATAACAGACAAATGTAGAAAATCAACTTTTAGCTTGGTTGATATTTGCTGAGGGAGGTGATTGTTGGTTTTGTCCTTTGGGAGGAAGCTTAGATTGCATCACTCTCAAATCATTGGCAATCTCGGTAAAGCTAGGCCTCTCCGACGGTTCAGCTGACCAGCATCTCTCCATGAGTATCCTCCAATCCGCATCACAGGAATCCGGCACAGGCGGCCGCAATGTATTACTCACGATACCACCTGCATTGGATTCAGTCGTCAATAGTTACACCGGTTTGATGCCTTGGCAACCAACAATATTTGCAGTTGAAGTTGAAAAAGAGTATCTGGAAGTTGATAGTCATTTTTAGCAGAGAATGAAAGATAATGCGAAAGCAGCGAGACGTTACCAATGATAGCTCCATAGTGCAATTCGGCGTAAGGTTCTTCTCCAGTAAGAAGTTCCCACATCACAATTCCAAAGGAGAATACATCAACCTACAAACACAAGTAGCAAAGAATGAGTTGAAAGTTCTCTATACCTTCTGAAAAATTATTACTTCTTAATACCTTCTCAGAGACGAGACTACTGCTCCCATTGAGGAGTTCTGGTGCCATCCAGGGGAGAGTTCCACGTACACCGCCTGAGATTAGTGTTTGACACTTTACTTTGGATAGCCCCAAATCACCAACCTAAAACGAGAAGGATAAATTTCCAGTCAATAGACGATTATATGACAGGGAGCTTTTAGGATTGGCAATGGACTGCTTTTGTGTTTAAATGGTTAAGCACAAGATAAGAGATCTAAGTTGCTCGGACTCTTCATTTTCGGTGCCGCACCCGTGCCGACACGACATGGGTGTGGGATTCATACCGGATCTGGTCAACCGATTTTGGGCACTTTAACCAAAATCGACGGAGAAATTCGGGTCAAATACAATGATTTCTGAAATCAAAACAAAAGCTAGGGTGAATTGAAGAAAATGAAATACCTTGTATATAAAATTTTATATGCCAGTCCTCTTCCTTTTATTTCCTTCCCGTATTCTCCTCTTGATCAATATTCTCCTTTTTGGAGTAGTGAGTACATTGTAAGTTTTCCACATAGTGTCACATAATATAGACATATTTTTATAACTCTATTTTTAGATATTTGAATTATTTTTAGCAGAATCTCGGCGCCCGTATCCAGACCCGTGCCCCGAATCTTAAAGTTTAGATGATGAAAGATTCGACCTCTAGATCCGCACTCGTATCGGACACCCGCACCCGAGTCCAAGCAACTTAGTAAGAGAAATCTCAATATTTAGTGTGTATACTACTTACTGCAATTCCCTTTTTGAATAATACAGTGGATACTGCTATTCTTTGTCACAAGAAAAGTGAAAGGTAAAAAGACAACAAGGCTAAAGAAATTATAAATGAAGCATGGTCCATTTATCAGCACTAGTAAGGCAAAAAAGGATGACAAAACAATCACGATAAAATAACACTAAGGATGACAACAATGATGCCCATGATGATAATAATAACATGATGATTATATGACCAATGCCATAGATGCTAGTGGCGATACATGCAAGTGACGTGAGCCATGGATCAATGTTGTCAAGGGCAAAAAGCGTAGACAAACAACGCAAAGCACCAAGGCGTTGCTTTTCCTTCTTTTTTTTCCTTCTTTTTTTTGACAAGATAGAAAAGCACAAGGCTTTCCAAGAGATTTAAATGCAAAGCACATTAAACAATGGCTTTTAGTAAAGAGAAAGCGAGAAATATACATAATGCAAGAAAAAAGTAAGACAAACAAAAACTACGATCATATATTAAACAAAAAGTATATCAATCAAATTTGAAAACCATATAAAACTTCCGATTTAGATGCAGCGGTGAAATTCTAAGTTTTTCATTTAGATTTATAACTTGCTACACCAAATTTCCAATTTTCATTTTCTAGTCACCAAAAATATTCACGCATAACATTTTTTAATAATTAATATATCACTTTGCCGACAAGTGGTATACAAAGTTATTACCCCCTTACAAGTGGTATACAAAGATATGATTTTGACGCATCTTATCTCATCCATGTAAAAAGAACTCATGGGTACACCAGAATTTCAACCAAAAAAAAAAAAAAACTCTAATTTTTACATAACAGTTCTGCCTACCATAAAAAATATAACCAACTGCAGATATTATCAGCTGATGTTTTACCTAAATAAGTCTAAACAATTAACCTTCAGCGATTTTCTACCTGTGGATCTAACTGCATAAAAGTTGAATTAGTCTCTATGTGATGTCAACATGTAATAGAATTTGCTAGACAAGGATTAGCACCCCTTCCCCTTGTTGAGATAATTGGCTACCAAATCTCTAACATTTCTGCACAAAGTTTTTTTATCAACTGACAAATAAAAGCATCTCTTGGCTATGACTGACCTTGCATATTGGACGGTGGGGATCACGGAGATTAACCAACAGATTGTCACTTTTCAAGTCAAAGTGCACTATATTCTTCCCATGCAAATACTCCATTCCAAATGCAACATCCATTGTGATAACGAGGCGTTTCCGCTTATCCAGATTCCTGAAAACAGTATGCCATGCATTTACTCATCCCATTTTCATGTTGACACCACTAATAGTATAAAAATTTAATGTAGAAGAGGACTCCAAGTGCTCAAGCTGAAGACGATCAAAATCAAAACAGACGGCTTTCTGATCTTGCAAATGATCAGGAGAATATCATGAAAGTGACCTACTCATCCACAAACTAAGTACAAGAAAACCACTCTATTACCACATGGTTTGCTGGAAAAACTCTGCTTAAAATCATTTGGCCTTTAACCTACAATTGTCTAAAAATGCAAAGACAGGAATTTGTACCACCATGTTTTTTAATCACTGAAACCATAGTAGAGGTCAAACCTATCAAATTTTAACCCAAAATTCAGTGGAAGTAAGAATCACCAATAAACAAATACTCCGTTTAATCCATGGAAGTCAAACGGATTACAAATGAAAGATTACCTCTCATTCTTCTGTAAAGCATTTCTCAAGGACCCGTTAACCATATATTCTGTAACAGTTGCCACCGAGCCACCTGGACCATCTAGCACAACACCATAGAATGCAACAACGTTCGGATGGTGCAAATCTGCGAGTTTGATGGCCTCATTCCAGAAATCATCCCTCTAATAAAAAGATAAGCACAGCAAAAAAAATGTACATCAACAAATGATGCAAAGATCTTCAATAAATTGGTTAAATTATCAGGTGCTGGGAGAAAGAAAAAAGACAAAGAAATAGACAAGTGGTAAACAGAAGGAAAGAGAAAAGATACCAACCATGCGCTCTTGTTCTGAAGCTTTCCCAGCAAAACACCTGTCGTTAATCCTTTTAATTGCAACATCAGTACCCCTCCACTTTCCATGATAAACAGTGCCAAATGTACCAGAACCCAATTCTCGCATCTCCTCGAGGTCACTATTCTTTATAATCTATTCACATGAATGCACTTATTAAGAAAAACAGAATGGGGTGAAAACTAAAAAACATTGCAAAGTGGCAGAGACAGTAAAAGGTCATTTCATTTTTTTCAGTTAAGGCTAACAAATTATGGAAATTGCACTGGACAAGAGATGTCGAACCTGCAAGCGTCCAATGCCATCTGAAACAGGAAATCCAAAATTTGCTCTCTCTGGAAATTGAGTCTTAGTTTCCTGAATAGAGATTGCTAGTGGATTAGCAATACGGCAAAGATAAGATACAAGAAACTGATTATGAACAACTTGTATAGCAGCACGTGTAATTGTGTGAGAGAATTTAAGACCTCAAATTTATCTTTGTTGTCCTTTCCGGCATCAGCGCTTTCAAATTCAGCATTCCATTGAGTAGAAGATGGGGACTCACTCCTTCCATGTATGGAAAGGTCAGCATTAGATGGAGTTGATGACTGAAGAACAGAAGCGGCGACACCCTCGGCAACAGCCTGAAGTTCTCGCTTGATCATTTCCTCTGCTGAGCCTTCGACAGCAAAGAGGAAAAGAAAAAGTTAGGACTGCAAAAACATAAGACGACCTAAAATCCAGAAATTGAGACTTCTCACCTTTCTTGGACCGTGATTGATCTGAACTGAAATCTGTATTACCTGAAGGCAGGCAAGCTCCATCTTCCAACCGAATTTGTGTTTGTAATCCCCCATTAGTAACAGTTGGCAACTCACTGTTATTGCCAAAACGTTTCTCGCCAGAGTAATCCTTGGTGCCTGCAGCTTCCTTTTTTAGCTGAAGTTTACTAGGTTTAGGAGGAGGGAAATGGGCATCATGTTGCAAACTCCAAGGATCCTGGTTGCTATATAAAGAATTTGAGCTTTCCTGTACAAATGGTGGGGTACCATCGAGTATGGCCATTTCTGCAGTTGTAGGACTCAACATTTGCTGGAAATGCTGGGCCCCATCTTTCCATTCACCAATAGCTGGAGTTCTTTCTGTTGCATTGGCAGTTATATGGGAAGAGACTTCATATCCTTCTGCAGCCCGAATGTTATGCATGAAAGGAGCGTCATTTGAAGAAGCTGGTATTTCATTTGGATTCACGTTACTTGTAACCAAACCTGGGTATCCTTCCCTCCCACCAAACTGTTGAACTCTGTTATTCAACATGTCTTCCCTTCTAAAGTTATCGACAGTTGACTTACTCTGCTCATTAGGTGCTAACACTTCAGCGGGGTTTATCAGGAGATTTTCCATTCTTCCTTCAATTTGTCTCAAGTGGTTGTAAGCCATTAAGGACTCTACGTCATCTTCTTTTGGAAGCATGGCAGGAGTGTTTCCACCATAGTTTTTGGGAGATTCGCCACTTAAGTTATCCACTATTTGACCAGGCACAACTCCAACTTTAAGGAAATCATTATTGACGGGTTTGTTCGCAGCAACTTCTTGTTTAATCTGATACTGTGGTGAAACCATAAGCTGCTCAGTGGCATTAACATGGTATGGTTGAGGAACAGCACCAACAAAAACTCCATAAGGTGATTGCATCGTACCCGTTAACCCTATCATACCTTGGGGAACTGACACCTTTGGGTGCTCTGGCACAAACTCAGGCTTTTGGAGGTTCCTATCATATTCATACTGTTTATCAACATTTTGTGAGACTCCAACTACCTCACCTTGACCCCCAATTCTTTGCCCAACAGAAGCTCCTTGTTGTTCAACAGCCCCCTCACCTAACGTTCCGGTTGTAACAGCTCGGTGAATAGGCCGACCCCTTTCATCCAATCTAAGGCTATGATACACTGAATTAAAATCAGACGTTGTGCTTGCAGGACTCTCTCTTTGTTCCACTGCTACTGTATCTGAGTGTGCATGAGGCAGCGATTTTTGACACATTAGACAGTCATCAAACTGAGATAACGCCTCAGAACCAGTAACCAGTGGTGGAGGCACCTGGCCTTCAGAAAGCGGTGCCTGTTGAGACTGCGGGATCTGGTGCCATCCGTAAGCTGCAGGAGGGACCTGATGCTGATAAGCACTATATCCTTGGTCAACAGGGAACTGCACAACTCTCGGCCCCAATGTGCCTTCTGCAGGATAATTTTCAAACCTAACATGTTGGGGCTGAATCGGTGAGGGAACCATATTAGGATTCATACTGACATGAGCGGAAGGAGTCATTGTCATGTGAAGAGCAGGGACAAACTGCTGAGTCGGAGCACCAGCAATTATATGCTGCTGATTGATTACTGGCCCAACAGTTCCCAAAAGCTGCCTCGGAAATCCCATCTGGGAAGGTATTTGAACATAATCTGCACGGTTTAGGTTCTCCCTTTGAGGATCCACATAAGCCGGGACATATGGTGTAGTTCCTGGATAAGTCACTCCTGTTTGCTGCATATCATAACCCATCTGTCGCTGCTGTGCAGCAGCGACAGGCACAGATTTCTCTAACGCATTCTCCAGCTGAGCAGATAAGCTTGGCACTGGCCCGGGAACGACTAATGGAATGGTCATTGGAGTGACAGAAGCATCGGCATGAGTTGCAGGATTTGCATCTGTATACACCAATCGGTAAGCAGGTTCTTGAGAGGTAGCGGAAGTCCCACTAGGTGATAGTGCGTCAAAAGCAGGTATGCCTCTAAGCTCCCCTTGACCATTGGCTAAGCTATCAACAGCTTCAGAGCCACTAAATTCTGAATTCTGGGTGGAACCAGCACTAGCGGTACTCCCTTTCCTAGTAATACCAATACCACTAAACCCATCACCAATCCCATTCACTGCCTCGACATACCTCTGTCCACTATCTTGCAGATCTCTTAATTGCATCACACCGGACGACTCTAGCTCTGAAGCCGAAAACAGGAACACCCTCAATTTAGCTGACCCCTCTGACGCTCTTTCAACCAACTTTTCGTACTCATCCATCATATTTTCAAGATCTTCCGGACAAGAAACAGACACTAGCGCGTCAAGATCCTCATCAGGCAACTGGTACTTAATCACCACATCCTGCCCATAAGTATCTACCATTTTGCGAACCAGTTCAGCAAAACTCACCTCCCTCCTAACACTAATAATCCTAGTCTGTCCACCCACATATCTCAACGCGCCATCACTCGGCCTCGGCATTATCCTCCCCCCAAAACTACACAAAAACTTAACTTTCCTCCCCAACACCAAATCATCACCACCATCATCACTAGCACGATCAGACGCATTACTACCAACCCGTGCCCCGAAATGCAGATTCTTCGACGACCCACTTCCCGAATTCATAACGCCAATAGTAACAACACCAGGAGGCTGAGAAGACACAACCTGCGGGACCCAACCAGCCGCTCCTGGAGCGGCATTTGTAAACCCTAAACCTACAAACCCAGCATCCGCTACAGTGGTAGGGTAATAAACCCCAGGCATAGTTCCAGGACTACCTCCAACATCCCGGGTCAGGTTACCATAAAACCCCTCAACGGGTCTACCAGATGTGGTCACAGGAGCAATACCAGAGTCTTCTGGCACTGTCCTAACAATGTTCAACGGGCGCAAATCTTTGGGAATTGAATTCTGATCAAAAGCCATAATCCAATACTTACATATATTTCTATCTTTACAAATAAAAATTCAATCTTTTTACCAATAACCCAAATCTTGCTTCAACCCAAAAACCTAAAATTGCTGTTCTGGTTCTAGGCTTTATCCTTCTCTACATTGAGCTACAATACAAACCAAAAAAAGACCCTATTAACCCTAATGGGTTTAGGCAAATATAGGCAAATCAAAATTCATTTTTTTTCCTCAAAGCCCAAATCTTGATTCAACCCAAAAACCTACAATTGCTGTTTTAATTCTAGGGTTTATCCTTTTCTACATTGAGCTACTATACAAACCAAGAAAACCGAATAGGCCAATACCACTAACAGCCACTTTGAACCTCAAATAAACCCTAATGGGGCTTAACACAATATAGGTAAATCAAAAGGGTTTTTTTAGCAAATATATGTATTCAGTAACCAAGAGTCAAGAACTGAAAATTACCTCAAAAAACAAGAACAAGAACAGCACTTTCTTGCTAATCTCTATATTTTTAGCAGCTGATATGCAAAAAAGATGCGATTTTTTTTAATGGGCAATTTTTTTCTTCTTTTTGTGCTCTTTTTTCTGAGAGATTTTGCAGAAAAATGTGCGCTGTAGGGGAAGAGGTGAAGCAAAAAAATGGAGGAAAAAAAGCTGCGTGGGTCACTATCAAATTGTAGAGATGAAACAAGAAGGGTGCCTCGTTTTTGATTTCTTGAAGAAAAAAAAAGTTGCAGAATATAATTTTCTGTTTTATTAAAATAATAGAAATCAAAATGTAGTGAGTGTAGTGAGAGAAAGAGAAAGTGAAGGGGGAAAGGGCACGTGGAAGAGTTCATGCAGAATTGTGCAATTTGCTAATTTCAGTCAAATGTGGTGATGGAGCTCAAGGGAGGATCTAATTTTTTTTCTTTGTTTTCTTTTTTGTCTTCTTATTTCTGGTTTGATTCAATTAATTTGAATTCACGTTATATATTAAAAATTAAAAAATTTTATTCATCTCATCGTAATTTTTAATGGTTTAAATTGAAATTAGAAATCTAATATATATTGTTTGAATTATTAAAATTTACTTTTGATGCTATTGTTATAATGAAAATGACATGGCATGGCGAAGATAAAATATATTAAGAAAACTTTGATATATTAAAAATAATAAATATATATTTAACTTATATTTCAATTATTTTTTTAACTTAACATCCAAAATCAAACATCATTCTATAAAATAAAACCAACAAAGGTAGCATCATCTTCTCTTTGAATGAGCTTTATAAATGATACCATCAAGTGTTTTGATCAAAAAATTCTTTGATTTCAAATTTTAATTCATTTACTTTTAATCAAATAATTTCAATTCAAATTTTGTGAATAAAAAAAAATCTTGATAGTTAACGTTTCTCTCTTCACCTTACGAAATATCTTACGTTTGAGAATGGAATTAAGAAGAAGACAAGAATAATTGAATCTTCCTTTCCTTTTTGTTTTTCGTCATTTCCTAATTGACATTACTTTCTTTTTCCTTCTTTGTGAAGTAAAAAGTTAGTAATGTAAGAAGTCTTCTCTCTAACTTTTTTTTATTTTTCTATTTTAAGAAAATAATAGAACTCATTTCCTTTTGGCGGCATAAATTTGTTTCTTTTTTGGATGAAAATGATTTAACGTCTTTTTTTTGTTTCTGATGCATAAAACGCTTAGTTTCTAATCCTTTTTTTTAAGTAAGAAAAAAACAAAAGTTACTTGCGTTTTATACCCTTTTGCATTTTTTGTGAATATTGTTCTTCTTTTTCTTCTTTTTCCAGTATGGCGGTCATGGTATTCAGGGGCGGAGCCACAATGTTGTTCGCGGGTTCGGTCAAATCCAGTAACTTTTGTTCAAACCCTGTATTTGTATTAAGAAGTTCAATGAATATGTACAAAATATTAATTTAGAACCCAGTAACTTAAAAAGATTATAATCTCGAACCCATAAGGTTCGAATCCTAGCTCCGCCTCTAATGGTATTTTGTTAGTATTTCTTTATTTCAAATTAAATGGTTGGGAAAAGGATCTAGCCATTTTCAAGGTTAGTTTCTTTTTCACTTTTACTGGTTATTATGATTTCAATTTTTTCGGGTTATTATGATTTCAGTAGAGTATTCAGAATTTTTTGTAAACAATGTGGATAATATTATTTAAAAAAAATCACTATAAAGACAAATAATGTCATTATTTATATTTATACCCACTATTTTTATTTTTCTTATTATTTATATATACTTATTTACGTAAAATTTTCGACGAAGGCCAAGGTAGATGTACCCCTAATGTTATTGGCTCTTGGGGTGTGACTCACTTAAACAACATCTTGAGAAAAAAGATGATGATGTATAGCTAATTTATTTTTTGGCCCTTTTCAGCTTTAGCTTTTGTTTAGACATGAATATTTTATGTAACTTCCATCTTAATTGTATAAGCTATTTTATTTTTCTAAATTTGTTACTAATTACATTTCTTTAAGGAAAATCACGAGGAAATATACTCGAAGTCGGTTAAAATGAATGAAAAAAAAATGGTTTTCTTAGCTAGGTGAATTAGAAATTGTACTTACAAGTTACAACTATAAATTTTTCTCCTTTTCCCTTAAGTTTGAGTTTTATCTATAATTTCTCAAATTGTGTGCGTCATACTATGCGGTATACAATTGTGAGTGGCCTTTTTCGGTCATATTTCCAATTTAATACTGTATCTTTATTACTCTCTACAAAATTCGTCCTACTTAAGTGGACGTTTGGATATAAGAATTGTAAAATTTCAAAAAAAAATAATTAAAAAAATTAAGTGAAAATGATATTTGAAAATTAGAGTTGTGTTTGGATATGAATGTTATTTTGGGTTCTTTTTAAGTTTTGTGATTGATTTGATTGAAAATTTTGAAAAATAACTTTTTGGAGTTTTTTAAATTTTCGAAAAATTCCAAAATTCTTCTTCAAGTGAAAATTGAAAATTTTATGGCCAAACACTAATTTAAAAAAAAGTAAAAAATTTTCGGAAAAAAAAAAAATGTTTTATGTCCAAACGGGGCAACGTAGGTACAAAGGAACATTTGTAGCAAAAAATTGCAATAAAGAAGAGGACATAAAGTTAGGATATTCCTTTTTGCATTATCAATATAATATACTGACAATCCGATGATTGAGTTAATCAATCATTTATTAATGTCAAAATGGTAAGATTCACTTTCTAAGTCAAAAGATTTTAAATAAATAAGTACATAATTTTAATCAATTGACACATAATTAACAAGACGTTGAGCTGATTATGGGCACATGGCCTAGGTTAATATTTAAACACAATAATGACGAAATTTCTACCCAGAATTCAAGATTAGTTTCATTTGAAAGTACAAATAAAAGGGTTTAAGTTATACTTATATTATTTCTCTGAGGAATTTTTACACTAAATTTTTGTTTTTGTTAGTTTACTGTGTATTCGGTTGGTTTAATTTGAAGCCTAACTCATTTGTGGACCTCCATTGCATAGTTTTGAAAGGAGAAAAAAGTAGATAATAGATTGTGAGGACAAGGTACGCTTAATATAAACACAAGCAAACTATATTAACCATGGATTAATTGGTTGCGCAGCATACCATCAAAGGTCGTAGTGAGATAGTAAGTATCTAGGTCGGATCTAGTGTATTGGTTACGGGATCACGTGAATCCGTTATCTTTTACCCAAATCATATATGTATACTAAGGGTTCGTTTGGTTAAGAAACAAGTTATCCCGGGATTGTTATCTCACCCTCCCGTAGGGATAAAAATAACACTATAATCCCGGGATAACTAATCTCGAGATTAATTATACCGTGATTTTATCCCAACCAAACGTGGGATAAACTCATCTAAATTTAATCTCATGATTAATTATCCATTATCCCTTGTATCAAACGAGCCCTAAAAAATCCTCTAAATTATTGACGTGGTATTCAATAATTTAAAACTAAATAGAACATATCATTATTATTTATGTATCATTTTGGTTTTTATGTTTAATTATTAAATTTGATTAACCTTGAAAGTGTACATCAACGAAAAATTATTGTCAGATGATTAAAAAACTATCATGTATTACAAAAAAAATTCTCACATAAGAATATTTTAATAGATCATATGTTTGTCAATTTTTTAAATTTTTACTAAATATATATTTACTTATCAAAATTTAACAAAATAAGGTTGAAATAATATTCATGTAACAAAAAATCTCGAAAACCCGATAAAACCGAACCAATCCAAACCGATATAATTGATTTGGTTTGGTTTTGATAAAAACCGAACCAACCCGATCCATGTACACCCCTAATGTATACTAAGAGATTGTTTGGTTAAGAAACAAGTTATCCCGGGATTGTTATCCCACCCTCCCGTAGGGATAAAAATAACACTACAATTCTGGGATAACTAATCCCGAGATTAATTATACCGTAATTTTATCCCAATTAAATGTGGGATAAACTCATCTAAATTTAATCCTATGATTAATTATCACTTATACCTTGTATCAAACGAGCCCTAAAAGATCCATTAAATATCTATAAGTATTTATTATGAATTCAATTATTATTATAGTATTAACTTGAGATCGATGTAGAAATCTATAAATTTCGAATCCTGAATATGCCTTACGTAAGTACCATCTCACGTTAGAGCCTGAAAAATGAAGTCACCTTTTTTCCGGCGCAAAACTGGATTGGTCTACTCCTGTAGCAGGCACGGACCACCAAATGAAAAAAACAAAAAATTTATGGTGCAATATCGTTACAATTTCATTATGAACTATTTGTGTAGAAAAGCTAAGTCCACCACTTTTCCTTCTTCTATTCACAGACTCATCAAAAAATAAAAAAAGATTACTAACAGTGCGAAAGAAAAAAAAGTCAGTACTTGTTCAGAGGTTTTGTCAGATTAAGGTTTTTACAATTTTGATTAGAAAAAAAAAAGAGTAGAAGAAATGCATCTTTCACTGAAATTTTATGAGTATTGAATAAATTTGAATTGGCACAAGAAATGCACGTACAAATCTCCACAAAATATGATGATATGTGCTTGCAAAGTTAGTCTTAAATTTTCAGTTTCAGCAGTTACACGTCTTTTTCTTGTTTGAGAGGTTGAGTACAAGTTTAGCCTTAACCATATCAGTCTCCCATATGTTAATTATTTTAAAATAATTAATGAGATTTTCCTAATACGAAATTTGGTGCGATCTCACAACTATACTTAAACTTAACTTTAGCTTGCTTAATTATTCGAGTTGATTAAAGTTGAGCAAACACATTGCTTGTGGAGTAAGAAATTAAATGTAATTTTAATTCGTTTTTTAGAATTTGTCTAGTGGTGGTACAACAATGAGCAAAAGATTATGCTAGGATGTGTTAACTTCTTTACAATTTTTTTTTAGGGAAAAGGCATAAGTAACTCCTGACCTATAACCGAAATTCTAACTATACACTTTTTTTTTTTGGGGTCCTATTACCTCCCGAAAAATTTTAAAATAAAATAAATTCACCCTCCACTACAATCAGATTTCTGGTGCAAGGTGAACTATACGCCCTACATAAGTGTATATTTCATTAAAAAACTCTTTTTATTTTTTTTCTTTGTCTTTTCTCTTTTTCACACTTCCATCACCACCAAACTAGATACAACAAAGTTTCACTCCATGTTTTAATTTTTTGCCCCCAATCTTTTCTTTTTTCTTTTGATGCTAAACTAGGCATGAGGTCTTTAAATGGCTATTATGGTGGAAGTTTTTTGGATGGTTTCTATCACCGGTGATTGTGGGGGCATAAAAATGATAGTTCTTATAATTAAGAAGTAAGTGATGGTGAATGATGTGAATACATGTGTGTCTGCTAGGTAAGAACAAAGATTCTTTCAGTTCAAAATTTCAAAAACACCATTTTTCTCGACAGAAAAAAAATTTCGATGATGGATATTTTGAGATTTGAGTAGTTTTGCTTTACATATGTATAATTTTTTTATGAAAGTGTAATTTGCGTGTTCGAGAGGCTCAAAGAGGAAGAAAACTAACCGAAAAAATTAAAGAAGAAGGCCATAAAAGTTGTCGGCAAGTGTTGTATGTTGTTGACGGGAATAGTGAAGTAGATGAGAAGAAGAAAAAGATAACAACAACAACAACAACAACAACAACAACAACAACAACAATAATAAAAACAACCCAGTATAATCTCACATGTGGGTCTGGGAAGGGTAATGTGTACGCAGATCTTATCCATACTCTGGAGGGTAAAGAGGCTGCTTCCGAAAGACATTCGGCACAAGCAGATGAAAAAGAGGCAATGGAACAGTAACAATAACATACGTCAGGAAGACAGTTACAACGACCTAAGAATCGAAAAATAAACGGAAAAGACAGTATCAATAATCAGAACAATGAAAAGTATATTTTTAATTTTAATAAAAGTAAGAAAGTAATATTTTCTTTTTTTTCTTCTCACTCTCTCAAAGTGAGTGATATACACACACTCTACAACCTAAGCCTTTAAGGTGCAACTAATTATATTCTCAAAATAGTATAAGGAGATAATAGGACCCCAAAAAGAAATGTGTTTAATCAGAACTTCTGTCATAGGTTGGAGAGGGAGGGTACTTATACATTTTTCTATTTTTATTATATTGAGACTTTTTATTTTGCTTCAAGTATATTAGAGAAGGGAAAATCGACAGATTTGTCCCTCTCCTTTAACTTAATTACATTTAACTTTTTTTATACTTTGGGAACAACAATACAACAGCCGTTACTAATTTGAGAGTGTATAGGGCGGAACATCCATCAAAGCAGTAGCATCCCACACAATATATGAGTGTTCAAATTCCACTATCACCCTTCTTAAATGAGAACTTTTTACAAAAATGGAAAAGAGATTTAAATTTTGAATTAAAATTGTAGTTGACAATATATTCATTCTTTATCCTTCATAACTGTATTATATATTGAGTAAAATTATATATTTAAAGTTTTCTATCTAACTAGTCATATGATACACATGTTGTGCCTGTACCCTATATTGATGAAATAAATCTTTTAAAAAATAACATATTTAATACTCAAAGCATGTGTTTGAGTTGAAAAATAAATTATCAAGTTAAAGTGCAAGTTCCTAAAAGTGATAAATCATGTTTAAAACTTTGATTCCACTCAAGTCGTTCTTCTTCGTATTTGTTTTAGTACTTAATTCAATATTCATCATGTCAACAAATTAACAATTTTTCTGAATCTCATTTTAGTTTTTAAAACTTAAAGAAAACAAATGCAACGATATGCATATTCTAAAAATATTTGTATGAGTTATAATTAAATGGAAACTAAAGTATAAAAATAATTCAAGTTGATATCTTGTTTTATCTACAGTCAAACTTCTCTATAACAACCTCGTTTGTTCCGATATTTTTTAGTTGTTATAGTAAAGTGTTGTTATAGCGGACATATATCATAACATAAGATAAAAATCGGTTCCGAGAAAAACTTGATTTTTTTAGTGAATTGATGTTCAAATGGATACTGTTATAGATATGTATGATTGTATTTGATATTTTGGGACATGCTTTCAAATTAAATTACCAGATTAAAAGTTGGCTAAAAGATGCATCCCGATATATTACACACATTTAACTCATGTCAATGCAGCTTTTCCTAAATATGAACTTTTCCTTGACACAATCTAAAGGGATAATTACCTTAGATGCCAAAGATCCCTACTCTTAGATAAGCTGCAGTTCCAAAGTCAATTATCTTGCATATAACAGAACTTGTTTCACATTTTAAAAAATTAGATATACAAAAAGAAATTTGATCATAATTAAATAGAAATACGGAAGTTACAAGTTTGTAAACATATTCATCCAGGAGTAGAATTAGATTTACTTCAATCAGATACTTCGAATAAAACTACGTTCGGGCAAGGGCCGGATACACCTTATAGGTATTGAATTCATATGAATCCAATATTTTTTTACGTAAAGTATAAATTATATGTAAAAATCTACTAATATTATAACAAATATAAATTCATAACTCTAAACATATAATGAATTTCAATATTAAGATACTTAAAGGTTAAACTCATAATTTAACTCTTGAATCAGCCTCTTCTCCAGCTCTATTCCCGCATTTGCCCCTATATGGGGTGAAATATGATAGGACACGTGGCCGTCTAAAGGGAGGACACATGAAACCCAAGACAGGGATGGCCGAAGACCGAACGCAGCCATTCCGCTTGTCACCAGAAAAGATAACGTTCAATAAAGGTGTGTTAAATGTTCTGCGCCCGGTAGCATTTAATAGGTAATATTCTGCAGTAATAAAAGCGACGGTTCGCTACAGAGAATTTGGCATTTATGTTCACCGTTATGTCTTCATCAATAACCCTCATAATTGACATTAAAGGAGGACACGATCCTAGGACTCAATTCCCTAGACATAGCTATAAATAGTAAGTTCAATTATCATTGATAAGGATACAAATTTGCTGGCTAAACTTACACTATATTCTATACAAAAGCTTAATACAATCTTATTTTCTTTCTTTTTGATCTTATCATTGTTGTGCCCGGAAACCTCGTTCCCGGAACTGTCATCTCTGTTGTTTCATCTACATTTCGAGGCTTAGTATTAAACATTTCTTCAATTATTATATTATTTCAAGATCAAATTAGTTTACTTATCTAGAAATCACGTACAAATTTAACTGTACCATTTTACGGGTAAACAGTTTGATGCCCACCGTGGGTCCTAGACAACCGTGCAATTAAATTGATCCTTGCCCTTTTTACTAACGCGATTTGATTATTTTGTCTTTACAAAAATCATAAAAATGGCAGATAACACTGTTAACAATACGCAGGACCCTGAAATTCAAGAGGATCAACCTCATTTAGAGAATTCAATCAGCGACACCCGCAATAAGGAGAATGACACCACGCCAGTGCATGACCGGTAGTATCCTCAACAGGTTCGGGATACAACTCCCGATGATGCAGATGAGGAGCATGTCGTAGATGCGGTGAGGGTCCTGCAAGAGCAACATGCAATCATTCTAGGGTATCTCACGCGGCAGGATCAGGTTATGACGAAACTGAAACAGGCACTATCGGGGGGCTTCAAATAATACAAACAGACGAGATCTAATTCCTCCCGATGTTCCCGCAAACCAAACAACACAGAGAGTCGACAACAACACTCCCAGGGGCGAAGTTGGCTCCGATGGGCCGGGGGGAGTAGATCTGGTCTCAACAATGAAGACGACCCATTCAAAAATGAACTTTTAAGATTTATAAGGGAAGTAAATGCCAGCATAGACCAAATCCCGGGTGCGCCACCAATATTGAAAGGCACGGACTCGAAGAAGTATACTCAATTTTCGTATAAGCCGAGTGTGGTACCATAACTAATCCCAAAGCGGTTGAAAATACATGAAGTGCCAAAGTATGACGGGGCTTCAGACCCACGAGAGCATATTACCACCTACACAACAATGGTAAAAGGAAATGATTTACCTCCTCACTAAATTAAATCTGTGTTGCTAAATAAATTTGGTGAAACTCTCATGAGGGGAGCTCTAACGTGGTATTCATTATTACCCGAGCATTCCATAGATTCCTTTGAGATACTCGCAGATTCTTTCATCAAAGCTCATGTCGGGGTTAGAAAAGTACAAGCCCGGAAGGCTGACATATTTAGGATCGCACAAGGAGAATCTGAATTATTACGAGAGTTTGTTACCCGATTCCAAAAAGAAAGAATGTTGCTCCCGTTTGTCCCAGACGAATGTGCAGCTGAAACATTTACAAAAGGATTGAATCCGAGAAGTTTAGATACGTACCGGAAGCTGAAGGAGAGTTTGCTTGAATTTCAAGCAACAACTTGGGCAGATGTCCACAACTGGTATGAGTCAAAGATAAGGATCGAAGATGACCAGGTCGATTCCACATCATCGGCCAAAGGACGGGATAAGAGCATAGAAAAATCAAAGGACGACTACGACGCAAACAAATGAACTTCAAGGGGCCGATTTGCGCCCTACGAGTGGACCGAAGGCCGTGGCAGAAACTTCCGGGAAACAAACAAGTTCATCATTGACAGAGGGATCGATCGTGGTCGGAACAATATATCACTCCAGGATAAAGAGACGTCGGGGACTCGGGATCCTTCTTACCCCAAGTTATCGGAATATAACTTCAACATTAGTACAATGGAATTAGTGTCAGCCATAAGAAAAATTAAAGAGGCACGATTCCCGAGACCTATGAGATCCGATTCCAGTTAGAGATATCCCAACTTATGGTGCGAGTACCATGGGACGAACAATCACCGGACAGGGGACTACCGACACCTCTAGGAAGAAGTGGCTACAATGTTGAAAAATGGTCACCTCAGAGAATTTTTGAGTGACTGAGCTAAGAACAATTATGGTCGTAACAGAGATAATGCGGAACCTTCGAAATCAGGAGAAGAACCCCCACGCCAAACGATCAATATGATCTTTGGGGGAATGAGATTAACGGGGTCACCTTTTCGGAAGCGCTGAAGACGAAAGTATCAATAACTTATAGTAAAAAACTCCGGGAAGACGATATCACTTTCACGGAGGAGAACCCAGACGACTTGTTGTTACCACACAACGACGCACTGGTAATTTCTTTAAATATGTTAGATTTTAAGATTAAACGTGTTCTAGTGGATCCAGGAAGTTCGGCTAATATCATACAATGGAGAGTATTAGAGCAATCTAAACTCGCCGAAAGCATTATTCCGGCAAAAAACGCTCCTCGCTAGATTCAACCTTGCAAGTGTGACGACCCGAGGAGAGATTTTACTACTCATGAACGCTGAAAGAGTAATGAAAACAACTCTCTTCGAAGTAGTAGATGGTGACATGGGATACAACATCATCCTGGGAAGGCCATGGTTACACGAGATGAAAGTTGTACCTTCAACATATCACCAATTGCTCAAGTTTCCAATGCCCGTAGGAATCTAGCAGATAAGAGGTGATCAACCGGAAGCAAGGGAGATGAATGCAATCTCCGTTTCCAGTAGCAAAGGGAAGGAATGCACAACATAGAAATTACAGGAAACGACACCTACTCCCGTACTACTAGGAGTTAGCCCGGAGGTAGAGTCAACAGAAAAATATCAGTTGCCGAGATATTTCCAAGTTTCAGAGGAGACGGACGCAACGAAGTCCATGGTGGAGGAACTGGAGCAAGTTGCATTGTTCGAAGAATTTTTAGAAAGAAAATTCCATTTGAGGACATGACTGCACCCGGAGCTCAGGTCTGGTTTTATTGAATTCCTTAAATTTAATGTTGATTGTTTTGCATGGTTGCACGAGGATATGACAGGTATCCCGACGGAAATAGCCATGCATAAGTTGAGTTTGGATCTTAACGTACCTCCAGTAAGACAAAAGAAATACCCTATTACCGAGGCCAAGAATAAATTTGTCAAAGAAGAGGTAACCTGCTTGCTTAAAATTGGTTCGGTCCGAGAGGTAAGATATCCGAACTGGCTAGTCAATGTAGTAGTAGTTTCTAAGAAGAACAATAAATTTCGTATATGTGTAGACTATAAAGACCTTAATAAGGCATGCCCGAAAGACTCGTTCCCACTGCCAAATATCGATCAAATGATTGATGCCATAATTGGGCACGAGTTGATGAGTTTCCTCGATGCTTATTCCGGGTACAACCAAATCAAGATGAACCCGGAAGATTAGGAAAAAAATTTGTTTATAACGAATTTCGGTATATATTGTTACAATGTAATGCCCTTCGAGTTGAAAAACGCTAGAGCCACTTATCAAAGGCTCGTAAATAAGATGTTTGAAAAGTAAATAGGAAAGACTATGGAAGTTTATATAGATGATATGCTCATTAAGTCTTTGAATGCATATGACAATCTTAAGCATTTGTAAGAAACATTCGACATCCTGAGGAAGCATAACATGAAACTTAATCCCGAGAAGTGCGCGTTCGGGGTCAGTTCTGGTAAGTTTATAGGATTTCTTGTCTCATAAAGGGGAATTGAGGTAAACCCCGATAAAATCAAGGCCATAGAGGGCATCCCTGATCAATTGTCGAACGTAAAGGAAGTCCAAAGACTCACAGGAAGATTAGCAGCTTTGAGCAGGTTCATTTCCCTTTCGTCGGAAAAATGTCATCGCTTCTTCACACTGCTCAAAAAGAAAAATAATTTCGAATGGACACCAGAGTGCCAGTAGGCTCTAAGGGATCTGAAGAAGTATGTATCGAGTCCTCCATTGCTCTCAAAACCAAAGTAAGGTGAAACATTGCTAATCTACCTCGTGGTTTCAGAAGTTGTGGTAAGTGCGGTTTTAGTCCGGGAGAACGAAGGTACGCAATTTCTCATTTATTATGTTAGCAAAATTTTAGCGGGAGCAGAAACTCGTTACCCACATTTGGAAAAGTTAGTCTTAGCTCTCGTAGTCAACGCTCGGAAGCTGAGGCCCTACTTTCAATGCCACCCGATAGCTATGGTGACTACTTTCCCTTTGCGGAACATCCTCCAAAAACCCGATCTCTCGGGAATTTTGGCCAAATGAGTCGTCGAATGAGTGGGTTCGACATAGAATATAAACCAAGAATTGCAATTAAGTCGCAAGTCTTGGCTGACTTCGTGGCCGATTTCAGTCCGGGACTACTGCCTCTTGCAAACAAGAAGGCATTAACGGTGTCGGAATTGACATCGGGGGTTTGGACCTTATTTACGAATAGAGATTCTAACGTAAAAGGGTCTGGACTCAGAATAGTCTTAATCATGCCTTCAGGGGAAATCTTAAGGCAAGCCATCAGAACGATCCCTTTAACTAACAATGAAGCAGAGTTTGAAGCTTTGATTGCAAGGCTCGAATGTGCCCAGGGACTTGATTCCGAGGTTATAGAAATCAAATGTGACTCGCAGCTAGTGGTAAATCAGGTATACGGGATCTTTGACACCAAAGAAGAATGTATTCAACAATACGTGGTAAAGGTCTAGGCTCGTTTGGCACGATTCCGGGAGTGGTCAATTACTTATATCCCAATAGAGGATAACGCAGAAGCGGATGCATTAGCAAAGTTAGGATCATCGACGGAAATGAAGGGATCGGAATCCGAGACGGTAGTGCAACTGATGAACTCAGTCCTAGATACAAATGGTTATTATGAGGTGAATTCGACTAGTCTGGTCTAGGAGTGGAGAAATGAAATAATCAACTATCTCGGGCACGAGAAGTTGATTGAAGACCCCAAAGCATCACGTGCTTTACGCTCCAAAGTTGCACGTTATAGCTTCAAAAGAGGCCAATTGTATTGAAAATCCTTCCAAGGCTTGCTGGCTTGGTGCTTAGGAGCGTAAGAAGCTAATTATGTCATGAGAGAAATCAATGAAGGGATATGCGGCAATCACTCAAGCACATATTCCTTGGTGTTGAAGTTAGTACAGGCAGGATATTATTGGCCTCGCATGGAACAAGACGCCAAAGACTTCGTACGAAAATGTGATAAGTGCCAACGCTACACACTGCTAGTACACCAACCGATAAAACCCTTACATCCGGTTTTGCCCCTATGGCTATTCATGTAATTGGGGATGGACATAGTCGGACCGCTGTCACCTGCTCCCGGAAAGGTAAGGTTTCTTTTAATTTTGACTCACTACTTTTCTAAATGGGTGGAGGAGAGTCCTTATCAGAAGATCATAGAACGCAAAGTGGTTGATTTCCTATGGGAAAATATAATATGCGAATTCAGAATACCAAAAGAAATAACATGTGATAATGTGCCACAGTTTATCGATGCAAAAGTTACAAAGTTCCTCGAAGATTTGAATATAAAGAGGATCGCATGTTCCCCTTATCATCCGAGCGCAAAAGGTCAAGAGGAGTCAACAAACAAAGTGATTATCCAATACCTCAAGAAAATTTTGGAAGCGGCAAAAGGCAAATGGCCCGAAGTTCTATGGGCCTACTGAACAACAGCCAAATTGAGTACATGAGAAACTCATTTTCCCCTTGTGTACGTTGTTGAAGCCCTAATCCCGGTGGAAGTAAGTGAACCCACTTTGAGATATTTTTAGGCAAATGAAAAATCGAATAACAAAGCGATGTTAATCAACTTGGAACTGCTCGAGGAACGCAAGGACTTGGCGCATGTAAGAATGTTGGCTCAAAAGTAGAGAATGGAGCGATATTATAATCGAAGAGCCAACTTTAGTTATTTCAAAGTAGGAGACTTGGTTCTGAGAAAAGTAACCCAAAATACCTACTCCAAAACCTTAAAAAGAGGTTAACCGATGCCAAAGGGAGATGGAAGGAAAAACTACCCGAAGTCCTATGGGCATATCGTACGGCCTCGAACTCCAGTACCGGGGCTACCCCATTTTCATAAGTTTATGGCACCGAAGCTCTGATTCTGGTCGAAGTCGTAGAACTAAGTATCAGATTCTGATACCCAACGAAGGAATCAAATGACGAGGCTATGAGTACAAGCCTGGAACTATTAGATGAAAGGCGCGAAGCCGCCCTTGTCTGACTGGCAGCCCAAAAATAGTGGAACGAAAGGTATTACAATCAAAGGGCCAACCTTCGACACTTCAATACCGGGGACTTGGTACTAAGGAAGGTCACACTGAGCACCCGAAACTCGAACGAAGGAAAATTGGGGCTAAACTGGAAAGGACCGTACCATTATCGAGATCACCGGAAAAGGATCCTACAAACTCAGAACAATGAACTGCGAGCAACTACCGAATAACTGGAATATAAATCACTTAAAGCGATATTACTGCTAAGGTACGACCCCGTTCTTTCTTTTATTTACATTTTAAACTAACGCTTGCAAGTAACCAACAAGGGATGATACGAGATTTTAGGTCTGAAAGCACGCGTTGCACTCTTTTTCCCTTGAATCGATTTTGTCTCAAATGGGTTTTACGGCAAGGTTTTAATGAGGAAACCAGTAAATCATGCTAACTTAGAGTTAAAGACCGGCTACG
Source organism: Nicotiana tomentosiformis (assembly GCF_000390325.3). Lineage (NCBI taxonomy): Eukaryota > Viridiplantae > Streptophyta > Magnoliopsida > Solanales > Solanaceae > Nicotiana > Nicotiana tomentosiformis. The sequence continues at coordinate 14,609,167 of NC_090822.1, forward strand.
AGCCAATGATGATGATCACAACAGCATTCAAGGCCTCTCTTTGATCAGCCCCGAACACCGGGGGGCATTACCCTCGGATATCGACTTTAGCATGGAAAGAGACTTCAAGATTGAATGGTCTAGATCAATAGAATTCATTGTAAGGGACAAATGGTCAAATGAACTGTGCCCACATAGACTGCTCGGACCGTGGCATAAAGCACGTATACATGTGTAACTATTATGCACAAAAACAAAAAGAAGTCTTTTCCTTGCGCATAAACATCTTGTCCTTTAAAATATTTCTTGCATTTCTCGAAGAATTTCCTACATATGACCCCCTGACGGTATCGAGCCCAAGGGCCACCTTAATTCAAGTTCGAACAATTTCTTGTAATATACCTTTTGTTATATTACAATAACCACCTTAATTCTTTGTAATATATATATATATATATATATATATATATATATATATATATTACAAAGGCACAACAAGCCTTGACAAACAATACAAAATGCAAAGATGAAAAAAAAAAAACAAAGTCAAATAGAAGCCGCCTAATCTTTGCCGGGAGCCGCATAATCACCTTCGGGGTCTCCGCCACCTTCGGACTCACCCGAATCTTCAGACCCTCGGAATATTCCTCCTCTGGATAAGCCAACTTCCTGGTCTTGGCTTCGAATACCTTGGCATTCTCGATTTCATCCAACAAGTCAAAACTCCAGGCGTGAACTCCCTCGAGGGCCTCCCTTCGAGATTGCCAGTTCGTATGCTCCACCATATTTCTCACTTGGGGTTGAGCCGCCTCGGTATCGGCTTGTGCTGGGCCACCTTCTCATCGGCCTCGGCCTTGACCACGGCGATCTCTGACTTGGCCGTCTCAAGCTCCTTGACCAGATTTTCTTGACCGGAGACCACCGAGCTCAGCTGAGACTGGAGCTCCTCGACCTTTTTGGCCCGTACCAAGGTTTTTTCCAAACCACTTCTTGCTCGGCCTGGAGTTTCTAACTGAGATGCTTATAAGCATCCATCTTCTCAGTGAGCTCTCGAGTTTCGGCCTCATGATGGTTTAACTCTTCTCGATATCGGATAAAAGTCTCGTGATGAAGAACCGAGGCCTGCGGGACAAAGAAAAGAGTTACGATTGTTTGCAAATTAACCTAAGTACGTAATAAAGAGGCATTCAAAATTACCGATTTAACGCATGTTGTGCTTCGTTGAAAAGGCAGGGCGCTTCCACCTCGTCCATCTTAGCTTTATCCTCTTCGGTCACCAGGCACCAAAAATAATCGACCGCTTCCGGTCAGGATATGCACTCGGAGCTGGGAACTGGTTTACTAGTCTTGGACTTGTAGAAGGCCCGCTGGCTCCCGAAGACGGTCTCTTCTTTGGTACCGGTAAGTCGCTCAACCCGGTGACGTCTTCTGAGGCGGTAGAATCTAAGCCATCAAAGAAGTTGTTAAAGTCTGCTACCCCTTGGGTCCGTTCACCGAGGTTACCTTTCAGTGTTTGCGGCTCGTTGATCATAGAGTCGATAAACGAAGGCGACTCAAAGACATCTATCACTCTAAGTGCGTCCTTCGGGGCATTGTACTCTGCCCGAGAAAAACCAGCCGCGGCCTCCTTATCAGCCTCCCTAACTTGAGGCAAAATGACCTCGCTTCTCTTTAGTTCCGAGGCCACATCCACTGCCTCTCCACCGCCCCCCCGGTTTGGGGTAATTCGATGTCGCCCCTCTCCGATTCGGGGCCCTCTCGTCCCTCGAAATACGGCCACACGCGGGCCACTAGTTCAGAAGCTTCTTCTTTTTCTTCTTCGGACTCATCCCTCAGCTGATAGAGTGAGTCCGATGGGAGCTCTCAGGCGCTGGTACTTTTGTTGGATTTGCGCACGAGCCTCCTTCTCAATTTCTTCTTCTCGGAGCTCGGAGAACTCGAAGGTCGTTTTCTTTTCTTCTATTTATCCTGCCTCGAAGAAGATGGTTCGGGAAGGATATCTTCATCGCCAGATGGGGGCCTCATTACAACGTCCTTGGGAAGGCCTGCAAAGAAAAGGAAAAGAAGTAAGGGCTCGGCAACACGGAGGAAACATAAATGTTGTTGAGTCGAGAGCGGAATCGTGAGAACGGGCCTCCCACCGACACTTTAAAAGTTCGTGCCATGCACGCTCAGAATATGGTTTCTGGGACACGATGTCATCGACCCACTCCTTGAGTCGAGGAACTGCATCCGGCATCCGAGCGACAGTTACGCTACCACGAAAAATCGGTGAGAAGGGAAGAAAAAGAAAAAGCGATAAATGAAATCTTGAAGGCAAGGTTATACTTACGTTTCATATTCCATTTCTCGGGAAATGGCATATCCTCGGCCGGGATTAAATCTGAGGTCTTCACTCGAACAAATCGGCCTAACTAGCCTCGGTCCCAATCCTCGTCGATGCTCGATAATGGAGCCTTACTAGCCTGACAGGCAAGTTTTATTAGTCCCGCTCGATAGAGTCGGGGACTGTACAGACGCATGAGATGATCGATGGTGAAAGGACACCCTTCGATTTTATTTACGAAGAAGGGGAGAAGAATTACTATCCTCCAGAAAGAGGGATGAATTTGATCGAGGGTCACCTCGTACCTCTTACAGAAGGCGATGATGACTGGATCCAAGGGGCCCAACGTGAAGGGATAAGTGTAAACACTTAAAAATCTCTCCACGTGGGTAGTAATCGCTTCCTCGGGCAAAGGAACCACCACGTGCTTATCAACCCAATTATAGTCTTCCTTGACCTTGGAGAGGAAGTTGTCGGTGACCGAGCATATATATCTCGAGACCGGTTCACACCGACCCGGTACCGAGGAAGTTTTCTCGACCTTGAAATCGGCACCGGTTGGGCACCCCGTAGGAACGAATATCTTCAGAAGAGGTTCCGGTGTCGGTTCCTCAGTAGCAGCAGATGAAACGTTTTCCTCTACAGCCGGTTGCGAAGTAGAGGGAATTTCTTTTTGGGGAACGAACTTTGAAGTATTCACCATTTCTTTGATAGGTGAAGGAAAGAGAGGAAATTTAAAGATTAAGTTTGATGGTTGGGAATAAAAATAAATCTGAAGTTCTTGTGAAAAGATTTCAGAATAGCCAAAGATTTAATACTGGAAAAGTGTTGAAATTTCTAAGAAATAAGAGTAGAGAATATTTGGATGTAAAAAGTTTGAATGAATGAAGAAGGGGATATTTATAGTTTCCAAACGACGGTTCAAAGCCGTAAGTGGCAGACCAGCGGCTGACGAGCATTTAATGCCATGAAGATGTGACTGACGAGATGTTTCGTTCAATTTGTCGTTTCTGACGAGAAATACCGAGGAGAGATATCGGAGGCTCATATCGTTTCTCGTCGATTATTCTCCAAAAAACGAGGGGACTATCTGTATACGGTCAAAGTCGAGCTCGACTTCAACTTGGTAGATTAGGTTTGGAACATGGAGACCATGGACTGAAGATCGACCCCGAGTCTCACCGAGCTAGAACCCGAGGTCGGAAAACCTGCCTTCGAGGAAAATTGAGTCTTGTGTCGATCTTAGCCTCGAACGAGCTCGAGGATAACTAACAGAAGACCGAAATATCCGCGACCGGATGGAAATTACGACGAGAATCTCGGCACGTATCAGCATGGAATCGGTAATTAGCAAATCAAGAGATTTTTACCTTATATAGAAATGTACCTAGAATAGGACTCATCTACTATATAAAGGGGGTCTGATAATTCATTAAGAACACTATAACACGCATTACAAAGCAATATATTATTATTTTTAGTTCTCATTATCTTGTCATTCTGTTCCTGTATCGATAAAAGCATTTTTGACTCGAGCGTGACTAACCTTCAAGGCTAAGATTGTTCAAGTTGTGTGGTTTGCATTTATTTTTTCATTGCTTATTTCAACATTAATCTGATTTCTCGTTTTGTATCAAGTTAGATCACGTATCCTTAAAATAACATACAAATTCAATTGTTATTCAATTTTGAGGGTAAATATATAACTTTTTTATTTTTCGCTTTATACTCAAAATTTTGATTAATTCGGAGTTGTATCGCGTAAAATCCGTTAAAGAGAAATAGTGCTTGCTGCCAGGTGTTTAATAAAGCGCGAATTCTAACTATCCGATACATAATCTGAAGGTGGAAAATCAAAATAGCAATTATTGAATTATTTGATTCTATATATTCTTGGCAAAAGCAAATGCCACGAGCTCTTGTCCCTTCAATTTGCACTCTTTCTAGAAAAAAAAACACTAGCATTCTCGATAAACTCAAAACTGACGAAGAAAATAATACTACTATGTTTTAGTTTGAATTTTCAGAAGTATATTTTTAGGTTTTGCTTTAGTGAAATAAAATAACCTTTATTAATAACATTAGAAAATGTTGAAAGATAGGAGTAGTTTATAGTTGTATGTATGATGTCTTGCTCGATTGCATATAGTTGTTAAGGATGAAGTCATGCTAGTCATACTGATTTTTCACTATCAAGTGCGTTGTATTTGTTAAACAATTCTTTATCATTTCCTTTGTTCCTTTCTTATTTTTATTGTCATTTAATTCTATCAAGATATAAAGTTTTTATTTGCATCTCGTGTTTGATATTCGTAATGAAGTTTTGACTGATTTAAATTTGCGTCGTGTAAGATTTATTAAAAACAAAAACGTTCCCTATCAGATTTTAAAGGATTTCGAGTGAAAATTTATATGTTTCTAAATTATCATATCCGACTTGATATATGTTTTAATCGATCACTAAAGCTATTCTTGTGAACATCTTTTTGTCATCTACTCTTTAATTTTTCTTTCCATCATTTTTTTTTTCCTTTTTCTTATCCAACCATAGCCAAACTAGTATCTCCAACTCCAAGTGTTCGATGTAGCTTATTACCTGCGTGTAGGAGTGGCAAACGGGCGGATCGGGTTGGATATGGTTCGGGTTAAAAACGAATAAATTATCCGACCAGACCCATATTTAATACGGATAAAAAATGGGTTAATCAACGGATAATATAGATAATCATATTATCCATAACTTCTTGAATATGAACTCTTTTGGGAGAATTCCTAGTCTCTCAAACTTGAGGAACCCCCAATTTGAGGCTTTATAAATGTAAAAGTTAAACTCATTAGTTATCCATTGGTTATTCATTTTCTAAATGGATAATATGATTCTTATTCATATTTGACCCATTTTTAAAAAGTTCATTATCCAACCCATTTTTTAGTGGATAATATGGGTGGTTAACTGTGTTCTTTTAACCATTTTGCCACCCATACCTACGTGGTTCATCCAAATTTAGTATTAAGTATAAAATTTCAACCAAAATATCGAGAATTTTAAAAGTCAAACTCTATCAAGTTTAAATTACTTTGAATATCTAATGCTTTTACCAAAGACTCGAGCAAACAAGTGTGAGTTGTAGGATCATCATTTTTATTTTTTTTTGGAAATAGGTACATCAAATCTTCCTATGATAATCTTATTCAAATATGAAAATACACCATTGATGTATTACATTTCTTTTTACATCTCTATTGTCTTCTGCCTTCTTTTTACATCTCTATTGTCTTCTGCCTCCTTTGTAATATCTCAATACCCAATGGTATTGAAAAATATTTTTGCCAAAGCATTATGCCAATCTTATGCCATATGAATCTTATGCCAATATGAACCAGTAGCTTTGGTCCAAACTTTATATTTTTCTTAAAAAAATCATTGAATATTTTAAATTATTAAGTTAGAGCTCAATAACTTAAAAGAACTAGAATCATGAATTCACAAACTTTAAATCCTGACTCCGACTCTGATATTAATTATACCGGGGCAGGAAAAGACCATAGTGGAAGTGACAGAAAATCTCACCTATACTCAAATCTACATCATAATAATACTCAATACTTTGGCAAACTTTTGCTTGTTTGTTCTTTACTTTAATAGTTAAGGATAGTAAAATTCAACACGAAAGCATAAAAACGGTTTGATGTTGACTAGAGACCAACTTGAAGTAGGACATTAGCCCTTTAAACAAAATCACCAATGCAATATGATAAGAGTACCAAAGCTAAGGCCTCAACCAATATTTGATTGGACATTCCAAAAATGCCTCACCACCCCACCCCACCCCCCCAAAAAAAAAAATCTGGTATCACCCCCCCCCTCCCCCCCCCCCAAAAACCCAAAAAAATCGACTCGAAGAAGATTGATGTATTTTTAAAAATCTGATATGAATGTAATGTTATTTTTATTTTTAGAGAATTCGAGTAAAAGTCTCAATAGCCTCAAAAGTTTACCTGGAACTTGGTTGTTTGTAAGTTTCATTTTTTTTTAAATTTCACTTTTTAAAGATTTTTCAAACTATTACCACCTCTCCAATATTGAGAGGTGCAAATTTATCTGCTTTAAGAAATTATCTGAAAAAAACCAACTACTATTCAATAATACCACCACTTCACTACTGTGTTCATAACTGGTGAGTTTATGTTTTTTACGAGCCAAAGATCTAACGAAAATAATTTTTCTATTTGTACCAAATATGAATAAAGTTTACATACACATTATTCTCGGTAGATCTTATTTACGAGATGATACTTAATTTTTTGTTGTTGGGGCCGAGGAATATAAAAGTAGTACTCCTTTCGTTCACTTTTACTTGACACGTTTTGACTTTTCACGTCCCTTAATAAATAATAAATGAAGTGCATAATTTATCATGTAGTCATATTAATTGATGCATATTTTGTTAAATTTTAGAAAATGATTTGAAATGAGTAATAAATACTGTGAGTATAACATATATATATTTTTTTATCATTCTTTTGATATGCATAAAGTGATAAGTAAAAATAAAAATCTATTTTTAGTATACATATCAAGTAAAAGTGAACGGAGGAATTATTAGGTTTCCATGTTTTTGAAATCTATAAACCTTTTTAGCTATGAGACCAAGGATGGAATAAAAGAATCTTTCATAGAAATCATAAATACAGTCATAGTTTGTTACTTTACGATTCTATCATGTCTGTTATCATTTTGGCTGCACCAAAAAAATCTTGAAATTCCCAAATAATTGTTTTTTACCAAATGTAACAACCAACAACCATGGAAAAATATTTCAGTTGCGAAAATAGTTACTAGTAAATATTACTCCATCCGTCTGTTATTTTAAAAATTCAAGATAAAATTAATTATTTTTTTTTTTGCATTCTTAGTAATAATTATTTTTGAAAATAGACATAATACATAAATAGAATAAATATTTAATGAAGAGATATTTTATCTTAAAATATAAATAAAGATAAAATCGTTTAATCTCTTTCCTAATTAATATTTTTTAAAAGGCATGTAAAATAACTGCAAACTATTACTCAGCTAAATTCCACTGCAGTAATCCATAAATTGTTCTGCTCAGTTAATTCATAGAAATATCATTCAAAATTTCATTGCAGCAATAAGTATTACTACTAATATCAATAATAAGAAGCTAATTCTATAGGGTAAAATTTCTGGACAGTCACTCACTCAACTTTTATTTTAGTACACTAAAATCACTAAAGTACCAAAAAGATATTTAACTTTGTAAGTATGTACAAAATAAAACGTATATTTATTGACTTAGTGTAAATATCTGTCCACATTTTTACCAAAGATTTATCTATGTACAAATTACCAAAGCTCAGAAACTGTAATTTCATCCCCTATTATAATATATTTCCAGAAATATAAAAAAAGAAAAGAAAATATAGAGTTAAAATACTCCCCAAAAAAAAACCAAACTCTCACCAGTAACCACCACCAGTACTCACACGCTCGCCGCCGTGAGAGACAAAGCCTTCACCGACGGCAACGGCGGAGAAGACGGCGGAGGAGGGAGTCTAGAAGAGAAATTCCTAAAAGGGGCTTCATCATCCTCATACCCATCTTCAAAATTCAACGCGTAACTTAACGGGTCGTAACGGAACTCAGCGGAAGAGTGCCGTTTGTGTCGGTTTCCGTTACCGTTACCGTTACCGATGAAATTGAAGATCGTACGGCACTTGTCTTTGATATCAGGGAAGTCGTTCTTGATCCAAATCAGCGACGGGTTTTCGTCGGAGGAGGGCGGAGGAGGAGGGCGGTAATTGAGGGAGTGGAGTTTGGTGGTGGAGGTAGTGGTGTTACGGGGGTGGTGGGGGAAACAGCAGGAGAAGCAGAGGGAGTTTTTGAGTTTTTGTTTGAGAGAGAGTGGTGATGTGGTGAATTCGTTGTCCTCCATTGGGATAGTGAAGTGTAGAGCTTGTGATTTGTGTTGTGAGGAAAAGGGTGCGGAGTATGTGTAGGGCTTTCACCTTGATTTATTTCTATGGGGATTTTTTTCACTATTCTTATTTGGGAAATACAACAGTTTAGACTAATCATGTATAAATACTAAAAAGCTTGGCAAGCCTTAAACTATGTTTGGATCATTGTTATACATCGTTTTATAATGTATTATATTGTATTGTACTGTATTGTATTGTATCATTTTATGAATACAACGTTTGAATAGATTATATCGTTTGCTATTATTAAATAATATTTTTGTTGTTGGTTTGACTGTATCGTACAATACTGTAACTGATAAGTTCACTAAAATACCCGTAATTATTTTAAATAAAATTTATCAAGAATTACACATAAAAATAATTTAAGAAAACCTCTTTCTACTAATTTATCCTTAATTACGTAGTTTGGAAACAAGAGCAAAAACCTAGAAAAAAAAAGTTAACTAATATTAGAAACACCAAAAAAAAATTAAAACTATGAAAAGAGACAAAAAATCGAACGGAGACTTGGATAATAAAAAGAACGGGGCAAACCAACTCTAGAAAAGATGGAAGAAGACAAAGTAGGTCAATATGTTGGAGATTTGGAGTTAAAATAAAATAAAAATTAAATGATAAAATAGAATTATAGAGTAATAAGTAAGGACATAATTAGAAAAGAAAATAGGAAACGATCGCACCACACCAAATCGGTTGTTTCATAAAATGAGGCTTTTGGTTGTTCCAAAATAATGGATTTAACAATACGATACAATCAATTTTAAATAGACAATCAAAACAAATATTGTTTTAGCATAACAATACAATACGATACAATGGGTAACAACCATCCAAACAAGCTGTTAATCTCGATTTCGAGCCGTATAGATATAAAAACTTATGGTAGAGTTTCTTTTATTTTAATGTATTTTATATGGTACGAATTTAAATTAATAAAGTTAATAAATTTTGAATACTAAATTGTAAATGATAAATATTTATCTACACTCGGTATTTAAATTAAATTAAATATTCAATCTTAACAATTAAAAATTAAAGTGAAAATATATATCATTTAATGTGTATAAAATACATATCTTATATTTATTGATTTGATGTAAAAATAAATTTAGAGAATTTCTTCTTGCATAGAATATCACTAGTTCAAAAGGATTCTACCTAAAGATCGATTAATGGCATATTGCAAATGTTTTTTTTTGGGTTATATAGCTCTTTTAACAAGAGATCGTTAATAAATGAACTAAATATAGTTGGTGAGGTATTTGCTTATCTGTAAAATAATACAGTTGAATTTGTTTTGTGGTTTACAGATAAGCGGGCCGATTTTCTCCGAAAATGATAAATAAATAAGGTTAAAGATAAGACTTAGCGCTAAAATCAAAGGAAATGACAGGCTTGACCCCGAGAGCAACGTCTGTGAGGACAGAAATAAGAACAATATGCAAGAAAAAGTAATGTTGTATTATTTAGCTCGAGAATAGAATGTAGCATAAATTTTGCCAAAGATTTCTTCCCCTTACAATGGCTGTTGAAACTACTATTTATTGTTATACATAAGGAATAAGATCCTACGACCAGGCCCCTCTTAAATGACAATAAAGGGGGCCATTGATGAATATGTAACGGCAGACCATGAATGCTAAAATTCTCTGCAATGGCTACCTATTTAATATTAGAAAATATTCTACATTAAATGATATCTGGTGACAAATATTCGACCCGCTCCCGTTGATTATGCTCCCTTCGGGTTCTATTCGATATCAAGCGCAGTTGTTATCCCCGGTCTTGGTTCTTACTCGATTATCTTTCTGCATATTTTCGGTTCCATGTGTCACGCCACTATTTAATCATTTAATATAAATCAATTTTACCCTATACATTATATATATATATATATATATATATATATATATATATATACCGACTAGAAAAATTATAATGGTATCCAGCCGATTATTTGATAATGATCCCTAGTTTATACCCGCATATCTGCAGAGGCGAGCGTTCATCTCTTCATGTGTAGCCCAAATGTAATTTGTCTTGTTATGCAAAGTGTGCTTATATATATAGAGAGAGAGATCCTTAGTTGGATAATATTGGACTATTCACGTGGTCCCTTGTGCTTTTGAACAGCAGTTGGCCCTATAATTTGGCCCAACAATAGCTTGGCCCAATTTCTCTCTCACCATTTAAGAAGCCCAAATTCTTACTGTAGTTGATCTGGCCCAAATTCTCCCCCTCGTTCTCTTTCCAAGAACTCATTCCACACCTCTTTTCTTTTATTTGTTTATGGGAAACTTACACAAATGTCTCAAATAAGTCTCAACTTATCAAACTCTACTCATTAATCATACACTTACCAAAACTAGCAAAGCACATATAAAAATTGAAAAACCAAATAAATAAGGTTCTTTCTCTCAAAGAATCACATGCAAAAATCGCCTTCCATATTTTTAAGCGTGATTGGCAACATTAGGTGCAAGACGAAAATGAAACTTCATGGATGAGGTAGAAAATAAGGTGATAAAATACAAAAAAAAAATACAATATTAAAAAAATCTAAGCAAAAAAGGATTTTTTTTTTCAATTGGTATAGTTGAAATTCATTGAAAACATATAGATAAGTCAATATACAAAATTTGAGGAAGATTGAAGGTGATTTGGACTGGTTTTATATCAAAATTCGTAATTAAATCGAGTTAAAAAAATTTATTTGCAACACATGTATCAAACATGTATCACGCATGGATCTTACACACAAGTATACATGGATATACATGTGATACATAATTGATACAAATACGATACATATGTGATATACAAATGATACACAATGTGATACATATATTATTATTTTTCATATTCAGTTTTTACTTCGAATTTTCAATTCAAACCACCTCAAAACTTCACCAAATCATCCCAAAACTGAGATTCAAGCTCCTTAAGATGTACCCAATTTATTCTAATAACACCCACTCAAAAGAAAGAAAAAATTTAATATTTTTTTGCTACAAATATCTAATTGGCTAATATTAGTAATATTTGGCTAATATTAATAATATTTTATGAATTGACCAATTTTTGTAACGAGCTACTTATATATGGACATAGCGGGTAATTTTCCTTTATTTATTTTGCTAAACCTATGTAAAATGGACACTCCTCGGTTATATTGGAACTTTATTCCATATTCATTAAGATTAGACATGCAAAAAAAACAATTATTTAAAAATCAAACAAGAAGACTAATTATGGAAAAAGGTATTGTTTTAAAATAAATTGCATACTAGCTCTATGATTAAACCAATATTTTAAAAGAAGAAGCAATAAAGAAATTGAACTTAAAGTCCTATGAAGTTTCCCACATCCTTCCTACCACCTTCCTTTCATTGTTCTATTTAATCAACTTTATTACACTTGCCAAATGAAAGAGAAAGAAAACAACACATCATAGAAAATAGTTAAGCCTATTAATTTTTCTTCTTTCTTATTTCCTTTTTGGAGTTTTGAGTTAAAAAATGGCAGGTATGCTTGCTGGTGTTGAATGTGCTAGAAGAAGAAAGTTTCATAAAAACAGTGGGTTGTTAGATTCATCATCTGGTTTTTCATCTACAAGGAAATCTTTTCTTTGTCTCTACACGAGCAGCCATGAACATATTCTTAGCTCAAGCTTTTCTAAGGTACTAATTCCTTTCCTATCCCCTAGTCATAGCTATTGTGGTTGAAGGGTGATAAGTTTGAACACTTTTCGCCGAAGAAGAAAAATTGTATTTTGTTATATATATAGGTCAAATTCCTTCTCCCATTTTGTGCCTCCTTTGTCTAATTGAATCGGTTGTATATACAAAGTCGAATCTACGATGAATCTTGTAGTTGAATCCATTTCTTTCTGTTTGAACTATATGTACATAAGCTAAAAATTGTATACTTATAATAAGATCACACTCGTTTGAATCCACCACATCTAAATCTTGAATTCGCCTCTATGTACCTTCTCAAATAAAGATCTTGTGTTTGTAATGGCATGATAATACAAATTCTTGTGTTATTTGACTGAATAGGAAAGAAGTGCAACAAACCAAGAATACCAAGATGAGAAACTAGGAGAAGTTGCTAGAGAAGCCAAGCAAAGGCTAGATGAGAGGCTCAGTGCCCAATGGAAATCACAAGATAAGAGGTCAAAATCTTGTTCTCAATTTCTTGATGGCGCACTTTAGCAGAACCTCATTCTGCTTGCTAACTTGCCCCCCCCCCCCCCCCCTCTTCTTCTCTACTCCGTCTATGCTTGTCTTTGACCCTTTATCCTAATGATGCTGATTGTGTTTTTCTTTCTTGTGTAATTGAATTCAGGGGTGTGAAGGGATTGAAAAGGCTAGGACAATGGAGGGGCATGATTTGCTGACACACAAATGTTTGGATCAAAGAAGTTGCAGCTTAGGAAAACTGTTTTTAAAGGTTCATATGAAAAATGAATGTGTCATTTGCTAGGATCAATTCACAATGGCAATTTTGATTACTAGAGTGTATATATATTTTCCCCTTTAGGGGTGCCCAAGATTTCTATATTATAAAAGTCTTTCTTGTACAACAACAACAACAAAAAGCTTAGCGTAATCTCATAAGTAGGGTCTGAGAAGAATAGTGTATTATGCGGAGCGGAAGAAAAGTCTAAGCTTTCTTGTAATCAAGTAAATTGACTAGTTTGTGAGTTTTTGAGAAATGCTTTCTTGTAATATAACCAAGCTGATTGACTAGCTAATGAGTTTTTAAGAAATAGGGTCTTTGGAAATATTGGGCTTTTATTAGAAGTTTCATAGACGTCTGTCTTTTCAATTTTTTCTACTTAATTTGTCGAGTTCTTGGAAAGATAATGTTTCAAGAATGGGTGTGCATATCTACCACCACTATTTTCTTGAGCACTACTTTTTTTATTGGTTTCTCTTTTCTCATTGACCTATTTTGTTAATGCATTAACTTGCATATAGTTATTTATGTTTCCATAGGATTCTTCTCTTGGAAAAAAAGGCTAAATAAGAAAGCAAAAAATAATCTCAGACTTTGCTTTGTTAAAGGTTAATTTCCTAAAGTTATGATCATCCTATAAATTGCATTTCCTCCTATATTGCAGTTTAAGCGGCGGTCATAATAAGTTACTCATCTTCTTCTTTATGCTATGAACTTTTGCTATTATATACGCAAAATTATTTGTATCACTGAGGGGTGTGTGGGATGAGCGAGAATTCTTCATCTTTTATTTGAGGTCTCAGATTTTAGCTTTGAAACGGAGAAACTCTTGGTACGGAGTACTTTTTTATAATGTGTCATACGCGGCATGAATCTGAATTAGCCGAATTGATGAGTTTTAATTGCGAGATTTTGTGGAGATGTTTGGAGGTTCGAGCTGTTCATGTGGCATATGTTAGTTTGATTAGGGACATATATGATGGAGTAAAGACCTAAGTGAGGACGGTGGTGGGGACTTGGATCATTTTCCGGTTATGATGGGGTTGCATCAGGGGTCGGCACTTAGTCCTTTTTTGTTTGCTCTGGTGATGGACGTGCTGACGCGCTACATCTATGGGGAGGTGTCGTGGTGCATGCTATTTGCAGATGATATTGCTTTGATTGACGAGACGAGAGACGGGTGAACGCATAATTAAAGGTATGGAGGCAGACTCTGGAATCTAAAGGTTTCAAGTTGAGCAGGACCAAGATAGAGTACTTGGAGTGTAAGTTGAGTGGTGAGACTCAAGAAGGGGAAGGGGAGGTGAGGTTGGACTCGAAGGTCTTCCCTAAGAGAGAAAATTTTAAGTACCTTGGGTCTATTATTCAGGGGGATGGGGAGATTGATGAAGATGTCACACATCGTATTGGAGCAGGATGGATGAAATGGAGACTCGCTTCCGGCGTTTTGTGTGACAAGAATGTGCCACCGAAACTTAAGGGTAAGTTTTACAGAGTGGTGGTCAGACCAACGATGTTGTATGGGGCTGAGTGTTGGCCAGTCAAGGTCGCTCATGTCCAGAAGATGAAGGTAGTAGAGGTGAGGATATTGAGATGGATGTGCGGGTACACCAGGTTAGATAGGATCATAAATGAGGTTATTAGCGACAAGGTGGGTGTGACCCCTATTGAGGACAAGATGCGAGAAGCACGGTTTAGGTGGTTTGGTCATGTGAGGAGGAGGAGCACGGACGCCCCGGTAATGAGGTGTGAGAGGTTGACATTGGAGGGACTACGAAGAGGTAGATGTAGGCCTAAGAAAAGGTGGAGAGAGGTGATTAGGCAAGACATGGCGCAACTTCAGCTGACCGAGGACATGACCCTGGATAGGAAGGTATGGAGGTCGAGGATTAGGGTAATAGAGTAGGTAGTCTAGAGTGTTCATAACAGTAGTATTGACACGCAGTCTTGCTTTCTGTTGGTAGTAGGTTTTTATAACTAACCGTTGTTTTCTTTCATTATTGATCACCTTACTATCTTGTTGTTTTTATTCTGCTTTTGTATGGCTTTTTGGTACTGTCTCTTCTTGTCTATATTTTCATTAATGTAGTGCTTATACGTTCTTGAGCCGAGGGTCTATTGGAAACAACATATCTATCCTCACAAGGTAGGGGTAAGGTCTGCGTATACACTATCTTCTCCAAACCCCACAATGTGGGATAATACTGGGTATGTTGTGTCAGTTACAAGATAGTTATAAAAAATAATTGTTTGTAATTAACTTTTAACTAACAAAAAATGTATAGTGTAGGAAGCTTTTACTCTAAGACCAAACGTGACGCAACTCATATGAAGGCATAATTAATTTATAATAAAACGTTAAAGTAACTTTTCCAGTATTTTATTTTCAATATAAACAATGAAAACTGACCAAATTACATCTATAATATTTTTCATATTCATTAACTAAAACAGAACAACAAGAAAAAAATAACAGCTCAAGCCTTTCCAATGTACTACTGGTTTCTCCCTCTTGACCTCTTCCATTGTGCTCCTCACGAGACGAATTCAGAATTTAAACTGATATATTCAATTTAATCTTAAAAAAGTTTTTATAATTAAACCCTTTGTGTTTTATATCTATATTTCATGTCAAAAATGATGGGTTAAGTTGAACCCGTTGATACATGCGCCCCATGCCCCCTTACCACTCCACCCATATTAAGGTCGCCATGTCCTTGTCAGTTGCAAAGGATCTGGAGACCAAAACATTTGTTCATTTTAGGATGCAGATTTCCATTAGAAACCTGAGTTTCAATCTACTGTAAAGCTTGTACAATTTTTGGAAATATTGGTACCCCAATAATTTTCCTTCTTCACCATGGAAATGAAGCAAGTTTTGTAACTTCACTTTGACTATGGATTCGCAGCGGATTTATAGCCCAATATATTGGACACTAGTTGCTTCGTCAAACTATTTTATGTATATATGCACTAAAGAAGCTAAATAGTACACTTGAATATTAAATTATTTAGCTAACATATTATTAAAAATTCTAAATTCACCTTTCGAAAAGTGGATAATCGACAATGCATGGAAAAATTCTAATTAGAAATGCAGATCATGAGCAAGGGCCGTTCAAAATTTGGATTAGATTTGGTGGGGTGCGCCAGGCTTTGGCTGTAGTGCAACATCAAAGTGACACACAAAGGTCCAGGTAGCAAGCTACCTTAATGGACCTTCCCCCTAAAAAAAATTGAGTTAATATCGTGTGAGTCAATGACTCACATATCAGATATTAAACTGATAAGAACAGATACTACACTTGATCTTAGCCAAAAGGCCGAGAAAGGTATGCTTAAACTCCTGCACGGCCTTCAGCTTTTATATCAGTTCTCTCCTTTCTGGCTTTTGTTAGCTTTCGATGTGGGATTCTAGGCTGGAAAATTTTATTTTATGCGCTTTTAACTTGCCTGCAGGGAAAGAAGGAAACAGCTAATTCTTCTCAGTTCTCACCTTATGCAAAGCTTATAATTTCATGTTGATTTAATGGACAAGAGAAATTTCAGCCAAAAAGGAAAAAGTTATGATCTGAAAGTCTGTTCTACCAACCATGGTAAATACTTACCCCAGATATTTATGCCAAGCTAAGTAATTTAAGTGTAGCAGTTAAAAAATAAAGTAAGAATACATATCATTCAAGTATGGTATGCAGTGACAGACCCAAAATTTTATACAAATGGGTTCAGTAAAAGATGATGGTGGCTATTCATATAAGTAATGTCGGGTAAGATACGTAGGGTTTGATCACTTTTTTTAAAAAAAATAATTTAAACAAATATACTTTCATGTTTTATCAAAATTTAAGACCGAAACAATCAAAATTCACTTTGTAGATAGATTAATTTTTGAAGTAGGTAAAACTGTAGAATAATTTTTATTGATTTCAAAATAAAAATAAAGTGAAATAGAAAAAAGGCAAAGGTAAGAATAGTAAATTCAGAAGGGACAATTTGTCATGTACGCACATAACTCCGGCCCACTAAAGATCACAAATAAAATGTACAAGCGCCACAAATGGGACGCGAACACGACATCTTCCATACATTTTGAACCCTCTTCACCACCTTAACAGACTACACACTTGGTTAAAGCAGGTTCAACTGAACCCGCTTGACAGCATGTGAGTCCGATTCTGATGGTATGTGATGAACCCGCTTGACAGCATGTGAGTCCGATCCTGATGGTATGTGATAAATGGTGTATGAACAATACCGGATGCTGGTAAGTTAGTGTGCGCTATAAATTTTCGACATCCGTTATTGGCAAATAATGAAGATGAACTAATGTTCTACTTATTGATTATTCTTCTTCTCTTATTGTCCTAACTTATTTGTGGATGAGCTTTACATCTAGATCTTTATGTTCCATATCACTACTTTCCTGGACAAAGAAAAGTAAAAATAAGAAGATTAAAAAAAGAAAAGCAAAGATTTTGTTAATTTGTCTGAAATCATAAAAGTTACACGTAAGAACTGAAAATGCGACATACACTTTATGCAAGCGCATTAATTTGCGGCAGTACTATTTTTAGTGTGGTAGTTATTGGACAATATGCTAAATATCATTCAAATTTAATGGGTTCCACCTAAACCTTATAAACATGATGGGATGGGACGGGCCACTGGTAGTCCGGTTCGACCCAGGTCAGCCCGGTCCGTTAGGAGGTGGGACGAGTTGGGGAGGGTTGAGGTGGAGCCGGACGGGGGCTAGCCTTTTTTGGTAATAGTTGCCCCGGAACCCAGTTAGCTCAGTTACCGTTAGACAAATTTTGGTCCAATTTGGTTACCGTTTTTACCGGGCTACAACTCGGTCCAACCTGGTTACCGTTAGACAAATTTTATTTTTTTAAATTTTTTTTGACCGTTACAAACGATCAAATTCAAAATGACCATTGGGCAACGGTCATTTTTTGCAAATTTTGGCCATTTCGGCACCCTCTTAAGAAAATAACCCCCACCCCTAATAATTAATAAATTACAATTTAACCTTTAAAATCTATAAATAGTCCCCCTTCTTCTTCATTTTTCCTCACAATTTGCTCTCTTACTACTCTAATTCCCTCTCAATTCTCTCTTGATAATATTGCTTATTGCTCTCGAGTTCTCAATTACTTATTATTTCAAGTTTCATCAAATATTTACTCTAGTCACTACAAAAGTATAATTATTAAATATCAAGTATTCAAGTGAAGTGTGGTATCAATATCATCAAATATCAATCGAAGTGTGATATCAAATTTAGTGCGGCATCCGGAATCCCAGTACACTCGTTCCATCTCTTTCTCTTCTTTTGGTGTATATTTTTATTTTATTATTTAGAATTATTAATTTAACCTTTTAATTTAACTTACATAATGGATATATTTAGAGCAACCAAAAAAACGTGTACTAGTATGGGTGGTAGTAATAAGAGTAAAAATCCTAAAAGATCAAGAGGTGGTACTGATTTTTCTAGTAGCTTTACACATATTTCTGAAAGTTCACCTAAAAATTCGGCTATAGGTCAAGGGGTACTTATGCATTCCCAAATTTGAATGTAGATTATGAGCAACTTCAAGAAGATTACGGTATAGATGATAATCTAGATGATATTCAATCACCTGATAATCTTGAAACACCACCACCTACACCTGATACTGCTAGTCAAAATATTAGGGGTGTAGATCGTGGTAATACAGGTAGGTCTCCCCTCCCTATTAAGAAAAATTGAAGATTAAGAAGTAAGTGTTGCAATTTTTTTGAAAGACTAGAAGAAGATAAAAATTATGTAAGATGTCAAATCTGTAAGGAAGTTTATAAATATGAGACCGGAGGTAAGCAAAGGGGAACGTGTCAACTTCGTAGGCACATGGTAGATAACCACCCTATTGCATAGGGTGCTGATGAAGAAGGTAGGCAACAAAAACTTAACCCGGGTACTGGCGATTTAATGGATAAATATAATATAGTGAAAGGTCGGGAAAAATTAGCTAAAATGATAGTTTTAGGTTGTTTACCTTTTAGTTTTGTTACTTCACCATATCTTGCTACTTATATTCAAAGAATTTATAACCCTTTGTGTAAAGGTATTCCTAAAAGTACTTGTAGAGCTGATTTCTTTAGGCTTATTGGACAATATCAGACATATATTCGTTATTTGTTCGCTAGTCTTTCTTGTATAGTTTCTCTTACTTCTGATATTGGTCGTGTTATTAGTAAAAATGATTATTTGACTGTTACATGCCATTGGATAGATGATAATTTCTGTATGCAAAAATGTATTATTGCTTTTAAATATGATAAAGATCAAAGTCATACTGGTGCATTTATAAGTAATACTATTCATGAAGTTGCTATATTTTATAATCTTTCATAAAAAATTTTATGTATGTCATTTGATACTGTTTCTAACAACTATTATGCTATTACACTATTAAAACTATATCTATACCCACCACTTCCTAAAATATTTCATGTGAGGTGTGCATGTCATATTTATAATTTAATTGTTAAGAGTGGCCTTGAATTATTTAGAAATGAGATCACTTTAGTTAGAAGAGTTGTTGGTGTAATTTCAGAAAATAATTGAAGTGCTAGATTAGATGCATTCAAGGATAAATGTGTACAATATGGACTAAAACCAAGACTCATGCCTGAAGAAATAGTTACTAGGTGGAATTATAATTAAAGTTGCTAATTCTCATTGTACCGATCCTAATTGTTTGTCAACATCTAGAACTTGGGATGTCATTGAAGATGTTGCAAAAATTTTACAAAAATTTATGTTGCTACACTTGAGTTTTCTGGAGCTTATTATCCTACTATTGCAAATGGTTTAGTTCATATTGCTGAAATTTATCTTTTACTCCATAATTTCAAGAAGAAAGAAGGATATATTTATGTTGCTGAATCTATGCTAGATAAATTTAAGAAATATTTCTATCAAATTTCCCCTATTAACCTAATTGGTGCTATTTTAAACTCTTCTATAAAAATGATCATTTGTCGCCAATTAATCACTGCTTTATATATTTATATGGATATTGGACCAACTGAAACCCATAATGTTGAAAGTTGTATTTCTGATCTACACAAACATTTACAAACTTTATATAATTATTATGCTAATATTGTTGATACTTCTGCTGCTGTAGATGCATATATTCCTTCAAGTTCACTTTCAACATCTGCATCCGGTGTTTTGGAGGATAATGATGGTGTTGAAGATTATTTGATTTGGCCTACACTACGAGAGCATCAACAAATCAGTAGCAGGAATATTGATGAACTCCAATTCTACTTGCAAAAGTCACTAGAGACCCGCACAAAGAAATTTCTACCGCTGAATTGGTGGAGGAGCAACTCAAATCAATTTCTTATTCTTTCGGCCATGGCTCGAGACGTGCTAAATGTGCTGATTTCAACAGGCGCATCAGAGAGCATATTTAGCAAAGCAAACCAACAGCTAGGAGATACCCGTCATTCATTGGGTAGCAACGCTTTGGAAGTTCTAGTGTGCTTCAGAGATTGGATACGATCAAAACAACGAAATCAAGGGCGTGAAGAGGTAGATGAAACAGAGGACCAAGAAATTGAAGATATAATGTTTTTTGGTTCCCGATTCAAGCAATGCCGGAAACCAAGAACATCATGTTGACATGGATGAACTTACAAAAATGATGCAAAGCATGTGTTGTATTCTTTCTTATTTTTTATAATTGTTGTAAACTTTTAATTTGCAAGTTCAAAAAAAAATTAGAACTTGTAAATTAATTTGAAGTATTATTTATTATTCAATGAAAATATAAAACGAAAGTCGTCGGAGTTTGATCCTTACATATTGCTCTTATTAAATAAATTTTTGTAGCCGCTTACTTTCAATTATAAAATTTTAAATTTTAAATTTCAAATTTAAAACTTTAAAAAGTTTAATTCTAAGCCTTAAAATACTTATTTCCTTAATTAAAAATTTGCAAACACTTAAGTATCAATAATATTGAATAAGAAAAAATGTACTATACTTTAAAAAAAAAACGGCCCGGTCCGGATCCGCTAAGCCCAAACCCGGACGAGCCCTAATTAACCCGGAAATTCCCAACTCGTTAGCAGCCTAGTTAGTCAGCCCACTCCAGCACGGACCACTAATCGGACAGACTGTTTTTTTCGTGTCCAGCCCGGACCAGTCCGTCCTGTAAACAAGTATAGTTCCACCTTTATGTTCATACTATTGAATCAATTACACTTTTGAAATTATAGTTTCAAAATGTAATATTCTTTTATGTAATTTTTCACTTTTATATATATATATATATATATATATATATATATATTTTATGTCAAAAATATTGAGTTAAGTTGAACCAGTTAACTCTATTCTATATCCGCCACTTCTAAATGTCTGATACCAATTCTACTCCATTTCTTTTCATTCTTTGCCAAGAAAATTATGAAATGGAAAAAAAAGAAAGAAAAAGAGCGGATTTTCCATTTAATTAATATCTTATTCCAACAGTTAGGTTCATAATAGTACAAAGAAAGCTGATCATATCTTTTAGCCTTTTCATTGTCCTGAATGTACAAATCTATGTCAATTGCATTATGATTTTGAACACCCACATCACATTTGGAAGAATATACAGCTCACAATTGCATAAACTACAATCATTGAGGTCCTTTAGAATCACTTATTATCTAGAACTTATAGGAATATTAATTAAATATATATATATATATATATATATATATATATATATATAAAATTAATATATAATATATATTAAAAAGAGAAACGAAGTAACCATAAGATCAGATTCTCTTTATTTAACTAGGGAACAATATCTCTAAATAATTTGTAAGTTTTTTATTTTTTCAGCCATTAACTATAGAGCAAAGTCTGTCAGAATAATAAACTATAAGCTTAAGAAGAAAGAAAATCAGGAGGAAAAAAAGAACTGCTCAAACCGTATTTTAATTATTATTTCCGTTGAATTTCTTTTCTACATCACATTATCCTCTTTCTTTTTTCCCAATTTATCTTAATAGAAATATAAATCGACTTCAAAGAAGGTGTAAATTGAATATTCTGCACAATCCTTAACTAAGTTTTCCTCCTCACTGTTGATTTTTTTCTTTTAAATAAATCTCCAATGTAATAATAGAAAGAAAAAAAAAAAAGGAGAGATAAGATTCAAAAATACCATTTAAGCATGAGAAACGAGATATTACAAACTAAATTAGGAAATTTGCCAACTTGTCCTCTCTAATTAATCGTTGAACCAATCTCACCTTCCTAATAATCATATACGAAAAGAATAAAATAACCTAATGTTTCTGCAAAGCATCACCTAAATTACCAAACCCCTTTGTTAATTTGTTTGTTTTGTTAAAGAGAAAATGTTTCATTTTCCTTTAAATCTTTCTAAAAGATCATATCACATCCTTTTCTCTATTTTATATTTTTGTAATAGTCAGCCTTTATATTTTATTAGATTTTGACAGGGCAGCTCTTTTATTTAAATATGGTATCTTTGAGTACGTAATCTCAACTTTGATCATATACCGATTATAACAGTGAAGACCGGCCTAGACTATAAGTAAATAAATGACCATTGACCAATTTTTTCATACGAAAATTTGGTCATACAAGTTAGTGGTTTACTATGAAAAGATTGTCCAAGTTTTATAAGCAAACTCCTTCGCACAGGAAGCTAACTAAAAGAATATAATAGTAGAGTACCTTTCGTTATGTGCTATTTCTTGACGTTAAACCAAAAAAGGTAGCACGGTGAACAAAGCATTTCGCATTCATGCAGAGTTTGGAAAAGCGTTGCACTCTACCTTAAGAGGTGTGATGTAACAGTTTACCCTAATACAAGCATTAGTGATCGTTTCTACGACTCGAATCGTGACACATAGGACACACGAAGACAACTCAATGTTATAATTCAAAATTACTTTAATTGTAAGGGCCCTAACTAACGATCACGGAATATGATGCGATGGATATGATCCTTCATGCGTAATCAGAAATTTTGTGTTCGAGCTTTCAGAATGAATCTTTTTTGATAGGAAATATTTCCTTTTTAATGAATCTTACACGGCGTGAATTCGAATTAATCTAACACTCTAAAATGAGTATAATGAGAAACTAATTAAAGTAAGGGGCCTAATTTGAAAAACTTTTTGATGAAATTTTCTTTTGTTGTATTATCCTTTTTCATATTTTAATTGCTCAAAGACACAACACATGTCTATTAATCATGTGTATAGTTTGTCGATGATAATGTTTGGCCGTTAGGTTAGTCACGTGGCTCGCTTTGTACACTAGTGAAGTAGCCCCTTCTTGTGTAGTAAGTTTGTTAAGCTACAAGAACGGAAACACAAAAAATGAAGTAGAAAATCAAAAGTATTATTCTAGGTGAACTTAAAATTAAAATAATTGTAATTCATAAGGAAAATAACTTGCATCCATATTAGAGAAGTAATGGAGAATAATTTTCCTGAAAATAACTTACAACACACTTAAATGCACCTGAAATGATTATCAGATTAGATCATCTATAAATAAAATATAATTACATCCTAGTATAGTGTATATATAACCAGTTTCATCTGGAGTACTTTAAGTTACTTAACTCATGTATTGAGAAATTAATGTACGAATGTATAGTAAAAATCTAAAATTAAATTATGATACATATACATATAAAAGACTATATATATATATATATATGTTAGAAAAATCCCCTATAAATGCTTAGGTATCATGAGTGATTGTGAGTGTTTAATTTATCCTCTCCCAATTTCCAACAGAGAGTTTGATGATAGAATTGTTACTCTTATCTGGTTTTTTCTTTTACCCTTTCTTTATTATAATCTGGATTGTTTGTAAAATTTATAAGAACAAGTAGAGTGCAAGCAGGGGCGAAGCTATGTTGGCCCAAGGGTAGTTAACTGATCACCTTTCGCCGAAAAATTATACTACGTATAAGGTAAAATATTACTTGTTATTGATTAAAAATAGACTTTGAACTCCCTTGCATAGCCCACTGGCAAAGGGTGTTAAACATTTGAACATCCTTATTGAATTTTCTGGCTCTGCGACTGAGTGCAAGGGAAAAAAATTTAAAAAGAGAGAAAAAGAAAAGGTCATGTCCTTCCTAACACCTCCTTCTATTTAAGTGAAAAATTACAGCCTAGTGCACAAAGCATCTCGCATTCACGCAGGGTGATCAGAGAAAGGATCGAACCCAAAAGCTGTGATGTAGACAGTCCACCCTTATACAAGATCAGTGACTGATTTCACATCTCGAACCCATGACTTAAAGGTCACACAAAAACAACTTTACCTTGTTTCGAGGCTCACCTTCTATTTAAGTGAAAGACAGATGAAAATAGGAAAGTAAAGCTGAAAATGAGAGCTTATCAAAAAATGAATGAAATTAATGGTAGGGACCCTCTTGTGTATGCCAAAGAACTTTAGTCCAAAACTTTCAATTTTGGCCCCTTTTTTCTCAAGATTCAAATAAATAAATTAAAAGTTTCCCTTTCAAAGAAACTTCTGCATTGAGGAGTTGTCTTTTCTATCATTATAAAACAACAAAAACAATAACATTGACACAAGTTTTTGAGTTACTAAGGAAGGAAACTAACTCTAGTTAATTTATACACTATCTACATGGAGATAAATGATTGCCTCTTTCTCCTTCATTTTTTCTTGAAAAATTGAATATAGTTTTTGGTTTTACACTATTGTTTCCTTCTCTCTTTCCTCTTGAGTTTTGTGTATAAAAATGGCAGGCATGCTTCCTGGGGTTGAATGTGCTAGAAGAAGGAGATTTCATCAAAGTAGTGGATGGTTAGATTCATCTCATACCTTTGGATTTTCATCCACAAGAAGGTCTTCTTTTTGTCTCTACACTAGTAGCCATGAATACCCTCTCAACTCAAGCTCTTCTAAGGTATATACTAATACTCCCTCCACGTTTGTTTTGTGTATTAATTTTGCATAGGCAAATTTTTTTCTAGATGTAATGACATGATACTAATATAAGAGTGAAAAAAAGAAAGTTTAGCACGAAACATCTCGCGTTCATATAGGATAGGAAGAAAGCTCGCATTCGAGGAGGGGTGGGGTGATGTAAGCAATCTTATATAAGAGTGAGATGAGTTTAAGTGGAGCGATCCGGACAAGTAGGATTCATGTAGCCAATTTGAACTTACTAGAGATTAAAGTGTAATTATTATTATTATAGCTATTGTAATGACATGAGAATAATTCTTGTGTGTGTTCTTGCATAATTGAATTGAATTAACAGCAAAGGGGTACAACAAGCCAAGCATATATATACCAAGATGAGAAACTAGGTGAAGCTGCTAGAGAAGCCAGGCAAAGGTTGGATGATAGGCTTAGTGCAAGATGGAAATCACAAAATAAGAGGTAAAAAGCTCACTTCTCCTTTCTTGATATAGTCTTATGTAACTTTAACTTTTATGTACTGATAGTGTAAAAAAATATTTAACAATCGGATTATTTAAGAGAAAATTATACGTGTGTATATATATATATATATATATATATATATATGACAAACATTAACTGATAACCTAATAAAAATGGTAACTAATTTGTTATTACAGGTTAAACTACATTGATAGTTTAAAAAATCTTTACATTATCAACGTATATAACTTAAATAACGAAAAACTAGATGAGTTCTAACTTGCAATTCCAACCATATGTTTGACTCTTTTATCATAATATCACTGATTGCCTTTTTCATTTTGTGCAATTGAATTCAGGAGTCTCAATAATGGACAACAAAACCAAAGGCAGGGAATAGTGGAGAATAGGCCAAGTTTGGGTGTGGATAATTTGCAACAAGAAGTGTTTTCTGGACTAAAGAAGAGTGGATCAAAGAAGTTCAATTGGGCAAAAATGATTTGGAAATCTTCAGAACAAGATGAATGTGCTATTTGCTTGGACCAATTTAAAGTTTGTGATAACCTATTGCAATTGCAATGTGCCCACAGGTTCCATTCCAAGTGTTTGGTTCCATGGCTAGAATCTAATGCACATTGTCCATGTTGTAGAATGGCAATTTTGACTAGTACTAGTCCATAATTATGAGAAATGAGAAATTGAAAGGAAATTGCATCTGTCTTTTTCACCTTGTATAGGTGATCAAGAAATGTACAAAATAGATAATAGGTTTCTTGTAATTAAGCCTATTGACTATTTGTTTTTTCAAGAAATCATGTATATATGTTCAGAAAATTGTGACTTATGGTTAAAAATTCTCAACCATGATTACCAATCCCCTACTAAGTAATTTCTTCAAATAAAAGAAAACTAGTTCATTTGCCAAAAATATAGAGAGAGAAAAAAAATCAAGGAAGTTGCCAAAGGCTTTGCCACACATCACTTTAGTTCATAAATTCACAAGCAACCACCAACACAAACTCTATAGTCAGCCTTCCCTCTATCTTTCACTGGAATGTAATAGTTGTGGCAGTGACATAGCCAGAATTTTTTTACCACGAGATTTAAAAAATAAAATAAACAATTTAAATATGTGGAAAAGCCAAGAAGATTCAACATCCCATATGTATACATACATAAATATTTTGTATATCTTATATAGACGGTATAATTTCCCGACGAAGGAAGTTCAGATGGACCCAGGGGCGGTCCAAGAAGATTGGTGGCCTAAAGCCAATTTTTAATTTGGGGCCTTTCAGAAGGAAAAAAAAATTATCATAACATCGATGATTCATTCCGATATTCCTACACATAGAACAACACAATTTAGCGCAATTGTCGTGCAATAACTCACTTAAACCAACAAAATATAGGGCGAGTAATGTGCTAAAAGTATAGAATTTTAGCCTGACACCAGTTGTTAATAGTTTCTTTTATAAATAATTTAGTCACTCCTAAGATATTGTTGATCTTAGATAATAGAACCAAATTCATATAGATACCTCACTAATGACGTCACTCGTAAAATTTAAATAATGAAAAGTTTTATATTCGCTACAAGGGTTTAGGGGGAGTGATTCTCTTTCTGTATTTTTTGAATTTTTATAAAATATTTTATTTTTTATTTTAACATACCCAATATATTTAGACTCTGCATCTAAAGATTATTGTGAAATGTATTTAATCCAACTTACCTTAATTAAATATATTGGGTTCGAGTCCTGTAGTTAAAAAAATCTTGTTAAAACGTGTTCTCTCTTTTACTAGGTCTTACACGGTATGATCTAGATTAGTCGGGGTCTCAATACAAATACGAGTAGAAAAACAAAAGACAAATTTGGGGCCCTCAAAATTTGGGGGCCTAAAGCCTTTGCTTTAGTGGCTTGACCCTTGGGCCGCCCCTGGATGGACCCCTGCCGCTCCCTAGCTCCGCCATTGGTTGGTGGATTGGGATTTGGGAGAGCCACGGGTGAGGGGTGGGTGGGGGGAGGGGTTATGTTTGTTTAATTCTCCCTTTTCTTAGTGATGATGTTTGCTCAATTTTTACGTATCTCAACTATTTTATTAAATATCTATTATCTCGTTAACATGCAAATTTATGTTAAAATAAATGAGCTCTGTAGTATATCTGCACGATATTGAAAATTTATGTTAAAAAAGACACTAATTTTTCTCGCTAAAAACAAATTCAAGAAGTGTTTTGTCTTAAAAACTTCAGAATTAAACATAGATTACAAGAAGATAAAAAAGTACAAAATACACATTTGTTGAATTTTGTGAAAATTTCCGTATGAATTATCATATGGCTGTCGAGTAGCAGTTGAAACAAGTGATTTACATCGAACCGAAGATCACTATCTGACCCATTCTAAATCCCACCATGAAAAAACAGTGCAATAATTCAACTAGTTTTCACTGTATTTTCTGGTCCTATATAATAATGACTCTTTAGTAAGTTGGCATGAAACATGAACAGGGAAACTCCACTATTTCTATGATATATATAGTACACTTCTTGATTTATTTGAATTATGAATCAAAGTGACATTCACCAACTCAAATCAAATTGAAACTTATAAATGGGGCAGTGCACGAGGTAGTTCGCATCCACGTAGGGTTTGGGAAAGGCCCGTATTTTAAGGGTGTGTGATATAGGCAGTCTATTCCGATGCAAGTATCAATGACTGATTCTACTGCTCGAACCCATGACATATAGGTCTAGCATACGGAAAGGGTCACATCCCAAGAGGGTGTGATGTAGACATCCTACCCCGACGCAAGTATCAGTATCTGATTTCACTATTCGAATCCGTAACCTATAGGTACGCAGAGACAACTTTACTGTTGCTCTAAGACTCCCTTCAAAAACTGAAACTTAAACACAATTCAAAAAAATAAATCTAATTTGACAATAGACCGGTAGCGACTTTACTTGTACGAGTAGGAAGTCCAGTGTTTTAAAAGGCGTGGGCGTAAGGTGGGGCGTTTTACATATGCCTCAGCGGGGCGTAAGCCCCATAGGTATTTAATTTTTAATATTTTATAAAATAATATAATGACAATTAATATTTATAAACATGTAAAATTGTATAAAAATTGAAAAAAACTATATATATGTGTGCTCCATCCCCACAAAAAAACTAATCAAAATAATCTATTATACGTTACTTATAAGCACAAGTAATTTGAATCTAAAAGAATAAAGTTTTCTATATGGAGGAACAAAAAGGATGATTAACTTGCAATTTGAACTTTGAATTTGCTGCTATGAAGAAAAAGGTAGTTCTCTTTGTATTTGTAAAAAAAATTAAATATTCGTTGCTTTTGGGAGATATTAGCAGACTAGCGGACAAGATAAAAATTTGAAAAAACTATGAATTAGGGCTTAAATCAATAAAAAAGGTCTTTACTTTTAAATTTAATATTTTTGAGTTTCTTTTTAAACCTTTTAAGTAATTACCAAACTCACTTTTGAGAATTTGGGTATTATATGAAGGAATAATTCAACAAATTTTATTTTAATTTGAAAAAGTCTATGGGGCTTACTCCTTACTAAAAAACGCACCTCGAACGCCCCGAACGCCCGGGCGTACGCCCCAAATTGCGGGGCGTACGCCTCTTGAGACTTTCGCCCCACACCATCGCCGCGGGGCGTACGCCTCTTGAGACTTTCGCCCCACACCATCGTCCGGGGCTTTTTTGGTACGCCTCGCCTCGGGGCTCGCCCTAGAAATGCCTTTTAAAACAGAGGTAGGAACTATTTTTTTTTTTTTGGTAAATAAGCTTTCTATTTATCTGAAAAAACTGTACAGGTATGTCATCATCCTAAAGTTGAACATGCAGCCCCAACTTTAGCGTGCCTCTTCTACTAATTCTAACATTCAGAAATCATAGTTATTCCCTCCCTTCCAGTTTATGTGAACCTATTTCCTTTTTGATTCGTTCCAAAAAGAATGACCCCTTTCTAATTTTGAAAATAATTTAGCTTAAACTTTTAATTCTACCCTTAATAAGAAGCTTTTATAATCATGCAAATACTATGTGTCCCTTTTTGATTTGTTTAGGACCACAAATTTCAAAAGTCTTCATTTTTTCTTAAACTCCGTGCCCAGTCAAACAGCTTTACATAAATTAAAACGGAGGGAGTACTTAGTATCCTGTATCTTGTTGCACCTGGTTAGACCTTCTCCTTATTGCTTCATGGATAGAAGTTTAGGCTGGCCATTTGTTTTGCTAGTCTTGGTACTTTGCTTCCTCTGCAGTGTATATCTTGTATAATCATCTTTACAATCACATCCTCTGCTCTACGTTTATTCGGAACAATTTTAGATTCCTTTCCTGCCAGATATAGTAAATGCTCACGGCTAAAGTCATTCTATATATTTAAGCTTTTCCATATTTCCCTCGTGCATTATTTATTGCACATGTTACCTCCTCAGACCATCCCATTACAGCTCTACTAACACCCTGCCATGTGAGTAGTTTTTGCCAGATTTTAGCTGCTATATTGCATTCAAAGAATAAATGTTGTGTGGTTTCCTGCTCTTGCTCACATAAAATGCATATCGGGCTACTCTGCATCCCCTATTTGATGAGCTTATCTCTGGTATATAGCCTATTTTGTACAGCCATATATAAGATGAAGGACCACCTTGGACTGCTTTGATTATTACATATCAGTCTCCTCCAATGAACTCTGGGGTAATCACCTCGCATGTTGTTATACATTTTCCTTATGGAGAACATGTCCCTGCTCATAATCTCCTCTACTGTTAGCCCAGCCTCCTCAATATATTTCCCTGCATTGAAAATCTTTTGCACAACCCAGGATGTCTGCTTTGGTTTAACTTCATTCATCATATTCCCCTTTATATAATATGTGTGGACCCATTTAATCCACAATCTATCTTTTTTTTGCCCCAAACTCCAGTAGTGTTTTAGCATAGCTGCTTTGTTCCATAAGCCAATATTTGTTATGTTCAATCTACCAGCAACCTTAGGCAAGCATTACTTTTCCTAGGTAATAAGAGCTTTTTTGGAACATTTTGTAGCTCCCGTACAGAGGTAGCTTCTGCAAGTTGCTTCAATCACCTTAATGATCTTTTTAGGCAATATGAATATTTGAAACCAGAAATTTTGTATAGTTGTAAGTACACTCTTAATCAGTTGCAGCATGTCAGCATAAGACAATAATTTTGTTGTCTAGATAGTGATCCTTCCTGTCATCTTGTCTAATAGTGGTTGACATTACCCAATTGATAGACTCTTAGAGCTCAGAGATACACCTAAGTATCTAAAAGGTAATGTGCTAGCTTGGAAGCCCAAAGTTTGCAAAATTTCCTGTTGTATGTTAGGAGCAACTCCTCCAAAGTAAACATAACTTTTCCCCTGGTTAGCTACTAACCCAGATGCCTTAGAAAAATTGTCAAAACAAGCATACAATAGCTTTGCAGATATCACATCTCCCCAGCAGAATAAGAGTAGGTCATCTGCAAATCCCAATTGCACTAGGTTTAGCTTTGCACACCTAGGGTGATAGTTGAAATCAGGATTGTTCTTTAGAGTCTTCAACGGCCTGGTAAGGTATTCCATTTGCTATTACAAAAAGATATGGAGATAGGGGGTCCTCTTACCTCACTCCTCTCTTTGCAGCAAATGGAGTACTTACCTTACCATTAACTACAATAGAGTAGGATATTGTTTGAACACAGGTTATAATCCATTTCACAAATGTCTCAGAGAAATTCAACCCAATAAGCACCTGCTCCAGGAATATCCATTCTAGTGAGTCATACACTTTTTGCATGTCTATCTTGATCATGCATCTAAGTGATATTCCTTTTTTTTTCCATACTACTTTATTAGCTTATGGCTAAGTATAATATTATCATTGATCACCCTTCCAGGTACAAACGCAGCTTGTCCTTTATAAATCAAGTCATCCATGACCCCTTGTAGTCTGTTGGTTAGCATTTTTTATATGATTTTGTATATTGTAGTATAGCAGAAAATTGGTATGAATTCCTTCACATAAGATGGGTTATTTACTTTTGGCACTAGTGTAACAACAATACAGTTTATTGGCATGTACATGTCTTGAGTTTCAAAGAATTTAAGCATTATATTGGTCACCTCCTCCCCAACTATTATCCAAGCTTTTTTGAAGAAGCATGAATTGGAACCACCCACCCATGGTGCTTTAGCTTTATCTATCCCCTATAGTACCTGATATACTTTTTTTTTGTCAAAAGGTCTAATGAGTGCTTGTTGCTGCCTTATATTAAGTATAGGACATGTTCTCATTATATTAGGCTGGATTGTTGGCATTGTTGTATTTGCATTTCCTAGCAATTGCTTGTAGAATTTGAGTATTTCCTCCTCTATGCCCTTATCTGTTTGCAGCATACTTTCTTCAGTAGACATTAAAGTTTTGATATGGTTTTGTGCTCTCATATTCTTTATGCTTGCAAAGAAGTATGCTGAATTGGAGTCTCCTAGCTTTAGCCATTGCACCCTGGATTTCTGTTTATATATACTTTCTTCTATCAAATCCCATTTCTCAAGTTGTATCCTCAACTCCTTTTCTGCTTCAAATAACTCATGTGGGTGGTTTGGAGTTCTCATGTCTTCCTGTACATTCTTAAGCTTGCCTCTGATGTCTTTGATTCTTTTTGTGACCCCATTAAACTCTTTGACATTCAGTTCTTTGATGGCATTCTTAACATGCTTCAGCTTCTCCCAGATTTCCTTCATATAGTGTGCATTATTAGTTTGCCTCCAGCTGCCCTCTACTACTTTGGTGAAATTTGGGTCTTCTGCTATATAGTTCATGAATCTAAATGCTTTCCTGCATTTGTTTCCTGGTCTGCTCAATTCAATGCAGAGTGGAAAATGGTCTAAGAAGATAGGGTCCATAACTTGCACTGATAAAGGTTGCATTGTAGTCATCTAGTTTGAGTTGACTATGGCTCTATCAATCTTACTATATGTGTGATTATTGCTCCATGTGTATGATCTTCCTATTGTTTGTAGTTCTGTCATCCCAGCTTCTACCATAAACTTTCTGAAATCTCTTGTTTCTGCATCCTGCACCTCTGTACCATGTACTCTGTCTTCTACATTCAATACGGCATTGAAGTTCCCTATTATTAACCTGGGTCCTTGCTGCAATGACTCCATTTGCTTCAGTTGTTGCCCCAAGACCAGCTTGTCCTTTATACTATGTAAGCTATAAACTGCAATGAAGTGATATTCAATGTTCACAACTATCCCTTTCACTTGAACATATATGAATTTAAGTTGCACATCCAGTTCAGTTATCACTGAAAGGTTGGGGTTCCATAGCAGCCATATTCTCCCTCTTTATATACGAGAAACATTAGTGATCCAGCTCCATCCAGATGTAATTTTATTAACTATACTTGCAACTTTACTCTCTTGAGCTCTATGCTCTATTATTGCTATAATACTAATGTTATTCTCTCTAATAAACTCCTTTGTCTCCTTTTGTTTATACAACTTATTCACCCCTCAAACACTCCAAGTAACTATCTTCATCTTGGTAGAAAAGGAAATTGAGCCATGTCCTCCACCCTTATGCTACTTCCTCCCCCATATTCATACTGTGCATGCTGTGGTTCCATTCTCTGGTGATTTGCTTCTTCACTGAGTGAATTGAAACCATTTATGCCAACCAGCTAATGTGTACTCTCTAGTTGGCCTGCTTTAAATGTCTTGCCAGCTGATCTGACACGCACTTTTGTCCAGTCTTCCTCGCCTTCTTTGGTTTTCCCCTTATTGCCTGGTACTTCCCTGTCAGTTTTGGATTCCACTTGTGTAATAGTTTTGCTTTGCCCTGCTTTCACCCATACCTGCTTTGTAGGTTTCTTCATAGTTTTTGGTTGTTTTTCCTAATTCCTTGTGATTTGGATTTGTCTCACATTGTCTTTTTGTTGGCAGCAATGCCCTACTTGCAAGCATGTAGGGAAGTACAATAGTCTCCGGTTGTATGTTATCTCATGTTCAAATATCTCTCCATCGGGATCTTCTACGGTCACATTTGTTGGCAATGGTTGAGTGACATCCATCTCAATGAGCATCCTTACATATGAGACCCTTCCGACCTTTGTTATACAATCATCAACATATAGAGGGTTCCCTAGTCCACTCCCTATTCTACTTAATGAGTTCATACTCCAACAATTGAGAGGTAAATTTGGAAGTTTAATCCATAGGGGTATGATTTTTAATACCTCCTTATCAAAATTGAAATTCGGAGTCCAAGCTTTGGTTATTATAGGTTTGTTATTGATTGTGTATGGCCCTGAGAACAGGACCTCATTCTGGTCTTCCTAGCATGTGAATTTGACAATGAAGTAGCCTTTATTGTGCAGGTAAATTTTAGGTTTGGCTATGAAGTTCCACTATAATGCAATGAATCGTTCGACAGCCCCAATTGTAGGCGTTTCCCCAATTACATACATTATCACAACATTACGCCATTTCTCTGTCTCCCTATCCACCTCTTCCTTTTTCAATTGCACAATTTTGACACCAATGCGAATTTA
This sequence comes from Nicotiana tomentosiformis, assembly GCF_000390325.3. NCBI lineage: Eukaryota > Viridiplantae > Streptophyta > Magnoliopsida > Solanales > Solanaceae > Nicotiana > Nicotiana tomentosiformis. The sequence continues at coordinate 14,643,014 of NC_090822.1, forward strand.
AGGAGTAATGAAAGTGAGATTCATACCTTTAGTAGCCATTCTATTTCCTTCAAACAAGTTTGCCCAATTCTTATTCTCCTTCCCATTGTTTGCCTTCTCCATCTATTGTTCTGCAATAATAGGCTCTTTTTCGTTATTTTTTGCCTCGATCGCTTCACTTCCTTGGATTATAACATTTGAATTGCCTTGCTGCATTCCAGTGTTTGGAGAAGTTGAATTCTCCAATCGAACAGTAGTTTGCAGGTTTTTCCCCTTCGACTAGGTATAGTCCTTGCCATCTGTTGCAGCACTTCCGGCGTTACATTTACATTCTTTTCCCGTAGTACCGAACGATTTGTTGGCGTGTTGATTTCTCCAATAGGCTTCTTCAGTCCCGGTGTTTTGCTCAAAATTTCCGTAATTGATCGCACTTTTCCAGATCCCAACCCTAGATTCCCTTCCTCAGTAAGTCGTTCCGTCAATTCTGTTATTATCTCCTTGGTCACTATCCTCCGATTCCCCCTTCTAGGCATTCCAGCGATGGCGTATGTTAGATCTCACCACTAATGTGCGCATACAGGAGAGAGAAGAGAGAGTTTTTGGATCAATCTATGTTTAGCTTTTGATTCTTGAATCAATTAATAATCTGATGTAAACTCTCGTGACACTACAACTCTGAACAATAATTCTTGTTTGGTGGATTGTTGGTATTAGCACTTGGTATGCCAAAACATTTAAAGGGTATTGTTACGTAACAGATGGAATAGTAACAATTAAATTAGCACTAATTATGTGATCTAACTAAAAAGAATTTCCCTACGGTGAAGATGATAAGATAAACTATTGTCCCATTTATATTTGGGAATATTGCTTAGCTATTTTTTTTTATATGCGTTTGGTGGAAAAGGTTCTAAGTATTATATTTGAGAAACATGTTTAGGTGTTTTTCCATATAAATAAAATAAGTGAGAAAATTTTTACTACAACATTTTAGGCCTCTAGCCACCCTTGAAAAGAGTGGCCTAATATGCCATAAGTATAGCATTTGATCAAAGGCAACACTTTACGGCTTTAGGTAACGCTTTTGGGGTAGCCTAAAGTACCATAACCTTTGACCTATGGCCACACTTTTTACGTGTCGCCATAGAAGCCACGCTTCAAAAGTGTGGCCGATGCAGTAAAAAAGCCACGCATTTATGACGTAAAGCTACATATTTGAAGTGTGGTCTTTGGTTCCTTATAGACAACGCTTTTAAAGCGTGGCTTCTAAAGCAAAAGTTATAGAGCATAGCATCAAATTGTCGGTCCCTATGGCCACATTTTCTAGGCGTGGTATATTTGTCTGCGCTATGAAGTAATTTTTAATCCATAATTTTGTGGTTTAAAAATTTTATTTGTTTATATTATATTATGTATTCACATTTATTTCAAGTATATTCATTATTATCTCAAGCATTAAATTAGATGATAAGTAACAGAATAAAATAATTCAAATGTATATACTTGAAATAAAGTTCAACAAAGAAACATAATTTGTATACTGACAATACTAATAAAGTACTGCTTCAAGAAGTTCACTAGCAATGAACTCTACAAAATCAAATATATTCATATAGATATAGTATCAATAATAATAATAAACATCATAATTTTTCAAAAAGTCTTAACCATTCACTTTAATAGATCAAATTGACTTGTGGCCTACATCACCAGCATTTTCCTGCACATTCAAAATAAAATTAAAAATTAGAAAGAAACGTATATATAGTATGTAACAGTCATTGCAATATTTGTCTTACTAAGAATTAATGAGATTTATTTCACTACTATAGCATAACTAAGTCAAACACAAAACAGAGGTACAAGCGAAGGAGAAGCAAAAATATAAATTAACATACATTTCGCCTAAAAGTCATGTTCACTTATCTCAACTTGCATGTGCAAATTAACTTGCAGTTCTTATTGTCGATAAGGATCAAATGTTTAAGTGTAGTAGCTAGCTAAGATGAATTTGATCCTAATATATGTGGCAACGAATCCAGAAAATTAGATACTGTAGCAGCATTATCATAATCTCTAATAAATTGCTAACTTGTTTGTCTAAAAAGTGAACCAAAGTCTCCCATAATGCTGGCGGATAGCAACTTATGCGATTTCATGTCAGCAACAACTTAACTCTAGCATTCAGATAACTCTACTAAATAAAAAAAATAGATATTCAAAGAATAGTGCTTTCCCACAAAAAAAATATACTAGCAGAACCCAATTCCAAGCATCAAAGAGAGAAAACTATAAGTTTTCACTTTATGTTGCATCATAGAGACATCCCATGTAACCTCTTAAACATAACATGAAAATACAGTTAATATGGCAAAATAAACTTATTTTCCTTCCATTCATTGATAACTCCAATTATCACATAATAGAACCATCAAATGCAAATAGTTTAGAAAAGTGTCACGACCCAAAACTCGACTTGTCGTGATGGCGCTTATCATAGTATTAGGCAAGCCAATACCTCGCACATACTAACACTTTTAAAAGAAAAATAAGAATAACACAAGTTTAAATCAACAAACTCTCAAAAACTAGATAGAAGGCCAAAACTCAAATCAGTAATTCCTAACATCAGGGTGTCGTGTCTATACAACATAAGTCTGAAAATACTGTCTATAAAAGACTAAAACTAAGTACATAAAGCGAAAAGATTAGGAAGGAGAGACAATGTTTGCGAACACCGGGCAGCTACCTTGGAATCTCCAATGATCAAGCTGCGCAAAGGAATCAACACCCACCGTGACCAGAAGCACCTGGATCTGCACACGAAGTGTAGGGTGTAGCGTGAGTACAACCAATTCAGTAAGTAACAAGACTAAATAATGGACTGAAAGTAGTGACAAGCTTCACGGATATAATTCAATTACAGAAATTTCAACATAGAAAGATAGGCATGCTTTCAAGTTCAATAGTTAAACTCAGTGCAAATAAGATAGATCGATTCTAAATGATATGAGGAATACAACTTCTTTATGTATACATGCCAATATACATAATGTATGTAATGCACCACACTAGAAGCTTTGTGCACTCACACTTTTGGAATACTCAATCACTCAGTACTATAATGGCCAATCCAGCCCATGAAAGATCCATCACAAATATATATGTATCGACTGACAGTCAGTCACTCAGTACTGTATAAGGAAAATCCATCCCAGGGAAAATCCATCCCTAAATAAAAATGATTCGGGCAAGATCCATACCCAGGGAAGATACATCCCTCAATATAAAACCATTGCGCTCACTGTGGGTGTGAGGTCCGGGGGGAGGGGGAGGGGGGCTTCTTCAGCCTAAGTGCTATAACAAGACAATCATGGCACAAATCAATAAAACATGCTGCGACGTGTAGCCCGATCCCATAATATCTTTACAAAAATCAGGCCCTCGGCCTCACTCAGTCATCAACCTCTCCAGTCTCTCGGGCTTTCAGTAATCATGATAATCAGTTCAAACAACAATGATATAAGGTATCAATAATGAACAGTAGAGACTGAGATATAATATGCAAGTAAAACTGTGACTGAGTACAAAACAAAAATTTAGCAGATAATTCAATATGTACACGACCTTTGTAGGTCCTTACAGTGCCAACACATAGCCTAAACATGATTTCTAACATGATTTGCAGTTCGTTTTCTATAACACATGAAGAATATATGGATAATAACAGATTTTCCAACTATTCGGTTCCATGGAATTGACTAAGTCATAATTCCTACGGTACATGCCCATCACCTAGCATGTGCGTCACCTCCAAAACCAATCACATCACACATATTACGGGATTTCGCCAAATTTAGAACTGTTACTTACCTCAAACCATGCAAATCCCTACTCCAATACGCTCTTGCCTCGTGAGTCGGCCTCCAAATGCCTCGAATCTAGTCACAAACAGTTCGATACAATCAATACGGGCTAAAAGAATCAATTCTATAAGAAAATATAAAGTTATTAATTAAAAGTCAAAATTTGACTCAAAAGTCGGCCCTCAGACCCACGTCTCAAAATTCAATAAAAGTCACAAAACCCGAAAGCCCATTCAACCACGAGTCTAACCATACCAAATTTGCCAAAATCCGATACTAAGTCGCCACCCAAATCCCCAAATTCAACTCTCCAAATCCCTAGCCTCAAACCCCCAAATTACACCTTAAAACCACACAATCTAGGTGGGAAAATCAATAGGGAAACAAGAATATCAAACAAAAATGAGCACAAGTGACTTACCTCTAGAAACCCCTCAAAAATCCTCTCAAAAATCTCCCAATCCCGAGCTTAAAATGTTTGAAATGGTGAAAAACACGGAACCCTCATTTTTAATACACTGCCCAGGCCTTCTCGCACCTGCGGCCACTTACCCGCTTTTGCGATGTCGCAGAAGCGACCCTTTTCCCGCTTCTACGATTTCGTCCGCTCCTGCGGACTCGTTTCTGCGAGCCACAAAGTCGCTTCTGCGGATCCAGCTCCCACTTCCATTTCTGCTTCTACGCTCCAATCGCCGCATCTGCGGCCACGCAGGTGCGGTAACTCTCTCGCACCTGCGACCACTGCACACTCCCCTCCAAAATTGAATCTGCGCAACACAGCTCGCACCTACGACCAATGTTCCACAGGTGCGATTGCACCAGAAGGCTTCAGCTACAGCAGTCTTTTAAACTCAAATTTTGATCCGAAAACTATCTGAACTCCACCCGAGGCCCCCAGGACCTCAACCAAACATACCATCAAGTCCTAAAATACGATACGAACTTAGTTGAGCCTTCAAATCACATCAAACAATATCAAAAACATGAATCACACCCTAATTTAAGCCTAATGGAACTAAGAAAATCAAATTTTTACAAACGACGCTGAAACCTATCAAATCACGCCCGATTGATCCCAAATTTTGTACACAAGTCACAAATGATACCACGAACATAATCCAACTCCGGGAACTCCAATCCGTGCCCTGTAACCACAAAGTCCACTCTCGGTCAAACTTACAAATTTCCAACTTTCGCCATTTGAAGCCTAATTCAACTATAGACCTCCAAATCAAAATCAGGACACACTCCTAAGTCCAAAATCACCCAACAGAGCTAACGGAACCATCAAAACTCCATTCTGGAGTCATCTACATATAAGTCCACATCCGGTCAATATTTTCAACTTAAGTTTTTATCCTTGAGACTAAGTATCTCAATTCATTCTGAAATCTTACCGGACCCGAACCAATTACCTCGGTAAGTCACATAGCAGTTATAAAGTACAAAATGAGTAGTAAATGAGAGAACGGGGCTACAACTCTCAAAATGACTGGCCGAGTCGTTACATCTCCCCCTCTTAAACAAACGTTCGTCCTCGAACGGGTCTAGAAACATATCTGGGTTTTCTCAAATAGGCGTGGATAACTGCTCTGCATCTCCCGCTCGGTCTCCCAAGTAGCCTCCTCAACTGGTTGACCTCTCCATTGCACCTTCACTGAAGCTATATTCTTTGATCTCAACTTTCGAACCTGCCGATCCAAAATGGCCACCAACTCCACATCATAAGCCAAATCACCATCCAATTGAACCGTGCTGAAACCCAAAACATGAGACGAATTGCCAACATACTTTCGGAGTATAGAAACATGAAACACTGGATGCACACTCGACAAACTAGGTAGCAAGGCAAGCTTGTAAGCCACCTCTCCAATCCTCTGAAGTACCTCAAACGGCCCAATATACCGAGGGCTCAACTTTCCCTTCTTCTCGAACCTCATGACACCCTTCATGGGTAAAACCTTGATCAGTACCTTCTCCGCAACCATGAAAGCAACATCACGAACCTTCCTATCGGTGTAACTCTTCTGTCTGAACTGCGACGTGCGAAGCCGATCCTGAATCAATTTATCCTTTTCCAAAGCATCCTGAACCAAGTCAGTACCCAATAGCCTAGCCTACCCCGGTGCGAACTAACCCACCGGAGATTGACATTGTCTCCCATATAGAGCCTCATACAGAGTCATCTGAATGCTCGACTGGTAGCTGTTGTTGTAGGCAAACTCCGCGAGAAGCAGAAACTGATCCCAAGAACCCCTGAAATCAATGACACAAGCACGTAGCATGTCCTCCAATATCTGAATAGTGTGCTCGGACTGTCCGTCCGTCTGAGGGTGAAATGTTGTACTCAACTCAACCTGGGAGCCTAACTCTCACTGCACGGCTCTCCAAAACTGCGATGTAAACTGCGTCCCCCGATCTAAAATGATAGACACTGGCACACCGTGAAGGCGAACAATCTCACGGATGTAAATCTCAGCCAACCGCTCTAAAAAATAAGTAGTCCCTACTGGAATGAAGTGCGCGGACTTGGTCTACCGATCCACAATCACCCAAATAGCATTGAACTTCCTCGAAGTCCGTGGGAGCCCAACTACAAAATCCATAGTGATCCGCTCCCCTTTCCATTCTAGAATCTCTAGCCTCTGAAGCAATCCAGTCGGTCTCTGATGCTAATACTTTACCTGTTGATAGTTAAGGCACCGAGCTACAAGCCCCATTATATCTTTCTTCTTCTCCTCCACCAATAATACTGCCTCAGGTCCTGGTACATCTTTGCGACACCTGGATGAATGGAATACCGCGAACTGTGGGCCTCCACAAGAATCAACTCATGTAGCCCATCTATATTAGGCATACAAATCCAACCTTGCATCCTCAACACCCCATCATCTCCGATAGTAACATCCTTCACATCATTGTACTGAATCGTGTCCTTAAGGACAAGCAAATGAGGATTATCATACTGGCGCTCTCTGATGCGATCATATAAGGAAGATCGAGAAACCACATAAGCTAGAACCCGACTGGATCCGAAATATCTAATCTCACGATTTGGTTGGCCAATGCCTGAACATATACTGCAAGAGGTCTTTCACCAATAGGAATGATTGCAAGGCTACCCGTACTCATCGCCTTTCTACTCAAGGCATCGGCCACCACATTGGCCTTCCCGGGATGATACAAAATGGTGATGTCATAGTCCTTTAACAGCTTCAACCATCTCCGTTGCCTCAAGTTTAGATCCTTCTGTTTGAATAAGTGCTGGAGACTCCGATGATCTGTAAATACCTCACAAGACACACCATAGAGATAGTTCCTCCAAATCTTCAATGCATGAACGATGGAAGCCAACTACAAGTGAGGAACAAGGTAGTTCTTCTCACGGGGCTTCAATTGACGCGAAGCATAAGCAATCAATCTACCCTCATGCATCAAGACACACCCAATAACAATCCAAGAAGCATCACAATACATTGTATAAGAGCCTGAAGTTGAAGGCAAAACTAGAACTGGAGTTGTGGTCAAGGCAGTCTTGAGCTTCTAAAAGTTCTCCTCACACTTATCCGACCACCTAAAGTAGCACCCTTTTGGGTCAACTTGGTCAAGGGAGATGTAATAGACGAGAAGCCCTCCATGAAGCGACCATAATAACTTGCCAAGCCGAGAAAGCTCCGAATCTTCTTTGGATCCACCTGAATCCTCTCACTGGACACCACATGCCCCAATAACGCCACCGAACTAAGCCAAAACTTACACTTGGATAACTTGGCATAAAGCTTCTCCTCCCTCAACCGCTGCAACATAACTCTCAAATGTTGGGCATGCTCCTCCTGGCTACGAGAGTACACCAGGATATCACCAATGAACACTATGACAAATGAGTCGAGATAAGGCTGAAATACATTGTTCATCAGATGCATGAATGTTGTTGGGGCATTGGTCAGCCCAAAAGATATCACAAGGAACTCATAATGACCATAACGGATCCTGAATGATGTCTTTAGAATATCCGAGTCACAAATCGCCAATTGGTGATACTCAGACCTCAAGTCAATCTTAGAGAACACCCTCGCTCCCTGAAGCTGGTCAAATAGATCATCAATGCACGGCAAAGGATACTTTTTCTTGATTGTAACTTTGTTCAACTACCTATAATCGATGCACATCCGTATAGTACCATTCTTCTTCTTCTTCTTCACAAACAGGACTGGCATACCTCAAGGCGACACACTAGGCCTAATAAACTCCTTATTAAGAAGTTCCTGAAGCTGCTCCTTCAATTCCTTCAACTCAGCTGGTGCCATACGATACGGTAGAATAGAAATGGGCTGAGTACCGGCACCAAGTCAATACCAAAGTCAAAATCCCTATCGGGCGGTATGCCGACAGGTCTACGGGAAACACATCCGAAAAATCTCGTACCACCGGAACAGAATCAATAGTAGGAGTATCAGCACCAACATCCCTCACGAAGGCCAAATAAGACAAACAACCCTTCCCAACCATCCGCTGGGCCTTCAAATATGGAATCACTCTGCTGGGAACATAGTCTACAGAACCTCTCCACTCAATCCTTGGCAACCCTGGCATCGCCAACGTCACAGTCTTAGCGTGACAATCAAGAATAGCATGAAATGGAAATAATCAATCCATACCCAAGATCACGTCGAAATCAACCATACTAAGCAATAAGAGATCAACTCTAGTCTCCAATCCCCCAATAGTCACTACATATGATCGATATACACGGTCCACAATAATAGTATCGCCCATTGGCGTAGATACATGAACAGATAAAACTAAGGACTCACGGGGCATATCCAGATACAACAACAACCTAGTAAAATCCCACTAATGGGGTCTGGGGAGGGTAGTGTGTATGCAGACCTTACCCCTACCCCGAAGGAGTAGAAACGACAAATAGGGGAATATCCAGATAATGAGCAAAATACTATGATACATACAAATAAGTGGAACCAGGGTCAAATAATACAGAGGCATACCTGTGGCATACTGAGATAATACATGTGATCATTGCATCTGAAGCAACAACATCCGGTCTGGCAGGAATAACAGAGAATCAAGCCTGATCGCCAACTGATCGGCCTCCCCCTCTTGGGCGACCCCTAGCTGACTGAGCCCCACCCCGAGCTAGCTGGGCGGGTTGTGAAGTAACTGGTGCTCAAGTCATAGTCTAAATCCTCTACTGAGCTAGACCTCCCAAAAGGCGAGGGCAAACCCTCTCTGAAAATGGCGGCAAGTACTGAGGTGGACCCCGAGAACCAGAATACCCGCTAGTAGCACCCGGTGTAGATGAACCCTGAACTGAAGGAGCATATGACGAACTCTGAGCTGGAAGGGCACTGAGAGATGACTGACTCTGACGAGCACTACATGAACCATGGCTGGATGATGTACCACGGTGAACTGGACAAGACATTTGAGTGGGCCTATATGGATGACCCATGTTGTGGTAAGACTGTCCCCCAGAATGAACACCACTAGGACTAACCGAACCTCGAGGCCTATTGGCCTCCCTCTCCTCATGCTCCTGACCACAGACCATCTCTATCTGCCGAGCAATAGCTACCACCTCCTAGAAGGTAGCACTAGATACCCTCTCCCGAATCATAAGCAACTGCAACTGATATGCGAGGCCATCAATGAATCTCATAATCCTTTCCCTGTCATTGGGAATCAACCAAACTGCGTGACAAGCCAACTCCGAAAACCTCATCTCGTACTGGGTCACAGACATGCCATCCTGATAAAGTTGCTCAAACTATATGCACAGCTCCTCCCTGCGAGACTGTGGCATGAACTTCTCCAAAAAGAAAACGGAGAAATCATGCCATGTAAGTGGTAATGCACCGACTGGCATGCGCTTCTTATAGGCCTCCCACCTGTTGTGCGAAAAATCCGCTGGCACCTGTTCAAAAAGTCCTGGGTATCCTCAGACTCATCCCCACTGAATGATGGAGGTTGGAGCCTCCCAAACCTCTCAAGTCTCCTCTGATCATCATCAATCATAACGGGACCCACCTGGGTTGAGCACCTGTAACAGGTTGGTTTGGTAGTACCCCCGGTATCTGAAGTCCCTACACTATCTGCTCTAGAGTACGGGCGACTGGGGTATGAGTACCTCCCCCGACCTGAGAAGTGGCTGGTGTGACCTGAGCTGAAACCATATGAGCAAGGCCAGTACAAATAGTCAATATTTGGGCCAAAGCCTCCTGAAGGTCTGGAATCACAATGGGCATAGTTGGTGCCTGAGCTGGCCCCACCGGCTCAACCACATCCGGAACTTGTTCCTGAGACAGAGCAACTGGTGGATCTGCAGGTTCTGCTCTAACTGTTGTACGAGCTGCACCTCTACCCCTACCATGGCCCCTACCGTGACCTCGGCCTCTCATGGCCCTAGTTGGTGGTACTGGTGGCTGGATGTCCTGTCCGATAGCACGCGTCCTCAACATATGTGAGAGAATAGAACAACAAAAATTTAGTGACCAGAATCAACAAATCCGTACAACAAGAATACAAGAATGTGAATTTTCTTATAGGTTCGGCAGCCTCTCAAAGATAAGTACAGAAGTCTCCGTACCGATTCGCAAAACTCTACTAAACCTGCTCATGACTCGTGAGACCTATGTAACCTAGGCTCTGATACCAACTTGACACGACCCAAAACTTGACCTGTCGTGATGACGCCTATCATAGTACTAGGCAAACCGACAACTCGTACATATTAACACTTTTAAATGAAAAATAAGAATAACACAGGTTTAAACCATCAAACTCTCAAAAACTAGATAGAATTCCAAAACTCAATATAGAAATTCCCAACATCGGGGTTTCACGGAGTACATGAGCGTCTATACAACACAAGTCTGGAAATACTGTCTATAAAAGACTAAAACTAAGTACATAAAGTGGAAAGATGGGGAAGGAGAGACAAGGTCTGCGAACGCCGGGCAGCTACCTTGGAATCTCCAATGATCAAGTTGTGCAAAGGAATCAACACCCACCGTGACCAGAAGCACCTGGATCTGCACACTCAGTCATCAACCTCTCCAGTCTCTCGGGCTCTCAGTAATCATGATAATCAGCCCAAGCAGCAATGATATGATGTATCAATAATGAACAATATAGACTGAGATGTAATATGCAAGAAAAAATGTGATTGGGTATAAACAATAATTTAGTAGATAATTCAACATGTACACGACCTTTGTGGGTCCTTACAGTGCCAACACATAGTATAAACATGATTTGCAGTTCGTTTTCTATAACACATGAAGAATATACAGATAACAACAGATTTTCCAACTACTCGGTTCCATGGAATTGACTAAGTCATAATTCCTACGGTGTACGCCCACACGCCCGTCACCTAGCATGTGTGTCACCTCCAAAACAGTGTACGCCCACACGCCCGTCACCTAGCATGTGTGTCACCTCCAAAACAATCACATGACACATATTAACGGGTTTCATACCCTCAGAACCAAATTTAGAGTTATTACTTACCTCAAATCGTTCAAATCCCTACTCCAACACGCTCTTGCCTCGTGAGTCGGCCTCCAAATACCTCGAATCTAGTCACAAATAGTTCGATATAATCAACACGGGCTAAAAGAATCAATTCTATAAGGAAATACTAAGTTATTAATCAAAAGTCAAAAATCGGCTCAAAATCCGCCCCCTGGGCCCATATCTCGAAATCCGATAAAAGTTATAAAATCTGAAAGCACATTCAACCACGAGTCCAACCATACCAAATTTTCCATAATCCGACACTAAGTCGCCACCCAAATCTCCAAATTCAACACTCCAAATCCCTAGCCTCAAACCCCCAAATTACACCTTAAAACCACACAATCTAGGTGAAAACATCAATGGGGAAATAAGATTAGCAAACAAAAATGAGCACAAGTGACTTACCTCAAGAAACTCCTCGAAAATCCTCTCAAAAATCGCCCAATCTCGAGCTTGAAATGTTTGAAATAGTGAAAAATAGAGGACCCTCATTTTTAATACACAACCCATGCCTTCTCACACCTGCGGCCACTTACCCACTTCAGCGGTGTCGCATTAGTGACCTTTTTCCCGTTTTTGCGGTTTTCTCTCCTCCTACGGTCCATGATTCCGCTCCTGCGGACTTGCTTCTGCGAGCCACAAAGTCGCTTCTGCGGACCCAGCCCCCGCTTCCATTTTAGCTTCTACGCTCTAATCGCCGCATTTGCGGCCATGCAGGTGCGGTAATTCCCTCGCACCTGTGACCATTGCACACTCCCCTCCAAAATTGCATCTGTACAACACAGCTAGCACTTGCGACCAATGAGCCGCATGTGCGATTGCACCAGAAGGCTTCAGCTACAGTAGTCTTTCAAACTCAAATTTTGATTCGAAAACTATCTGAACTCCACCCGAGGCCCCGGGGACCTCAACCAAATATACCATCAAGTCCTAAAATATGATACGAACTTAGTCGAGCCTTCAAATTACATCAAATAATATCAAAAAATGAATCGCACCCCAATTCAAGCCTAATGGAACTAAGGAAATAAAATTTCTACAAACGATGCCGAAACCTATCAAATCACGTCTGATTGACCCCAAATTTTGCACACAAGTCACAAATGATACAACGGACCTACGCCAACTCCCGGAACTCCAATCTGATCCCTGTAACCAAAAATTCACTCTCCATAAAACTTCTACATTTCCAACTTTTGCCATTTCAAGTTTAATTCAACTATAGACCTCCAAATCAAAATTCAGACATGCTCCTAAGTCCAAAATCATCCAACAGAGCTAATGGAACCATCAAAATTCCATTCCGGAGTCGTCTACACATAAGTCCACATCCGGTCAACCTTTTCAACTTAAGTTTTCATCCTTGAGACTAAGTGTCTTAATTCATTCTAAAATCTCACCGAACCCGAACCAACTACCCCGGTAAGTCACATAGCAGTTATAAAGTACAAAATAAGAAGTAAATGGGGGAACTAGGCTACAACTCTCAAAATGACCGGTCGGATCGTTACAAAAGGCATGGTCTTGTAACTTAAGATGAGGTAGTTTTTTGGGAGTGCTGAAATATAAATACCTTCTCAAGACTCGGAGCATAAGTTGAGCGAGAAGAATGGAGTAGATTTTGGCCTCTCATAGCTTGTGCACTACTCGCATCAACAGGTGAAGGAAGATTAGATCCAGCACACATTTGTATATCATGAACATCTAATCCAGGGTTGTTTTGCACCAATTGACTTAAACAATGTCACATTTCTTCTCTTATCATTTCCTTCATTTCTTCCTTTAGAGAAGTCATTTCATTGGCATACTTTTGTTTAAGCTTGTTGATTTCTTCATCTTTTTTCAGAGAGCTCGTCGTCACCGATCTACCATAGCATTTAACCCGACCAAATTGTTCCTTTCCAAACACAACCCTAAATGCATCATCTATTGTTTCTCTAGAAATTTGACGATTCTGAAGTTCAGACTGTGAAAAGAAATACTCACTCTGTTTCAAATTAGATGAGGCACTTTCCTTTTTAGTCTGTCCCAAAACAAATGACACATTTCTAAATTTGAAAATAATTCAACTTTAAACTCTTCATTTTACTTATTTTACCCTTAATGAGAAACTTTTATAACCACACAAATGTCATGACCCCACAAAGCTTTTACCCCTTAAGCTTTTAAGACCACAAGTTTCAAAAGTCTTCTTTTTTTTCTTAAACTCTATGCCGAGTCAAACTACCTCATCTAAATTGAAACGGAGGGAGTATTATTAAGCATCATTTACAAGTCAAGCTTTTAAGACCACAAGTTTCAAAAATCTTTTTTTTTTCTTAAACTCTGTACCGAGTCAAACTACCTTATCTAAATTAAAACAGAGGGAGTATTATTAAGCATCATTTACAAGTCAAGATAGATTGAATGTAGGGCCTTGTTTCTAACTTAAAAATTAACAAAGTTTTTTAGCGCCAGAAATCAAGGCTTCAGGAACTCCAAAAAGATTCAGATAGAAACCAATAAAACTAAAACATAAGAAGTTTTATCAAAACCCTGAAAAATCACAAAATATTATCTCTCAGTTCATGAAAAAAATGCAGTAAGGGCACCGGATAATTAACTTAAAAAAAGAGAAAAAATGTAATGTCTACAGGATAATAACATTGTGAGAAGCTCTCCTGTTGGACGGGAAGTTGGCCTGACTGGGACCAATTATATGGATCAGGTAGGGCTTGATTTTATTCACTAGGATTTTGGTCACAGTTTTGTAGACAGTGTTGCAGAGACCTATGGGCCGGAAATTTTTTAGCATGGAGGCCTGTGGGCATTTTGGTTTGAGGCATAAGAGGGTCTCATTCATTTTAGGGTGCATTATTTTGGATGAGAAGCAATCTTTGCAAAACTGTATAACATCATTTCCCACAATGTCCAGTATATTTGGTAAAAGAAGAGGTGCAATCCATCAGGCCTTGGAGCTTTAAAGGGCTTGAAGGAGAAGATTGCTCTTTTGATCTTAATATCTCTGAGAGGTAGTGCCAGATTGGACTTTTGAACTGTGGACAGTGTATGACAATGTGAGTTTGTACTAGAGGTAAGGATGGGATAATGGGTGTGTAAAGAGGTGTAGAGAGCACTAAAGAATATGATAATGGATTCTTTGATTTCATGGGGCTCATGTTGCTAGTTACCGGCCTCATCTTTGAGCGAAATAATTCTATTTCTCCTCCTTCTATTTAGAGTAGAAGTGTGGAAAATCTGGTATTGACATCACCATCAGAGAGCCAGTTAATTCTATATTTCAACCTCTAGAAATCCTCTTCATTTTTTAGGATTGAGTCTAATTCCTCGATTAAGGTGTTTTATAAATTTAGGAGGAATTGACTAAACTGGTAGTTTAGAGATTTTTGGATACCAGCAATCCTAGCCAACAGTCTCTTTTTCTTGTGGAATATATTACCAAAGGTGTGTTTATTCCAATTAGTGACATTAGTTCTAAACCTTTGAGTTGAGGGAAGTAAGGTGGAGTTTAGTGGGAAGGAGTCCTGAATGAGGCTAGGGAAAGCAGGGTGACTGCACCACATTGACTCAAATCTGAAAGGCCTTGTGTTAACATTTTGGGGGGCATCTTTTAACTTAACTAGAAGGGGACAGTAATCAGAAAGGGTCCTAGGTAAGTGGGTTATAGGGGCTTCAGGAAATCCAGTGATTATTAGCAAAACACCTATCATTTCTTTCTAGGATTATGTTTGTCATGTTCATATATCTCTTGTTTGTCCATGTGCATTTACTACCTTTGTAGCCTAGGTCAACTAATCTACACTGGTTAATGCAGTTCCAGCATAAATTGCTTCTTCTTGTGTTAATGAAGTTTCCGCCAAACTTGTCTCTTGCTTTTAAAACTTCATTTAAATCCCCACTCACAAACCAACTACCATTTATGCTATTTGAAATATCTATCAGATTTTCCTAAAGGGTTTTCCTATCCTCTATATTATTACTTGCATAAATAGCAGAGAATAACCAATGGGGGTTAGATGGTAGTACCTTGACCATTGCATGGAAACCTTGGGGTGTGACTAATATCTTATCCACCTGGGGATATTTTCTTTCCACATGATGATGATGCCTCTAGAGTGACCCACTGCTGGGAACTGGATATGCATATCATATTGCAGTTCATCTGTTAGCTTCTTGTGGTCTACCATCTTTGTCTCTAGCAGCACCAACATAGTCGGCTTGTGGATTTTGATCATCTCTGAGCAGTGTCTCCCGAACTCCACATTGTTTGCCCCTCTAACATTCCATATGATAAAGTTCATTAGGGGGTTGTGGTTTGTTTGGGGAGCCACTACCGGTGCCTTTTCCTTACCCTGGGTAGGCATCATTTCCTTCCTCCTTGCTGCTGGTATTTGTGATCGCATCACTGAAGTCAATGTCAGCAATGGTTTCAGCACTTCATGGCTCTGATGAGAACCCAGGCTCAATCCATATCTGGCAAGTGTTTTGGGGCAGAGCAGTATTAGGGTCTCGCTGTAGTCCACACTGAATTCCACTACCCTCACTATCTCCAGCCATAGGGAATCTGTCCTCAGTGGACAATAGGAGCTCTGGTTTGCCACCTCCTTGTTGGTTTCCTGTCCTTTCAGTATCTCTAGTGCTTTTGTTATCTCCCTCGAAATATTCCCTGGTGGTGGTGATTGTTGTTTCTCCGATGCTGAAGATGAAGGTTCCTGCTGGGGCCATTGTTCTATCACTGAGAACTGTGGCATCGCCGCTGGGCCTGGTGTTGTTGGGTCTTGGAAGAAGGGGATCGAGTTGAAGATTTGTTGCATGAGGTTGTGCACTGATGGAGCATCGTTGGGCTGCTATGGTGGGTTGAAGCTACTCTGTAGAATCATCGATTGCCAGAGTTGGGTTCTAAATATCGCCAAACCCGTGTTTAGAGCCTCCATTGTTATCCTTGCTAGATGAACCGGGTTTTGGATGATAAGGGTGATTGGCTGATTTTCCAGCTGAAAATTATAGCACGGGCCATTACCTTGGAGTGCCACTTCCAGCCAAGATGTCGGTGTGTAGTATGGTGGCGGCGGGGTGGAAGTCAAAATGATCGGGGGTTTGGTAGGTTGGTCCATTTTAGGGTTTCTTTGATTTTCCCTTTTTTGGACTAGTATTAATTAGGGGGTTTGAGGGTAGTCAAGAGTCATCACTGATATTGGAGTTAAATCATCACCCGTATTTTGGGTTTTGCAAACTGTGTATAATACCTAAAATATTAAATTAAATATGTATCCGGTTGAATTGATGGAAAGTGTCAAATCATCTGAGCTTTGGTGGTTTCTCAGATACGGCACTTGAGTGTCCATGGAGGGTTTTTTGCAGGATTGTTTGGTAGGGGTGATGTAGCTCTGTAGGGGGCATCATTGGTAATAGGGTTCTCCAAGTGGGTATGGATCCCTGTGACGGAAGGGGTAACTGGGTCTGGGTGGGTCGTGCTTTATTGACTTGACATGCCCCACTTGTTCCATTTGGGCATGTTGCTCTGTTTTCTTTGGGGGGCCGTTTGAACTAGACCTTTTGAATTTGTATGTCCATTTTCTTTGCTAAGAGTTGGGTCTTTACCTGCTGGGGCTGCTTTCCTCTTTGTGCTTGTGTTGGGTTGTTCCCGCATGGGCTGTTCCCGGGTGGTTTGGCTTTTTAAGAGCGGGGTATTCTTCCTTGGACCGTGATTTGTGTTGGTAGGGCATTCAGAATTGACCTGTATGGGATTAGTCTTAGAGTTGTATCGAAATGTCTTAGTTTTAAGAAACTTACCGGAGCTTGCATCGAATATTTTTGACTTGGATACCCCTAATTGGGGTGGAATCTTTTTCATTTTTTGCCGGTGGCGTTGTAATCTGGCCTTGTGGTGGAGGGTGTCCCTGTTTCCTTCTTCTGGGAAGATAATTGTTTTCCATTCTTCTCCCTCATCGGCATTGACTCTTGAAGAGGAGCATTCAAGTTGGTCTTGGGTTGGAGGAGTGCACAGGTGATATACTTTCCCCTTCGTATATCACCGCTTATTTGTGATCCCCAATAGTGATGGATGTTTCTACTGGTGTGTCTAGTGGTACTTGTATACCAATCCGCACATGTCTTCCCCTTAATGTAGATGATGTGCACGTATCAAATTTGAGTAGTTTCCCTAGCTTCCTCCCAACCTTCTCAAGTATCTCTTTGTCGTAAAATTCTGTTGGTAATTGTGGCAACCGCACCCATATAGCAGTGAACGACAGTGTTGCCTCTTGTGGGACAAATTTTGGTTCCCACCTTCTGACTGAGAGAAAGTATTCTGACATGAACCATGGTCCTTGGTGTAATGCCTTTATCAGATTCTCCTCCTTTCCAAATTTGACTATAAAGAAATCCCATCATAAGTCAATTAAGATTAACTTGTTCGGAGGGGTTCCATAGGTCAACTAGTTTGGATTGAAGTAGATGATGTGGCATTCTTCTACCAAAGATTTTGATAATAACCGAGAAACGTCATGGTTCATATAAGCGGGTTTTATCATCTTGGGAGAGGATGATTGGGCCTAGATTTTCCTTGCTCTTTTCATCTTTTTCTGTTGTGCCAAGCTCATTTGTGTAGTATTCAGTTTGGGTTGTGTCTTTCTTGTCTAATAGTATCTAAGTTGTTCGGACACGGATGCGGGTGTCTGACACGGCTGTGGATCTAGAGGTCGGATCTTTCGAGATGTAAATTCTAAGATTCGGGAATACAGATCCTAGTACGGATACGGATGCGGGGATCTGGCCAAAAATAATTCAAAAAATAGAAATATAGAAATATCTCTAAATTATGAGAAATTTGTGGAATACTTACGTATAGCTTGTAAAGTGTGGATTTTTTTTTTATTCTCAAGTTGTAGATAAGTAAATAATTGATTTTCTAGATAAGGTATGCTATTTTCTTCAAATGCATCCTAGGTTTGGTTATGATTTCGGGAATCAAATTGTATCTCGTCTCAAATTTTTTCATTTGTCGTGGTCAAAGTACACAAAATTGTCTGACCAGATGCGGTACGGATCTCATACCCACACTCATACTAATGTCGTATCGATACGAGTGCGATACCTAAATTATCGTGTCGGAGCAACTTAGAATAGTATTTCCTTATAAGAATGTGTTGGGTTAACGTTTTCATCCATGGGGTTAATGTCCGGTGTTTCCGGAGGTATGTTGATTGGTTTGGTTGTATTCTCCGTTCTATGGGTAGTGAGACGTGAGAGTTTCTCACACAAAATAAGTTCTCCAGGTAAGCATTTGTGCTCATTAGTTTGCCATTATCTAAAGTTAGAATTGGTAGGTCAATAAACCAACAGTTTACGTCCAAGTCTCAAATAATTACTTTTTTAGGCACGTTAAGCTAAGCTATGCACGCAAACCGTCATTACTCCAACATAAATTGTTAAAAATATTATCCTATATTAGATTAACACTTTCTTTATTCCTAAAGGTTCCTCCTTTTCTGGAAATTTATCCTATTAGATTCCTAATATCTTCTCAATGGACAACGCTTGGCCAGAAATTCAAAAGGCCATGTTCATATCAAATTGTAAATAGACATATTTTTTTCTCAACTTCTCCAAAAATTCGTTAAGATCACAACCTTATTAAATGTCAGGTTTGTTTGTTGGAATTCTGTGTATTGCAAAAAGGGGTTTTCAGTTCCGATCATTCGATTCACTTTCCCATTCTGCTTCTTCCCAGGTATGTGTACTCAGATCTTGTGAAATTTTTTCATGTGAATTTAGTTAAAAGAATAAATTTATATATTTCTTATTTTTGCATTTGAATGAACAGAAAGAGCAAAGAATTAGTATAGGAAGCCATGGATACAAGGATGAGGAGCTAGGTGAAAAAGCTAGAGAAGCCAAGCAAAGATTGGATCACAAGCTAAGAAGGTAATTTCAGCTTGTCTGTGAATAATTTTTGTTCTTTTGCTTACCTTTAGTTTACTACGTAAATTTAGGTAAAAGTTTAAGAATTCTTGGTTAATTGCTATGCTAATCAAGTTACTGTATTAAGATGAGGAAGTGTATCTGTTCTTTTTTGTTTAAAAAAAAAATCTTTTCTTTTTGTGTGTTTCGTTCTGTAACTCATAGGGGGGACCCAGGATTTGATCGTGGCGGGTGCACTTTTGGATTCAACCAAAATATGCTTTGTATATAGGGTGTCACTGCTAATATATCACTATTTTCTAAAAATATATACATGCATATATGGAATTTTTGCCGAACTTTACGGGTGCCGTGACCCCTCTTGGTATAGCATAGTTCCACCTCTGCTGTAACTCTTAAGACTCCAAAATCTAATTAGGAGAGCTTATTTTGCTTGTCTTCTAGAGATTTTTCCATACTACTGTATATTTTTTCTTTATGATTAACCATTTGGTATCTGAAACCAACTGGCTAGACTAATCTGAATGCGCGTCATATATGGTCCACTAAAAGGGGAACGATCTGTACTCAATGTTAACTTACAAGACTCCAAAGTCTAATTAGGAGAGCATATTTTGCTTGTAGTCTAGAGATTTCTCCATACTCTAATATAAAGAAAGAACCTTCTCACTTCTTCAAGATAAAGTAAAACTGAGCTTTTAGCTAAAATTATATATCCCTTATGTTTTGGGTAGGTAAAAAGGTGTCCTCCATATACAACCTTGGGCATCTTTTAACCTTTAACTTTCCAAAACATGAGTGGATTTAGTTCGAGTAATGAAATGAACTAAAGAGAAGCTAAAACTAATGGACAAACCACAAGTGATTTGCCCATGAGAGGGGGATAACGAGTTTCATCCATTCTAACTTTTCATAGATATAGTTAATTTCAATTACAGGCATCTATACATAACTCAGCTTGTCAGTTTGATCGGGCTATTTTACCTCTGTAATGAATAGAGATTGTGTATACTTATATGATGTTAGATTTACTTCACTCTTACTCGTCAACTTTCTGGTAACACGGCAAGGGTATTCAAATCTTATGTGCGGTTGTCATTCTCCGTTGGAAATCACTGGTTTGATCTTCTTTATATAAAGTCCTAAAATGCGTTCTGAGGGAAAGTTGGCCTCTTGATGCGAGGGAATTGTAACTTGTGGGATTTGAAGAAGCATCTTGTTTTGTGCTTGCCTTGGGAAGTTATCCAATGACGGAAGGTGGGATAATGTGAAAAATGAGGATTTGGTGGAGGTTTCATCTTTTTTCCACATCTGGCTACTGCCCTTAAAAGGGACTTCTCTTTTGTTAACTGACTTAATATGTTGTGCTTAAGAAATATATATAAAGATTCTGTTTGATCATCCTCCCAAGTACAAAATCTGCACTCTGCATTCTGGTAATTTGTTTCTCCTAGTCATGAGCTCATAAATTTTATTTTACTACTTACCTCTGGAGCGTCTAGGAACCCGGGGTGGTGGGGCGGCGGAGAAGATTTATCATCAGTTCACTGTTATGTATTTGCTGGTTGGATTTCATCAGTTGTATGGGATGGGGTGAAGTACAGAGTTGGGCGTTCTTTTTGCCTCTCATGTGGCTTTCATATGTGAGCTGTTGTTTCTTTGCCTTGTCTGTTAGTTTTCTTCGAAGAATTGGACCAAATCCGCTCAAATGTTTCTTACTGAAAGGGTAAAGGATGCTCAGAATTATAAATGGAGGACTATTTTGACCTATCTTTAAACATAAAGGATAATTTTGGCTAAAAATTGAAGTAAAACCTGCATGTCGTGCTAATTATAGGAACATTATAGACCTAAGTTTCACTCCTTTTAGCTTTGTTATAAAATGAAATTATCTTTGTAAAGGTCCTTAAACTCTTCGGCTCATATTGATTTACTTAAGACACATTCTAACATAGTACGGGGTGTAACATCCTTCCCCCCTTTAGGAACATTCGTCCTCGAATGTAAAGGCGTCTTAGAGGAGAAACTAGCTCTTATGTATTTTATAGAAATTTCGATAGAGTCTTCTCGGTAAACATAATTACCCCATACCTGTCAAATAGCTAGAAACATACTATATGCCACACATGGCATAAACAATAAACAATATCTCTTTGGCCTCACATGGCCATCAGCTTCAATAAAAATACCATAAACTGTAACTTACCTTATGCCCAAATAATTCTGCTTCTAAAAATGTTGTACTCAAGCATTTATAATATTTCATTGATAAAGGATTCCATCGCATATCGGATAGCAATAATGGAAAATACCTACTCACACCCGTTGTTTTACCCCGAACTACATTTCTTTATCATGGTTATTTTGATAATTTGATAAATTGTACTGTGTGAAAAGTATATGTC
Organism: Nicotiana tomentosiformis; assembly: GCF_000390325.3. NCBI lineage: Eukaryota > Viridiplantae > Streptophyta > Magnoliopsida > Solanales > Solanaceae > Nicotiana > Nicotiana tomentosiformis. Next base: position 14,664,726 of record NC_090822.1, read on the forward strand.
ATGTATTAGTTGATTCAGTACAAACACCGGGTGTGAATAAGTTTTTCCTATAGCAACAACCATGTGATTGTTTTTCTTAAGGCATGCATCTCATTATTACATCCTCATATTCGGTGCAGAGTTAAAATATTTTATGTTAATGTGACGTCGGTGAGTTTATACTTCATTGTGGTTACTGAAAACAGGACAAGTAAAGAAGAAAGAGTTAATGATGTTGAAAATGGGCAAGTAGAATCAAATACTTTGCAGAAGAATTCAGAGATGCTTAGATTGAAGCAAAATGGAATAAAGACGTTTAGCAGGGTAGTAAAGCAATGGAAGGATTCAGAAAAGTATGAATGCACCATTTGCTTGGACCAATTCAAGGTTGGAGATAACTTAATGCATTTGCAATGTGACCACAAATTCCATTCATGTTGTTTGGTTCCATGGTTAGAGAATCATGCTTACTGCCCTTGCTGCAGAGTGGAGATTGTCACTTGAAAAATGGATTGCTATGTTGCGCGGACTCTCCAAAATACTGCCTCACGCCCGCACCCGTATCGGATTCTCCAAAAATACACTACTTTTGGAGAATCCGACACGCACCCGGCTACATTTTTGGCGAGTCCGAGCAACATAGATGGATTGTGCAGAGTTTGTACAGATGAAGTTTTAAATAAGGATTATATTAGTAGTCCAACCTTTTGTGTTTAATAAGTTGGTGTTGATCTCTAGAGAAAGAGAAGTGAGAGATACTTAGGGCTTCATTTACATATTATACTAGATTTAAAAATGATGTAATTTGAATCCTTGTCTTATGTATAGTAATGTCTTCTGTTATTTTGGTACTATAGCATTTCATTCCTCCTTCTCTAGCATCATCTGATTTCTGCAGTTATGCACCGGGAAGATGCGGAGGTCAAGGATTAGTGTTGTACATTGACATATAGTAGTATGTTCCTCCTAGGCCGACTAGTAGTACTAGGACTATTTTTGTAACTTCCTATGTATGGTTCTTTATTATGCATGTTGGGACATTCACGCCCGTTACCATGTTACATTGTTGCTAATATTCTTTGCTACTTGGTTGCTTTATCTTCACTGATCCTTGAGCCGAGAGTCTATCGGAAACAGTCTTTCTATCTCTATGAGGTAGGGGTAAGGTCCGTGTACACACTACCCCCGAGACCCCATTTATGAGATCAAATTGAGTTTTTTTTTGTTGTTGTTGTTGCGGCGCTGGGAAGATGCAGAATCTTGCTGCTTGTATCCGAAGAAGTTTAGACAACCAATTTTGTTTGCTTATGGATAGAAAACTAAGGTAGGAGGCTAGTAGGTAGTTGAGAGTGTGTTTTTCCAATACTAATAGTAGTGGTGTTAGTCTTGTATTCTATTATTATATGTTGTTCCATTCGCTTCATTTTCTTATTATCTTGTTGTTACTGCTTGTTGCTACTACTTTCTTTTCATCTTTTCTTGAGTCAAGGTCTATAATAAACGGTCTCTCTACCTTCGAGGTCTGCGTACATACTACTCTCGCTAGACCTCACTTAAGGGAGTATACTGGGTTTGTTATGAAAGTAAAAAACTAGAAAAATTGGAGCATAGCGTGCACCTATGCAGGAGTTGAAACGATTGCTCATTTTACAACATGTTTTAAACTCTTCTTTCGATCACTTTTAATGGTGGTTACCGATAAGCTTATTTTTCGAGTAGTTGCTTTATTATTAATTTTGCGTATCATTTCAGATGGCGCCGAGCTATAAACTGAGCTATCAATAATGCCTATACTCAGGGTCTTAATTAAAATGGTTAATGTTCTTTTTATATTATAAATATATATTCTTAATTATAATACAAATACATATTCTTGATTACAGATTAGGGTTGGCCTAGGAAAAGGCATATTATGGTCTCATCAATGGTCGATCTTCCACATCTTAATGTGTTAACAATTTAACATATAGGTGTCGAGATCGAAGGTTCATATATAACATGGTACAACAATAATTATGCTTCAGTCTCAAACAAGTTGGGATCGACTATATGCATTCTCACTTCTCTTTACATGGTTGGTATAGTGAAAATATTGTTAATATCTTAGAGCCCGTTTGGACATATAAAAAAAATCACTTTTTTCGAAAATTTTTTACTTTTTTCGAAATTAGTGTTTGGCCATAAAATTTCCAATTTTCACTTGAAAATGAATTTTGGAATATTTCGAAAATTTAAAAAACTCCAAAAAGCTATTTTTCAAAATTTTCACTCAAATCACTCGTAAAACTTCAAAAACAACCCAAAATAATATTCATGTCCAAACACAACTCTAATTTTCAAATATCATTTTCACTTGAAAAAATTTTCACTTTTTTTTGGAATTTTACAATTTTTGTGTCCAAACGCTCACTTAATCTCCTGACAAAACTTTTAAAAAAACTTCATTTATGGCCATCCGCTAGAAACTAATATCAGCCGCTAGCCACAAATTGCAATATGCATTTTATAGCCCAAAATCAATTATAACGGCTAGCCAATTAAGTAGCTAGTCCATTTAATATCAATTATGACTAAGCTATCAGCCCAATTCCAAGCCCAAACGATCAAAGACCAAACCTGCAATCCCAAATATCTCACCCTAGAGATAAAAATCATATTTTTAATCTCCTTCTCTTCCTACCATTCCCTTATCAACCCTTTCCTCTTCTATGCTAAAATTTAGCTTGTTTTTTACCATGGCAGAAGCTTGCCCCCTCCAATTTTGAGTAAGTCTTTTGTCTCTCTCGATTTTCCCTTTAAAAGCCATGACTTTTTCTTTTCTCTCGTCTGTAACGAGATTTGGTCAACACAATAAGTCAAATAATTATGATATTTTCTTAAGCAGATCACGTGAACCCCTCGCCCCCCCCCCCCCCAATCTTTTTCTAGAGATATGCTTATACAAATGGTCAATTTATCTGCTGCATTTTAAAACGGCTCTTTGATCGTTTGGACTTTGAAATCCTACTCGATCTATAAATACCAATGTTTAGGAGTTTTGGAGAGCGATTTTTACCTCTATAGAAGCTCATTGCTTCTTTTCTGATCATTGTCATTTCCTCTTTGTAATCTGTTTCAGAGGGTTGGCTCCCATTTGGCCCCCAAGTATCAATTACTCTCCCTATCCTCTGTTGCATCTCGTACATATCAAACATGAATATTTTATCAATCTCTTTTTTGGACCAACTTTTTCATTAAAAAATTATATATGAGGCTAATATTTAAAAGTCATTTTAGATTATGTATTAGACTGGAGAGCATTTCTTTTGAAAATTGGTATATATATATATATATATATATATATATATATATATATATATATATATATATATACAAAATAAACTGTCACTATACAAAAATTATACAAAATAGACTGTCACTATACAATTTATATATAATAGATTGTCACTATACAAAATATATACAAAAATAGACTGTCATTATACAAAAAATATACTAAATAGACTGTCACTATATAAAATATATACTAAATAGACTGTCACTATACAAAAAAATATAAAAAATATACTGTCACTATACAAAATATATACAAAATAGACTGTCACTATACAAAATATATGCTAAATAGACTGTCACTATACAAAAAAAAATACAAAATAGACTGTCACTATACAAAAATTATACAACATAGACTGTCACTATACAAAATAGATATTTCGGGCTATTAGATGTAATATGTTTGGGCCGAAGGGCCATTTTGTGTCAATGGGCAAAAACATGGGCTATTAATTTTCCAAAACGTATCTGGGCCACCTAGTAATTTTCTTTTTGGGCCTATAGTTTGCCATGGCCCAAACGCATCCAATAAAGTCAGAAACAGTTGAAACTTTAGAAAATGACACGATATCGTTTTCATACTAGCTCAACGTTTTAAAATTCCAACGGCTAGTTTTTCCACTGACCGTTTGAAACCTCTACCTCATTACAACAAAACCTTTCACCATCAAACATACAAGAAAATTTTCGCATTTCAAAATACAAATAGGATCAATTCATAGCTTTAAATTCTCAAATCAAATTCTCATACAAAAAAAGAAGACAAATTCAAGAATGGTTTATTCATACACACCAACATACTACAGCTCACTCCATGATTCAATTACTTCTCTTTGTAAAACCATTCTCCCATTTCCATTCAAGAAAAGGCGATTACCCGCGATTGCAGCTGCTGAGCAGAGGTTGTCGAAGCAGCAATCCGACAACCTTAAATGGCAACAAGAATCTTTTCATCAAATTCTTAATTTGATGGGTCTTTGTAAAGAAGGAATCTTGGCTGAATCCGAAGTTTCTGCTTTCAGATCACATCTGCTCGATACCCTTATCGCATCTCCTGCTGATCATGAACATTCTTCCATTTTAAGGGATAAGTTGATCTTCTTGCAGGTAATTTTTCCCTTTTAACTTTGTCTCAATTTTTTCAATTTGTGTCATTTGATGGGGAAAAAATAGATAACTCAATTTATTTGCAATTTCAAGTAGATTTTCAAAATTGAACTGAAATTGCCGCTTTTCGGAGTTGGGGTGCTTTTACTTCTTTTTTCTTTTCTTTTTTGGGTTGTTATTTTTATAATTTTTTGGCTTTTCATGTAAAGCTTAAATTTCTTTATAGTTGTTCTTTTTTAAGGAATTAGGCAAGTACATTTTCCAAATTAAACTCAAATTTTGAGCTTTTGGGATTTGGGATTTTTCTTTTTATTTTGGTCGTGAGTTTCTTTTACATAAATTTTTGGTTTTTCTTGTAAAGCTTAAATTTTTCCTTGTAAAGTTGGGATTTTTCTTCTTATTTAGCCTCAACTCTTGCACTTTGTGTCCTTAGGTGAAGTGATTGTTGATTTTTTTTTATCATGATTTAAGATGATCCATAGATAGCTATATTTATTTGTAATTTCAACTACAGTTTAATAAGTGAACTGAAATTTCAGCTTTTTGGTAGTTGGGGTTTTTCTTTTTCTTTTGGTTGTTTATTATAATTCTTTGTTTTTCCTGTAAAGCTTTAGTTTTTTTGAAGAGCTTGTTGTCAATTACATTTTCCAAATTAAGCTGAAATTTCAGCTTTTGAGACTTGGGATTTTTCTTTTTCTTTTGGTTGTTTTTATTTTTATAAATTTTTGGTTTTTTCTTGTAAAGCTTGAATTTTTTTTTTTATGGTGTTTCTTCTTGAAGGAGCTACTGTATGCAAAATGTATATCAGAGGAAGAGTATCATACATCAAAGAGGCCATTATTGCAAAGGCTAGCAGTTCAAGGAGCTGAGATTGAGGCAAAACATGTAGTTGTTGGATCAAAGAAAGAAGGCACAGATGAGGAATGGTCTGTTATTGATTTAAAGGATGAAAAATCATATCTTGGCAAAGAGAATTTGAGTTCGAAGCAAAAGCAAAACTCAGCTATCAAGCAAATCAAAGGAGGGGCTGCTTCAGTTTTTGGTTTTGCACCGTCCAATAAAAATGGAAAGATCAAAGAAGAAAGAGGCATACTTAGTGAAAATTGTAAGCAAGATTCTAAATATGAAAGAAATGAATTAGGAGTTTCAACAGAAAATCCCTTTTGGAATACTCATTTGAAGGAAAAAGATAGTGAAACTAAGTCTATTCTTATGGTAGAGAGCTTACCTAATGAACCAATGAAGGTAAAGAAGCAAAGTGGAGGTGACAAATCAAGAAAGAAACCTTTTAAAGGTCTGTTTTTGAGAGAACAAAATGAAGGGCAGAGCGATGATCATCAACGTGCTGAGCCTGAATCTGAAGGAAAGACGAAATCAGGGAAGAAACAATGGGGATTTGATGGATTCAAGAAGTGGAAGAAAAATGACTGTGAAGATGAAACAGCTCCATTGTCGCTTGATGAAAAATCGGATGGTGGAACTTACTTAGGTCAGCTTGTTGCAGAACCTGTTGGAGAAGGTCCAGATACTAAGCAGATTAAAAGAAAGCTGCATCCAAATGGTCCACCCTCGGATTTCTTTGTCGATAAGGTCTCATTCATACAACATTCATTTATTGAAGAAAATACTTACTTCAATGTGATCTAATGTTTTTGTTGCACATTTTCAGGTTTTAGGAGACAGTATCAAGAAAGAGCTTTCAAGAATTCAAACAGAACTTGGTGCCAAAAATTCAAGTGTTGCGTTAACGTAAGCAAATATCTGTTTCTTTATGTTACTCTTTCTAGTTTTTTTAGACCTGTTGAATAGAGTTGGATTTTTACTAATTGGTATCACACATCAGAGATGATCAGATTGAAGCAATTTCAACTAGGCTTCCAGTTGACAAGGCTGACCTTAAAAAGTTCTTCCCTAAGTAAGCACACTTTTGTACTGCTTTGTGTACGCGAAATCAGACATTACTTCACACTAATTTTTCTTTGACGATTTCAGAACGTGGTGTGATCGATATGGAGACGTTGTTTTGGATGTGGTAAGGAAGGAATTCAAGAACCATGTTGGAGAAATGGGAAACTTAAGAGGAGGTGGTGGTATTATTACTAAGGAGAAGAACAACTCAAAAAGATGGACAACATTTGATGAAAGTGATGATGATGAAAATTGCCACCCAAATCTATTTGCACCTCAACAAGATCATCATACATTACCTTCTAAACAAGCCAAAGTCCTCACTCCTTTGAAAAGTGGTCAAGTTTATGTTAATAGTAGCATTGATAAGGGCTTCAAATATAATCCTTTCTTTGATGTTTAAGAGTTAAAGTCATTTGGACAGTAAAAGAAAGCTGAGAACTAATCAGCTTTTTTTGTGGACTCTACTTATTATAGCTTTAGCCAAATCTATGGCTTTCTGTTAGGTTGAAGATTGTCTTTATTTGCCCCAATTGCTATTTTGTGCTCTACCAGAGATACACTATTAATGTAAATCATCTTTGGATGGTTTTTTCCTGTTTATTTATACCGGACATGTTGACATTTATAGTAAATGTGATTGACAACCATATTGAATGGAGCCAAAACATAAGTTATTAACATCTTTGTACTCCTTTTGGTCTATACTGCTTCATACTATTTGAGAACAATAACAATAATATACCCAGTATAATCCCTCAAGTGGAGTCTGAATAGGGTAGTGTGTACGTAGTCTTATCTTATCCCTGTTTTTGTAGGCAGAGAGGCTGTTTCCGATATACCCTCGCAAGCATGCATAATCAATCACAACAGAATAGAGAGAGAAATGCAGTAATGAAAAAGTCAAAGAAGCGGTAATACGAACAAGAGAGTAGAATAACCGGAGCAAAAGCATCCAAGTGGTAATAGAAATTTAGGAATATGATTAATACTATTTGAGAAATCTTTAAAAAAAAAGTGTAACTACAACTTTTCAATCGTGTCCTAAATATGTACTAATTTGTTACTTGGAGTTACATATTTTATAATAGTTGTTGTAAGACTAGCTTGCACACCCTCGCATTATAGCCACAGGTACACTCTGCACAAGGCTTAGGCAGACAAAGAAACCACCTATCTTTTCCTCTATTTTTTGCCATTTCTAGGATTTGTACACTAATCTCAGATTATTTTCACCCCATTTCATTGGTAGGTCACATCCTTTGTTGCGGTATTTTATCTACATTATACTTCAAACAAAATAAGGAATCAAAAACCGAATTCATTGTAAAACTTAGATGTCTCAATTCTCATACCTAATCTCATCTTCTTTTTCCCTTTTTTTGGAACATTATTTTCAAGGCAGTCCCAGGATTTGCAGGCCGGGGTGTCCACTACTAATATATCAATATTTTCTAAAGACACATAAAATTTTTGCCAAACTTTACGGGTCCCCTCTCGGTATAGCATGGTCCGCCTGGGGGGGGGGGGGGGTTGAGGAGTTTGATGGAGGGAGAATGTAGAAAATTGTCTGCTGACATTACTTTACAGACTTCTGCATCAATATATGACTTCTCATCTCAAAATGATCAAACAAAACAAGCAAGGATTCCAATTGCAGGCAAGACAAGCCAGATCTTGGCTATGAAAGTCTCTACTATAATATCATATAGAGATATGGAGCTTCCCCTATTACAGACATCTGTATACATTAATAAGAATACATATATTCACCTATTTCCTAAGCCTCAACCAAGTACAGTGGCATGTGCATTGTAATATTATCTGTTCCATAAACTTTAAAATGTGCCTTCTTAACAAGGATGTGTCGCAGAGCGAAAGCTGCCATATACATCTGTACATGCTCTCCACAAAATTGCATGGGGCAAAGTCAGAAAGAGGAAAAGGAAGAGGCCCTTATTCTCTCACCTTGTATTGAGAATAAGGCGAACGAAGAAAACTTGGGGAACTGAAGCTACCCATCATCCGATCCTTCTACGTTCAACGTGCTCCGATAGGTGATACAACAATCTTTCCTTCGCTATATTTACCAAATAACAGATTATGGAGTCAGGTTTTTAGCTTGCGTTCCTTTTCCCTCTTCCCCTCCCTTTCCCTCTCTATTACACTAGAGATACCTCAAAGAGAATGTACTGCTGAGTTAGAAACTGAACCTTCAACAAAACCATTTCGGACATCTCCTCTGCAAAGTGGGCATACACTGTGAAGAGCCAACATATGGAAAAACACCATGTTAGTAAAGGATAAAAGGTCTCCTCCTTTAGTACCATTCTCTCCGCCGCCACCCTATTGGTCTCTTGGTGGAGACAAGTGGAAAACGGTGAGAGAACAGAACTAATGTAAAGAAACGTAAATCAAGAGTAAGGTGCAGTTTCATGTTACCCGTGTATCTCTTTGAGCCATTTATCCACACATGATACATGAAACTCATGGTGACAAGGTAGAACTCGTATTTTATCTCCGTCCTCATACTCGGCTAAGCATATGTGACACCTACAAATTGTATAGCATGATCATAAATTACAAAACTTGAACCATCAAAAAACCATGACTAGTTTGACATATAAAATTACTACCACATAACGCATCATTTGTCAACAAAAAAAAAAAATTGTTTGCAAGTCATAACGCCTTATTGCACATTGTAACTGGTTTTAACTCGTTTTCATATAATTCTACTCCTTCAACTCCATAGAGACAGAGAAACTTACTGTGGAACATTGTTGCCAGTATCTACTTCGTCTGATTTTGAGTAACTCTTCACTGGGAATGAGTCCACAACTGACTCTGGAGCTGGAAGTGATAATACAGATAAGGACAATGACATCGGTTGCCGATGTATTTCATCCAGGACCTGCAATTTGCCATTAGTGTCAAATAGTTGATGACTTCCACTAATGAATGGAAAACCACTGCTAGAACATGATGGATCTGTCGAAGAAAGAGAAAACTTAAATGTAATATAATGTATCTCTAAACCATGCAAATTAAGGGTATTTAACAGGTCTACATACCAAGCATTGGGTATTACGTATAGCAACAGATTAAGCAGACCTATGTAGATATTTATCTAACATTACAACTGCTTCCTCTCTCCCAACCTCATTCCCCTCATCTCCGTTCAAATATGTTGCTCGGACTCTTCAAGAATATTGTCGGGTTTGTGTCGGTTCCTCCAAAAGTAGTGCATATTTGAAGGAACAACACTGGTGCAGCAGCATATTTGAAGTCCGAGCAACATAGTTAGAAATAGCTGATTGTTGGGCTTCTTACGATACTAGCATTTACCAAAAGATTTTATCATTCATTGTGGTCATTCATAATTATTATCTTGGCTTCGGTTTTCTATATATCTTGTGTTATTACTACGTGTTGCCACTGCTTCTTTCATCTTTTCTTTAGCTGAGGTCTATTGGAAACAACCTCTCTACCCTCCCAGGGTAGGGTAAGGCTGCGTACATCACACCTTACCCAGCCCCAACTTGTGGGAATCCACTGGGTTTGTTGTTATTATTATGGTCTTTCATAAGATTTTACCATTCATGAGAACCTTTTAAATCAAACAAAAAAAAATGAGAACCTTTTAAATAATCAATATTGGCTTAGTTCTTTAAGCTGGATTCAACTTCATTTACAAAGATTCACTACCAATGACCCATTTCTACATGTACTTCTTTTGGTCCTTCCAACATAAAAACTCTCTCCCTCCCTATTTATAAGACCCACTTTCCATTGTGAGACGTGCCAATTTAATTCAACCTACACATAGTATTGTTTTATACTTATATTATTAGATATAATTCTTATTTCTTCCCACAACTCAAATTCATTTAAACAATTAAATTTATACAAAGACGTGTTGTTTTCGCATCACATAGCTTTGCATCACATAGCTTTTCGATCATTAGTCTTTTGTTCTCTTCTACCAATTCAATCAACGAGTCAAAATTCCTTATTAAGCTTCATACGTAGAGCCCGTTTGGATTGGCTGAATTTAAGTAGCTTTTAATGAACCAAGTGCTTAAAAGCATTTTTTAAGTGCTGGAGTTGGTTTTACAAATAAGCAGTTACGTGTTTGGATAGAAGTGCAGAAGCTGAAAAAAAATTGTTGAAGTGTTTGGTAAAAAGTGTTTATCAATATATTTTTGGATAAAACAACTGAAATATCCTTAAAATTGTTAACTCCATAAATGAGCTGATTACCACAAAGACTTTTAATTCTAAATTAATTCAAATATAAATTAATTTATGTCTCAATCCATTTTCAATATAAATGGATTAGATAAATTTTAAATTTGTTTTGCTTACATTTCTTTATCAAATCAGTTTTCTAGGATTAAACTTTATATTCCTTCCATTTTAAATGAATAGAAGCCAGCGAAATGCAATAGAAGCCACTGCAATGAAGAATTAGAGTACTAAATACTTGAGTTTCTTTGATGAAAAAAGCATACTGCATCAAAATATATTCCATGTGACATTTAGCTCATATTAAAATAAAGATATATTCCAACTCTATGCTAGGGCACAAATCGGTAGAAATTACAGCAGGTTTCTTCACACTAATTTTCTTGAGCATAATGTTATTGGGTGATAGTAAGAAAGGATCCCTGAAGCGATGCCGACAAATCTCATTAATAATTACTCCGTATACCTACCTGGTTATGCTATAACCAAATTTAAAAATTATCCTAGAGAAAAAAGAAAGAATAAGCCACATAAAAGAAGAAACAGAAAGATAGCATAGTAGGAAGACAGAGACGAGATGGACAAATGACACAGGAAAGACGACGAACGAGGAAGGAAGGTTAATTTTGGAATTATATAAAAGATAAGGGATAGGAAAGTAAATTACTTGGCCAAACATGGACGGTTTTTAATCCAAAAGGCAATAAGTCGGGCACCCCCCAACTTATGGCTTTAGCTTGTTTTGACTTAAAAGCCAAGTACTTTTAAGCACTTTAACTTGCCAAACACAAAAACAAGCTAAAAAGGGCTTAAAAGCTAGTTTGACCAGCTTTTAAGCCCATCCAAACACCCTCCTAGTCAAATTGCATTACATGAAATGGAAGTGTATAACGTGGCGAACTGAAAAGAACAGTAGTACTAATTGTTTGCACCAGTCCTAATACGTGATGACCCTAAACCGTAGTAGAAAGTATATTCCTACTAAGTAGGTGACAATCTTAACGAAACAGCCTTTTCCTTAGAAAGTAAAATGAACTCTTATTGATAATGAGGGAAACAATGGACTGCTGAGCATTTAATAGGGAAAACTGCTCCACATATTAAACAATACTGGAGAGGCCATAAAGAGACTAAAAAGTTGCAATATGAAAAATTACCTCAAACAATGCCTCAGCAAGCATAACTATTCGTGATATACTTGCGCGACTACCAGTTTCTCGACTCATCAAAATTGTCTCACATGAACATGGGCCATCTGCGTGAATCCCAGTTGGACAAG